>NC_035443.2:47697343-48409784 GCF_002127325.2 Helianthus annuus
CCTCAGAGGCCTTTCTCTTCTTTCCTTTACCCCTAATAGGTGCTTTAGGGGCTGAAGCAGTTGGGCTAGCAGCAGGAGTCTTCTTCTTGCGGATTTGACATTTGTAAGATCATCGATGCCGAACTTTGAAGCAGACTTAGAGGATTTTCCAGCACCTACACAACCAAAATAAGATAAGTATTCTAATTAAACTTGAGAATCCTACACATAATTACTTTTTAAATGAGGATACTTACTTGACATCGTGACAGAGGCAGAGGATACTTCTTGAGAATCCTGGGTGGCAACCTGGAAAGTTCTTGTCTCCGGATCAAGCTTCTTAAAGGCCAAGAGTCTCTCTTTTGCAGCAGGAGTCAACCTAAGATGAGCAACGGATATAGCTGCACAATAAACAAGAAAATGTTAGTGATCCTTATCCTAAGGAACAAGTTCTATGATGATCCTTCCAGGATCCTCTATCCTACCATGGGTAGCCCACTCCTTGGGCAAATCCTTCCCATTAGGGATGGAATCTCTCCTAACAAAAAAGAATCGTCGCTTCCAGTTCGTGTCATTTTTGGTCACTTTGAAAACAGGGTGATCCTCTCCAGCTTTTCGCTTGAACAAATATCGGTGGGATCCAAAAGTTGTGAGATCATACATCTCACCCAACTCCGCCATACCGAGGTCAATACCCTCTTGCTCAATGATCCTTTCAAGGGTGTATAACACCCTCCAGATCATCGGCATAGCCTGGATATAGAAGATGCCGGTAAGGGAGAAAAAAGATTGGGTGAATTGAGGAAAAGGATACGAATATCCTATCAAGAAAGGGGTGACCGGGAAAGCTACCCAAGTCTCAGAGATGAAATCACTCAAAGTGGTAGGACTAAAAGACTTGAAAAGGGTTTTCGCCGGGAAACAACGACGAATTTTATCGATTTGAGGGTCGGTGAAGCAACACCTCTTGGAGGGGGAATCTTTGATGATCCCTTGACCCTTTAAGGGGCTGTTCTTCTTAGGATCCTTGCAGGGGGAGTTCCGGAGCAACATCTTTTACAGAAGAATAGAAGAAGAAGAAAAACAGAGCAAGAGAGAAGAAGATGAAAAGGAGAATACATGGTTGATCTTCTGAATACGGTTATAAAGGGAGTTGCTTTGAATTTAAATGCATTCGATCCTATCCCTATTTCTATTTATAATCATGATTGTGCAGGGCTGTCATCTCCATGACGTCAGATCGCAACGGATAGTTCATTCTTAACGGCTATATATCCGTTGAGTTAGTTATAGATAAGATTCAGCAAAATATAACTCGTTTATATTACATAAATACTCCTTATATTTTGCGGGCAATTGTTAGGGCTGGATTTTTATGACCTATGATCCTTACTTGGTATCCTAACAAGTGATCCTTGTTTCTTTGGCAGATAGTGATCCTCAGAAGAGCTCCAGGATCAGGATCATGGATCATCCTAAGGATCCTCATACTAACGATTGTTCCCTTTGGATTTAATGTTGTTTTGCAGGAATTACGAGTTGGACCTGGTCTTAGCAACGTAAACAAGGAATCTGTCACGCTAATTTCGCACATGCATAATCAAAGATGGACGTTATGGATAATATGGAAACTCAGCACAATTCAAGGGCGATTATTTAGGCTAAATTTACTTCTATTTCTAAAGGGGTAACAAGCTAGTAGTTAGGTGATTTGCCTAAAATAGAACCACACACACTTGTATAAATGGCACTCTTGAACATTCGGAAGACACAACACATTTCTCACACGCTTTAGCATACGATACTATAGTGATCCTTGTACCTAGCTCGTTACCATCCGAAGTTGTAAACATTGTTTGTTATATTGAAGTTTGGTGATCGGTACTTTCCATCACCCGAGGTTTTTTATGCCGGAGATCATTCATTGATCAAGGGCTTTTTCCTCGTATAAATCCTTGTGTCACTTGTGCAATTTTCATTTAAGTGATCCTTATCTTTGTTCATCATACCAAGCATCATTCCCCGTTTACAAAGAGTTTGGTCGCATTATCCTTGTGTGATTTTTGACCAAAACAACAACATATTATTCAATATTGTAAATTGGGATACCTTAATTTTGAAAGCCCTAGGGTTTTCTCCTGTAGGAATCTCTCCATGTTGTATGTATCTCATGATTGGGAGGATCCATGATCCTGAATGAGATTGAGTATCATCACTAGGGATGATTGCAGAATCCTCTCCTATCTCCATAGCCACATGATCCTCGATAGCAGGGGTCAGGATGTGGATAATGGGAATACTTATATCCTTCGGGATCTTCAACGATGATACTAGATTAGCCAATGCATCAGCTTCTGTATTTTCTTCCCTTGGTACCTGTGTCAAACTAAAGGAAGCAAAAGAGAGTGCCAATTCTTTGACTATCTCCAAATATTTGGTTAGCTTTTCACCTTTAACAGCATAGGATCCATTAAAGTGATTAGTGATTAATAATGAATCTACATGTACCTCAAGATACCTGATCCTCATATGCTTAGCAATTTGCAAACCAGCTATCAAGGCTTCATATTCAGCCTCATTGTTAGTAGTTTGGAACTCACAAGCTATAGAGTGGGGTATTATGTCCCCCTGTGGCGATTTTAGTAGTATTCCAAGCCCTGTTCCTTTGACATTAGAGGATCCATCAGTATAGAGTATCCAAGGATCCTTAGTTTCCTCTAGATGCTGGACTTCTAACTCGGCTTCTCTTTGCAAGTCACTACTGAAATCTGCCACAAAGTCAGCTAAGGCTTGGGATTTAATGGCTGTTCTAGGCTCATATCTTATATCATAAGCACTGAGCTTCACTGCCCACTTAGCCATCCTTCCTGACATTTCAGGTTTCCTGAGAACATTCTTAATTGGAAAATTAGTCTTAACAACAATGGCATGAGTTTCAAAATAATGTCTTAATTTAGTGGATACCATGATTAAAGCAAGAAAAAGTTTTTCCAAATTAGAGTACCTGGACTCAGCATCAAGCAAACTCTTACTTACATAGTAAACAGGATGTTGTGTACCTTCGTGATCCTTAACAAGGACGGCACTTACTGCTTTTGAGGATACCGCGAGATATAAGGATAACACATCTCCTTTTTCTGGTTTCATCAAGGCAGGAGCCGAGGACAGGTAATCCTTAAGAGCTTTGAGAGCATTTTCTTGCTTTTCAGTCCAGTCAAACTTCTTGTTCTTCCTCAAAATATCATAGAACTCTTTGCATTTCTCTGAGGATTTGGATATGAATCTGTTTAAAGCTGCAATCCTGCCTGTTAACCTTTGAACATCCTTAGTGTCGGGAGGGGACTTGATGTTCACTATAGCTTTAATTTGCTTTGGACTGGCTTCAATGCCCCTCTTTGTCCCCATATATCCTAAGAATTTACTTGCTTTAACACCAAAGTGACACTTGGAAGGATTAAGTTTCATATTATATTTGTCAAGGATATTGAATGCTTCCTCCAAGTCTCTAAGGTGATCCTCAGCCTTTTTAGATTTAACCACCATGTCGTCTATGTAAACTTCCATAGTGTGTCCAATCTGATCCTTGAACATCATATTTACTAGCCTTTGATAAGTTGCACCTGCATTTCTTAGTCCAAACGGCATAACAATATAACAGTATATACCAGTTGGAGTCATAAAAGCTGTATCCTCTTGATCAGATGGTTCCATCTGAATTTGCTGAAATCCAGATGAAGCATCCATAAAAGTTAACAGTTCATGACCCGCAGTTGCGTCCACCATGGAGTCAATGTGGGGTAATGGGAAAGGATCCTTGGGACATGCCTTATTTAAATCGGTAAAATCGACACATACCCTCCACTTTCCGTTTTTCTTTTGAACTACAACCACATTGGCTAACTGTTTTGGTCAAAAATCACACAAGGATAATGTAACCAAACTTTATGAAAACGGGGTATGATGCTTGGTTAATTATGAAAGTAAAGGATCACTTCTGTGATAAAGATGCAAAGACACAATGATTTATACGAGGAAAAAGCCCTTGACCAATGGATGATCTCCGGCATAAAAAACCTCGGGTGATGGCAACTACCGATCACCAACTTCACTATAACAAAAATATGATTACAACTTTGGATGATAATGAGCTGAGTACAAGGATCATTGAGTGTCTAAGTGTTTGAGAGTTGTGTCGTATGTCGTGTGTGTTCTTCCGAATGAGGAAGAGTGGTACTTATACGTGTGTAGGTGACTTATTTTAGGTAGCTAAACTAATATTCAGCTCATTACCCCTTTAGAAATGAGATACAATCTAGCCTAAATAGCCGCCCATAAATCAAGCCAAGTTTCCATATCCTGTGCAACGTCTATCTTCAATTAAGCTCTTGCCATAATTGTGAAGACGCGTCCCTGGATCATAATGCTTAGAGCGTATCCTGCTACATGTTCCTGCAAAACAATATTGTATTAAGTGGAAGTGGCCGTTAGTATGAGGATCACCATAATGTCCCATGATCCTGATCCTGAAGTCCTGCTGAGGATCACTGTCTGCCAAAGAAACAAGGATCACTGGTTAGGATCATGTGTAAGGATCATCTATAATAAAAATCCAGCCCCAACAATTGCCCCCAAAATATAAGGAGTTAATTGTAAATAGACGAGTTATATTTTGTTTTGATCTTATCTCTAACGGGCGATTCCGAATAACTAGCCGTTATACATGGACTAGCCGTTGTGATAATTACGTCACAGATGTGACAATCCCTGCAAATCATCATTATAAATAGGAGATAGGGTTAGGATCATTCTGTATTCAAATTCGAGGTATCTTCCCTTTATAATCACTACCGAAGATTTGATCAGGTATCCTCTTCTTCTCTCTTTCCCTTCTTCCTTCTCTTTGCTCTGTTTTTTGCTTCTACTCTGTTTCCATCCCGTTACAAATATGTTGCTCCGGAATTCTCCACACAAGGATCCCAAGAAGGATAGTCCCTTAAAAAGCCAGGGGATTATCAAGGATTCTCCTACGGAGAGGTGTTGTTTCACTGATGTTCACATAGACAGAATTCGTCATTGCTTTCCGGCGAATGCCGTTTTTAAATCCTTTGATCCTACTGCTTTGAGCGACTTTGTCTCGGATGTCTGGGTGGCTTTTCCTGCTACCCCGTTTGCTATAGGGTACTCGTATCCTTTTCCAGACTTTACCCAGTCTTTCTTTTCCTTAACCGGCATCTCTTACATCCAAGCTATGCCGATGATCTGGAGGGTTCTTTATACCTTCGAGAGGATCATTGAGCAGAAAGGGATTGATCTGGGGATGAGGGAGTTGGCCGAGTTTTACGATCTTACCACTTTTGGCTCTTACCGGTATCTGCTGAAACGGAAAGCCGGGGAGGATCACCCTGTCTTCAAGGTCACCAAGAATGATACAAACTGGAAGCGTCGTTTTTTCTTTGTTAGAAGGGATTCCATCCCGGATGGGAAGGATCTGCCCAAAGAATGGGCCACTCATGGTAGGATAGAGGATCCTCGAAGGATCACTATCAGCCTTGTCTCATATAATGAGGATCACTAATATCTCTTTTTATTTCTTGTGCAGCTATATCCATTGCTCATCTGAAATTAAGCCCTGCTGCAAAAGAGAGAGTTCTAGCTTTTAAAAAGCTTAGTCCTGAAGTCAGAAGTTTCCAGGTCACCGTCCAAGATTCTCAAGAAGTATCCTCTGCATCTGCCACTATGTCAAGTAAGTATCCTTACAGAAAATAAATTATATGTAGGATTGTTTGATTAATAAAGCAACTTATCTTGTTTTTTGATTGTGTAGGTGCTGGAAAGTCTGCCAGGTCTGTCAAGTCTGCCTCTAAATTTGGGTTAAGTGACCTTGCCAATGTTACGTCTTCAAAGAAGAAGGCTCCTACTGCCAGTCCTTCAGCATCAGCTCCCAAAGCGTCTATCCGGGGCAAGGGAAAAAAGAGGAAAACCTCTGAAGATCTCCAAGGATTTCCCCTCCTCCGTCAGCAATTCCTTGACTACGTGAATGAGGTAAGGATCACTGCCCCTGTTGGTCATCCGTTTCGAATATCCTGTTTGTGTATCCTGTTTCTTCGAGGATCATAGGTTCTGAACTTACCTTATTTCCCTCTTTGCAGAAACTTGCCGAGATCGAGACCTATCTTGGTCATGTTGAGGATCAAGAGAGCCAGATTGCTGACCTTCAACAAATGGGCGTGCTTAAGGATCTCAAGATAGCAGATCTTGAGAAGGAACTCCGGGCCACGAAGGCTGAGGCTGCTCAGAGGTTGATTGATATGGATAACGAGAAGCAGGAGATCACCCAAGATGCTAAGGTCTCCGCGGCAATTGCTATGTATAAGATACAACTTCAGATGGCCGAGGAGGCTCAGGATCCTACCTTTGACAAAAGCTCGTGGGATGTTGAAGGTTGGAAGGCAAGGCTGGCAGACCTGGAGGACGAGGATGAGGCTGAGGAGATCCCCATGCTGGAAGGTGGTGGTGCTGAGAAGGATCAAGGTGGAGATGCTGGTGGTGACGAAGCAGCGAAGGAGTAGGCTGCATGATTGGGCGATGATGGATAATGTTGACTAGGCCGGAGCCCAATTTTTTAGGTTTGGTAGTGGTTTTTTGTGGTTGTTGATGGTTTGAAACAATTATGGTCTGTAATCTCTGAACAATAGTTTCTTAGGGTTAAGGATCCTGGATCCTTTGAACAATAGGTAGGATTGCAAAAGGTGGAGGGATCCTCTGTTTGGGGGATAAAGCCTTTGTGATCCTGCCGCTTTAATTTTCCTGCACAATGCTAAGACCGCATAGACAACGGACACCCTTTGCCAACCCATGTGGACGGGCCACGTTTTGCTGGTAGAAATGTGGGTTGGCAATTTTGACAACTTTTTGAAAGGGTTAATGATCCTTTTGTTTAATAATATAACTTAACTTTTCTGGCTTATCTCGTGTTGTTATCCTTATCTTCTTGTTTCTTAGTTGTCTTTGTAATATATTTGTAAGAGTTGAAAATATATTTAATAAATTTAGGATATGATCCTAGATCAAATATCCTGATATTGAAAATATTCAAAGTATTTTAGTTCAAGGATCATAGGTTTGGTTGTCAAAGTATAAGGGTTGGTTAGGATAAAGAGTATAATCAAAAATAGTCAAGGATCATACCTGAGGATCCACGTTAGGATCCTAACCTTCAATCAAGACAATCATAGATAAGACTTTGATAGTTAATAAGGATTAAGGACCCTTATATGTTTAGACTTCCAAAACCTGAAAAGTGAGATATAACTTGGGACTAAGCCAATGTAAAAGATAAATTAGTAACTGGGGACATGCCCAAAGGATAACTGAGAATGATCCCAGAGGATCACTGGGGACAAGCCCATAGGATAACTGGGGACAAGCCCAAAGGATAACTGGGGACAAGCCCAAAGGATCGTATGTAAACTGGAGTATGGCCCTTTCTGGCAACTATCCAAACTTAGTGACATGAAAATGTCAAAACCTTAGCTAACGTGAAAACGTTAGAAACCTTAGGAACGGATGTATGGTACGTCTACCATTATACGTAGGATCCTAAGTATAGCCAGTACGATGAGGTTGTCAGCCCCGAAAGTGGGTACTGGTCCCAAAGACGTGAACTATACCAGGATCATCGTGCGCTGCTGGCGGAAACTGGGGATAATCCCAAGGATAACTGGGGTTGGACCCAAGGATCTGTGGTGCTTTTGGAGATCTTTGACGATTTGCTGAAGATACCTGAACTATCATAACTCAAATGGTTTGTGAGTAGAGGATGAAGGATACATGATCCTTATCCTTAGGCAAAAAGTAAGAAAATGTAATAGTTTCTAGGATAAGCATATTACCAGAGTAAGGATCACTGATATCTCCGGGATCCTTCAAGGATACTTCAATGTAAGGATCACATGCATGAAGGATCATGTTCACATGAAATATTTCTTTAAGTGAACAGCATTCCAGGCTCTTGGTAACAAGTTTCCTTCCATGGTTAGCAACCTGTATGCCCCCTTTCCTGCTTCAGCTTCAATCAAGTAGGGACCTTCCCATTTTGGTGCTAGCTTCCCGTCAGCAGGATTGATAGTATTTTGAAATGCTTTTCTCAACACCATATCTCCGACTTGGAACTTCCTTATCCTGACATTTTTGTTGTAGGCACCAGCCATTCTTTGTTGGTAGCTTGCCATCCTTATTCTAGCTAGATCCCTGATTTCCTCAATAGTATCCAAATCCTGAGCTAGGATTGCAGCATTTTCTTCAGGATCACGAGCAATTGTTCTAGCAGTTGGGATCACCATCTCTGTTGGGATCACTGCTTCTGCCCCAAATACTAAAGAGAAAGGTGTTTGACCAGTGGCATTCTTGGGAGTTGTTCTATCAGCCCATAGCACATAAGGTAACTCCTCTGCCCATTTCCCCTTCTTGGATCCTAGCTTCTTCTTCAGATTGTTGATTATGATCTTGTTGGATGATTCTGCTTGACCATTGGCTTGTGGATGAACTGGTGTTGATGTTATCATCTTGATTCCCCAACTGTCACAAAAGTTAGTGGTTCTACTTCCAATGAATTGGGAGCCATTATCACATACAATTTCAGAGGGAATGCCGAATCTAGTTATAATGTTTCTTTTAATGAAGGATATGACTTCCTTTTCTCTGACTTGAGCGAAGGCTTCAGCTTCTATCCACTTGGAGAAATAGTCAGTTATGGCAAGCATAAATACTTTTCCACCAGGTGCTTTAGGGAGCTTGCCAACTATATCCATTCCCCATCTCATGAATGGCCAAGAGGATGGTATTGGGTGTAAAAATTCAGCTGGCTGATGGAGGATATTGCTATGCCTTTGGCAAGGATCACATTTCTTAGCATACTCTACAGCATCCCTTTTCATGGTTGGCCAGTAGTATCCTGTTCTAAGGATCCTTGAGAATAATGCCCTGCCCCCAGTGTGGTTTCCGCAATCTCCTTCATGGAAATCTTTCAACACTTCCTCGATTTCAGGATCCTCGATACATCTCAAATATGGTCCTGCAAGAGATCGCTTATATAATACATTATTCAAAGTTGTAAATTGAGATACCTTAATCCTGAAAGCTCTAGGATTTTCTCCCGTTGGAATCTCCCCATGTTGCAAGTATCTCATGATTGGTGAGATCCATGATCCTGAATAAGATTGGGCTTCTTCACTAGGGATCATTGCAGTATCCTCTTCTATTTCCATGGCCACCTGATTTTCAATAGCAGGATCCAGGATATGGATGATAGGGATACTTATATCTTCTGGAATCTTCAAGGATGATCCTAGGTTGGCCAATGCATCAGCCCCTGTGTTCTCCTCCCTTGGTACCTGTGTCAAGCTGAAAGAAACAAAAAAGAGTGCCAATTCTTTGACTATCTCTAAATATTTGGTTAGTCTTTCACCTTTAACAGCATAGGATCCGTTAAAGTGATTAGTGATCAATAATGAATCTACATATACTTTAAGATACTTTACCCCCATATCCTTAGCAATTTGTAAGCCAGCAATTAAGGCTTCATATTCAGCCTCATTGTTAGTTGCTTGGAACTCACAGGCTATGGAGTGGGGTATTATGTCCCCCTGTGGCGATTTTAGTAGGATCCCTAGCCCTGTGCCTTTGATATTTGAGGATCCGTCAGTGTGTAGTATCCAAGGATCCTTGGTTTCATCCAGCTGCTGGACCTCCAATTCCGCTTCTTTTTGTAGATCACTACTGAAATCAGCCACAAAGTCAGCTAGTGCTTGAGATTTAATGGCTGTTCTTGGTTCATATCTTATATCATGGGCACTAAGCTTTACTGCCCACTTAGCCATTCTCCCTGACATCTCCGGTTTCCTGAGGACATTCTTAATTGGAAAATTAGTTTTAACAACAATAGTATGGGTTTCAAAATAATGCCTTAATTTAGTGGATGCCATGATTAATGCAAGAATAAGTTTTTCGAGGTGTGAGTACCTGGATTCTGCATCAAGTAAACTTTTACTTACATAGTAGACAGGATATTGAGTACCTTCATGATCCTTGACAAGGACTGCACTTACAGCGTTTGAGGATACCGCCAGGTATAAGGATAACACATCTCCTTTTTCCAGTTTTGCTAATGCTGGTGCTGAGGACATATATTCTTTGAGGGCTTGTAAAGCGTTCTCATGTTTCTCAGTCCATTCAAACTTCTTATTTTTCCTTAGGATATCGTAGAATTCTTTGCATTTTTCTGAGGATTTCGATATGAACCTGTTCAAAGCTGCTATCCTGCCTGTCAGTCTTTGAACATCCTTGGCATTGGCAGGAGATTTGATATTTATTAATGCTTTGATTTGTTCCGGGCTTGCTTCAATGCCCCTCTGGGTTACCATGTATCCTAAGAACTTTCCTGCCTTAACACCAAAATGGCATTTTGAAGGATTAAGTTTCATGTTGTAACTATCAAGGATATCGAATGCTTCTTCCAAGTCCCTTAGGTGATCCTCAGCTTTCTTTGACTTGACCACCATATCATCTATGTACACCTCCATAGTGTTTCCAATTTGATTTTTGAACATCATATTTACCAGCCTTTGATATGTTGCACCTGCATTTCTTAGTCCAAAAGGCATGGCAATATAACAATATAAACCGGTTGGGGTCATAAAGGCTGTATCCTCTTGGTCAGATGGTTCCATCTGGATTTGTTGGAACCCAGATGATGCATCCATAAAGGTTAACAGTTCATGCCCCGCTGTTGCATCCACCATGGAGTCAATGTGGGGTAATGGGAAAGGATCCTTGGGACATGCCTTATTTAAATCAGTGAAATCGACACATACCCTCCACTTTCCGTTTTTCTTTTGGACAACTACCACATTGGCTAACCATTTTGGATACTTTACCTCTCTGATCATACCTGCTCGAAGTAGTCTCTCTACTTCTTCTTGGATAATGGCATTCCTTTCTGGTGCAAACTTCCTCCTTTTTTGATGGATTGGTTTGATAGACCTGTCAATGCCAAGTTTGTGAGTAATAATATCCTTAGATATACCTGTCATATCTTCATGTTTCCAAGCAAAGGTAGATTTTCTTCTTTTGAGGAAGGATATGATGTCTTCTTTCATCTTGCCAAGGATCCCTGATCCGATATAGATTTTTGATTCAGGATCACTAGGATCCAAGAGGATTTCATCTACATCTTGTTCCCTTGCCTCCAAGACATTCCTTGGAGGATACTGTAATTGCTATTGCTCCCTTGGCTTCGAGGTTGGCTTCATAGATGAGGTATAACAATCCTTAGCCTCCTGCTGGTCACTATCGATCTTGATTATTCCCCATGGGCTAGGGAGCTTCACACATTGATGGTAGGTAGATGGGACTGCTTTCATATCATGTATCCAACGCCTGCCAAGGATAACGTTGCAACAAGATAAACAGTCAATAACACAAAATTTTTGGTAATTATGTAATCCTTCCACGTAGATTGGGAGTTTGATGTCCCCCAGAGTTTTCTTCGTTTCCCCACTGAATCCTACAAGCACAGAGGATCTTGGTGTGATGTCTGATTCTGGGATTCCCATCTTCTTCAAGACATCAAGCTGGATAATGTTCACTGAGCTCCCTCCGTCAATAAGGATCCTGCGGACAAAATGGTTAGAGATAAAGAGAGTGATAACTAGACTATCATGGTGAGGATCCTGAATGTTAATGCGATCATCCTCATCAAATGTTATCATCTTCCCTTCTGAGAGACTTGAGGTTCTAATAGGCCTTTCTCCATTATCCATTTTTGATTCTTTTGCATGTCTTTTGGCCGCTGAAAAGGATGTACCACAGATGTCTGATCCTCCGGATATGAAGTTAATCACTTGTGCGTTTGCCGGAGGCGCTGGAGCTTTTTCAGGGATCCTTTCAGGATCCTGGGTCCTTTGCTTTTTTCTCCCCAACAATTCTTTTAGATGCCCCTTGCTTAGCAGGTATCCAATTTCTTTTCTTAAGGCTATGCAATCTTCAGTTAGATGCCCGAAATCCTCATGGTATGCACACCATTTGGACTTATCCTTAGTCCCGGATGGTTTATCATTCTTCCTGGGCCATCTGGCTTTTTCACCTAGATTCTGCATTGCAAGGATCAGTTCATGATTATCAACGGAGAAACAATATTCTGAGATTGGAGGATAATCTTCATCATCCTCTTCCTGGTCAACAGCATGCACATTCTTGTTCTCATTCCTATGGTAGGATTTGAATTTGTTGCTCTTGAAGGAGGATCCTTGCTTCTCCGGTTTTGAGGATCCCACTTGTCTCTCCTGGATCCTCTTGTCATCCTCTAGCCGGATAAACCTGAGTGCTCGAGTTCTTACTTCATCTAAATTCCTGCATGGTGTCATAACAAGATCATCATAGAATAATGAATCCTTAAGCAGTCCCATTTTGAAGGCTTCAACAGCCGTAGCCATATCCAAGTTGGGAATGTCCAAGGATTCTTTACTAAATTTAGTTATATAATCCCTTAATGATTCATTATGATTTTGAGTTATCCTGTACAAATCGCTAGTTAATTTTTCAAATTTTCTACTACAAGAGAATTGGTTATTGAATAAATTAACTAAATTAGCAAATGTAGTAATAGAGTTGGGGGGAAGACTTAGCAGCCACTTAAGAGCTGATCCAGTTAGAGTGGATCCAAATCCTTTACATAGGCATGCTTCCTTCAACTTTTCTGGGATAGGATTGATTTCCATCCTTTCCCTGTATTGTGCTATATGCTCCTCTGGATCCGTTGTGCCATCATACAGCTTCATGGTAGGGATATGGAACCTTTTGGGTACCTCTGCATCACAAATTGGTGGTGCAAAGCGAGATACCTTGTGGCTTCCATCTGCAATCTCTGGGATAGGCTTGACTACCCCTGGAACACTTGAGATCATGTCCTTTAGTTTCTGTAATTCCCTGGCCATAGCATGATTGGTACCTGTATCCTGCATGAATCCAAGGTTAGTGGTAGGATAATTATTTAAAGTGTTACCTCCCATTGGGTTCAAGTTAGGGAATCCATATTGCTGGGATTCTGGAACAATGGAGGGACCAGTGGAAGCAATGGTCTGCATTGGAATGAAGTCCCCTTGATGGACATCTAGACTTCCTGTTTGCAAACTTTTTAGGGATCCTGGCATCTGTAAGGATCCTGGTATCTGGGATGATCCTGGAACGAAGGAGGATCCGTGAACCTGGGATGATCCTGGAACAAAGGAGGATCCTTGGCCCTGGAATGATCCTGGAACAAAGTAGGATCCTCGAAACTGCTGTGCCCCCGGATAGGCTCCCGGATTCATGAAGGATCCCATGTATTGAGGATAGGATCCTACAGGCTGAAAATGTGAGTCTGATGTCTGAGTCATTGTTGCCGAGTTGAGATGTGATCCTCTTGACTCCCCTATGATTTGCACGTCCGGGATCCCTGATGGCTGGGAAGTGATCATTGGAGTATCAAAGCTCAAGGATTTGGGCATCAGTGGAGAATGATCCTCTGCCGCTTTCTTTTGTCTTTTGAGATCTCCAATTTCCCTGAGGATCCTTTCGTTAGTTTCATCTTGCCGCTGCATACGATCCTTCATCTGCAAAATTAAAGCAAATACATCACTAGTACTGGGAATAGAAGAATTCATAGCAGAAGAAGATAGAGGTTTAGAGAAGGTGGGAGTTGATCTCTTCTCAGTATTTTTCTGAGATCCTGCCGGTGGAGGAGGCAAGGTGATCTGTGATGAGGTGACTGCAGACATCGCCGTGGACGTGTTCTTCAATGATGAAGCCATGTAACTCTTTCCAATGATTTCGAACAAAAGATTTTTCTTATGAATGAAGCACCAATTGCCCCACGGTGGGCGCCAAACTGTTTTGGTCAAAAATCACACAAGGATAATGTAACCAAACTTTATGAAAACGGGGTATGATGCTTGGTTAATTATGAAAGTAAAGGATCACTTCTGTGATAAAGATGCAAAGACACAATGATTTATACGAGGAAAAAGCCCTTGACCAATGGATGATCTCCGGCATAAAAAACCTCGGGTGATGGCAACTACCGATCACCAACTTCACTATAACAAAAATATGATTACAACTTTGGATGATAATGAGCTGAGTACAAGGATCATTGAGTGTCTAAGTGTTTGAGAGTTGTGTCGTATGTCGTGTGTGTTCTTCCGAATGAGGAAGAGTGGTACTTATACGTGTGTAGGTGACTTATTTTAGGTAGCTAAACTAATATTCAGCTCATTACCCCTTTAGAAATGAGATACAATCTAGCCTAAATAGCCGCCCATAAATCAAGCCAAGTTTCCATATCCTGTGCAACGTCTATCTTCAATTAAGCTCTTGCCATAATTGTGAAGACGCGTCCCTGGATCATAATGCTTAGAGCGTATCCTGCTACATGTTCCTGCAAAACAATATTGTATTAAGTGGAAGTGGCCGTTAGTATGAGGATCACCATAATGTCCCATGATCCTGATCCTGAAGTCCTGCTGAGGATCACTGTCTGCCAAAGAAACAAGGATCACTGGTTAGGATCATGTGTAAGGATCATCTATAATAAAAATCCAGCCCCAACACTAACCATCTTGGATATTTGACCTCCATAATCATACCTGCTCGGAGTAACTTTTCTACCTCTTCCTGGATAATGGCATTTCTTTCTGGTGCAAACTTCCTCCTCTTTTGATGGATTGGTTTGAACGACCTGTCAATGCCAAGTTTGTGAGTGATTATATCTTTAGATATACCTGTCATGTCTTCGTGTCTCCATGCAAAGGTAGTTTTTCTCCTTTTGAGGAAGGATATTAGGTTTTCTTTCATTTCGCCAAGGATCCCTGATCCTATGTAAATTTTAGATTCAGGATCATGAGGATCCATAAGGATTTCTACTACATCCTACTCTCTTGCCTCCAAGACATCTCTCGGAGGATGCTTTGATTGCTATTGCTCCCTTGACTTTGAGGCTGGTTTCATTGACGAGGTGTAGCAGTTCTTAGCCTCCTGTTGATCACTATCAATTTTCACTATCCCCAATGGGCTAGGAAGCTTCACACATTGATGATAAGTGGATGGGACTGCCTTCATGTCGTGTATCCAAGGCCTGCCAAGGATAACATTACAACAAGATAAACAATCAATAACAAAAATTTTTTGGTAAGAATGTAGCCCTTCAATATAGATTGGGAGTTTAATGTCCCCCAGAGTATTCTTAGTCTCGCCACTGAATCCCACGAGCACGGAGGATCTTGGTATGATATCGGATTCGGGAATATTCATCTTCTTAAGAACATCAAGCTGGATGATATTCACAGAGCTTCCTCCGTCTATAAGGATCCTGCGAACAAAATGGTTAGAAATAAAAAGAGTGATAACCAAACCATCGTGATGAGGATCCTGAATGTCAACACGATCATCCTCATCAAAAGTTATGATTTTTCCTTTGGCAACACTGGATGTTCGAATGGGTCTATCTCCATTATCCATCTTGGTTTCCTTTGCATGTCTTTTAGCTGCAGAAAAGGATGTTCCACAAATGTCTGATCCTCCAGATATAAAGTTTATAACTTGTGCGTCTGCTGGAGGGGCTGGAGCTTTTTCTGGGATCCTTTCAGGATCCTGAGTTCTTGATTTCTTTCTCCCCAATAATTCTTTCAAGTACCCCTTGCTCAACAAGTATCCAATTTCTTTTCTCAATGCGATGCACTCTTCTGTGAGATGCCCAAAATCTTCGTGGTATGCACACCATTTTGATTTATCTTTAGTGGCAGCTGGTTTGTCACTTTTTCTCGGCCACCTGGCTTTATCACCTAGATTCTGCATCACAAGAATTAGTTCATTGTTATCAATAGAAAAACAGTATTCAGAAATTGGAGGATAATCCTCATCATCCTCTTCCTGTTCTACTGCATGCACATTCTGGTTATCGAACTTGTTGTAGGATTTGAACTTGTTGTTCTTGAATGAGGATCCTTGCTTCTCTTGCTTTGAGGATCCTGCTAACCTCTCCTGGATCCTTTTGTCATCCTCTAGCCGGATGAACCTAAGGGCCCTGGTTCTTACCTCATCTAGATTCCTGCAAGGTGTCATAACAAGATCATCAAAGAATAATGAATCCCTAAGCAATCCCATTTTAAAGGCTTCTACAGCCGTTGCTATATCCAGGTTAGGGATATCCAAGGATTCTTTACTAAACTTGGTGATATAATCTCTCAATGATTCATTATGACCTTGGGTTATCCTATATAAATCACTAGTTAAACGCTCAAATTTTCTACTACAAGAAAACTGGTTATTAAACAGGTTAACTAGATTAGCAAATGAGGTAATAGAATAAGGGGGAAGACTTAGCAGCCATTTTAACGCTGATCCGGTAAGAGTGGTCCCAAATCCCTTGCACAGACATGCTTCCTTTAACCTTTCTGGGATGGGATTGATCTCCATCCTTTCCCTGTATTGTGCTATGTATTCTTCAGGATCCGTTGAGCCATCATATAACTTCATTGTCGGTACGTGGAACCTCTTGGGTATCTCAGTATCACAAATGGGTGGTGCAAAATGAGATATCATATGGCTCCCATCCACAATCTCCGGGATAGGCTTGACTACTCCTGGAACACTTGATATGATATCCTTTAGCTTTTGCAATTCCCTAGCCATAGCATGATTGATACCTGTATCCTGCATAAGGCCATGGTTAGTGGTATAAGAATTATTAAGAGTGTTACCTCCCATTGGATTCAAATTTGGAACGCTGGATGTGAATCCATATTGTTGAGATTCTGGAATGATTGAAGGACCGGTAGAAGCAATGGTCTGCATTGGCGCCAAACTGTTTTGGTCAAAAATCAAGCAATGACAATGCAACTAAACTCTTTGTTACGGGGAATGATGCTTGAATTATTGAACAATATAAAGGATTACTCTGAAATGCAATGAACGAATGACACAGAGATTTATACGAGGAAAAAGCCCTTGATCAATTAATGATTTATACGAGGAAAAAGCCCTTGATCAATTAATGATCTCCGGCATAAAAAACCTCGGGTGATGGAAACTACTGATCACCAACTCAAATTAAACAAGAAATGTGTTACAACTTCGGATGATAGCGAGCTAGTTACAAGGATCACTATAGTGCAATGTGTATGAAAGTGTATAATCGCCAAGTGGATGGTAACGAGCTGGAGAGAGCAGTTAGTAGTGTGTGTTTAGCCAAAATTAGCCAAGTGTTCTAAATTAGCTCGCTATCCCCTTTTAAAAATGGAAAATATCTAAGCTAACTAACTACCCGCATTTCATGCAAGTCTCCCACGAACTCCATAACGTCCATATTAGTCAAGCACGTGCGGAATAAATAAGGAATATGCTCCAGGAATTCCGTCAAGACCAGGTCCAAGCTCGTACTCCTGCAAAACAACATCATATTCAAAGTAGACAATCGTTAGAATAAGGATCCTTACTATGATCCATGATCCTGATCCTGCAACACTTCTGAGGATCACTAGCTGAAGCAGAAGCAAGGATCACTAGCTCCACCAGTAAATGAGGATCACTGATCATTGGTGAATCCACCCCTAACAATAGTTTTCACTATCTGTGGTTTTTTTATACCGGAGATCTTCTAAATATCAAGGGCTTTTTCCTCATACAAATCATCGTGTTCATCATTTTCTACATTTCGTATTTGATCAAACACTTGTCTTTCATTCAAGCACACTACCTCACAAAATCAGATTTGGTTACATTATTATTAGCTTGATTTTTGACCAAAACAGATTGGCGCCCACCGTGGGGCAAGTGGTGCTTCCATTTTTAGAAAAACCTTTTTTTTTGTTCATTATCATCAACTCTATGGCTTCTCAAGGAAAATCTACTTCAGGTACCATGCCGACGGTTACCTCATCTCAAACTAGTGCATCATTACTGTTTTAGTTAAAAAAATCACACAAGGATAATGCAACCAAATCCGATTTTGTGAGGTGTGATGCTTGAATAAATGGACAAATGTATGAACAATGTATGAATGAAATGAATGTTGGACACAAGGATTTATACGAGGAAAAAGCCCTTGATCAATGTATGATCTCCGGCACAAAAAACCTCGGGTGATGGAAACTACCGATCACCAACTATATTAAACAAACAATGTATACAATTCGGGATGACAACAAGCTTGTTACAAGGATCACTAGTATGCAAAATGTGTGTAATCGCTAATAAGTTGCAGAGAGTTCTCGAGCAGTGTGTGTTTGCTAATTGTTCTATTTATTCAAGCTTGTTATCCCCTTATAAAAATAGAAATAAACTAGATAACTAACAATCCGCAAAAGATGCTAGCTTTCCACGATCTCCATAACGGTCACGAAGGCTATGCACGTGTGGAATATAAGGTATATTCCCCTGGAATCTCGGCAAGACCAAGTCCCATTCGAATACTCCTGCAAAACAAGTTCAAATATAAAGGAAACAATTGTTAGTATAAGGATAATACTGAGGATCCTGAATCCTTATTCCTGCAACGTCTTCTGAGGATCCTTAATTCAAACTGAGTTGAGGATCCGTGATCCTGGTTGCACTTGAGGATCCGTGATCCATATGTATTGAAAATCCATCCCTAACAATTGCCCCCAAAATATGAGGAATTAAATATAACTAAATGAGTCCTATTTTCTGCCTTATCTCAAACGAATTGGTTAATCGTAAATATAGCCGTTGTAATCGGACTAGCCGTTGTGGATGTGAAGTCAGCGATAAGACTACCTGCAAAATCATCATTATAAATTCAGAGTTAGAGATAAGGATCAAGATGCATTTAAATTCGAGCGTTTCACTCCTTTAAATCTTCATCCGGAGATCGAACAGGTATTCTCTCTTTCCTTCTCTCTAAATTCTTCTATTCCGATCCTCTATTCTCCGAGCATCCATGGCGAAGATGACACTCCGATCCTCACCTGCTAAGGATCCTAAAAAAGACATCCCTTTGAAAAGACAGGGTGTTACCAAAAACCCTTCGCTGGAAGTCTACCATTTTACCGATCCTGAGATTGATCGGATTCGTCATTGCTTTCCGGCTGAAACCGTCTTTAGATCCTTTGACTCTTCAATGAAGAGCGACTGTATTTCTGATATTTGGGTCACTTTTCCGGCCACCCCTTTTCTGATAGGGTTTTCTTATCCTTTCCCTGCTTTTACACAATCCTTCTTCGCACTCACGGGCATGTGCTACATACAGGCCATGACCATGATGTGGAGAGTTCTTTATACCCTTGAAAACATTATAGAGCAAGAAGATGTTGAATTAGGGATGTCCGAGTTGAGTCAAATGTACAACCTTGCTAGCCACGGTTCTCATCGCTTTCTGTTTAAACACAAACCTGGTCAGCCTCATCCAATCCTCAAAACCACCAAAAACGATACCCATTGGAGGAACCAGTTCTTCTTTGTTAGGAGGGACTCAGTCCCAGACGGGAAGGATCTCCCTAAAAAGTGGATCACCCAGGGTAGGATATGGGATCCTTAGACAAGGATCATAGTAGGATTCTCTTTCTTTTAAGGATAACTGATCCTTCTTTCTGTTCTTGTTATGCAGCTATCTCAATCTCTCACATTCAAGAAACCCCTGCAACAAAAGAAAGACTTGCTGCTTTCTGGAGGCTTGATCCTGCTGTAAGGACATTTCAAATCAAGGCAAAGGATTCACAAGAAGCATCTTCCGGTTCCTTCACAATGTCAAGTAAGTATTCAGATCTATGTATGAATAAATAAATGTTTAAATGAATGTAGAATACAAATACTTATCTGTGTTTGGCATTTGTAGGCGCTGGAAAATCCTCAAAATCAGCTTCCAGGTTTAGTGTCAGTGACCTTGATGCGTTTGCTTCCTCCAAGTCCATCAAGAAACAACTAGCTGCCAGTCCCAGCGTCCCGAACCCTAAAGGCATGAGCACACGGGGCAAGGGTGCCAAGAAAAGAAAAGCCTCTGAACCCCTTGAAGGCCTCCCTCTCATCCAACACCAGTTTGAGGAGTACGTCTCTGAGGTAAGGATCCCGGATCCTTAAGTCTGATCTTCCTTTTATGAGGATAACGGATCCTGACTATGTACTTCTTTTTTGTAGAAATTTGCTGAGATCCAAATGCTTCTGGATCACCATTTCGAAGAGGCTGAGCAAAAACACTTGGACTTCCAGAAGATGTTCCTGGCCAAAGACAAGAAAATCTCTTCCCTAGAGAATGACATCAACCTAGTGAAGAAGGAGTTGGTCCTGACCCAGATCACGACTCAGCAAGAGAAGGAAGAGGTGATGGAAGGGGCAAAGCTTTCTGCCACAATCGCCATGCTCAAGATCAAATTGCAAATGGCCAAGGAAGCTGAGGATCCTAACTTTGACAGGTCTGCCTGGGACCAAGAGGCTTGGAAACAGAAGCTGGCGGAGCTGGATGATGAAGAGGAAGCTTAGGAGGTCCTGGCAATTGAGGCTGGTAGCAGTGGGCTGAAGGATCCGGCGAAGGAAGCAGCTGGTGGTGATGATGCAGCGAAGGTTTAGGCTGCAACAATGGGTGATGATGGATTTATCTAGTCGCGGCCGGAGCCCATTTTTAATGGTTTAATGGTTTTTGTTTGATGATGTTTTAAAAAATGGTTGGTCTGTACTTGAACAATAGTATTAGGGTTTAAGGATCACAATCCTTCGAACAATAGGGGGTAACAAAGGTGGATGGGTCCTTCTGTTTGTGGAGGATGAAGGCTTTGGTGCCCCTCGCCTTTTATTTCCTGCACTTATCGAACTTTTAGTATGGACACCCTTTACCTACCCCAGCGGACGGGCCACATATTGCTGGTAGATGCTTGGGGTTGGTAATTTTGACAACCTTTGAAGGGTTTAACTTTTGATAAATAAATAAAACTTTAATCTTTTGGCTTATCTTGTGTTGTTCATTCTGTATCTATTTACCTTTCAATTGTTATTGTACAATTTCTTTGAATTTACAAGCTATTTGTAAAGGTATATAAATCAGTTTAAATCGAAAAGTTTAGGATATGATCAAGGATCAAATATCCTATAATCGAAAAGTTCAAAAAGTGAGATAACTTTAGGATCATATATCCTGTTGTCAAAGTATAAGGGTAACTTAGATAAATCAAGAATAAAGTTAAAGTAAATAAAGATCGTACCAGAGAATCCAAGTTAGGATCCTAAATCCTTAATACTTACAATCATGATAACCAAAAGACAAACCCTCATATAAGGTTAGGATCCTGGATCCTTAACTGTTTAGCTTTGGAAACCTGAAATGGAACATATCTTGGGACTAAGCCAGCTGTAAAAGGAAAAGTTAGTAACTGGGGTGTCACACCCCCAAAATCCACATGCGGAGTACCACCGCTTGGAGGCGTGACTGACCAGGATCCAGCCACCAATTATACTGAGCATTGTAATTAACACATAAGTAATACTCACCAACCACAAGGTTAGCAAATACCATAGTTAGAGTTCAAAAGTTTTAAAGTTTAAATAGTAGTTCAGATAGGTAGCGGAAGCATAGACAAAATAGTTTAAAACAAAATTCTTAATTCAAGTTTGTCCGGAACCCAACACACGGGTTAGACGACCACTACACATCCCCAAGTAGCAAGCTCCTGAGTCACTGGGTACCTGCAAAGCATGCAGTAGAGTGTCAACAAAAATGTTGGCGAGTCCACGAGTTGTCCAGTTTTTTTTTAATTACCAAAAACTTGTTTCACCAGTTAATTTACTCGTTTATACATGCCATGGGGAGCTACCCCATAAGTAAGCGACTAAACTGTTTTTCCAATACCAAATACTTTATGTAACCGTACGTTTCCGTAGAGTGCCCCGTTTGTCAATGTTCTATCATCATTGACGGATTTGCCAGAGTCTATTAGTTCACTCCCGATCCCATACACGGGCACGGTGTGAGGCTGGTAAGACCTAAATAGCGCTATCAACTAATAACCCGTCCGCCTGGCCCCGGCGACTAATCGGTATTAAGTAGCAGGGACTTAAGTGATAGAGTTTCGTTTAGTGTTGCTCGTTGCATTCCGTATAAACAGTAATTAACTAAGAGTTCCCAAAAACAAGGGAAGAAAAGTAAGTTTGTATCCCTCACAAGGGGATAGTGTTGTTTTAGTTCCGTTTCCCAATCCACCGGGAACGCATGCTTTAAGTTGTGAACTCACCTTGGGTTGCTCGGCAGATTAGCTTACTTGGTCAAACTCGTTGGTCACCACGTCCTAGCATGGTTACCAGCATGGTCAGGTTTGGGGGTACAAGTAATCACGTATATCCTACCAGAATCTAACACATAGAATGCACACAGTTACATGCTGAGTCATTGGGCCTGCTCTACTATTGGATCAGTCAACAATAACAATTAACACATAGTTCAGTTAAACAGGCAGCCCAAACAAATCACATTATTGCCCAATAACTAAAGTGAACAGCCCAGTCGAGATAAGATGGTCTCGACTCAAGAATATGCGGTCTTGAGTCGCAACCCAGAGGTCTCGGCTTGCAATGGCTGGTCTCGAGTGGTGCAGGCATGACTCGCAACCTCAGAGGTTTCGAGTCCCGTCTCGAGTTGTCACGGTGTGGTCTCGAGTCGAGACCTTGATGGTCTCGAGTCCGTTTTGAACAGGTCTCGACTCGCAACCGTTGCGGTCTTCGAGTTGCAGCTTCATGGTCTCGAGTCGTAACCGTTGGTCTCGAGTCGTTTACCTGCTGATTCTGATGCATCTGCCCGAATTGTACTATGCAGCAGAATTCTGATTTCATGCCCTTATGTACTATCCAATAAGGTTTCACAAACATGTTCCCTTGTCTAACACTTAACCAAAACGGATCAAACAACAAGTTTTTCAAATATTTGCAACAACATTCAAACACATTCAACACATATTCATCATAAGTTCATCATTTTAGGGTTTTCATAACTTGATTGTTTAACCAACACATTCACTATGATTCACCGATTTATTCATGTGGACTTAGAAGCAAATCACTAAACCTTCAACCCACCCAAACATGCATTTCACAAGCAACAATCATGTAACATTTATTCTAAACACTATCAACATAAATCGGATGATCATGAACACCTCATACTAACAATCATTCATCATTCAAATGTCTTAGCACTTCATTAACATGCGAGAGTTCACATATTCCATCCATTATTTCAATCATTTCAAAGCAAATAGCACCATTATGCACCTAAACACCTAGTGAACATCTAAAACACTAACCGATTGTGAAGAGGCACCGAATCAAGGAAGAAAGTGAGAAGTGAAGTGTCCGAGTGATGATGATGAGCTTGACCGAGGCTCCTTGTTGCCGCCGATTGGATCCGAGAGGGAGAGAGAGAGATGAGCTTGCTTGTTGTGGTTTAAGTGAGAGAGATTGAAGGAGTGTGTGTGTGGGAGAATGATGGAAGTGAGGGAGAGTTGGCTTGGACATGGATTTTATACCCGGTTTGGGTGGTGCACCCTACAAGGGTTTCGAGTGGGCTCAAAGGGAGGTTACGGCCCAACCGTTACTGTTTACTCGAGACCGAGGATGGTCTCGAGTCGGGTTCGTAGTCTCGGTTCACTAGTATTTATACATTTATATATATACTACACATACATTCATAGCAAAAGGATCACATAGAACATCAAGGTAACACGCACTTTCATTTAATAACGTATATACACACAATGTTAATACAAAATGTTTACTCGGGAAAACCTAGAGTTTCACATTATCCCCAAGTTATAAGAACTTTCGTCCCGAAAGTTAAGGCAACCATTGTCAAGCTTGTATGAGTGAGAGCGTTTCAACAGGGTGTCACATCATCCCCCCGTTAGTTTGGAATTTCGTCCCGAAATTCGGTTGTAGCTTCAGTGCTGGGGGTTTCATTTGGGAACAACTGGGGATACTTGCACTTCATCTGGTCTTCCCGCTCCCAGGTGAACTCTGGGTCACGTCGCGAGTTCCAACGAACTCGCACGAGAGGTATCTGGCTACGTTTGAGGGTTTTGATTTCTCGATCCGTGATCTCAATCTGTTCCTCAGTAAAGTGTAGCTGTTCATCAATAGTGAGTTCCTTGAAGGGGATTATGAGTGTTTCATCTGACAGACACTTCTTCAGATTAGACACGTGAAAGACATTGTGCACCGCACTCAGCTCTTCAGGCAGATTCAACCTATAAGCAACCTTACCGATCTTCTCGGTAATTTCGAATGGTCCAGCATATCGTGGATTCAGCTTGCCCCGTTTACCAAAACGAACCACACCCTTCCAGGGTGAGACTTTAAGTAGAACCCGGTCCCCGACCTGGAATTCTAGCGGTTTCCTACGCTTATCAGCGTAGCTTTTCTGACGGTCACGAGCTGCCGCCATGCGTTGTCTAATCTGGGCAATCTTCTCCGTTGTGTCTACTACCAGTTCTGGGCCTGTGACCTGGCTGTCACCAACTTCCGCCCAGCAAAGAGGTGATCGGCATTTACGACTGTACAATGCCTCGAAGGGTGCTGCCTGAATGCTGGTGTGGTAGCTGTTATTGTAGGAGAATTCCACTAGCGGTAGATGCTTCTCCCAATTCTTGCCAAAATCGATCACACATGCTCTAGGCATGTCTTCCAGGGTTTGGATGGTGCGTTCAGACTGCCCATCCGTTTATGGGTGATAAGCGGTGCTCATGTCCAAACGTGAGTAAAGGATTTGTGCATAGCTTGCCACAACTCCGAAGTAAAACGAGTGTCTCGGTCGGAAATAATGGAGGTTGGCACCCCGTGTCTCGAAGCTACTTCCTTTAAGTAAACATCCGCCAAAGTAGAAAACTTGTCTGTTTCCTTAATGGCCAAAAAGTGTGCGGACTTGGTCAATCGATCTACTATCACCCAAATAGTATCATTCCCGCGTTGGGATCTAGGTAGGCCAGTGACGAAATCCATGGAAATCTGTTCCCATTTCCATTTCGGGATTTCTGGTTGTTGGAGTAGGCCTGCTGGTTTCTGATACTCAGTCTTGACCCTTGCGCAGGTCAAACATTTGCTGACATATGTTGCTATGTGGGCTTTCATGCCAGGCCACCAATACGTAGTCCTTAAGTCGTGGTACATCTTATCCGAACCAGGATGTACTGAGTAACGGGACTTATGGGCTTCGTCCATCACAAGTTCATGTAGATCTCCATAGAGTGGAACCCAAATGCGCCCTGTTACATAGTAAGTGCTATCTTCTTTTGGTTCTAATCGTTGCCTTGATCCTCGCAGGGACTCAGCCCTGATGTTTTCTGGTTTCAGTGCTTCAACCTGAGCATTTCGAATCTGAGTAGGGAGGTTAGACTGGATGGTGAGTTGTAGCGCTCGCACGCGCTTGGGCGTAGTGTCTTTTCGGCTGAGGGCGTCTGCCACGACATTGGCCTTGCCCGGATGGTACTTGATGGCGCATTCATAATCATTCAAGAGTTCTACCCATCGACGCTGTCGCATGTTTAATTCCTTTTGCTTGAAGATATGTTCGAGACTCCTGTGATCGGTGTAAATAGTGCACTTGGTACCGTACAGGTAATGTCTCCATATCTTAAGCGCAAAAACCACTGCTCCCAGTTCCAAGTCGTGCGTAGTGTAGTTCCTTTCGTGAGTCTTAAGTTGTCGAGAGGCGTAGGCAATAACTCTCTCGCGTTGCATTAGCACGCAACCAAGCCCATGAATAGACGCATCGCAATAAACAACAAAGTCGTCGGTACCTTCAGGTAACGAGAGAATAGGAGCACTACAGAGGTTATCCTTTAGCTTCTGAAATGCGGATTCCTGAGCTTCATTCCACTTGTAAGCAATACCCTTCTGGGTGAGAGTCGTGAGAGGCTGAGCAATCTTCGAGAATCCCTTGATAAATCTACGATAGTATCCTGCCAATCCCAAGAATTGACGAACTCCGGTCGGAGTCTTAGGGGTAGGCCAATTCTTTATAGAGTCGATCTTAGCTGGGTCGACGTGAATCCCGTCCTTATTGACCACGTGCCCAAGGAAATAGACTTCTCGAAGCCAGAAGTCACATTTCGAGAACTTGGCGTACAGTTGCTCATTGCGAAGGAGTTCGAGGATAAGGCGTAGGTGCTGTTCATGTTCTTCTTGGCTTTTCGAGTAGATCAAGATGTTGTCGATAAACACAATCACGAATTTTTCGAGGTAAGGCTTGCACACTCGGTTCATGAGATCCATAAAAACCGCAGGCGCGTTAGTCATTCGAAAGGGCATGACAAGGAACTCGTAATGACCATAACGAGTTCTGAATGCGGTTTTGGAGATGTCTTCATTACGGACTCTTAGCTGATGATAGCCCGATCGCAGGTCAATCTTAGAGTAGTAGCTCGATCCCTGCAACTGATCGAATAGGTCGTCGATACGCGGGAGAGGGTAGCGATTCTTGATGGTAACCTTGTTCAGCTGACGATAGTCGATGCACATTTGGAAAGTGCCATCCTTCTTCTTAACAAAGAGTACTGGTGCTCCCCAGGGTGATGAACTAGGACGGATAAATCCTTTATCCAATAGTTCCTGCAGTTGCGTAAAGAGTTCCTTTAGTTCCGCGGGGGCTAGTCGATAAGGTGCACGAGCTATGGGCGCTGCTCTGGGAGCTAGCTCGATTTGGAATTCGACCTGACGGTGGGGAGGGAGTCCAGGTAGTTCCTCAGGAAACACCTCGGGGTAGTCGCGTACCACTGGAAAATCTCCAATCCTCTTTTCCTTTTCCTGTGTGTTGGTGACAAGTGCTAAGAGAGCGGTGTGCCCCTTTCGTAAACATTTCTGGGCTTTCAAGAACGAGATGATGCCTGTGACCTCTCCGCCTTTGTCACCTTGCACGATGAGGGGTTTGCCAGAACGGCGGGGAATGCGAACCATTTTCTCTTGACAGAGGATTTCCGCGCGATGTTTGGATAACCAATCCATACCGATAACGACGTCGAAGCTTCCAAGAGCAATAGAGAAAAGGTCGATGCTATAGGTCTGACAAGACAGTACTAGTTTGCAGTCGTTGATAACATGTGAGGTCTCGATGTTTCTACCATTAGCTAGCTCGACGATATGCTTAGAACTTAGTAACGAAGGCGGGTGCTTAAGCTTCTTACTAATACGTAGGGACACATAACTAGCATCGGCTCCAGAATCAAATAATATAGAAACATAACGATCATCGAGTAGGAACTTACCCGCCACGACGTTGGGGTCATTCCTTGCTTCTCCAGCTCCAATCACAAAAGCCCTTCCTCTTGCACCATTCCCAGCATTGTTGTTTTAATCGTTGTTTCCAGCTCCCTAGTTGTTGTTGCGGTTCTGGTTTAGTTCAGGGCAATCCCTTCGCATGTGCCCAGTTGCTCCACATTTGTAGCACCCACGGTTATTTCCTTGCTGCTGTTGTTGTTGTGGTTGTTGCTGATTCTGCCTGGCTGGGAACTGACTCCTACAGTCTTTGGCTTCATGCCCCATCTTGTTACATCGCTGACACTGACTCTTCCCACAAGGCCCACTGTGATGTCGATTGCACTTGTTGCACTTGGAGTGGTTCCCGCGATAGCCACCCTGTTGTTGAGGGCCCTTGTTGTGGTCAGTTTTCCTTTGCTGGGTTGGGGGCCTGAGTGGGGTTAGCATCCTTGCTTTGATTTCCTTCCCACTTACGCTTGTTGTCACTCGAAGTTCCATCAGTGGCACTGATCCTTTTGGGCAACTTGCCCTGTTCCACAGCCTGATCAGTGAGTTTGTGAGCAAGACGGACGGCGGGCTGAATAGTAGTGAGGTTGGCTGAGGTCACATGGCTTCGAATTTCTGGGGCCAAACCCTTGATGTACAATTCGACCCTGCGGTACATAGGTCGAGACATGTTTGGGCAAAGAGCGGCATAGTCGTTGGACTGTTTGGTGTATGCCTCGATCTCTGATCCAACCATCTTGAGCTCATAGTACTCGTTTTCGAGCTTGTGAATGTCATCCCCGTGACAATACTCCTCCTTAATCATGTCCTTGAAATCCTCCCACACAGTAGCATTAGCAGTTTCCAAACCAAACATCTGAATTTGCGCCTTCCACCAGGAAAGCGCGTTTCCTTCGAGCGTACCAGTAGCAAACTTCACCCAATTCGCAAGGGGACACTCACAGACAGCAAAGACAGCTTCGACTTTCTCAATCCAGTGCAGAAGACCTATGGCACCCTCAGTGCCATTGAAAGGGAGAGGCTTGCACTCCATGAAAGTTTTGAAAGTACACACATGTGGTTGCGCAGGTGCATGCTGACCTGTTGTGAGAAGCGAAGCGAATAGGTTTAAGGGTAAAAGACGATGCGGCGGTAGGATCTAAACATCCTAGGATAACGAGTTTACCTCCAGGGTGAGCTGCGAAAGCTGCAGCCACTGTGTTGATCAGGTTAGTGAACTGAGCCTGAGTCATGTTAACGTTTCCTCTTCCGCGTCCACTCATTGTCTTCATAACCAGAAAACATAGTATGAGTGTGATGTCGTAGTATAGCGAGAATGAGATGGAAGAGGGAGGTGTATCTATCTAACTAGGCACACTAGTACGTATAGCAGAACAGAACAAAAGCATAAAGCAAGCACACAGGTAAATACTAGTCCGAGCTATGTGGTCTGATGGGTCGATTCTTGCACTTGGAGTGTAGTGTCGTCATGAGTCACGGGTTATAGTTTGGTTTTTCTCAAAAAGATTCCCCTTTTTAAAACCATGTTCACTATAACCAATGGCTCTGATACCAATCTGTCACACCCCCAAAATCCACATGCGGAGTACCACCGCTTGGAGGCGTGATTGACCAGGATCCAGCCACCAATTATACTGAGCATTGTAATTAACACATAAGTAATACTCACCAACCACAAGGTTAGCAAATACCATAGTTAGAGTTCGAAAGTTTTTAAGTTTAAATAGTAGTTCAGATAGGTAGCGGAAGCATAGACAAAATAGTTTAAAACAAAATTCTTAATTCAAGTTTGTCCGGAACCCAACACACGGGTTAGACGACCACTACACATCCCCAAGTAGCAAGCTCCTGAGTCACTAGGTACCTGCAAAGCATGCAGTAGAGTGTCAACAAAAATGTTGGCGAGTCCACGAGTTGTCCAGTTTTTTTTAATTACCAAAAACTTGTTTCACCAGTTAATTTACTCGTTTATACATGCCATGGGGAGCTACCCCATAAGTAAGCGACTAAACTGTTTTTCCAATACCAAATACTTCATGTAACCGTACGTTTCCGTAGAGTGCCCCGTTTGTCAATGTTCTATCATCATTGACGGATTTGCCAGAGTCTATTAGTTCACTCCCGATCCCATACACGGGCACGGTGTGAGGCTGGTAAGACCTAAATAGCGCTATCAACTAATAACCCGTTCGCCTGGCCCCGGCGACTAATCGGTATTAAGTAGCAGGGACTTAAGTGATAGAGTTTCGTTTAGTGTTGCTCGTTGCATTCCGTATAAACAGTAATTAACTAAGAGTTCCCAAAAACAAGGGAAGAAAAGTAAGTTTGTATCCCTCACAAGGGGATAGTGTTGTTTTAGTTCCGTTTCCCAATCCACCGGGAACGCATGCTTTAAGTTGTGAACTCACCTTGGGTTGCTCGGCAGATTAGCTTACTTGGTCAAACTCGTTGGTCACCACGTCCTAGCATGGTTACCAGCATGGTCAGGTTTGGGGGTACAAGTAATCACGTATATCCTACCAGAATCTAACACATAGAATGCACACAGTTACATGCTGAGTCATTGGGCCTGCTCTACTATTGGATCAGTCAACAGTAACAATTAACACATAGTTCAGTTAAACAGGCAGCCCAAACAAATCACATTATGGCCCAATAACTAAAGTGAACAGCCCAGTCGAGACAAGGTGGTCTCGACTCAAGAATATGCGGTCTCGAGTCGCAACCCAGAGGTCTCGGCTTGCAATGGCTGGTCTCGAGTGGTGCAGGCATGACTCGCAACCTCAGAGGTTTCGAGTCCCGTCTCGAGTTGTCACGGTGTGGTCTCGAGTCGAGACCTTGATGGTCTCGAGTCCGTTTTGAACAGGTCTCGAGTCGCAACCGTTGCGGTCTTCGAGTTGCAGCTTCATGGTCTCGAGTCGCAACCGTTGGTCTCGAGTCGTTTACCTGCTGATTCTGATGCATCTGCCAGAATTGTACTATGCAGCAGAATTCTGATTTCATGCCCTTATGTACTATCCAATAAGGTTTCACAAACATGTTCCCTTGTCTAACACTTAACCAAAACGGATCAAACAACAAGTTTTTCAAATATTTGCAACAACATTCAAACACATTCAACACATATTCATCATAAGTTCATCATTTTAGGGTTTTCATAACTTGATTGTTTAACCAACACATTCACTATGATTCACCGACTTATTCATGTGGACTTAGAAGCAAATCACTAAACCTTCAACCCACCCAAACATGCATTTCACAAGCAACAATCATGTAACATTTATTCTAAACACTATCAACATAAATCGGATGATCATGAACACCTCATACTAACAATCATTCATCATTCAAATGTCTTAGCACTTCATTAACATGCGAGAGTTCACATATTCCATCCATTATTTCAATCATTTCAAAGCAAATAGCACCATTATGCACCTAAACACCTAGTGAACATCTAAAACACTAACCGATTGTGAAGAGGCACCGAATCAAGGAAGAAAGTGAGAAGTGAAGTGTCCGAGTGATGATGATGAGCTTGACCGAGGCTCCTTGTTGCCGCCGATTGGATCCGAGAGGGAGAGAGAGAGATGAGCTTGCTTGTTGTGGTTTAAGTGAGAGAGATTGAAGGAGTGTGTGTGTGGGAGAATGATGGAAGTGAGGGAGAGTTGGCTTGGACATGGATTTTATACCCGGTTTGGGTGGTGCACCCTACAAGGGTTTCGAGTGGGCTCAAAGGGAGGTTGCGGCCCAACCGTTACTGTTTACTCGAGACCGAGGATGGTCTCGAGTCGGGTTCGTAGTCTCGGTTCACTAGTATTTATACATTTATATATATACTACACATACATTCATAGCAAAAGGATCACATAGAACATCAAGGTAACACGCACTTTCATTTAATAACGTATATACACACAATGTTAATACAAAAGGTTTACTCGGGAAAACCTAGAGTGTCACATGGGGACAAGCCCAACAATCTGGGCACAAGCCCAATAAAACTGGGGACAAGCCCAAAAAACTGGGGACAAGCCCAAAGGGTCTTGTGTAAACTGGAGTATGGCCCTCACTGGCGACTATCCAAACTTAGTGACATGAAAATGCCAAAACCTTAGCTAACGTGAAAACGTTAGAAACCTTAGGAACGGATGTATGGTACGTCTACCATTATACTTAGGATCCTGAATACAGCCAGTACAATGAAATTGTCAGCCCCTAAAGCGGGTACTGGTCCAACTGCCTTTAAATGCATCAGGATAATCGTGAGCTACTGGCGAAGGTAGTAGATACCTTAAACTGGGGATAAGCCCAAAACTAGGGATAAACCCAAAAAACTGGGGACAAGCCCATAAAACTTAGGAGACTTCTGTGGATACTTGATCCTTTGATGCATTAATCTTCTGCAAAACTCAGAACTTAGTGTAAAAAGAGTAAAGGATTCAATAAATTAAAATCAAATCATTACCAGAATGAGGATCATATATCCTCTAAGGATCCTTAAAGTATACCAAATATGAAGATGGCCAAGGCTCCTGGATCCTTCTTACATGAAGTATCTCTTTAAATGGACAGCATTCCAAGCTCTTGGCAATAGATCACCTTCCATTGTTAATAATCGATATGCCCCTTTCCTGTCTCAGCTTCAATAAGATAGGGGCCTTCCCACTTTGGTGCTAACTTGCCATCAACAGGATTTGTGGTATTTTGGAATGCTTTCCTCAATACCATATCACCAACTTGAAACTTTCTGATCCTGACATTCTTGTTGTAAGCTCCAGCCATCCTTTGTTGATAACTGGCCAATCTTATACTTGCCAAATCCCTGAGTTCTTCTATGGTATCCAATTCTTGAACCAAGTTTTCAGCATTTCCTTTAGGATCACGGATGTTTGTTCTAGCAATAGGAACCACCATCTCTGTAGGGATCACTGATTCTGCTCCAAACACTAAAGAAAATGGAGTCTGGCCAGTAGCATTCTTGGGAGTTGTCCTATCAGCCCATAGCACATAAGGTAGCTATTCTGCCCATTTTCCCTTCTTGGATCCAAGCTTTTTCTTCAAGTTGTTGACGATGATCTTGTTAGATGATTCTGCTTGACCATTAGCTTGTGGGTGGACTGGTGTTGATGTTATCATCTTAATCCCCCAGCTGTCACAAAAGTTAGTAGTTCTATTCCCAATAAATTGGGATCCATTATCACAAACAATTTCAGAAGGAATACCAAATCTGGTAATAATGTTTCTTTTAATAAAGGATATCACTTCGTTTTCTCTTACTTGAGCAAACGCTTCAGCTTCTATCCACTTGGAAAAGTAATCAGTCATGGCAAGCATAAACACTTTTCCTCCTGGTGCTTTGGGAAGTTTGCCAACTATATCCATTCCCCATCTCATGAATGGCCAAGAAGAGGATATAGGATGCAGGAGCTTTGCTGGTTGATGAAGGATATTGCTATGTCTCTGACAAGCTTCACATTTCTTGGCATAATCCACAGCATCCTTCTTCATAGTAGGCCAATAATATCCTGTCCTAAGGATTCTTGAGAACAGTGCTCTGCCCCCAGTGTGGTTTCCACAATCTCCATCATGAAAATCCTTTAGAACTTCTTGAATTTCAGGATCCTCAATGCACCTTAGATATGGACCTGCAAGAGATCGTTCATATAACATGTTATTTAATATTGTAAATTGAGATACCTTGACTTTGAAAGCTCTGGGGTTTTCTCCTGTAGGAATCTCTCCATGTTGTAGATATCTCATGATTGGGAGGATCCAGGATCCTGAATGTGATTGTGCACCATCACTAGGTATGATTGCAGAATCCTCTACTATTTCCATAGCTGTATGATCCTCAATAGTAGGAGCCAAGATGTGGATGATGGGAATTTTAATATCCTCTGGAATCTTCATAGATGATCCAAGGTTGGCCAATGCATCAGCTTCTGCATTTTCTTCTCCGGGTACCTGTGTCAAACTAAAAGAAGCAAAAGAGTCTGCCAATTTCTTGACTATCTCTAGATATTTGATTAGTCTTTCACCTTTAACAACATAAGAACCATTAAAGTGATTAGTTATTAACAATGAATCTACATGTACCTCAAGATACCTGATCCTTATGTGCTTGTCAATTTGCAAACCAGCTATCAAGGCTTCATATTCAGCCTCATTATTAGTAGTTTGAAACTCACAAGTAATAGAGTGGGGTGTTATATCCCCCTGTGGCGATTTTAGTAGTACTCCTAGTCCAGTTCCCTTGACATTAGAGGCTCCATCTGTGAAGAGTATCCAAGGATCCTTGGTCTCTTTAAGCTGCTGAACTTCTAACTCAGCTTCCCTTTGTAGATCACTACTGAAATCTGCCACAAAGTCAGCCAAGGCTTGGGATTTAATGGCGGTTCTTGGTTCATATCTTATATCATAAGCACTAAGCTTTACTACCCATTTAGCCATCCTTCCTGACATTTCAGGTTTCCTGAGAACATTCTTAATTGGAAAGTTAGTCTTACCAATGATAGCATGAGTTTCAAAATAATGGCGTAATTTAGTAGATGCCATAATCAAAGCAAGGATAAGTTTTTTTTTAAATGTGAATACCTGGATTCAGCATCAAGCAAACTTTTACTTATATAATATACAGGATGTTGTGTACCTTCGTGATCCTTAACAAGGACTGCACTTACTGCCTTAGAGGAGACTACCAAATATAAGGATAATATATCCTCTTTTTCTGGTTTCATTAAAGCTGGAGTTGAGGATAGGTAATCCTTAAGGGCTTTGAGAGCATTCTCATGCTTTTCCACTTAAATTTCTTGTTCTTTCTCAGGATGTCATAGAATTCCTTGCATTTCTCTAATGACTTTGAGATGAACCCGTTCAAGGCTACGATCCTCCCTGTCAACCTTTGCACATCCTTGGCGTTGGCAGGAGATTTAATATTCACAATCGCCTTGATTTGCTCTGGACTTGCCTCGATCCCTCTTTTTGTCACCATATAGCCTAGGAACTTGCCTGCTTTTACACCAAAGTGACACTTGGAAGGATTCAATTTCATGTTGAATTTATCAAGGATATCAAATGCTTCCTCCAAATCTCTAAGGTGATCCTCAGCTCTCTTGGACTTAACCACCATATCATCTATATAGACTTCCATAGTGTGTCCAATTTGTTCTTTAAACATCATATTGACTAGCCTTTGGTAGGTAGCACCTGCATTTCTTAGTCCAAATGGCATAGCAATATAACAATAGATACCAGTTGGGGTCATAAAGGTTGTATCCTCTTGATCAGATGGTTCCATCTGAATTTGTTGAAATCCAGATGAAGCATCCATGAAAGTAAACAACTCATGACCCGCGGTAGCATCCACCATGGAGTCAATGTGGGGTAATGGGAAAGGATCATTGGGACATGCCTTGTTTAAATCAGTAAAATCAACACCTATCCTCCACTTTCTGTCTTTCTTTTGAACAACAACCACATTGGCTAACCACCTTGGATACTTAACCTCTCTAATCATACCTGCTCTGAGCAGTTTGTCTACCTCCTCCTGGATAATGGCATTCCTCTCAGGTGCAAACTTTCTCCTCTTTTAATGTATGGGTTTGAATGACATGTCAATGCCAAGCTTATGAGTAATAACATCTTTAGAAATACATGTGATGTCTTCATGCTTCCAGGCAAAGGTAGTTTTTCTTTTCTTGAGGAAGGATACTGGATCCTGTTCAATGTCATTGAGGATCCCGGATCCTATGAAGACCTTGGATTCAGGATCCTGAGGATCCATCAGGATATCTTTCACATCTTGTTCTCTTGCCTCCAGGACATCTCCTGGAGGATGCTTTAATTGCTATTGCTCCCTATGTCTTGAGGCTGGCTTCATCGATGAAGTATAGCAATCTTGGCTTCTTGCTGGTCACTTTCAATCTTCACCACACCCCATGGACTAGGAAGTTTGACACATTGATGATATGTAGATGTAACTGCTTTCATGTCATGTATCCATGGCCTGCCAAGGATAACATTGCAACAGGATAAGCAATCTATAACACAAAATTTTTGAAAAGAACTAAGTCCCTCTATGTAAATGGGAAGCTTAATGTCCCCCAATGTGTTCTTGGTTTCTCCACTGAATCCCACAAGAACTGATGATCTTGGGATAATATCTGATTCAGGGATGTTCATCTTTTTGAGGACATCAAGTTGAATGATGTTTACTGAGCTTCCTCCATCTATCAAGATCCTGCGAACAAAATGAGTAGATATAAACAAAGTAATAACAAGACCATCATGATGGGGATCCTGAATATCCACACGATCATCCTCATCAAAGGTTATAACTTTCTCCTGTGTAAGGGTCGAGGTTCGAATGGGTCTATCCCCATTATCCATCTTGGTCTCTTTGGCATGCCTCTTGGCTGCTGAAAAGGAAGTGCCACATATGTCTGATCCACAGATATGAAGTTGATAATTTGTGCATCAGCAGGGGGAGCAGGAGCTCTTTCTGGAACCTTTTCAGGATCCTGGATCCTTGACTTTTTTCTTCCAAGGAGCTCCTTCAAATGCCCTTTGCTTAACAAATAACCAATCTCTTTCCTGAGTGCTATGCATTCTTCAGTGAGATGGCCAAAATCTTCATGATATGCACACCATTTGGATTTGTCTTTTGTTGCAGCCGGCTTATCACTCTTTCTGGGCCATCTTGCTTTTTCACCTAGGTTCTGCATTGCAAGGATTAGTTCATTATTATCAACAGAAAAGCAATATTTAGAAATGGGAGGATAATCCTCATCATCCTCTTCCTATTCTACTGTATGCACGTTCTAGTTATCAGACTTGTTGTATGATTTAGACTTGTTGTTCCTGAAGTAGGATCCTTGCTTTTCCTGTTTTGAGGATCCTGCCAGTCTTTCTTGGATCCTTTTATCATCCTCTAGTCGGATGAATCTAAGGGCCCTGGTTCTTACTTCATCAAGATTCCTGCAAGGGGTCATGACAAGATCATCATAGAACAATGAATCCTTAAGCAAACCCATTTTGAAGGCTTCTACAGCCGTAGCAATATCCAAATTAGGAATCTCTAAGGATTCTCTACTGAATTTAGTGATATAATCTCTAAGTGATTCATTTTGACCTTGTGTTACCCTATATAGATCACTAGTTAAACATTTAAATTTCCTACTGCATGAGAATTGGCTATTAAACAAGTTAACTAGATTAGCAAATGAAGTAATAGAGTAAGGGGGAAGACTTAGCAGCCACTTAAGAGCTGATCCTGTCAGTGTGGATCCGAAACCCTTGCATAGACATGCTTCTTTTAACCTCTCAAGAATGGGATTGATCTCCATCCTTTCTCTGTATTGAGCTACATGCTCTTCTGGATCCTTGAGCCATCATATAGCTTCATGGTTGGTATTTGAAACCTCTTCGGTATCTCTGCATCACAAATAGGTGGTGCAAAACGAGATACCTTGTGACTCCCATCTGGAATTTCAGGAATGGGCTTAACCACTCTTGGAACGCTGGATATCATATCCTTGAGCTTTTGTAACTCTCTGGCCATAGCTTGGTTGATACCTGTATCCTTCACAAAGCCATGGTTAGCATTATAAGAATTATTCAAAGTGTTACCTCCTGAAGGATTCATGTTTGGAATTCCAGATGTGAATCCATATTGGCGAGATTCTGGTACAATGGAGGGACCAGATGAAGCAATAGTTTGCATAGGTATGAAGTCTCCCAAATGAATCTCTGAACTCCTAGGTTCTGCACTTCTTAAGGATCCCTGATCCTGAAAGATGTTGGATCCTTGATGCACCGAGGTTGGGGGTCTTGGAGGATAATCCATGGATCCATGAGCCTGAGATGAGGATCCTTGACCCTGAGATGAGGATCCCTGAACCTGAAACGAGGATCCTGGATGCTGAGAGTAGGATCCTTGAACCGTCTGCGTCTCCATGTATCCTCCTGAACTAGTGAAGGATCCTTGGTGCTGGAAGGAGGATCCTTGAGGCTGAAGAGAGGATCCTGAAGGCTGAAAGTAGGATCCTTGAGCCTGAGTCATCGCCGATGATCCATAACGCATTCCCAATGATCCACCCTGATACTTGACATCTGATGCTGCAGAGTGCTGGGCAACTATGACTGGAGTGTCGAATTCAGAGATCTCGGCATCAAAGGAGAGTGATCCTCCGCTGATCTCTTCAGTTTCTTGATGTCATCAATCTCTCGAAGGATCCTGTCATTAGTGTTGTCCTACTGTTGCATATAATCCCTCATCTGAAAAATCAAAGGATAAAGATCATTGTTAGTAGGACTAGAAGAAACAGTAGAAGTTGGTTTTAAGAAAATGGGGGTTTGTTTCTTCGCAGCATTCTCAGCATTCTGCTGGGATCCAGAAGGGATAGGTGGCAAAGGTGGAATGCCCTGTGAAGAAGTGATCGCCGGCATGGAGCTTGAAGTGTTCTTCATTTGAGAAGCCATGTAGTTGAAGGTAATGAACCGAAATGGATGAAATGAGCAAAATTTCTTAGAACTGAAGCACCAATTGCCCCAAGGTGGACGCCAAACTGTTTTGATCAAAAAATCACACAAGGATAATGCAACCAAATCCGATTTTGTGAGGTGTGATGCTTGAATAAATGGAAAAATGTATGAACAATGTATGAATGAAATGAATGTTGGACATAAGGATTTATACGAGTAAAAATCCCTTGATCAATGTATGATCTCCGGCACAAAAAACCTTGGGTGATGAAAACTACCGATCACCAACTATATTAAACAAACAATGTATACAATTCGGGATGACAACAAGCTTGTTACAAGGATCACTAGTGTGCAAAAAGTGTGTAATCGCCAATAAGTTGCAGAGAGTTCTCGAGTAGTGTGTGTTTGCTAATTGTTCTATCTATTCAAGCTTGTTATCCCTTATAAAAATAGAAATAAACTAGATAACTAACAATCCGCAAACGATGCTAGCTTCCCACGATCTCCATAACGGTCACGAAGGCTATACACGTGTGGAATTATAAGGTATATTCCCCTGGAATCTCGGCAAGACCAAGTACCATTCGAATACTCCTGCAAAACAAGTTCAAATATAAAGTAAACAATTGTTAGTATAAGGATAATACTGAGGATCCTGAATCCTTATTCCTGCAACGTCTTCTGAGGATCCTTAATTCAAACTGAGTTGAGGATCCGTGATCCTGGCTGCACTTGAGGATCTGTGATCCATATGTATTGAAAATCCATCCCTAACAATTACCTCCTATTCCACCACCATATCAGAAATGTGGATAATGCTCAAAAGAAGACATCATCAGTCTTCCAAGGATCAAAAGTTTCTACTAGTTCTTCTTCTACTAATAATAACAGTGATATTTCTGTTTTGTTTTCACAGATAAAGAGCTACATGGAACAACAAGACAAAACCGACCAGAGGCTCCTTCGTGAGATTGATGACATCAAGAAGCAGAAGAGGCCAGCAGAGGATAACTCTCCATTGGTGCCTAGGATGTTGGACTTCGTCACCCCAGTAAATGCAGCACAACAGTCCAGGGTGTCCAACACGCAACCTTAGGGATCCTCATTCCCATAGCAGGGATCACTGGCGATGACCCTTCCTCAAGGATCCTCGATCCATCAACATGGATCACTGGCGATGACCCTTCCTCAAGGATCCTCAATCCATCAGCATGGATTAGCGACGACGACTCAGCCTCAAGGATCCATTCTTCGCTCGAAAGGATATATGGAGACGTTTCCAGCTCATGGATCCTACTTCATCAATCAAGGATCCTCATCTAGGGTTCAAGGACATGTGGATCACACATCCAAGCCTCGAGTACAGACCTACCCGGGACCCAATGTCTTTCAGGATCAAGGATCCTCAGGGAGACAGTCATGGAGAAGCTCTGAAATACATGAAGGGGACTTCATCCCTATGCAAACCATTGCTTCTTCTGGACCTACTCTTATACCAGACATGTCTTATCCTAGATATACTTCTGGGATACCAACTTCAAACCAGTCGGGAGGTAATAACTTTAATACATCTTTTCATACTAACTTTGGTTACATGCAGGATGCAGGAATTAACCAAGCTATGGCCAAGGAGTTGCAGAAACTCAAGGACATGATATCCAGTGTCTCAGGAGTGGTTAAACCCATTCCTGAGATTCCAGACGGAAATCACAGAATATCTCGCTTTGCACCTCCCATATGCAATGCTGAGATACCAAAGCGTTTTCAAACCCCCAATATGAAGTTATATGACGGTACTACTGATCCAGAAGAACATGTAGCTCAGTATTGAGAAAGAATGGAGATCAATCCCATTCTGAAAGATCGAAAGAAGCCTGTTTATGCAAGGGCTTTGGATCCACGCTTACTGGATCAACACTAAAATGGCTGCTAAGTCTTCCTCCCTATTTTATAATTCCATTCTCACACTTAGTTAACTTATTCAATTACCAGTTTTCTTTTTAGTAGAACCTTTGAAAGGTTAACTAGTGATTTATATAGGATCACCCAAGGCCGTGATGAATCACTTAGAGATTATGTTACTAAATTTGGTAGAGAATCCTTGGAAATCCCAAACTTGGACATTGCCACTGCCGTAGAAGCATTTAAAATGGGATTGCAAAAAGATTCTCCTTTCTATGAAGATCTTGTTATGACACCTTGTAGGAACTTAGATGAAGTAAGAAACAGAGCTCTAAGGTTCATCCGTCTAGAGGATGATAAAAGGATCCAGGACAAATTATCTGGATCATCAAAACAGGAGAAGCAAGGATCCTTCTTCAAGAACAATTGATCCAAGCAATACTCCAAGCATGACAATCAAAATGTTCATTCTGTTGAACAAGATGAAGACGAGGAAGAATATCCAGATATATCTGAATACTGTTTTTCTGTTGATAATAGTGAGTTGATGCTTGCTTTGTAGAATCTAGGTGAAAAAGCTAAATGGCCTAAGAAGAATGAAAAGTCTACATCATACAAGGATAAATCAAAGTGGTGTGCATACCACGAAGACTTTGGCATCTCACTGATGAATGAATTGTACTCAGAAAGGAGATAGGTTACCTCCTCAACAAGGGTTACTTAAAAGAGTTGCTCGGAAGGAAGAAATCAAGGATCTAGGATCCTGAAAAAGTGCCAGAAAGAGCTCCTCCACCACTTGCAGATGCTCAAATTATCAACTTCATTTCCGGAGGCTCTGATATATGTGGAACCTCATTCTCTGCAGCGAACAGACATGCTAAGGAGACCAAGCTAGAAAATAGAGATAGGCCTATCCGAACGTCTACTCTGACTCAACAGAAGATTATATCCTTCGATGAGGATGACCATGTTGATATCCAAGATCCTCATCACGATGGTTTAGGCATTACTTTATTTATATCAAACCACTTTGTTCACAAGATCCTTATTGATGATGGGAGCTTCGTGAACATTATTCAACTAGATGTCCTCAAAAGGATGAACATCCCGGAGTCAGAAAGAGTTTCGAGATCATCAGTCCTTGTAGGATTCAGTGGAGAGACAAAGAACACGCTGGGGGACATCAAACTCCCAATCTACATTGAGGGGGTAAACTCTGTTCAGAAATTCTATGTTATTGACTGTTTGTCTTGTTGCAATGTGATCCTTGGCAGGCCGTGGATACATGATATGAAAGCTGTTCCTTTGACATATCACCAATGTGTGAATTTGCCGACCCCATGGGGAGTAGTGAAGATTGAAAGTGATCAACAAGAGGCAAAGAACTGTTATATAACACCCCATGTTTCGAAAGTCAAAGTCAAAGTCAAGATTGAAGTCAAAGGAAGAAAAGATTGCTAATTGCGATCTGTCACTCCTTGCTCAATTCCTGTTTTGACTTCTTTGACTTGTAGTTAGTCTAATTTATGCTTAACATTAGTTGTATTATGTGGAGTATCTATTAATAATCGAAGGTTATTCGAAGTTTATCGCATATTTAATCGCTTATCGCTCATCGCAATCGCATTCGCAGCTCGAATTACGCGTTATGGGTATTGTTTTATGTGTGTGTGCGCCTTATGTGTTACTTGTGCATGTTATTTTATTATGTTGTGGTGATTAATCAAAACACAATCGAAGCTCGAATCGCAAATGCTAAACGCAAGTAATGAAGGATGATTGTATGTTAGATATAGTAGTTGGAATTAAAAGTAATTTGAATAAGAAACTCTATCGCATCGCTCGCAATCGCAATCGAAACAGCAAAACTCGTCGCACAGCACACTCGAGCCAACTAGCCAATCGACCAGGTGACCATTCGATCGACCAGTCGTTTGATCAGACTACTGCTCGATCGATCGGCCAGCCGACCAGGCTGCCACCCGATTGATCCACTCCTTTCCACTTTGGGTAACCCTATAAATACCCCATGTCACCATCAAACTTTCTACTTTTGGTACTCTCTGTCCGACCAGCGCTTCAACCTTGCTTTTTCTCAGATATCTCTCAATTCCGGTAAGATCTCAACCTAAATCTTGTACATCTTTGATCTACCCTTGATTCTACACCTTTCTATCTTTTAAATCTTAACTTTTAACCGTGAAATCACTAGATTTGAGGTGTTCTAGGATGATGTCATCATGGTGTTCTTAAGAACTTCATGTTTTGGCCTCAATCCACCGGGAACAACTTAGATCTAATCGATTTCCACATAAACAAACAAGGATCTTTCATAGATCTAAACATATTCACGGTGAAAAGGATTGAGAGAAGGTTTTCCAACTTTCTTTTAACTCTTTTACATTCAATGCACTCAAAACCGATAGAATCGAAGCTTACACCGACTTCCTACTCATTCTTGTGGTTGTATTGGTCCAAGATCTGGATTCTATCCACGAGGTTTACTGATTTCGGGTTAAACATGGAACACCGTCACGAAAAGTTAACTGACCGGATTTGGGTGGTTCCTGTCCGATCTGGAGTACCAAGTATTGATGAGGTTTCTGTTGTTTAACACGTTATCACATCATCTCGATAAAACGACAAACTATCAAAATAACCAAGTGTAAGACGAACGGAACAACCAGGACGGAATGCTGTCCGATCGGACTACCGTCCGATCGAACTGTCACCCGAACGGGTTGTCACCCGATCGATCTACACCTTGGGTCCCACACTTAAACTGTTTACCAACATTTGAAGTCTGAACGTTGAACAAGTTATTGTCCGATCGGACTACCATCCGATCGGATTAGCCGCTCGAACATGTGACATTTAAACTTCAATACTTAAACAATTTTCAGCATGTTCAATATCAGCAGGTTGCCACCCAATCGAACTACAGTCCGATCGAGTAACCAACTGCTGTGAACTTGTTCTCACTAGAATGTCCAACCAATCGGGTTGATTGTCCGATCAAACGTTTGTTCGATCGACCGACTTGAAAGGTAGTGATACTTCTATGTTTTCAAAATGCTACAACAAAAACTTCAAAAGTCAAGCCATCATACACAAACACATCCTTCTCAAAGGAAGAAACAATCCACTCGAAAGGCCACCCGACCGGATGACCATCCGAGCGGACTGCCACTCGAACGACCAGCTGTTCGATCAGGCTACCATCTGAATGACCTGTTGTTCGACCCACTAACACTTGCATCGTTTTACGCATCGTTTATCGTTATACTATCGTTCTGATCAGGCTAACCTTACTCTCTAGCGCTCCCTTCAATCCACCAATAAATGTGAGTATACTCGATCCCTTTTTGCTTTATGCACTTTTGGGTGTTACATACGTTACTTATTCTAAATCACATCGAACACACTACGCAATACTTTTAACGCTAACCATTACCGCATGGTATACGTGACTTAATGAATGCTTGTTTGTTATGTTTACACATGGAATGCTGTCTACCTGCCTTAGCAACGATAGTACTATAGTTTGGACTCAGCACCTGTTCACTTAGGGGTTGTTAAGGACAATTAGTTACATGGCTCACAGTGGTGAGTGTGTATCGCGAACTGCCTTGGGCAGTCACCCCGCAGTCATTGGTATCGATAGGTTCATGTCGATAACTAACACGCCTCATTTCACACTGTGTACGTGCTGGTTATGCGTAATCGATTTCGAACTCTATTATATCTATTAAACTTGTATGCTCACCTTTGCACTATGTGTATTGATTTTACTTTAACGTATGTGGCAGGTGCTTAGGATGCTTATTTGCTTACTTTGCTGTGAAACCGAGGCTAGGAAAGACCTAGGTCAACAATAAACTATTGTCTGTAATAAAAATCTGAGTTATCGGAACAGAACAATTTGACTAGATCTTTTCTGTAATAATTGTATTATCATTTATGACATGGTATGGGACGTGTTGCTTTAAATATTTGGTAAATATAGTTGTTATGAAAACTTCTGGACAATCTGTTTCGCTCAGTGCCACGCCCCGATGATTCCGCCATTGGTTGGGGTGTGACATGTTACACCTCTTCGATGAAGCCAACTTCAAAACCAAGGGCAGCATAGCAATTAAAGTATCCTCCAAGGGATGTCATGGAGGCAAGGGAGCAAGACATCAAGGATATAATACTGGACCCTGAGGATCCTGAATCCAAAGCTTTTATAGGATCCGAGATCCTTGACAATATAGAGCAGGATCTGGTATCCTTCTTAAAGAGAAGAAAGTATACATTCGCTTGGAAGCATGAGGATATGACAGGTATCTCCAAAGATATTATTACTCACAAATTGGGCATTTATAAATCTTTCAGGCAGACCCATCAAAAGAGAAGGAAGTTTGCACCTGAAAGGAATGCCATTATCCAAGAAGAAGTGGACAAACTCTTAGAGGCAGGTATGATTAGGGAAGTCAAGTATCCAAAATGGTAAACCAATGTGGTAGGTGTCCAAAAGAAAAATGGAAAGTGGAGGGTATGTGTTGACTTTACTGATTTAAATAAAGCATGTCCTAAGAATCCTTTCCCACTCCCACACATTGACTCCATGGTGGATGCAACGACATGCCATGAATTGCTTACTTTTATGGATGCTTCATCTGGATTTCAACAAATCCAAATGGAACCATATAACAGCCCTAACGTAAACCGACACCCTTATAATTTTTCCAACACTCTAATATATTTTAAAATGTCCCAATATGACTTATATTACACCCCGTATGTAAAAACCGAGCTCGAAATAGATCATAACATATAAAATAAATTAAAAACAATAAATATTAAGCTGAGGCGGGCCGCGTAGACCCACCCCAAGCTTTTACGCATGCGGTATAAGGGTTAGAACCTGACTCCGTTTGACTTCTTAAATTCAGGCGGGCTGCGTAAGCCTTAGCTTACATTTACGCGGGCCGCGTAAGATCAAGATAGTGGCGTAGCCCGGTGTTGACACGTGTCGTGCAACGTGTTGAACCTATTCAATGACCCGGACAACCTACGCTTTGACCGAGCATTGACGCGGGCCGCGTAAGCCCCGTTTATCCTTTACGCGGGCCGCGAGAAACACAGAATCAGGCCCTATATAAGAAGGCCATCGGGTTTCATTTTCCGTCGCTCACAATTTCATTCTCAATCTCACTTTCTGAATTAGAGGCATTATAGTCGGGTATTATACCCCCTAAAATAGCGAGGTTCTGCTACAATGTAAGTATTATAACCCCTGGAGACGTATTAGATACTCTGCCCGATTGATCTAGGCTTCCGTAACAGCTGTCGTGGTTCTACCCGATGTAGTCATTGGAATGTCGTCTCGGGGAGAGTATTACTAATGTTAAAATGGGTTATTATACTAACTCACGTGCATTTTGTAATTTATAGATTATTCCCAGGAAATCCTTACTGAAAACCCTAAAACAGCAATGTGAGTTGATCCACTTTTTGTAAACTTTTTGTTAACTGTTTTTTTTTTTTTTACAAAACCTTAAATACATTTCCATGCGAATAACAGTTATTTAGTATTTGTAAGAATACAATTATCGTGGGTATGTTGGGGTTTTGTATACAAAATTTGTTACCACCTGGTCAAGGAGTAACATTTCCACAAGTCAGGTCTGACAGTACCAACGGGTGATAATTGATATAACTTGGAAACAAATGTAATTGCGAGATCGCCCTCAATACCGTACACTGTGAAAATGGTTTTACTTAAAATTGATTAAACTGGGATTCACTCACCAGTATTTCCCACTGACAAAATGTTTTTAAAACGCGTTTCATGTAACAAAATGTGAAAGCCAGATAGGAGCCAGCTGGATAGCACTGAAGGCTTGGAAAAGTGGCAATAAAGTTACCTAAGAATAAAATAGATGTTTTGTTAAATAAAATAGGATTTATTCCTATAAAAGTGTGTATACTGAAAACTTGGGTTTTACCCATATGTTTAATATTATAAAATGTGGTGGTTTACTCTGATAAAATATTTCCTAACTATGGTCCTGATGAAAATTTCCGCTGCCAAATTGGATAATAACACGATACCACCGAAACTGGCTCGCGGCCGCCCGTACCCGGGAAATAGGGATCGGGGGTTGCGACAAACCATCTGATTAGGAGGATACAACATTCATGACCCCCACTGGAATATACTCTTATATTGCTATGCCTTTTGGATTGAGAAATGTAGGTGCCACTTATCAAAACTGGTGAATATGATGTTCAAATAACAACTTGGAGACACTATGGAGGTCTACATTGATGACATGGTGGTTAGGTCCAAGAAAGCAAAAGCTCATCTTAAGGATCTAGAAGTGGCATTTAACATCCTTGACTAGTACAACATGAAGCTAAATCCTTCAAAGTGTCATTTTGGTGTCAACGCTGGGAAATTCCTAGGATACATGGTGACTAAAAGGGGGATTGAAGCTAGTCCTGAACAGATAAAAGCAATTGTGAACATCAAGTCTCTGACCAATGCAAAGGATGTACAGAGGCTGACAGGAAGGATCACAGCCTTAAATAGATTCATCTCGAAGTCTTCAGAGAAGTGCAAGGATTTTTATGATATACCGAGGAAAAATAAAAAATCTGAGTGGACTGAGAAGCATGAAGCGGCACTCAAAGCTCTCAAGGATTATCTATCCTCAGCACCAGCGCTGATGAAACCAGAGGATAGTGAACCATTATCCTTGTACTTAGCTGCTTCAGGTAAAGCAGTAAGTGCAGTGTTAGTTAAGGATCATGAAGGCCAACAACATCCAGTATACTATGTAAGTAAAAGCCTTCTTGATGTTGAAGCCAGGTATTCTCACTTAGAGAAATTAATTCTTGCTTCGATTATGGCTTCCACTAAACTTAGACATTACTTTGAAACTCATACTATTATTGTGAAAACTAACTTTCTTGTTAAGAATGTTCTCAAGAAACCTAAAATGTCAGGTAGAATGGAAAAGTGGGCAGTTAAGCTTAGTGCATATGACATTAAGTATGAACCCAGGACTGCCATCAAGTCTCAAGCTTTAGCTAACTTTGTGGCTGATTTCAGTAGTGATCAACAAAGGGAAGCTGAACTAGAGGTTCAACAACTTGAGGAGACCAAGGATCCTTGGACACTCTTCACAGATGGAGCCTCAAATCTTAAAGGAACTGGACTAGGTATACTACTAAAATTGCCATAGGGGGACATAATACCCCAGTCTATTGCATGTGAATTCCAAACCACTAACAATGAAGCAGAATATGAGGCCTTAATAGCTGGTTTGCAATTAGCTAAGCAAATGAGGATCAGATATCTTCAAGTATATATAGATTCGTTGCTAATCACTAATCATTTTAATGGCTCATATGCCAAAGGTGAAAAACTAAGCAAATATTTAGAAATAGTCAGGAAACTGGCAAATTCTTTTGATTCTTTCAGCTTAACACAGGTGCCCAGAGAGGAGAACGCAGATGTAGATGCCTTAGCAAACCTAGGATCATCCTTAAAAATACCAGAAGATGTGAGGATTCCCATTATCCATATCCTTTCTCCTGCAATTGAAGAAAACGAAGCAATGGAGATAGCAGAGGATACTACAATTGTACCTAGTGATGATGTGCAACCTAATTCAGGATCATGGATCCTTCCTATACTGAAATATATCCAGAATGGAGAAATTCCCATAGGGGAGAATCGAAGAGCCTTCAGGATTAAGGTATCTCAATTCACTATATTAAATAACATGTTATATAAGAGATCTCTTGTAGGACCCTATTTGCGGGTGTATTGAGGATTCAGAAATTCAAGAAGTCCTGAAGGATTTTCATGAAGGAGACTTTGGAAATCACACTGGGGGCAGAGCATTATTCTCAAGGATCCTTAGAACAGGATACTACTGGCCTACGATGAAGAAGTATGCTGTAGAATATGCAAGGAAATGTGATACTTGTCAAAGACATAACAACATCCTACTTCAACCAGCAGAGCCTTTATATCCAATAATTTCCTGTTGGCCATTCATGAAATGGGGAATGGATATAGTAGGCAAACTCCCTAAAGCACCTGGAGGAAAAGTATTCATGCTAGCTATGACAGACTATTTTTCCAAATGGATAGAAGCAGAAGCCTTTGTACAAGTCAGGGAAAAGGAAGTCATATCCTTCATTAAAAGAAACATTATTACTTGTCACACCTCGATTTCCGGTGGGCCCGGATGGGTACACACGTGACGGTTGGATAACAGTTATCATAATATAATAATATGCAGCAGAAGTATTGGATTGAAATTATCAAAGTAAAGCTTGAATGTATAAAAGTATTACAAGCGTTCAATACAAGCCCACAGGCAGGATCCAAATAAACAGAGCTTTAGACATCATAGGCCTTAAGCATCAGGAGTGCAAATTCCTTAGCCTTCATTCTAGCCGACCCGTATTCCCAGTCTATAATAAGGTTCGGTACCTACTGTTCAATCTTTTGAAAATACATCAGCCAAAGCTGGTAAATAGAATTAACTGACTCTTTGGAAAAATATCGAAAAGAGTTTTATACATATAGAGAACTCGTAGGTGATCTTTTAAATGCATCCTAGGATTTTTCTTGTTACGAGATTATATGCTTGATTAACCCATTGGGTTGTCCGGACATGGTATCAATACCCCCCAATAACAGTACTTATCAAGTAATCGGAATAAAACCGTATTCATACACTTTTGCGCAATCATAGGCGACTTACTTGTGTAATAACCGTCCCAAGAGGCATATTTGCCATCCCAATTTTACACTAAAATAAGTCAAGAGTATTTACCTTTTTTGCTAGCTTCCGATCAATAAGACTATATTTGGCAAAAGCCGCAAGTCTAAGTATTATTGACCCAAGTCCGATTATCTGGGGTACTTAGTCTGGAATGAACAGATTTATTATCTGTTAGAATGTATACGGGCCAAAGGTAGTTCCTTTAGACATGACCCGATACTTAAGAATAGGTTCGCTAGATTAAGCGTATATCGAATAGAATGTGGTTTAAACCCAACAAGTACTATGACTTGTATAATATGGGTAAACTTAATACATTCTGGATTTTGAGATCAAAACGATAAGGTTAAACCCCTTTTCGGTAAACTTGAGTAAACTAGTTACGTAAGTCTAACCGTACGCGTATAAGCGATAATGGGTAACCGGATGAGTCATGAACAAGTTCCATATGCCAATATACTTTAAACAAGTTATAATATCAGTAGGATATCAACTTGTATGCCTGTTAAGGTTTTAAAATCAAACTATGCCTTATAAGGGCATTTTGGTAATTTTACAATTTATAAAAGGAGCTTGCAAGTAAACTGATGTTATGGTTATAAACATTCTGTAGAAATGGTTTAATTATGATATCATATCAGTAGGATATCAAATATATGTGTGGTTTACACTTTAAGACCAAACTATGCACCATAGGGGCATTTTGGTAATTTCACACATAGTTTGAGAATTTATTTGGGATTCGGAGTTCATGACTTATACCTACTGTAAAAATATTTAAAATGATTTATAAAATCAGTAGGTAACAAATCTTTGTTCATAAATATGGTTTAAAACCATACTATGCATGTAAATGGCGTTAAAGTCGTTAAAGTCGTTAAATGACGATTTATGTGAAGATTTATGAAATCTGACGTTATGACCAGCTTTGAGTAGTTAAAATATTTTATTTGTCATAACATATCAGTAAACAATAGGTTTGGTTTGAATATTATGCTTAAAACGCATTTTATGTGCCATAAGGACATTATCGTCATTTATCGGCATTATTTACGAAACTGAAGTTAAACTCAGTTTACAATCTGACTTAGTATCCCAAATAATCCTAATAATAATATCACATCAGTAAGTAATTGAGTATTATAACAAAATTATGTTTAAAACTCATTTTAGACTTAAAAGGGCATTTTAGACTTAAAAGGGCATTTTAGTCCTTTTAAAAGCCTAATTTACGATTATATGCGTAAACTCAGTTTATGACCAGATTATAAACATCAAAATATGTTAAACATGTTAACATATCAGTACATAATTCAATTGCAAGCTTATTTGTGTCTAAAACCTTATTTTTGCTAAAAAGGGCATAAAGGTCAAAGTATGGCATAAATACAGAAACTTGCATAAAACTCAGATTCCTAGTCCGATCGCATACTAGTCTTATTCGGTTTATAACCAAAAGTTAACGTAGAAGTCAAACTACGCGACTTTCGGTTGCGAACCGACCCTAAAACGGGAATTGACGAGCCACACATGTTTACACATGTGCTAATAATTATTACCAAGTTGTTTAAGTGATAAAAGATATTTTAGAACACTTCTAAACTCATATCGCAATTATTTTAAAAATCTGACCCGTTGACTTTTAAATTATTGTTACTTTGACTCATCAATTGACCAAGCAAACGTGATTCTTAGGAGGTGCCCTTTTGAGGGATTAACACCTACCTAATTACGATCACGTAGCCATGTTCGTTGTGAACAATGGCTTGACCTTTTAAGGTCCTACTAAAAGTCAAAGCGTTATTACGATAACGCTTGACTTTTGGCTTAAAAGCCTATAAAACAGAAACTAGTGGCTAAGGACACTTACAAATGGTCCTAGCTTGAATCTTAAACAGAGGTGGGGTCCCCTTTATGCCAGGAGTCTCCAAGAAAGCAATAGAATGAAGAAAATGAGAGGTGCCAGGATTCAAGGCCACCCATTGCACCTATTTATACTTGAAGGTGACACTCTAGGATCAAGACAAGTGTTTAGGAGCTCTCTAGGATCATTCCAAGTGTATTACCAGATGTTTATGTGAGTAGAAGAGTTGTGTGATGGCCAAGAAAACAAACCTGCAGCTGTACAAGGAATTCTGTGAAAACCACGCCGTCGCCGTACGCCACGGTGAAAGCCTTTCGTCGTCGCGCGACGCCACGACTCCAAGTAGGTTTCAAAGTTTGGCAGATTTAGTCCCTGTACTTAATTTGTTGTGTTTTGACACTTTTAACCCACTTTCTAGGTTGCGTAAAGGCGTTAAAGCATAAGTAACTTGGTTTATGCCCGAAATGCCATGCATGTCGGTTCGTTCGGTCGTACGATCGCGATTTTCGCTTAATTGCAATGAACGCTTTAACAAACGTGAAAACGACCCAATTTGTGCAACAAATGATCTTTTCGCATCCTTATCAATAACATACAAGATATTAGGTATACGCGGGATATGACCAAGCATCATAAAACTCTCGGTTCGTTAAAAGGTCACTCAGAGGTAAGAATTAACATGTTGACACTTTTAACCCTTCGATGCACAACTTTTGAATTATATTGCAAACGGTTTCGTTTATCCAACAAGTGGCTTACTAAACGAATACGAATACCGTATAAGGTCACTCAGAGGCTTAGTTTCAGCATGTTGACACTTTTAGTCCTTGTATATTCAAAGTTTTCATTGTTTGTTAATTATAGTCCCTCTTAGTCAACGTTTGACTTAAATAGGATTAGGGACACGTGTCAACACATAATTGGACACGATTTTACGAGGTGTTACATTACTAGATTTGGAATTCATTCTGAAATTATTTGTGATAATGGATCCCAATTTATTGGGAACAGAACTACTAACTTTTGTGATAGCTGGGGGATTAAGATGATAACATAAACACCAGTCCACCCACAAGCTAATGGTCAAGCAGAATCAAGCAATAAGATCATCATCAATAACATGAAGAAGAAACTAGGATCCAAGAAAGGAAAGTGGGCTGAAGAGCTACCATATGTACTTTGGGCAGATAGGACAACTGTAACACCCCAAAAACGGGTTTGGTAATCAAACCCCGTTAATACTAAAAGACGGGTAAAGTACCGTTAGTGGTGAAAGTAACCCGATAAATATTAGGATTTAAACAAATAATCCTAATATTAAATACAATGTGAATAAAAGCTTCTAAGGAATTTAGTTTATAAGAGCCCGAGTTAACGGGACTTGAAATAAAACGGGTTATAACTCCCGGGACCCACTAAGTAACTAGGAATATCAACCTAGCTAGTTAAGTGTTTTAAAATAACAAGAAAACTTGGTTAAAACACCCTTTAAAAAACTTGAATAAGTGGAAGGACCAAAGTTGACAAAAAACTTAAATGGTTTTTAATTTATTAAAAATAAAACACTATAACACACACTATAGTGTGTGTTCTGGTCGAGATTTCCACAGGAGAAAAAGGGTTCTCTACATTGAACCCTAGCATGCACAAAATCAATCAAATTGAAGGCCAAATCGGGCTTGAATCAAAGGCACAGATACATACAAATGATCACCAAGTCGAGGGGATCAAAAGGTATGTAAAATTTTGTTGTTACATGAAGTTGTAAAAATTGGATGAACATCACTATATGCGATTTTTGGTATGAATCGTAGAAATTAGGACTGAATTAGTGATGTATACATGTTTAGTAACAAAACCCTAAGTGAAAATCATGCATAACATGATATGAATTGAATGATTGAATGAATTAACACACTTAGATAAGTGGGTTTTAATGTTATGATGAAATTGATGATATAACTATGCTGAGAATCAGCATGCATGATAGCGAATAGAAGGTGTTTGATTTAAACCATGAATTTGGGTACAAGATCATACATCTCACGAAATGGGTTTTGTATGATATAAAAGAATTGATATTAAGATCGTGATATAGATGCTTGAAATCATGTTACCTAGTAGTTAGTGTGTAAAAATTTGATTTTGTTAAGAGTTCGGATGGAATGCCTAAGCGAAATTCAATAAACCAAATGTGCATTGAATAAGTTGATAAGTCGATTGACTTTAAAAAGTCAAACCGACCAAGTATATGATCGAATGATAAATTCGATATAAGAAGCGTAGGATGGAATAGTCGTGTAAATGATTAAGACTAACCTAACCATCTTACAATTACAATGATAGTTTGACGCTTGGCAAGCTAGGTGAAAGCTTGGGGAAGGAAGCGGGTCAAACGAATCAAGAATGAAGGAAAAGCGTAATTCAGATGCAAGGTAAGTATATCTTACACTAACCATATATTTTAGAATATCCTTTTTGTCGCATTAATTACGAAAAAGACAAATACTTAATTGAGATATGGTGTTCCGGCGTGTAGACGTACAGAACAAGATAATCAAGTATGACAAGAAACCATAGTGATGGCTAAAAATGAGTTAAATCGGTAATTCGATCATATTATGACGAATGAAACATGTACTTTTAATGGTTACCATATAAGGTAAATCATAATAACCAATAAGAGCAAAATGGTAATTTGGTCACACATTGACCATAACAGTTAGTTTTGAAAGACAATTATGACGTAGGCCATAATAGGCCAAAAAGTATTAAGAAATGAAATTATAAGTAAAATGAACGCACAGTGTAAACCGGAGCGAGTCATATATACGAGGTGGTAATAAATGTCATCTCGCTAATATAATTGGTCATTTAGACCAAACCGGTCAAAAGGTGAAATTATCACCCTTTGACAATATCGACTAATGGGTTGTCGAATTGTGTGAATTTAGGAAATAAATAGCACATGGATGTTTACATCGCTATCACTTAGCAGCCACTAAGACAAGGTATAGAAACGGGTCAATATATCGATCCGAGCCAAGTATGTATAATGATACAACTCATCATGTAGAATTTGGAGTTCTATAAGAGTTAGACAAGGTTAAACTAAATATTTGGTTATCTTTTAGGTAAACCGAATGAATTGAGTTATGATTATGATGTTTTAGAAACATATTGGTTTCTAAATAAGATTATAGTGAAAAGGTCGGATTTTGGGTCAAACAAGTATTTAAAAGTCCTTCGTCGTAAAAGAATGGTGAAAATTGACCAAAAAGCCCTTATAAGCTAAATTGAACAAATGAGCTATAAAGGTTTTTTGAAAACGAGCTTTATGAGTAAATAAATACTTAGAATAAATATAGAATGTGAAAGATGTAAATACTTGGGTCAAATGACTATATAGGAGTCTTTGCCGTAAAACAATGATCCGAGGGGTAAAACTCGGAACAGATGGATTTCCACATCTAATCCACCCCACATATAGTTGTGGTGGAAGATTACTTGATATGTAATGTAGGAATATGATGTTAGAAATGAAGGAAAGCGGTTTTAAGCTTTAAAGTGCTTAAATACCCTTAATGGGTCAAAATAAGCACTTGATCGTAAACGGGTTTTAATTAAGTAAGAAACCCGTGACTTATGATTAATATGATAGGAGATATTGAAATTATGAATCTCATGAGTTTATAGATCAAATAAACATGTTTGTTTGATAAAAACACAAATGGGTCAAAATTTGGTAAAAAGGGTAATAAGTCGAAGACATAAAAGTCTGAAATTTTATTAATCCGGATGTTGGATTTTAACTCCATGAGATGGAGAATTAAATTACGGACGCGTAGGAAAAAGAATCGGGTAAAACGGATTAAAAACGAGAGAGTTATGCTTGTTTCCGTGAAATCGGGTTATGCTGGGAATATGCAGCAACCAGCATCAGCATTCTGTCGAAACAAGGCCGTGGCATAGCGCCACGGACAGACCCTTTTTCCGTCGCCCGTGGCGACGGCCTAAATGCTGAAAATTTTAATTTTTTTTATTATTTCGATTATTTGACCCAATTTCCTTGTTGTACTTGTTATTTAACTATCAAAACTGACTTCTAAGTTGGTTTTGATCATAGGTGAATGTCGAGAGTCCCGGATGAAGATCAAACGTCGAGCAAGAACCGAACACAAGTTAAATGAAGCTTCCGCGTCAAATCTTGAATTGTGTTATTATAAGTGAATTATGTAAACACTTATAAATTTGTTTTTGAAACGTTGTAATGATTTGGGAATGTTAGTATGACAAGTTTTTGTAAAGTCACATTTCAGTATTAAAATGTATATTAGATTTCTAAAATCTTGATTATTTAAGACGGGCGTTACAAGTTGGTTATCAGAGCTCAAGGTTAAAAGAATAAAGTGTTCGGTTCATGGCTTGATCGCAAATCCGGTATGTACATGTATATCAAGGGTTTAGTATGATTAAAGTGTTGAGAACAACACATATGGTTATCTTGTAATACACGTTACACCAATAAAAACGATATAGAGTAGATATAGTCAACGAAATTACACGCGTTGATGCGTATAGTAGAAAAGCCTTTTATTATAATACGGGCATCCATTAATGCCGAAATTACAAACTATTGTAAATGTTTTAGTTAAAGGACACTCGCATATGGAGATAGCGAGAGTTAACAAATCGCGGATTTGACAAAGGAACGGTCCAAAGAACATGCTCACCAAGGACCTAAATCGCGTGATGATAGCAAAAAGATTAATGGCAAGAGAAGCCCGTTAGGGCAAGCATTACCAGGTGCACATTTCAAATTTAATTGCACAAATAATAATATGCAACAAATACGTAGAGATTGAAAATTGCATATGTAGATTAAAATTAGAGGCATTACTTACATGGGGTGTAATGTGAAAATTATAAAAAAGGTCATGTATACCAGGTATTGATCGCTTACTCTGGCCAAGTAGGTGGTGAACACGTGGTACCATGAACTTTTTATGATGGACATACTTACATCCGATGTAGTAAGGACGGGGTAAATGAGACAAATTAAAAAGTACCCAAATGAATCAAACGAGCAAAATATTTGATAATAATGTAAACGCACAGCCGAGTGACGGAAGCGTATTACATTAGGATAATGAGCCCGAGTGAAGGGACAAAGATTAATGTAAAATGATTAAGATATGCAATGGGAGGGAGTGTACTTGCACTCGAACCTGGAGAATCCAAACATGTAAAATGATTAAGATATGCAATGGGAGGGAGTGTACTTGCACTCGAACCCGGAGAATCCAAACATGTAAAATGATTAAGATATGCAATGGGAGGGAGTGTACTTGCACTCGAACCCGGAGAATCCAAACATGTAAAATGATTAAGATACGCATTGGGAGGGAGTGTACTTGCACTCGAACCCGGAGAATCCAAACATGTAAAATGATTAAGATATGCAATGGGAGGGAGTGTACTTGCACTCGAACCTGGAGAATCCAAACATGTAAAATGATTAAGATATGCAATGGGGGGGGGGTTGTACTTACACTCGAACCCGGAGAATGCAAATATGTCTCTTAACGGGCCGTTTTTGTAAAACGTCAAACTTGAGGACAAAGTCAGAATATAAAAATGAAGCGAAGTCTTAATGCATACCGGGAGGGTTGCAATAATAATGACTTCGGTAAAACACCTGGTTAATGGGTAGGAATTTAAACACATGTGTAAACCAAGAGACGTGAACGCGGGTTGAAAATTAAAAGGACTTGGATTATGAATTATGACTATAAAATTTCGTAAAAAGAAATTTTTAATAAATATGTTCAACCATTTGAGATTGAACGGGTAGAATAAAGAATAAAGTTGATTGTTTATAAGTGATGAATTTCACATTAACAAGTCAAACAGGTTGAATACAATATAATGCCGGATGGCACAAATAAGCGCTAGTCTAATAAAGGTAGCGTTAAATGCAAAAGAGTAATGAGCCCGGTAATGGGACACAACCAATTAAGAATATATGCAAACCAAATAACAGTGAGCATAAGAAGAACTGACGCATAAATGACGTGAAAAGTCATAAAGTCGGAAAATCATCCGAAAGAAAACAATCGTAGCCACGAACTACAGTCAAGGTTAACGGATCTTAAGCTTGAAACCAAATGATTTTCCAAACAAAAACAGGGTGCATTGACACCAAACATGTATTTTAAGAATGACAGGAGTAAAGAATGATCTACGGGATCAACATAACCTTTGGGGTTATAAACAATGGAAAGGTCTACGAGACTAAAACGACCTACGGGTCATGACTAGAAAGAAACAGATTATAAGTATATCGCCTTAAAGAGGTGAAATTCTAATAAAATAGCCTATAAGGCTAAGTGATAAAACCTACGGGCTAATTAGACAAAGCGAGGGAATCGGTTGAGAATCCCTGCATAAAACTAAGACTGTAAAAGAATAAATTATAGACTGTCAATATCCTGGTATGGATAATTGACAAAAGTTAAAGAGAAGATCCTAAACTAAAACTTCGGTTTTAGTAAGAAATAACGTTTTTACAAATATAAATTCTGATAGGAATTTAAATAGTAAGCATAAAAGATACAAGTCTTGACACTGATAGGCGCAAGACGATATATTCGAAAAGTGATATTTTCGAAAATGAAAGGTTGATATAAATTAAACATGATGTGACACGATCACGGTCAAGAAATGCAATGTGAAGTAGAATCACATTATAACCAAGCGAGCGGTAAAAAGTAACTGGACTAATAAGTCTAGTTAGTGAGACCGGTTAAGGTCATTTAAATAAATTGGGTTTGCTTGTAAGCGGTGGATTCGGTATAACTGAACCGAATAAATAAATTTGAAAACAAAAGAAATTGTTGCTAAAAGTGAAAGATTTCACTAAAGATCTTTAAACGGGTTAAAGTAACGGATTCATAAAGAATTCAATAGTATATGAAAGCGATGGATATCGCTAAGTTAACTAAACTAGTGGAAATAACGAGATTACGTTATTTCAAGTTGCACTATGTCGTATGAGATACGTAGACAAGTAGTAACCAAAAAAAAGATGTTACCATACTTTTCTGGTATTACTAACAATTGGTTAAAAGTATAAGTAATGTTTAAAAGATTTCTCGGATCAAATACATTGAGTTTAAACTCAATGAATTATGTAAGACAATGTTTTGAGGACGAAACCTCTTTAAGGGGGGTAGACTTGTAACACCCCGAAAACGGGTTTGGTAATCAAACCCCGTTAATACTAAAAGACGGGTAAAGTACCGTTAGTGGTGAAAGTAACCCGATAAATGTTAGGATTTAAACAAATAATCCTAATATTAAATACAATGTGAATAAAAGCTTCTAAGGAATTTAGTTTATAAGATCCCGAGTTAACGGGACTTGAAATAAAACGGGTTATAACTCCCGGGACCCACTAAGTAACTAGGAATATCAACCTAGGTAGTTAAGTGTTTTAAAATAATAAGAAAACTTGGTTAAAACACCCTTTATAAAACTTGAATAAGTGGAAGGACCAAAGTTGACAAAGAACTTAAATGGTTTTTAATTTATTAAAAATAAAACACCACAACACACACTATAGTGTGTGTTCTGGTCGAGATTTCCACAGGAGAAAAAGGGTTCTCTACATTGAACCCTAGCATGCACAAAATCAATTAAATTGAAGGCCAAATCGGGCTTGAATCAAAGGCACGAATACATACAAATGATCACCAAGTCGAGGGGATCAAAAGGTATGTAAAATTTTGTTGTTACATGAAGTTGTAAAAATTGGATGAACATCACTATATGCGATTTTTGGTATGAATCGTAGAAATTAGGACTGAATTAGTGATGTATACATGTTTAGTAACAAAACCCTAAGTGAAAATCATGCATAACATGATATGAATTGAATGATTGAATGAATTAACACACTTAGATAAGTGGATTTTAATGTTATGATGAAATTGATGATATAACTATGCTTAGAATCAGCATGCATGATAGCGAATAGAAGGTGTTTGATTTAAACCATGAATTTGGGTACAAGATCATACATCTCACGAAATGGGTTTTGTATGATATAAAAGAATTGATATTAAGATCGTGATATAGATGCTTGAAATCATGTTACCTAGTAGTTAGTGTGTAAAAATTTGATTTCGTTAAGAGTTCGGATGAAATGCCTAAGCGAAATTCAATAAACCAAATGTGCATTGAATAAGTTGATAAGTCGATTGACATTAAAAAGTCAAACCGACCAAGTATATGATCGAATGATAAATTCGATATAAGAAGCGTAGGATGGAATAGTCGTAAATGATTATGACTAACCTAACCATCTTACAATTACAATGATAGTTTGACGCTTGGCAAGCTAGGTGAAAGCTTGGGGAAGGAAGCGGGTCAAACGAATCAAGAATGAAGGAAAAGCGTAATTCGGATGCAAGGTAAGTATATCTTACACTAACCATATATTTTAGAATATCCTTTTTGTCGTATTAATTACGAAAAAGACAAATACCTAATTGAGATATGGTGTTCCGGCGTGCAGACGTACGTAACAAGATAATCAAGTATGACAAGAAACCATAGTGATGGCTAAAAATGAGTTAAATCGGTAATTCGATCATATTATGATGAATGAAACATGTACTTTTAATGGTTACCATATAAGGTAAATCATAATAACCAATAAGAGCAAAATGGTAATTTGGTCACACGTTGACCATAACAGTTAGTTTTGAAAGACAATTATGACGTAGGCCATAATAGGCCAAAAAGTGTTAAGAAATGAAATTATAAGTAAAATGACCGCACAGTGTAAACCGGAGTGAGTCATATATATGAGGTGGTAATAAATGTCATCTCGCTAATATAATCGGTCATTTAGACCAAACCGGTCAAAAGGTGAAATTATCACCCTTTGACAATATCGACTAATGGGTTGTCGAGTTGTATGAATTTAGGAAATAAATAGCACATGGATGTTTACATCGGTATCACTTAGCAGCCACTAAGGCAAGGTATAGAAACGGGTCAATATATCGATCCGAGCCAGGTATGTATAATGATACAACTCATCATGTAGAATTTGGAGTTCTATAAGAGTTAGACAAGGTTAAAATAAAATATTTGGTTATCTTTTAGGTAAACCAAATGAATTGAGTTATGATTATGATGTTTTAGAAACATATTGGTTTCTAAATAAGATTATAGTGAAAAGGTCGGATTTTGGGTCAAACAAGTATTTAAAAGTCCTTCGTCGTAAAAGAAGGGTGAAAATTGACCAAAAAGCCCTTATAAGCTAAATTGAACAAATGACCTATAAAGGTTGTTTGAAAACGAGCTTTATGAGTAAAGAAATACTTAGAATAAGTATAGAATGTGAAAGATGTAAATACTTGGGTCAAATGACTATATAGGAGTCTTTGCTGTAAAACAATGATCCGAGGGGTAAAACTCGGAACATATGGATTTCCACATCTAATCCACCCCACATATAGTTGTGGTGGAAGATTACTTGATAAGAAATGTAGGAATATGATGCTAGAAATGAAGGAAAGTGGTTTTTAGCTTTAAAGTGCTTAAATACCCTTAATGGGTCAAAATAAGCACTTGATCGTAAACGGGTTTTAATTAAGTAAGAAACCCATGACTTATGATTAATATGATAGGAGATATTGAAATTATGAATCTCATGAGTTTATAGATCAAATAAACATGTTTGTTTGATAAAAACACAAATGGGTCAAAATTTAGTAGAAAGGGTAATAAGTCGAAGACTTAAATGTCTGAAATTTTATTAATCCGGATGTTGGATTTTAACTCCATGAGATGAAGAATTAAATTACGGACGCGGAGGAAAAAGAATCGGGTAAAACGGATTAAAAACGAGAGAGTTATGCTCGTTTCCGTGAAATCGGGTTATGCTGGGAATATGCAGCAACCAGCTTCAGCATTATGTCGAAACAAGGCCGTGGCGTAGCGCCACGGACAGACCCTTTTGCCGTCGCGCGTGGCGTCGGCCTAAATGCTGAAAATTTTGATTTTTTTTATTGTTTCGATTATTTGACCCAATTTCCTTGTTGTACTTGTTATTTAACTATCAAAACTGACTTCTAAGTTGGTTTTGATCATAGGTGAATGTCGAGAGTCCCGGATGAAGATCAAGCGTCGAGCAAGAACCGAACACACGTTAAATGAAGCTTCCGCATCAAATCTTGAATTGCGTTATTATAAGTGAATTATGTAAACACTTATAAATTTGTTTTTGAAACGTTGTAATGATTTGGGAATGTTAGTATGACAAGTTTTTGTAAAGTCACATTTCAGTATTAAAACGTATATTAGATTTCTAAAATCTTGATTATTTAAGACGGGCATTACAACAACTCCAAAGAATGCCACAGGACAAACTCCATTCTCCCTGGTCTTTGGAACTGAGGCAGTGATCCCTACAGAGATGGTGGTTCCTACAGCAAGAACAAGCATCCGTGATCCTGAATTAATGCTGAAAACCTGAATCAAGACCTGGATACTGTGGATGAGCTCAGAGATTTAGCAAGAGTACGGATGGCTAGCTATCAACAAAGAATGGCTGGAGCATACAATAAGAATGTCAGGGTCAGGAGATTTCAAGTTAGTGATTTGGTGCTAAGAAAAGCGTTCTAGAACACTACAAATCAAGCTGATGGTAAATTAGCACCAAAATGGGAATGCCCTTATTTGATAGAATCAGAAGCTGGAAAGGGGGCATATCGCTTGTTAACTATGGATGGTGATCTCTTACTAAGAGCTTGGAACACTTAATCTGAAGAAATACTTCATGTAAGAAAGATCAGGGATCCTTAGAGACTCCACTATTCTGACCCAGGATCAAGGATCCTCAAAAGATATATTTTCCTTAGTTTGGTAACATTTTACTTTTACTCTCTATCATTTACACTTATTATTCATTATAAGGAAAGATGTTAATCATTTAACATCCATTTTTACCAAGTTTTTAAGCTTTTGCGGAGTTTTTAACATTTTTCACAGAGGATCAAGGGGTTGGCCACCTCTCCAAAGTTTTTGGGCTTGTCCCTAGTTTAAGGTATCTTATACCTTCTAAGGTTTAAAGGTTTTCACCTTTCACACGAATTGGGTTTTGACACCCCGCCAGTAGTGCACGTTTATCCAAGTATGGTTCGAGGCAATGGGACCAGTACACGCTTAGTGGTTGACAATTTAATTGTTGTTGGCCATATGTAGGATCTCAAGTATAATGGTAGACGTACCATACATCCGTTATCCTAAGGTTTCTAAAGTTTTCACGTTAGCTAAGGTTTTGGCATTCTCATGTCACTTACGTTGGGATAGTCGCCAGTTTGGGCCAAACAGCAGTATCACAAGTATCTTGGGCTTGTACCCAGTTTATTTGGGCTTGTCCCCAGTTTATTTGGGCTCATCTCTAGTTACAATGGGTTTATCCCCAGATTGTTTGGCTTAGTCCCAAGTTCATTTTTACAGGTTCTTGGAGCTTTAAACGTTTGCAAGTTCTATCAATATGGATCCTGAATCCTTAAAACCTTAACTAATTTTATTGGTCTGTTTGCTCAGTAGTAACTTATAAGGATATAGAATCCTAACTTGGGTTCTCTGGTATGTTTTATCCTTAGCCTTATTTATTTTACTGATTACATCCTATTCTTTCCAGCTAAAGATTTATGATCCATATTTATAGAGACATTTAGAGTCTTCTATTAAACCTAATATCATCAAACTTTTAACAACTTATGATTTTCTGAATTTTTGATGATTTTTACAAATAATATACTTGGATATGAAAATATAAGCATAACAAGTAAAAAACTTCAAGGATAAATATACAACACCAACCATAGCCGAAAGTTTAATATTATTAAACCCGTTAATATATGCCAAAAGTGCCCGACTTGGACTTCACCAGCAAAATGTGGACCATCCACCCAGGCCGGATAGGGTTATCTAATAGTTACAATGTTTATGTAGAAATTAAAGTGCAGGAAAATAAACGGAAGGATAACAGAGGCTTCATCCCCCAAACAGAGGATCTCTCCACCTTTGTCATCCTACCTATTGTCGGAAGGATCAGTGATCCTTAAGCATAAAAACTATTGTTCAGAGTTATTACAGACCATATTGTTCAGAAGCGAAAACATCAAAAACCATCAAAAAAGTGGGCTCAGGCCTAGGCATCAACATCCTTCATCGCCCACTGCTGCAACATTACCACCATCTACTGTATCTCCACCATCCCCCTGCTCCTTTGCTCCACTTGGTCCAGCTTCTAGAGCCGTTACCTGATCCACGTCGCCGTCGCCACTCAGATTGAGGAGAGCCAGCTTCCATCCATCAATGTTCCAAGTAGAGCTGTCAAATGCAGGATCCATAGCTTCCTGAGCCATCTTGATCCTGGCTTGAAGAACGGTGCAGGTAGCGCAGACTTTGGCTTCTTCAATAGCCTCTAATTCAACTTTATTGGCTTGTATCTTCGCCACCATGATCCTTTTCTCCAGGCCATTGACCTCCTTCTTCAGTTGGGCAATCCTCTTGTCCTTAACATTGGCTATGGAACGAAGATCCGCTAGCTTCTCCCCCGCATCCGCGAGATTATTCTCTTGGAGAGCATTGATGCGGACAAACCCCTGCAGGTTACACGAACAAGAACTCAGGATCAGTGATCCTTAGCAATAACCAGAAAACAATTATGAGGATCAAGGATCCTTACCTCTGTCACGAAGTCGTGGAATTAGCGTTCAAGCTGGAAGTTATCTTCAACAAGTTCTGACGGCTTCTTCCTTTTGGAACCGGGTCTGCCACGGGTGGACATGACTTTAGACTTTGGTTGGCGTTGGCCTTTGGCCAGCTCCTTCTTGATTGAACAAGGGGAGATCATGATGTCAATATCACAAAGGTCAAATTTGAGGCAGACTTGGATGCAGACCTAAGTGCACCTATTCAGCCAACATAAAGATAAGTCTTCTTATTTTACTTAACATTTTTAATACAAAATTACATCTTTCAAAATTGCACAAATGCTTACTTGACATTGTGTAGGAGGAGGAAGTGTTGGCTTCTGTATCCTTTGTTCTTGGCTTGAATGTTCTAATTGTTGAGTCAAGAGCCCAAAACGCAGCAACTCTCTCTTCAGTTCCCGGTGAATTAGCCAGGCAGGAGAAGTTAGTCACTGCATACAAAAGGGAAGAGGAAAACAAGTCAGCAACAAATAATAATAATAATAATAATAATAATAATAATAATAATAATAATAATAATAATAATAATAATAATAATAATAATAATAATAATAATCTTCTACAGCGGTTATCTAAGGATCCTATATCCTACCGTTCAAGATCCACTTCTTGAGTAAACTATCCCCGAGAGGGATAGAATCCCTTCGCACAAAGAAGAATTGATTCTTCCAGGTGGAACCATTTTGAGTAGGTTTGAGGACGGGCAAAGGTTGTTGAGGTTTAGCTTTGAGTAAGAAACGATGGGAACCATGAGTAACAAGGCTGTAAAGATAGGAAAGCTCCGATAAGTTGAAATCTATCCCTTCTTTACTGATGATCTGTTCAAGGGTATACAAAACCCTCCAGAGCATAGGCATGGCCTGGCTGTAGCACATGCCGGTGAGGGTGAAAAACCTTTATGTAAAGTCAGGAAAGGGGTATGTGTAACCAAGAAGAAACAGAAGGGCTGGAAAGCAAACCCAAATGGGAGAAACGGCTTCACTCTTCATGGAAGAGTCAAACGATCGGAATACTGTTTCCAGTGGGAAATAGGGGAAGAGACTTTCTATCTCTGGATCAGTGAACTTGCACAACTCCGAGGAAGGATTTGATAGCAGGTTCTCACTCTCGGGCACATTATCCTTATCTGGGCTCTTGCCGGGTGAGGATCGAGTAGCCTTCTTCGCCATAACCGCAAGAGGGAAGATGAAGAATTTCATAGAAAGCAAAAAGACTTTAGAGAGTAGAAGACTACCTGAGTTGGGTCTGGAATGAAGATTTAAAAAAAAGGAACTTCTGATCTTTAAATGAATACTCGATCTTATCTCTACCCTATATATTCGTGATGATGGCTATAGTCAATCCCATCAATGACATCATCAAACTCGCAACGGCTAGTTAGAATTGTAATGGCTAGTCGTATCTAACGGAAATATGACAGATTCGATTCATATATTATCTGCCATATTTGGGGGCAATTGTTAGCGCATAGGTTTTGCTAACTATGGATTATTTATCCTTAAGTGTTGCCTGGATCACTTATCCTCAGCGGATAATGAAGGAAGCCTGAGGATCAAGGATCCTTACATTTACTTATGTTTGCTTACAATTGTTCTCTGTGTTTTCTAATGTTCCATGCAGACTATGGACGACGTGGACATAGTTATAGTTGGAATCTCGGTCAATATTCGTTGGAGGTGTTACACGTGACGAATTCCACTAACGTTCATGGGCTTGGACGTGGTCTCCCATAAAAATCGGACCTAGTTGTTAGCTTATTTCAAAAGGGATTGATCAAGTGTTTTAGATATCAATTAACTCACATACACACTGATATACATGAACACTCTCTCTCGCAGACATTGTAAACAAGAGCATTCACAACACACTTAGCGAACAATCATTGTAGCACACTTGATCAACATCCAAAGTTGTAATCTTTTTTGTGCAATATAGTTGATAGTGATAGTTTTCACTATCCGGGGTTTTTTATGCCGGGGGTGTTCTAAAGATTAAGGGCTTTTTCCTCGTATAAATCATCGTGTTCATCATTTTCTACATTTCATATTTGATCAAACACTTGTCTTTCAATCAAGCACACTACCTCCGAAAATTAGATTTGGTTACATTATCTTTAGCTTGATTTTTGACCAAAACAGGAAGTATGTTTTTGGTGAGAAGCCTAAGAAGCCCTTAGAACTTTCGATATCATTGAAGAGACCATGATGGTATTTGATCATGCAACTGGTTATGGTGTTAATTTCTAGAATAACATCAGGGAGAATAATGGTTGAGGCTCTTTTAGTGGTGATGCATATAGAACAAGCAATGTTTTGGGGGAAGGGGGCTAGGGTTAGCTAAGCAACCATCTTCTTTCCTAAATGCTAAATCACTCATCCACCTCCATTTCCTAATCGACTCCTTACCTCCAGTCGTACCACCACCATCATCATCCACCACCACATCCTCCATTGCCGATCTTCACCACCACACACCTCTACCTTCCCCGCTGTCCGTCCAGCCAACCATCGCCACCATCATCATCGAACCAGGTGGTCCATCTTCTCATCGACACCCACCTCCTGCCGAACCGCCACCATCACCACCCACCACCACATCTTTTATCGTCGTTTTTCTCCACCGTGCACGTCTACCTTCCCTGCCGTTCGTCCAACCAACCACCACCATCACCATCACATCGAACCAGGTGGTCTTTGTCTCTAGCATCATCTTCTTCACCACAAACAATAACCACCATGAACATGCCCTATTTTGTGTATAAATAGTAGAAACCAATTGTGGTTTTCACCTCAATTGTGTTTTTTCACCTCAATTTTCTGTGTTTATGTGAATTTGTAAAATGTAAGTGTAAAACACAATAAATAACTCTGTAATCAAGCTTTCGTTTAAAAAAAGCAATGATAAAACTCAAGCTTTCATTTAAAAAAAGCAATGATAAAACACAATGAACTAGACATGCACAACTCATTGTGTTTTTTTAAATATCTGTCAATATACTCGTTTTAAAGATGAAAAACGTTTGTTTTATGAAGTAATGTCTTTTAAACATATTACAACGTATGAAAAAATTATTAATGATTTAAATACATGGGGTAATGTCTTTTAAACATATAACATATGAAAGAATTATTAATGATTTAAATACATGATGGAAGTGGGAGAGAGAAACTACTCTCTTGTATAGACTAAAACAACCCCTATAAAACCCACACACCCTTTTATTATTTTTTTTTTTTAATTCCATCCATTTAATCTTTGACATCTATTATACAATCTAGTAGTTAGGATACATTCTTAATTTTATAAGAAAAAACTAACTTCCAATCTAGTAGTTAGGATACATTCTTAATTTTATAAGAAAAACTAACTTCCTATTATATATCATGATCCTTTATATATATTTTTAAGATTTATAACAATAAGGGTGACATATGGCTAAATGAATAATTATTTAAACACATGAAATGAATGTGAATTGTGAATTTTGGAGGGGCAACAAGAACGACAATAATTGCTTTTTGTTAATTTTTTTGAAACAACGAAACTTCTATTAAAAAAATAGAAATCACCCTAACAAGAAACTCAAACCCCGGAAATTAGAAAATAACATCCCGAATATTAAAATCGGACCACCTATTCCAATCAATGTTACAAAATTTTTGATCTACTCATTGTCCAAAGATACAAATCTATACATATAATAAAAGAAAGCATGTTAAGGACACATGGCGTTCTGTAAGGCATTCTTAATTATTTTTCTAAATATTTATTATGGAAAGTCAATTGTTGATAATATTAAATTTTAAATTTGTTGAAGAGATTTTAATGATAAAGACAAAAATAACTGATAATAATATATTAATTATTATAATCATATATTAATTGTTAAAATCTAAAAAAATATTAGCGTTTTAAATATTTATAAAGATAAAGATTTTATTTAATTGGTAGTTTTATTTGTTTTTATATTTTGATGATAAGAACAAGGATAACAGATAATCACATATTAAAATAAAAGTATTTATTTTAATCAACTGTTTAGTTAAAAGGATTTATTCAATACACGTATAACATATGTATTTTTTATACATTTCTAGCGGTGGTCGAGTAGTCGGCCTTTGGACATAGCTCCGAAATGGTGGGTTTACACGTGGAAAGCAGTTAGTCGTTCAAAAAAAAATTCATATTTCTAATAAAGGATCTCATTATCCCGTTTTACACTCCAATGAAATAATAATATTAAATCATAATATCCAGCTTATCTCTTATATATTTAATAATTTTTACTAAAATATTTCTTTTCTTTTTTATGCTGATTATCCAACATCAGGTAATACGTAAGTTTCTAACCTAATAATAAATAAAAAAATAAAGTAAAATGTTATAAACCATGTAATACACAACTCTCTAACCTAATAAAAAATAAAGTGAGATGTTAAAATAAGTAAATAGTACCTCAAAGTTCCTTTTGTTAGAAAACACATCTTGATGACTAAATGTTTTGAAGGATTACATTATTCGTGTAAGACATGTGTTTATCTAAATCATGCAATACACGAGTTTTTAAAAGATGTAACTATTTTATTACTTAGGGGGTGTTTGTTTTTTCTTCAAACGTCTTCAAGGGAGCTGATGTCTGCAGGCGCGCAGACGTTACCCTTGAAGACTGTTTGTTTTTTTTAAACAGATCTGAATATAGCTTTTTTCGACAAGCTTAAAAAAAAGCTATCATACCCTTTCTTCAAACATCTTCACAAAAAACCTAACTCTCTCATCTTTACAAAAAAAACCCTCCTCCCTCAAAACTGGACCACCACCACTTCTGTCACCGGCTCCGGCCGTCGCCTCAGTCGGCCACCACCACCGTCGCGGCTGCCATCAACCTTCAACATCATCATCGTCATCATCGATCATTCTCATCGTGTCGACATCATCATCATCATCATCATCATCGTGTCATCATCATCATCATCGGTCTGTCGGAGAACCTCGCCGGCTCCATCGTGTTCTTGTACCACCTTCCTCTTCTTGTTCGATTCTATAAACGCATTTGACAAATGAACAAGAGGTTCAAGGTCTGCTGTGGTCATTAATGGTGAAATAGCCTACAAAATTTGTAGTTAATTTTGATGTAAACTCATTTCAAACTTCGTAGATCACATGTTGCAGAAACACAGGCGAAAATATAAGCTCTTACTTTAGGGCTTTTTGAAGGTACTTTATTATTAGATATATGAACAATTGGGTTTTTTTTTTATCTTTTTGTTTATTTTTTAATATAATTGCTATAAGTGTTTAGAAGAAGGTGAAATTAATACATAATTAAAATGGAATTCAGTTTAGTTTGGTCGATGATTTAGGAATTTGGGGAATTGGGTTGCACATGTGTAGTTAAGGTAATTGGTTTAGGATGTTTTGATTTTGTAAAAATGGTATGATGAACAGATAAACTCAAGAACAACAACGAAATAGCGACAAAACGGTGACAAAACTTTTATTATTTACCCAAACCAGAAAAACACCCACCAGAAACCCTAGATCTTACCAATAGTGAGATCTTTAACAAATACAAAAAAGAAATGATCAACTGATGTATATCAGTTGATCTATACAAACAATACAACAGGATCTCACACGAGATCAAACAATAAACCACAGATCACAAACGATCTATAACAGAAACTCAAACCCTAATCGCCTGAAAGCTCGATGAGAGAGAGAGAAGATGATTCCGGAACAACTGAACACTCCAACTGTTGAACATGCTTATATATTAAGCCAAAAACACTTTTCACCTAAGCCCTCCAAGATATAACAACATATCACTTTAACACCAAATGTTTCACTTACACCCCTTGAACAAAATATCCTGCACACAACCTTCACAAAAATTGTTACACAGTTATAACAAACTAAACCATTTTATTTATTTCATTATGTAGCAACATGAATTAAACATATTGCCAATAACTTAATTTAACATGCCCCCATAATTCATGTTGCGAACATGTTATAAAGGCCCAGTTTTTCACAAAGAGTTTGATGTTGTTTAGCATTCAAACCCTTTGTAAAAATATCAGCTACCTGCAAATCTGTACTTACCTTTTCAGGATCTATAATTCCTGCTGCTATTTTTTCTCTTAAAAAATGTAAATCCAATTCAAAATACTTAGTTCTTTCATGAAACACAGGATTTTGAGATATTGAAATAGCAGACTTACCATCATAGTACAGTTTAACAGGCAATTGACAAGTAATTTTCAACTCAGACAAAACATTTCTAATCCACATTATTTCACAGGTAGCTGAGCACATTGCTCTATACTCAGCTTCCGCAGTTGACCTAGACACAACACTTTGTTTCTTGCTTTTCCAAGAAACAAGTGTTTCTCCCAAAAATATACCATAACCAGTAACTGACCTTCTGGTCTTAAGACACTTACCCCAGTCTGAGTCAACAAACCCAGAAACCTTTAAGTCACTGGACTTTTTAAAGCTAATTCCTTTTCCAGGAGAAAGCTTTAAATATCTCAGCAATCTTAAAGCTATATCAAGATGAGACTGATAAGGACTATGCATATATTGGCTCAAAAACTGTACAGCATAACTGATATCTGGTCTGGTTAAAGACAGATATAACAGTTTACCCACCAATCTTTGAAAGCCATTCACATTTTCTAGAACAGTTGTATTTTTATCACACTTATTAGAAACTAAAAAACTTTGTTCAATTGGTGTTGTAACTGGCTTACAGCCCAATAACCCAAACTCATGCAACAATTCAAGACAATATTTTCTCTGTGACAAACAAATGCACAACAGAATACAACACTTCAATTCCTAAAAAATACCTAAGCAACCCAAGATCTTTAATTTGAAAACTTTCTCTTAAATTTGTTTTAACCTTTTCAATCTCGACTTTATCATTTCCTGTTATCACTATATCATCTACATACACAAGCAGTATAACAAGCACATTCTGTTTAGACATCACAAACAAAGAGTAATCACAAACACTTTGAACAAAACCCATAGAAGTTAACACAGTTGTTAACTTTTCATTCCACTGCCTTGGAGCTTGTTTAAGCCCATATAAGGACTTTACCAATTTGCACACCTTATTATCATTTGAACTATAACCCTGAGGTTGTGTCATATAAACATCCTCACATAATGTTCCATACAAAAAAACATTATTAATATCCATTTGATAAAGAGGCCAATTATTGTTCACAGCAAGTTTTAACACAACCCTAACAGTTACCATTTTGACAACTGGTGAAAATGTTTCACCAAAGTCAATGCCCTCTCTCTGATTAAAACCCTTAGCCACTAACCTGGCCTTATATCTTTCAACCTCACCATTTGCTTTGTATTTAATCTTATATACCCACTTACACCCTATAGGCTTTTTGCCTTTTGGGAGATCAACCAAGACCCAAGTGTTATTCCTATACAAAGCTTCCATCTCATTGTTCATAACTTCGACCCATTTATCATCACTAGAAGCTTCATTATAACATGTTGGTTCTAAAGTTTTATTCAAAGAAGCAACAAAACATTTATTCTCATATGATAGGTTAGAATAGTTTATGACCTTTTCTATACCATATTTAACTCTACCCTCAACAACATAATCATCAAATCTTTTAGGCATAGCAGTATTCCTGGAAGACTTCCTAACATTTACATTGCCCTCAGATTGGTCATGATCAACATCAGATCTCATGGTGTCCTCTGCCCTCTCATTCAAACCCTGTCTACTACTGCTCACCTGTTCAGTGTGTTGAGCCATTTCAACTCCTGAATCAGGGGCTGATGTAGAGGGAAACAATGGTTGCTGATCATCACCATGAAGATCTTGTGCACCATTAGTACCCTCTTCATCATAGGGCATGTTAGAAACTTCAGGTATACTAACATCAAAGAAATTTGCATGATTCAGTTGTTTATCAACCACAGACTCTTGATTATCTAACACTTTAATTTTAAAAGGATATACATTCTCATAGAATTTTACATCCCTTGAGAAAAAAACTTTTTTATTGTCTAAACTCCACAACTTATACCCCTTTTTAAAGTTTGAATAACCAAGAAACACACATTTTTCAGCATTATATGAAAACTTATCAGAATCATGCAAAATTATACTAAAACATAAGCACCCAAAGTTTCTAAGATGTGACAAGGAGGGTTTAAATTCAAACATCATCTCAAAAGGACTCTTACCACTCAACACATAAGAAGGCAACCTGTTAATAAGATAAACAGCAGTCAACACACAATCTGACCAAAACCTTAAAGGTAGGCCACCCTGAAACATCAAAGCTCTAGCAGTATTCAACAAATGCCTATGTTTCCTTTCCACCACACCATTTTGTTGTGGTGTATAGGAACATGAGGTTTGATGTAAAATTCCCTTTGTTTTACACAAGTTATCCATTTGACTATTAACAAATTCTGTTCCATTATCACTTCTTATGACCTTTATTTTCCTTTTAAACTGAGTTAACACAAGTTTATAAAACATTTTAAAATTTTCAAAGACTTCACTTTTGCTAGACATAAAATAACACCATACAGCTCTAGAGAAATCATCAACCACAGTTAGAAAATATTTATAACCATCATAACTGGTTACTCTATAGGGACCCCATACATCTAAATGTATGAGATCACCCACAGACTTTGACTTGTGTTCACTCAAAGGAAAAGGTACCCTTAATTGTTTAGCCCTATGACAAACATCACAGGGATCATGTTCACTTGACTGAATTTTAAGCCTTTCTTTTAATACTGCTAAAACCTGGTCTGAAGGGTGACCCAATCTACTATGCCAAGTAAAAGTCTTTACAGAACTATTAAAGCAAGCATTAATCAAATTACCAGAATTGCCTACAAAATACAGACCACAATCTTGACTACCACTCATCAGGATTCTCTTTGAACTGGAATCCTGAAACACACAACTTGTTTCATTAAACACAACATTCACATTATTATCTCTAGACAACCTATATACAGACAATAGGTTAACACTATATCCTGGAACAAAGAAAACATCTTTTAAAATTATTTCATCAGTTAACTTTAAATCACCTATCTTCAAAACCTTAACACTTGTTCCATTAGGATGACCAACAGTGATATCAAACTCAGACACATCAACAACGTTTATCAAGTTCTTATCAGTTCTAACCATATGTTGACTAGCTCCGGAGTCAACAATCCACCCATTCATACTAAAACTAACAGAACTAGAACAACTAACAAAGTTAGATACACAAAAATTCTCACCTCCTACATTCTGGTTCTGAACATCTGATCCATTTTTTTCTCCTACTAAACTCAGTAGTTTAGCAATCTGCTCAGAAGTAAAAGGTAAACCAGAATTCCCAACAGAAGAAGATGCACCATTTACTGAATTAGTTTTATTATTATTAGCTAAGTTTACTTTATTTGACTGACTAGGATTATTACCCCTTCTTCTAAACCCAGGAGGATACCCAATAATCTCAAAGCATCTATCAACAGTATGCCCTAGCATATTACAGTGTGTGCATTTTAAAGGAGAATTAGTACTTCTATTATTTTTCTTTCTTTGATCAACCACCTGATTAGCCTTGGAAACAAATGACACACTCTGGGTTTTTGACCCACTACTAGACAACCTGTGTGACTCTTCTCTAGAAATTATAGAGAAAGCCACTTTTACAGTAGGTAATGGTTCCCTTGTTAAAGATTTGTTCTAACTGACTGATAAACATCATCCAGTCCCATTAAAAACTGCATCAATTTTATTAGGGTTGAAAAATCATTATAATCCTTTGCAGCTTGACAAGAACATGTTGGCAGATGAAGCATTGCATCAAACTGCTTCCACATTGTTGTAAGCTTATTATAGTATTCAGCAACAGATGTACCATTTTGAGAAACACAATTAATTTTCTTGTACAAATCATAAACAATTGAACCATCCACTCTGTAAAAAGACTCTTTGAGGTCTGTCCAAACCTCAGATGCTAACTTAGAAAAAACTTGACCTAAGTAAAGTTCCTCAGACACAGAATTCAACAACCAAGTAAGTACCACAGAATTGCATCTGTCCCACTGACTAGCTAACACAGCATCACTCTCTGAACGCACACATTTACCATCAATAAAACCATATTTATTTTTGGCTTCTAAAGCCAACTTCATAGCACTGGACCATACAGAGTAATTTTCTGTACCTTTTAACTTTACACTAACAATAGTCAAAGCACTAGAATCACTCGGATGCAGATATAATGGATCACTTATATCAAGTTTACTTATTAAAGTCTGAGACGTACCACTAGTATCACCAGAATCAACCATTTTTAATCAACAGATAACACAATATCACAACAAACAAAAGCAGATCAAAGAAAGTTATCAAAAAGATAACAGATATGAAAAAACAAACAAGCAATGACACACACAACAACAGGCGAAACTGGGTCAGTGTCAAGATTCCAGGTTCATCACTCAAAGGTGCCTGGACATGTCTTAACCCAGGAGCCACAATCAATGAACAAAAACAAACAATACAAACCAAGAAAAGCAATCAAAGGTGCCGGTCCTCACTACCCCGACTTCAACTAATCAACCAACAACAAGAAATACTAAAGATAGAATGAAACGATCTTACAGATTTTGCGATCCAAGCAGTATGACTCTGTAACCTTCTAGGGTTACAGATCATACAAGAATAGCAAATACCAAGAACAACACTGGTCAGTTTGCTTTGAAATCTTCTAGGATTTCAAAGACCAACACAGCCTTCGATCAACAAGATCCAGATGATCTAACCCTTTATCCAAGCCCCTTGTATACACTGGAACACCAGAAACCAACAGATCTGAAAAGGCACACTTCCCAAGATCTTCTCTCTCCTTTGATAATCGGAGAAAAAACCTGAAAGAAAACCTAACACACAGCGGAAGAACAGAAATCAGTAGACAAGAGCTAGATCTAGCTCTGATACCATGTAAAAATGGTATGATGAACAGATAAACTCAAGAACAACAACGAAATAGCGACAAAACGGTGACAAAACTTTTATTATTTACCCAAACCAGAAAAACACCCACCAGAAACCCTAGATCTCACCAATAGTGAGATCTTTAACAAATACAAAAAAGAAATGATCAACTGATGTATATCAGTTGATCTATACAAACAATACAACAGGATCTCACATGAGATCAAACAATAAACCACAGATCACAAACGATCTATAACAGAAACTCAAACCCTAATCGCCTGAAAGCTCGATGAGAGAGAGAGAAGATGATTCCGGAACAACTGAACACTCCAACTGTTGAACATGCTTATATATTAAGCCTAAAACACTTTTCACCTAAGCCCTCCAAGATATAACAACATATCACTTTAACACCAAATGTTTCACTTACACCCCTTGAACAAAATATCCTGCACACAACCTTCACAAAAATTGTTACACAGTTATAACAAACTAAACCATTTTATTTATTTCATTATGTAGCAACATGAATTAAACATATTGCCAATAACTTAATTTAACAGATTTGGAAAATAAAACAAAGTTCATGTAGTTTGTACAGACATTATCAATTTATAAAAACAAACAGTCTTATATTTTCAGCTTGAAGAGCTTCAGACTACATCTTCAGTTGCAGACATAAAAACAGATGAAATCAGCTTGCAGATAGTTTATATCTGCAAAAACAAACAGCACCTTAGTATATAAAATTATATTTATTCAACCCGTGTATTACACGGGGTTCTAACCTAGTTTTCTTTTATATTAAATGTTATGCGTAATTTCTCAAAAGGAAAAAAAAAAGAATTTTGCCTATAATTTACACTTTTACATATAAATTTCATGGATATAACAGCCTAGGGTTTCTTTGCCTATGATTTACACTTTTATATAATTTTCATGGATATGATAGCCTAGGGTTAAGGTTGTTCCTTGGTGTGTGGGAGAAAGACACATGTACCTTGACGCACCATCTTACCTCACTATGCTCTTTTCTTTAATGTATATATAATTATATTTTTTATTTTAATGTATATAATTATATTATTCCAAACCTCACTTCGTTTCCCATTTGGTCGCCATTCTTCTTAATCCCCACTCCATTGCACTTCCAACCGTAGACTTTTCAAACTTCAACATAATTCCCAGTGCTTCCTCTCTCTCATCTCTCTCTCTCTCTCTCTCTGATCACAGCCGTTAATGGAAGCTGGATGTGAGAATATGGTTCTTAATTCGTTTGATGGTCACAAGTTTCCAGTCACTCTCCATGAAAATGGATCTTCACTGATCAACGAGATGGATTTCTTCTCAACCGATGCTTCCCAGAATCGTTTGACTATTGATGTCAAACAAGAACAACACCAACAAGATGGACTACTTCATCAAGAACTTCAACTTAACTTAAATGTAATACCAATATATCTTGTTTCTTCTTTTCATTGGTGTTGCTCATTAACCGGTTCGAACTGTTTTATGTATTTATGCAGGTAGGTTCGAATCTTACTACAACGAAAACAACAGGTTGCAATGGTGGATCTTTGCTTACAAGTAGCCAATCTGCTCACAAGGTATATATACATATACATATACATATACATATACATATACATATACATATACATATACATATACATATACATATACATATACATATACATATACATATACATATACATATATATTTATATCTACAGATGACCATTAGGGTTTCTTTAGAAAACCCTAATGACACCCTCTGTGATGTGAACTTTATCAGTGATTTGTCGGTGAAGTCTTTATCCACACCACTTTTTCTCACTAGGACTAGTGATAGATTCGTTTGTCATAAGGTCATTTGATTTGTAATGAATGATATTAGTCTATAGAGAAATTTACTACACTAGCTAGAAAACTCATTCACCCTTGTATTTTGTCGAAGCTCGCTATGTTACAGGCGCAACTCGAAAACATGAGGAGAGAAAACGAAGGTTTACGATCAATGGTTACTCAAGTTAAGGAAAAGTACACATATTTACAAAGGCATATTGAAGAAAATATCATACCTCATGATACTACAAATGGTAGTAAGGTGAATATATAGATAGTGTTTCATTTCTTATGTATAGTTTGTCTGAGTTAGTTGGAACAAAATCAATTTTAATGATTGATTTATTTAAAAAAAATAGATGATTAATACGGTCAAAGAGGACACAAAACAAAGCTTATTGGTTCCTTTGGAATTGAAGAGTGGTTCAAGAGTTGATAGCCCGGATAACATAGATGATGTCAAGTTTGATTCATCCAAAGATGGTGATCGAGGAGGCGCGGTTGAAGCATCGATGAGACGCGTTCGTGTGGCCGTTCGAGCTCAATCCGAAGCATCCGTGGTTAGTACTTCTATTTATTTTGATACAATTTGTATATCTAGATATCAATGTCTTATTATTGTTGATAATCATTTTACATAAACTAAGTTTGTGGTAAAAGATATTTTATTTACTATTTAAAATCGAAATTAAGTTATTAAAACGAAAGAAAGAAGGTTGAAATTTGTAAGATGGCTATATACAAGTCTACCAATTACGTTTGACCAACATATCGACAAATTGTCAAACTTAGAGTCGTGGACTTGAGTGGTCCTCTCATGTAAACCGATGTCTTATTTTTTTTATTTTTTATTTTTAAAGGGTTCAGTTTGTTATTAATACTTCATTAATACTCCTAATAATAAACATAAATTACAGATATCAGATGGTTGTCAATGGAGAAAATATGGGCAAAAAATGGCGAAAGGAAATCCATGTCCTCGTGCTTATTATCGTTGTACAATGGCTGTAGGTTGTCCAGTCCGCAAACAGGTGCGTTCACTTTCTTCTTTACACTACAAATCAAAGGGCCTTCATCGAAAGATGTAACCGATGGTGATCCCTTGGTGAAGGTCATAGTCATCCACTCATCCTTAATACCTAGGTGAAAGTCTAAAGAAACTAAAAGGGACATGGCTGGGGTAGAATCTAATAAAATCATTAAAAGATAAGTAAAACTCTCACTATTCTTATATCCCTACGTCTTATTCTCACAGTCCTTTTCACTATATATCTCTCTATATATCTATGTATGTATAGAGATAGAGGAGAGAGATGTGTGAATATTAACTCCCAGAAGAAAAGAAACATTTTGCTTTCGCCGGTTTCTCTCATATTTGGCTATTTCGATCCAATGAAGTCAAACCATATCTGGCTTATCATAAACATAAGGTGTAAACGTAATAAAAGACAAGAAAACAGATGAATCATAAATGTAAACATGAGAAAAGGCAACACAAAACGTCAAAAGTTTATTACAACAAAAATTTCATTTATATTTCTTTAAGACTAATGTCAATTTATAGATTTTTCTCCCACGTGTATACTAGTAACAACATTTTATCTTTATATTCTTTGCTACACGTGTATACAAGAAGAAGGAACTCTTGTTAATGTGTGTAAAGATAACAATAAAACATGCATGATACGTAATCAACTTCTTTACGCTTTTAATTAACTCGGCTATTGGATTATTTCTTCATACGTAGAAATATATAGTTTTAAAGTGAATCAATTTAGCAAATTTCTAGGTGAAGTGTTAAACGTGTTTTTTTATAGTATCTTAGTTAAATAAATATCCCCAAGAAAAATCCAGAATTATGGTTGTTATAATAGTATGACATTTTTGCTAGACTGCACATTGTATCCAAGGATACACATAAATGCATGTGGACGTGTGTACGTGTGTATATATATAATTATATATACACACATGTAGAATTCATATGACTAATATATATCTATGATGGGTCTTAGAATGAGATTAAGACACGTAGTGAAATAGAAAAAGAACATTAAAGTTAGAATGCATGTAAATGTGTGCAGTATGTATGCAGGTACTACATTTCATATATGTAACACCCCACATTATAGGATGGGTATGTATGCACAACTGGTATCTTCGCTTAGCATCAGAATTGTAATCTTTCTAAGTGACTTGTTAATCCTACGACATATGTTTAAAAAGTTTTGACATCAACTTATGTGGATGAGGTTATGAATAGTTTTACAACAATTATTTCATAATATAAACAATTATTTCATAATATAAGCTTTTACACATGCTTACTTTATACGACGTTATTCACTTCATATACGGAACCCGCACTGGACTGACGTACTGCCAACGTATAAGTTTGATTTTATTATTATTATTATTATTATTATTATTATTATTATTATTATTATTATTATTATTATTATTATTATTATTATTATTATTAAACTGTATTTAATAATAGTAATCTTGTCTAAGGGGAAGGTTCAAAAATAAAAACCACTATTTATTGTGAAAACCCGAAAACTAATTAAAAAAGCCAAAAAAACATACTAATTTTTTTTTTTTGCAAACCAATTTTCGCAGGTTTTTATATATAAAAAAAATTCAAAAAAAAAAAAATTTATGTAGTGCACATGTGTAATACTACACATGTGTATGTGTACTACACATATTATTACACATGTGTAATACAAAATTTTTTTTTTTTTGAAAAAAATTTTTTTTATATATAAAAACCTGCGATTTTTATAAAAAAAATTGAAAAAAAAAAAATTTTGTGTGTTTTTTAGGTTTTTTTTAGTTAGTTTTCGAGTTTTCACTATAAAAGTGGTTTTCATTTGAACCATCATCTCTTGTCTAAACACCTTATATTTACCATTTTACTTGTTACTTATTCGTTTGGTAATATTTAAAATATGAGTTTTAGACACTATATATATTTTTTTATTTAGAAAACGGGTTGTTATATAGGATAAGTTTTATAAAGTCACATGCATAGATTTATGTTAGAGAATGTGGTAGTGGTTTCAAGAATGTTATGGTGTTTTATACATTAGATGGAGGAATATATTACTTTGCCCCCACGAAAGTTGGAGCGTATTTGATTCGATAGTGTGTGGCTTTCTTAGCTTCTAAACAGGTGCTAGGAACTATATGTTTTAAAATCATTTGGGTTTATATGCAGTACTTATAATTCCTAAAGAATGACAATTAAAAACACATTCTTTTATAGGGTACATCTTGTAAGTTCTTGCTACCAATGATCAGAATAGGTGATATAAATCTTACATAGAGTTGTGGTCCTTGGGTTCTATATACTAAACGGTTTGATTTTTTCAACCTAGTGATACCAAGGTGTATGAAAAATGTGTCCGTTTTTGTTAGGTTGAGGGTTTAAGTTTCACAGTGGACAAACAAGTGTATATTTAGAGGTGTTACATATGTGCAGCCCACTCTGTGTCCGATTACACGTAGTAAATTACATATGGAATATCATTACATCATCCAAAACGTCACATCAATTGGTAAACGAAGTAATATATGTAACTAGTAATATATGAGACTTGTGTGACAAATAGAAACACTCAATGTTACATCGTGTTATTTTGGATTTGCATATAAACACTTTTCATTATCATGAAACTTATTAAAAATATATATATATATATATATATATATATATATATATATATATATATATATATATATATATATGTGCTAACAAACATGTTTTCTGTACATATTAGATATTGAATTGGTAAACAAAAAAACCATAAAACCAAATAACATATTCAGACCGTAAAAGCTAAATTATGTTCATTTCTTGATGACCATCTTCATTTTTAACATTACATTAACATATAATTTTACATTGAAACCCCTGCTTGGTCGCCATAAGTGGTATACATGGGAAGAACATCTTCCAATGTGTCGTATGATTTACCAATAACAGGATGAAACTGCTTGTCGACAATAGGAGTCTCATAAACATAGTAGTGAGGCGGATGTTGTTGTTCATATGTAGAAAGTAGACATACGAGGATTTTAAAGACACATTAACCAGTGTATACTTATGTGTAACATGAGTGTATATGTTACAGTGGTGTAACACGTGTAACTCACTGTGTAAAAATAATAGACATCAGGACGTGTTTTGACCAGATTACACATGTTACATAGATGGTGTAAGACATTTTAGAGAGTGAGTATATAATTTAAACAGGGTTGTTTCAAATGTTACATGAAATGTTAACACATGTATAACCATGACATGATGTAACATGTGTAACATGGGTGTATATGTTACAATGGTGTAACACATGTAACACCCTGTGTAAAAAAATAGTCACCGGGACATGTTTGATCAGGTTACACATGTTACATAGATCGTATAACAGATTTTAGACGGTGAGTGTATAGTTTAAACATAGATTGTTACATATGTTACACGAAATGTTAACACATATATACCCATGTTACATCTGGTATGTAACATGTGTAACCTGGTTAAACATGTGTTAGCCCCCTGTATCATGTAAGTACTTATACGTAATATGTGTAACATGGTTATGCATGAGCTATCCACTAGAGTAACACATCAACAAAAATGTTTAAAATAATGCAAAAAAAGCTAGTATCCGAACAAAACCTTCATGAGTATGTGAGCCCATGTGTGTAGATAACGACGAGTCTTCATCATCCGAGTCACTCCACTGAACTACATAGTGCTGAAAACAATATAACTAGAAAAACATAATAATAGAAAAAGGTTAAATTAGACGGAGACACACGTTAAAACCTTCTTCGACTAGTAAACTAAATTCAAAATATGTTCATTGTGGGTCCATAATTGGTTCTAAAGTAGTTGCAACATCTAGGGAATGATGAAAAAAGCATACGAAAATTAAAAAAAAAGACGGATAGATCAGAGTTATGTCTAGACTATCCACCAAATCATTAAACTATAACACACAAATTTTAGACAAAGAACATCTAAAAAAATCGAAAACATAACCAAAAAAATATGTATAAAAAGTCATGAAACAACATCAACCTATACCCCAAATCACTTAACAAAAATATTTAAAAAAACGGAATCACATTTCATCTAGGCTATCCCACATATCATTATCCCCATAACACACATGTTTTGGAAAAAGAAGAATCAACACATGTTTTAGACCAAAAAAACGACAACATCAAAAAGGAAAACAAAAAACATTACCCTATAACAAACAAGTTTTAGATAAAGAACATCAAACACATGTTTTTTAGACAAAAAAACATCAACATCAAAAACAAAAGCCAAAAACATTAACCTATAACACACAACTTTTAAACAAAGAACATCAACACATGAAGATTGGTGTCCAGATGAACAGGATGAATCTTGTTGTTTCTCTCTCCAAAACATTAGCTTTCTCTCTCTAAAACAGAAAAAATATATGATAAGAGCAACACCTTACTTCCTTTTCTTTGAGGGCTTCGATGGAAAAGGATGAAAACAAGATTTAGATCAAGTTTTTGAGAAATGCCTTCTTAAAATATGGTGGAAGAAGAGGGCTTCTTTTATCTTTTAGAGAAAGAGAGAAATAACAGACCGAAAGAGAGTGTGGGTAGAGTGAGGGTTGGTGTGGAGTGAGGTGACTTCTACTAGTGAGATGAGTTGGTGATGGAACATGGGGAACAATGGTGCGAATGATGAAAATACCCTTAAACACATAAGAAAGTTCTCTTGGAAAGTGATGGTTTGGATCAACCATAGCCATACATTAGAGTTTTCTAGGTTTTCTCACCAAATGAGGGGTTTTTCACCAATACTTACACTAATGATTACATCTATATATATCATAAACTTATAAGTAAAACTATCCTATAAATATATATATATATAGGGTTGAGTTCATTTCAGAACTCTAAATAATTGCAGAACTTTCAGAACTCATAATAAACAATCATTATATATATATATATATATATATATATATATATATATATATATATATATATATATATATATATTTGTATTTAGGATCTTTTTATCATCTATTATATGTATTTTATGATTACATATATGTTAAAAGTAGTTTAAATATGTGTAATAACCAAATTATATATATGTGTAATAACTAATTACATACATGTAAAAAAAACTAGTTTACATATGTGTAACTATAAAATTACATATAAAAAATGATAAAATTACTCTTAACATGTATGTAATCATAAAAATACACATAATAAATGATAAAATTATCCTAAACATAAAAATATATAAATAAAAAGATTGTTTATTAGGAGTTCTGCGAGTTCTGTAAATATTTATGGTTCTGAAATGATCCTTACCCTATATATATATATATATATATATATATATATATATATATATATATATATATATATATATATATATATATATCATGAACTTCTAAATTAAACTACTCTATGTCGGATATTTATGTATTCAATATCAAGTAGTTACCATACTACATATATCACACTTTTTTTTCCGGAACCACAAACTCAAACACCTACTAAATTCTCTTTCAAATTTTACACCAATGTTCACTATGAGACTAGAACTTGCATCACTTCAGAAGACAACACCTTATTACACTCCTTAATACCACCAGACTACAAGCCCTTTTATATATAGCATGGTTATATTTTTGGTTTAGTTAAATATATATTGTTTTATAACAAAGAACTTTTGACAGGTACAAAGATGTGCAGAAGACCGAACAGTTTTGACAACAACATATGAAGGTACCCACAACCATCCGTTGCCACAAGCCGCTATGGCAATGGCCTCCACCACCTCTGCCGCTGCCTCCACGCTACTCTCTGGTTCCAAATCAAGCTCTGATCACCTCAATCACCACCTTACACCAGGATCCATGCTATCTTCGTACCCTCCACATCTAACCACCACCCTATCAGCCACCGCACCATTTCCAACCGTCACCTTAGACCTCACCAACCCTAGATCTGACCACCATATCCGACCACCCCCCTTTCACTTCCCCTTTTCAACAAACATTCCTAGTATTAACATTCATAACAAGCCACTTGTTGTAGGACATTTATCTGGTCAACAAAATAATGCAACAAAATTTTCCGATGTCCAAAGATCTGCCCAAGAGATGATGAATGCAGCCACGGCTGCGGTCACGTCAGATCCACACTTTATGGCTGCTTTAGTGGCGGCGATTGGCTCCATTATTGGTAGTGACAACCGTAACAATGGTGGTGATATTAGTAATGATAAAAATGATAATAATTTGAAAAGATGTCAGAATAGTTAGTACAAAGTTTACATTACTTTGTAAAGAAAGCAAGGATTACTTATATATGTTGTTGTTTATAAAACAAATATAAAAAAGTATATATACCGAAACGTGTATCCACTGTGAGGCTATATATTGCTATCTAAATTGTACACTGTCATTTCTTGTAAATTATTCGGAAATAAAGAAAAATGGCATAAAATGGCATTTTCTATCGTGACACAAGTTCTTCCATATTTCTTTCACCACATTACAATAAATAAAAACGCGGGTTTGCATCCAGGTGTCGTTATCGGCCATGTTAGACCACCCATTAGGGTTAAGCTTATGAATCCATTAGAAAAGAATAGTCGACCACACTAGTATTGGAAATACATTTAATCAATTTATTTTAATAGTTATTACTAATTCGATGACAGTTTTGCAATTTCATTAATTAGAAGTTATTAACCACCCTCTGTTGTTAGAAAAATAAAGAAGTTATTAACCACCAATATTATGTTGATTAATTAGTTACAGTTGATGAATTTGTCCGAATGATGGACTTGATACGATTCAAGTATCCTTGGTCTGAATGTGTTTAATGCTTCAGATTGTAAATGGTTGTTACGGATTGTCCAACTATGGTGTTACAGAGGTCAAGATTATATGGATAGTTTATTCTTGTTAGTTATTTTCATCTGTTACATTTAAACACATTTTGTAGTTCATTTCAGTTGGTTAATGAGAATTTGAGAGTCCGTTGAACAATCTGTCTTGATTTATATGGTATCACAGCGGAGATTCCCGCTCAATTGATTCTCATCTCAATATTAAGTTTTGCATTTATTCATCCATCTTAGTTTGATCGGTTTTTCATTCTATATCGAGTCATTCATTGTTTTGGTTCTTCAATCTATATATTCATTTCTTTTTGTTTTTGATCCCACAATCAATTTGTTCACACTTTTTTATTACTCGTCAGGTCTTGGATTCTTCAATCAAATTTCTTTGTCTGTCTATTATCTTTCACTTTGGTCTTAATTCTTATTAAATTTCACTTCTGTATTGTGCAGTTTTGCTCAATTCAGATTTACTTTGTTTAAAGAGGTCATATATGGTTTTGGAAGTGCTTCAAGTGAGTCTTCAATTAATCACACAATTAACAACTCAAATTATCTCTATCTTCATCCGTTTGATCATTCAGACCAAAAAAACAGCATAAGTGTTTTGGTCAAAAATTACCTAAGCAATGTAGTGATCAAATTTGTAATGTGGGGTAATGTGCTAATCTTTTATTAGTAAACAAAACTGTTGTGAATGTTATTGTTAATTTGCTAAATGAAAATGTTAAGTGTTTATGACAAAATATCGTTTGAGTTGCTAAAATACTGCTCAGAATATCAAAATATGGCTTGGGATATTGGAACGAAACTGAATGATGTAACTAGTAAGAACACAAGGACTTACGAGGAAAGCCCTTGATCAATTGAGATCGCCGGCACAAAACCTCGGGCGCCGACTATGAAAGTAGTTTACCACAGTTTATATTATTAACGAACAAAAAGAATACAACTCGAGAACTATTCTGGTCAATAATAAAATGTTTTCTAGTGTAAGTGCAAGTGAATGTGATTGTTGCGAGCGAACTACAAGAAGAGGTGCTAGTAATCGAAAAATGAGAGTGTGGTGTCGTGTTGTGTCGTGATTGTACCGAATAATAACATCTTTTTATAGTGCAAAAATGTAATAGAATATCTCGAAATATCAGGGATACCGAAGAATATTCCTTTATATCCGTTCTAGACTTGTTCTCCACGTTTCAAATGTGCACATTGACTAAAATCCTGAGTCTTCAGCGTCTTCAAGAGACTTAATCAGCAAGCAACCTAGGGTTTAGTATGTAACGCTTCGCATTTTGGAACTTTCCTTATTTAGAAAGTTTGTTTGTATTTCTATTTTTGGAAACCTGTAATCTCTTTGTATTTGTATTTCATTTCTAACCTTGTAATCCGAGACTTTGATCGCAAAAAAATTAATTCTTAATACATATTTGTTATACATGCAATCAGTCATTAAATAGTCGTTAAATACATGTGTTGATACTTTTTTACATGCAAATATTCATACATGCATTCACGATACTCAAATTATGGTTGCATACATGTTACATACTTGAAAACATGCTAAAAATGGAAGTTATGGCATAAAATAATAAGAATATCAAAGTTCAAGGGCCAAAGTGTAAGAAACTCAAAGTGTCACACCCCAACTGATGGCGGAAACATCGAAGTGAGACGAACGAGATTGCTCGAGATTTCATAACACTATTGTGACAATATTTATTTCAAAACAGATTTCATTCATAAATAATAATTGTCAAGTACAACAAAAAAAAAATCAAAGTACAACATTGGAAATTCAAAGTACAACAAAGTTCACCAATAATATGATAACAAAATCTAGTATTTAGATATGTGTTTCTAAAGTTGTCCCTACTAGATATCATCAAGATCATCATCAACCTGCAACATGTTTAAAAGTATAGTTCAACACCCAAAGCATTGGCGAGTATACAAGTTTGATATAGCATAAGTATGAAATGGTTTAAACGAATCCACATAGCAAAATAGTTTAACTAGATAATTGTATCATGGCATGCAATTTAACAAGTCAACCCTCTGATTACCGCATAAAATAAACTTAACATGACCACAAGTCTAAGGGCGGTGCGTTACTCCTATAACGCTATACATGTTAAGGGGAGGTTTGTACGAAGTTAATGACAAGTAATTACACATAAGAATTATCCAAGTATACAAATCAAGTATTCACATATTTAAACATGTATGATGGATTGTTTGTGTTTGCATAAAGTATGATGGATTGTTTGTGTTTACAAGTAAACTATTGTGGCCAAAATGCAAAAGCAAAAAAAAAAAAACTATATTGTAGCTAATAAGTTGTTATTTTATATATATAATAATAATTAGCGTAAAGTTTGAACCAAGCATATCGGAACCTTTATCTTTATAATCTGTAAGTTCTATTTGGTAAGGTCCTAAAGAAAGATAGATAAGCATGTCTTACTTGTTCCCTTAAATTAACCTGATGCTCCCACATTGGTTTTCGTTTAGCGGAATCTCTTTCTAAAAGGTTAACATCCAATCCATTTAGTGTTTGATTGTGGTTGTGGAGCTTTATTAGTGTTTGATTGTAGTTATGGAGCTTCATTTGTGTTTGATTGTGGTGGTACAGCCTCATTTGTGTTTGATTGTTATTGTGATGGTGGAGCTTCATGCTATTACAGGTCACTAGTTGAAACTTTGTGACGTTTATTCTTTTGTTCATCATCCTTTCTTTTGATAAAAAGAATGAATAATTTTTATATTTCCCATGATATACCTAACAAAAAACAATCAACAGGATTGAGTTAAACTTACCATACTTCTTCCTTAATTGCTCATCTTCCCATATCCATAATTCCACCATTATAAACCCTAATTTTGAAATCATTGAACAATAATTACAATAGATGAAATGGGTTAATCTCATATTAAATGATAAAACTAAGTTTTAAAATTAATGCCCAAAATTTCCTTTATATTGGGTTTATTTTATTTAAAGTGGTGGGCCGTTGTTTTATTCAGCCGAGGGACATATGGATGGGTTTAATTGTTGTGGACCGCTGACTTTTGGATATGGTGGGCCCAGGTGGGATTTATTTTTGACGGTGGCTCATAATGTTCACATAGGGGAGTAGGGGTGTTTAAAAAACTCGTGGCTCGCAGCTCGCTCGAAACTCGCTCGAAAAAAGTTCGAAAAAAGCTCGGCTCAAAATTGGCTCGGTTGTAAACGAGCTAGCTCGGCTCGGTTTGTAAATGAGCCGAGCTTGAGCTTGGCCTGGCTCGGCTCGTGAGCTCGTGAGCCAGCTCGATAAGGTTTACATCCTTCAGTTTTTTGTCCCACATCGCTCAGAAGACAAAAACTAAGGGGAATATTTCCCCTATAAAAGAAGGTAAAGAAAATGTACAAAGCGAGTTAACTATTTATACTTGCTTATTTAGCCATATGGTTAAATTAAATTGCATATATGGCCCTTAGTATATGAAAATATTCATTTTTAGGGCTTTTTATTTAGTAAATTTTGCGGTTTTTTGTTAGTTCGAGCTAGATCAAGCCGAGCTAGCTCGAATTTTAATCGAGTCGAGCTCGAGCCTCAAATCCCAGCTCGATTTGAATTTCGAGCTTGAGCCGAGCCAGCTCGAATTCAGTTCGAGCCGAGCTCGAGCTGGGTCGAGCTCGAGCCGACTCGGCTCGTTTACAGCCCTATAGGGGAGGTGGGATGGGCCTATTATGCTCTCTTGGAGTTATTTTGGGATTTATGCTCGCTAGTAGGCCAGACTAGCTTTTATTTGGGCCGCTTACTTCACTTTTGGGTATGCTGGGCTTTATTATTGAAGGTGGGGCATTTTCAGCCGAGGTGGGATGGGCTTATTATGCTGATGGGCTGGTCCACTTCGAAAGCCCACTCTTTTATCCCATGAAGTTCAGATCCTAGTCGAAGGCCCATATGGTGTTTGGGTTTGCTTTGCTTGTGTAAGAGTAGCTTTTCCCGTGTCCTTTTGTTTTGGATTCACGTTTAGTTTATTTAGTTTCTTGTTTCGTAAGTGGTTGATCTAGATATATCTCTTACTATACCGCTTGTTTGGTATTTAGTAGGTTTTAAATTTTGTTCTCGCTATAGAGGTTTTCGAAGCTTGTTTCGGCGTGTCCTCTTTTAGGAGACTCGGGGGATATAACTCCTTAAAACATGTAACACATTTCTTTAGGGATATATTTACCGGGCTCATGCTCACTTATCCAAAAAAAAAAAAAACCCTAAACACATAACTCTTTTTTTTCTTCTATTAAAGTCGAACATAGATGGGCGCTCAAATCCCTCACGTATTGTTTTTTTTTTCTTAAACATCTTTCAAACTTCAGTCAAGACAAAAATGAACTCAAGTTTCATTTATATAAACTCACTTCAAGTTGAAAACAATTATAAAAATTTACTAAGCCCTGTTCTTCATTTTTTTTAACTCAATATGAAAATGTGTATAATTTTTTTGGACAATAAACTTGGTAGGGGCAGGAAATTTTTAGGCGAAATAATTGGCAGGGGTGTACCTATATAATTTTAAATAATTCGGACGAAAAATCAGAAAAACTACACTACTAAACGAAACAATGGTGGAGGCGGGAGCACCCCCGGGCCCCTTAAAAGGTGCGCCCCTATTTGTAGTGCAATGGTAGGGCGTCGCTAGTGTGTTGTAGTGTAAGGGTAGTTTGTAATGAATATGACATAGTACAACTTCATTGGTCGGAGCAAAGGTAGTATACCATTGGGTGCCCCTCACTCCCTGATTTCACGAAAAGGATGTGTGTTCTTGTAAATATAAAGCTAGAAGATATTTGTAAATAAAAAATGGGGTTGTTAAAAAAACAAAATGTATTAAATTATTAATTAGACTAACGTATTAAAACTTGTTTATTAAGAATTGTTTACGAAATGTATTAACTTCATGTTCGGCTACCCATGGTGTATGTGATTCATTTTGATCCTGATGTAACGTTCCAAGGCTCACATCAACTTCGGTAAAGGAGCCTTTCATCGAACCAGACTCGGTGTCATTCGTTGGATAAAAAAGAAAGTACCTTATACGATAATTCCCTTCGCTATATGGTCAGTTTGGAAGACGAGAAATGAAAGACTCTAGAAAGCGGAAATTATGGAAGAGTTTAAGGCTTCCTTTATTTCTTTGGATATAAAATAGAAGAAAATGTTTAATCTAGGTTGGAAGCATTGATGCCCTTGTATTTTTTGATTATTCTTTCTTTGGGTGCATTTACTTGTATAATTGTTTATGTATCTTTTAGTTGTTAACAAACTTTGTCTTTACTTTTACGAAATGCTTTTTCTTTCTTCTTGGACTTGCCTTAGGAATCTACTAAAAATATTGATAGAGCTTGAAGAAATGAGAAGTTAGATTATAGATGCAGTTTATGCAACTTGATTGACCTATTAAGCTACACATTGTCATTCTTCTAGATTTTAACCTCCCTATCAAACACAAAACACTAAACACTAAAGTCCAAAATCCAGAAGGATAGAGCACCTTACAATGTTAGGTAGATGCTTTCAAATTTCCATAAACTGCATAATGTTTGCTGAGTAAACCCAAGTGGGCATATCTTTATTATGTTTTCTGATCATAAAAAAAAGTCTTCCCAAGACCAAATGCATTGAAAGACAGGTTGACTTCACAATTCAAATTGAACTACATGCCAAGAGGATTAGAGGAACAACTCTAACCAATGATTGTCCACTTCCTTCTCTTTCCACCAAATTTTACAACCCTCTTTTGGGTACGTTACCGAATCCAACCGATATTTATGCCAAACTTTGTGTTTTTTATGGGTACGATCCGAAAAAATGACATGAAGTGGTAATAGAAATCTAAGGCATGGTTTATGGTATCTATATTGCAAACTTGACTTTAATTGTTTGTGTGTAAACTGTAAAGTGACGTTTGAAGACTTACAAAATACATATACGCAAAAAGTCAACTGAAAGAAACATGGTATTTGGTGTACTTTAGAGGTTCAAGTCGTTGGTGTTCACACTAAGAGGTTCAGATGTACAAAGTGGTTGACTTGTACAAAGTCAACACTTATTCTATTCAATCAATCAAACTCAACATACTCTTTAACCCTTCAAAGCTCCAACCGGACACTTGCACAACAGAAAATATCCACTCCCACCACTTGATTTTATTTTTTTTCCATTTATTTTCATCTTGCAACAAAATAAAATGAAGATAAATGACCCTCTTCTAGGTTGTAGACCAAACACTAAACACTAAACACCAAACACAAGAGTCCAAATCTAGAAGGATATAGCATATTCCAAGATTGTGTAGTTTCACGCAAAATTAGAATAAAAAGTCAAAATTGATGCTTTTGAATGCAAAACCAGTAAACTCAATTGGGCATGTTTATTTATTAATTATTATTTGTGACCATATAAAAATTTAATAAGTCTTTAGATCTCAGAAATGAACTACATGCCAAGAGGAAGAACTCAAACCATTGATACTCTCTTTTGACCTATTTCTGCTTTCAACCTTTGTTTTCGTTACAAAAAGCGACTAATCTTCTACCAGATTCCACTTTCTATGTATTGGATTAGTTCGTAAGGGGTCGAATATCGTCACTAATGATAGAAAACATATAAAGTATTTGTAACAAAAATAGTAAAGAAAAAAAAGTCAACCATGAAACAAGCATGATATGTGGTGTACTATAACCTTTAGGATGTTGAAATCATTAAGACTAGAAGGTATGGAGAGCCTCATCCCCACGGGGATGGGCCGCCACGTCACCGACACGTAGGAAAGGCTTCAAGGGGATGGACCTAGGGGGGTGGGGGATGAGCCCCTTTATATATATATATGCATATATGTATAGGTGTGTGTGTGTAAGGAAAAAGAAAAAGGCCCGGCTACCCCGGCTGTGGGTGGCCGGTTGTGCCGAGCCGGAGCTGTGGGGGGCGGTGTGGGGGACCGGCGCCGGTCCTAGCCGGGCCTCAGCCGGCCCCCATACCCACTAGTCTAATGCTCAAACAAAGAGGTGCAAAAAATGCAAATTGGTTGACTTGTAAAATATCAATCCTTTCTTTAATCAACCATCCATCAAATCAACTTTTCCTTCAACCCTTTCACCACCACAACACTTGCACAAGGCAAAATATCTACTCCTACTAGCTTTGATTCTTTCACTATTTATATTTTAATATGTTAAACTAAACTAAAGTCATATAGAACATTCAAAAAGCGAAAAGAATATACAATATATAATAAGTGAAGGTGAGCATCGGAATAATTGTTTGGGCGTCTTTATTCTATTGGCAACAACCGTCTAACGTGATTTTTTATGTGCAAGATACTTAAATAAGAGCCGTTTAAACGAAAACGCGTAGATTAGTTTGACAAGTTTGAGATCTAAACCATTCGACTTAAGGTTCTATTTGAAATTTGGAACCAACCATGCAAACCGAAACGGCTATTTAGCCTTTATTATTTGTACATATATATTGTTTTTGGAATATTTATTATAATTATGCATCCTTATTTTATTAATTATAATGTAAACTAATGTCGTCGAACACACACACAAAAAAAAAAAGAACGATTACATTTACAACCAGCAAAGTGTCAAAATTGCAAGACGGAACCACTGGGTCTTGGCTCAGTGGCCACCGACACCCATTTAGTGTCTTTTGAGGCCTCCCTTTATGTGGAGGTCGCGGGTTTGAATCTTGGGTACTCCAGGCTCTTCAATCCAATCAAGTTGGTAAGGGTATTTACCGCCAGGGATCGTTGTCCGGTCGTGAACTGGGAAGTGATATCCCTTCGGGTGGCTAAAAAAAATTGCAATTCATTGGGTTCGGCCAACCCACCCAACCCAACTGATTTTGTTTGTTGCTTTTCTTCAACTAAGTATTTAGCGCTTAGGCCGAATACGCTAACTAAAACCGGTTGGACCGGATAGTGAACACATTGCAAGGTTTAGATTTGAATCAACAAGCAAACAACTATCATTATTTATGTTCTTGAAATCAAGAAATTTTGAATTAACAACATTTGCACCACTAGTTTCAATTACAATAGATTCAACTATGATTCTAACCGAGTCAGAAAACTCTGCTTCTACATACAATTCTGAGTCTGTACGAGTTGACTCACTATTATCATCTTCCATGCCAGAATCTGTATATGAATTCTCATAGGTAACATTTGAATTTTCTTCCACGTGATCACATCTCACCGTGATCCAATCTTCTTCATCAACCCACTTTGGCAAATACGAATTCACCGGAGTAGCTTCCACCAATTGTTTTATCCTATTCACCGGAGACTCACCGGAGAAACTCACCAACTGAGTCAGAACCGGTGAATCGGTCACCTCAAAAGAATCCCAAAATCCTTGATCCAGTATACTACTTGGCGAACTTTTTGGTAAATCTTCAAACCTTTTCGAACTCGAGTTTATATTAACAAAAGGGTGTTGAAGAAGCTCTTTCACCGTCCATCTTTCTTCCTCTTTTCGTTGCAAACATTTTTTCAAGAAATCTTTACCTTCATCCGATAACCACATCGGAAACAACGGTACATCACCCGAATACCCAATTCTGTACAAAGCAGAGACCGGGTTCTTCATCTCTGGCCACGGGTTACAACCCGTTGCCATTTCGATAACCGTACACCCAAGAGCCCACACATCAGCCGCAAACCCCTGTTTTTCCCCTCGCGCAACCTCAGGCGCCATAAAAACCGGTGTACCAGAAAATTCAGAGGATGTATCTCCACAATTTTCCACCAATTTAGCACAACCCAGATCACCAATCTTGACACCATCTTCACACACCAATATATTTGAGCATTTAATATCACAATGAACCAAATTATTGGAATGAAGATAATCCAACCCTAGTAGAATCTGATGAGTATAAGATCGGATCAAACACTCATCAACAAACCCCCCGTGTCTCTGAATTACATCGGTAATAGTGCCGCCAGTTGCATACTCCATGAATAGATTATACATTGGAACATGATCAACATAATCGACATCGAATCCGATGTACTCGATTATATAACGGGAACTTAGTTTAGAAAGAAACTGCTGCTCCTTTTGTAAGAACGTTGAGCTGGAGAGCTCTGTCGACTTGACGGCGAACCGGTCTCCTTTGACGGTGGTGGCGAGGGAGACGGTGGCGGAGGAGCCACGGCCGATGATCGGACCTTTTTTCCAGTTGTCCATTTTAATGTGTAACAAACTAATAAAGTGTGATGGAATTGTGTTGGTTGTGATTGATTATGTATGTATATATAAAGGGGGAATGGAATAGTTGTTATTGGGCCACGTGGCGGAAGGAGATGGGTGGCCGGCGTTTGCTTGGCTTGAAAATAAAGCCAGCCACATGAAAACATGTGAGCACGTGAAGTGACTGCGACATCAGCGCTACATATTTTTCACTGTCGCACGTTTTTTGACAACTCAATTTTACATTGCGGCGCCGGCTGGTTTACGGTTTACCGCCCGTGGTAATTTTGTTTTTACCCCTGCCACACTCCATACTCTATGCTGGTGTTAAACGAGTTATATACTAAAATTTTGGCCCGATAAACAGTGGCGAAATTTGAGATTTTCAACGGGTGGTCGAAAACGTATATAGCTAAAAGAAATTATAAAACTGGGGGGTCGAAAACGTATATACCTAGAAAATTCTACACGAAAACTACATACCGGATACTACTAAGCGAAAAGTTCGGAGAGCCAGACGACCCCCAGCCCTTACAAAGCTGCACCCCTGCTGATAATTTGTTACTGAAATTGTAAGTTTGAATTGTTGAATGAATTGGACCATGTGAAACATTTGGAAGATCAGAAATGATAAAGGATTCAACCAATAGTATCCATAATACGATTCAGATCAATGTTTTAAAAATCGGTAAATACCGGTATTACTGTTTCTAGATGTAAATCCGGTACGAAACACCCCGATAAATAAGTGAAACGGCATAAGGTTTGTACCAGCGGTAAAATCCGGTATACCGGTTTGAAACGTAATACCGGTATCGGCCTAGGGTTATTTTAGTTTGGGTTGTTACTTATTTTTATTATATATGTTACTTATCTAATGTAATTTTTATATATTGTGATTGTTCGTAACTAAAAGCTCTTATTTAGTATTGTATGAAACGAAAATAGTTGATGTATTCAACACTCAAATGGCTTAAACATATTGTACACTTTCATTAATAGAGCTTGTTGGAAAATGGAATGATTTTCGATTATCTTTTGGATTATTTTTTATTATGGATTTACTTTTGGATCATCTTTTAATATGTAATCATGCATTTTTAGATTAACTTTTGAGTTGATGTTGTAATTTATGAAATTATAGAGCTAGCTAGTCAACCTGGTTGAACCGCTCGGTATAACCCGGTTGACCATTTTTAGCCTAATCCGGTTTGATTTAAAAACCGATTTTTAAAACATTGGTTCAGATTAGAAAGGAATAATTAATTTTATAGGTAAAAAATATGTTTCTGTTACATAGTTTAAATTAGGATAGATGTTGTTGGGATTCCAATTTCGTGTTGCTCTCTTATTATGTTCATATAGTTTTTGTTCGAGTTAATTACTGTTTTCGTTCATGTGGTTTGTCAAAAATCACTATTTCAGTCCATTAATTTAAAAATTGCGATTTCAGTCCCTATGGTTTCACTTTCGTAACCATTTCAGTCCTTGTGGTTTCACTTTCGAAACCATTTCAATCCATTTATTCTGTTAGTACAAGGACTGAAATAGTGCCATATTTCAGTCCTTGTACTACAGAATAAATGGATTGAAATGGTTACGAAAATGAAACCACAGGGACTGAAATGGTTATGAAAGTGAAACTACAGGGACTGAAATCGCAAATTTTAAACTAATGGACCGAAATAGTGATTTTTGACAAACCACACGAACTAAAACAGTAATTAACTCTTTTTGTTCGGAGAAAAATAGATTGGAATTAGTTTTTTTTATTAAAATTTTGGTAACTTTAAGAAAAAATGTAGAAAGTAAAAACGATGTTAAATAACAAAATTATTTGTGTTAGAAAAAGTAAAAAACCCTATTTCCCATGAGTTCCATTTACACGGCCTAAGAATCATCTCTTTAATTATCTTTGTTTATCACTGTCTTTTTTTTAACTAATAATTCGTACTTGTCAAGTTACATCAAAACAGAAGGTAAACGGACAACAAGCTGCGCCGCCACCCCTACAAGCCCTAATCTACCAAAGACAAAACCTTGCCCCCTGTGGCTGAACAATTGCTGTGAATAACCCGTTGGACCCTGGTCAGGAATTGGATAGCTTCTGGCGCTAGGGAGCCAAATGTATAAAAGGCACAAGGGACAAAAACGTGTTTGTTCTTTACACAAGTTTTAGCGTGTTTATCAACTTTTTTTGATTCTGCCTTTCTTGCTTCTTGTCCAGTTAAAATCGATTATGGCATCTGACTGGTGAAGCTAAAAAGTGAAGATGAAGATGAATGCATCTCAACTCCATTTGACATGGAACCCTCTCCTTATTCACCTCGCCAGTCGCCTAGAATGAGATCGACATGCACCTAGTGCTATGAACTTCACCGATGAATCCAAAAGATGAGGATGAACACAAATAGGTTAAGATGAGTGTAAATTGAATTTGGCTTTTAATCTCATGACACAAAACTATATACACATATGTTATTTTAGAGTTATATTACCAAATGGTATCACATAAATTTCATTAAAAACAGATTGTTATTGTCTTGCATTTGTTCTACAATATTCATGCAAACTTTAACCCTTTTTTTTTCCTTACATTATTACAATAAATGTACTATTCTAATATTACTTTCAAAACTTTTAGCAAGTATTTTATTGTTCCCTTTCCAATTGCACAAATATTGCACCTTCCGATATCTTGAAAGGATGGAAACACACTACCCTAAACCAAAGTTTGATTTTTTTTTTAATTGGTCAATCAACTTGTCTTTTTAATTTATAATTCCAGTCTTTGACTTTTTTCATCTTGAGATGGGTGCTAATTCCACAGGCTATATTCATGTATCTTCTTTTTTCTCCTAAAGCAAAGTATATTAAAACCCGACCTAACCAAGAGTAGCTAGAAACACACGAGATAAAAATGTTTTAAGGCTGAAAGGTGTGGGAAAGAGAAGGCTTCGGGGAGCTGATGGTGCCTTCGGGGAAAAGGGAAAGGGGGAACATCACCCCCTTATGGGGATGAAGGGGAAGGTGGTGAATAGAGATGGTCATTTTTTTTTCAAATACTCGTACATGCACTCGTAGCGATTTTAGGTATTCGGTACATGTATTGGTACCTAATTTTATTGATTTCGGTATTCGGTACTTTCCGCATCGGTACGGGTACTTGTACATGTATAAACGGGTACTGGTTCCAAATTTTATATAGAACTTTGAAAGTTTTTTTTTGTATTATGTTTTATTTTGTGTTATGGTATTCGTATTGATTTTACCTATTTGGTACTCGTATCATATTGATACTCGTATCGCATTGGTACTCGTACTAATTGGTACGGATGCCGATTTTACCTATTTAGTACATGTACGAGTGCTCTAAAACTATAATAAAAACAAAGTGGTAGCAAAACAGGTAACGTATCGAAATACTCGTAGTCTCGTACATGTACCATACCAATATATTTGGTATTCATTTTTGTTCAAATTCAGTACTGCTGTTTTTGATACTGGTACGAGTACTATACCACTCTCATCCCTAATGGTGAGGTGAAGGTGATGTGGAGTCATGGAGTTGATGATGTTGAGGTGGGGGAAAGGGATCCACGCCCCTAGCCTAATATTAATTGCACATTCCAATAACATTTTCACTAATGTCCGTTTAGTTATGTTTGCGTTTGTTCTTTTAGAACACTAGAGAAATAATACAGACATAAACGAATAAATTTATACTTGATGAACGAATATGAACAAGTTATACAGTAAACTACTTTTTAAGTCCATGTGTTTAAGTGGTTTTAACCACTTGAGTCCAAAATCAAAAAGTTTAACGCCATGATCTCTAACCGTTCATTTTATAACGTTTTGAGTCCCTTTGTTTAGTGGTTTTAACCACTTGAGTCTAAAATCAAAAGTACAAATGTTAAAAATTGAACTCAAAACGTTATTAAATGAGTAATTAGGGATTTTGGGCGTTAAACTTTACAAGGAATATGGTTATTGATTGTTTTAGACGCCAAATCTCCCATGTGAAAAGGGCAACAACAATTAATACCAATGAACGGCTACCAAATGCCTCATGATTTCATTTCACATTACATGTTCCTTAAAAATATGCTCCATGTGACTTTTATATTTTGAATATAATAATAAAAATATATAGTAGAACTAACTGGGACGAGTTCCCTTAGGATGCATAACTACAACTCACATCTACCCACACAACAATCGAGTAGGATTGAGTCATATCATTTAACCCAAATCGGAGAGAGTACTCTTCTAACTCAAAACAATCATCCAATGTTCAATAATATTGTATCACCTAACCCACTCCCTTTACTCATTTTCTCCTTCTCTTCCAAGTCAAATGGTACTCACAACAAGTACTACAACCCTCTCCCATTAATTGTTTGTGTATCCGAGTTGGTTGCGGTTGTAATGTTTCGTATTTTTATACTTTCTATTTTTTAGAAACCTAATTCCATGCGTGAACTGCGTGAACTAATCTGGACCATTGATTTCCTTTTTAGTTGTTAAGGGTATGATTGTAATTATATAAAAAATTAGATTTAAATCATTATTTTAATAATTGAATTAAGTTACATCTTTCCTATTTTAAATTCATTATCCACATTATCTTTTATTTCATTTTTATTTTTTAGATTTCACCACTAGAATTCGGATTATGACTTTTAAGATTCACGTAACCTTCATATTTCAACGGTATACACATGTGTACTTTGATATGGATTGAACAGTACACATGTGTACTCAGCATGGTACATATGTGTAATTAGCTACATAATACATACATATAAACAAAACTTCTAAACTATTTTATATTAAGCAAATAACAATTTCCATAATGTTTGCCAAACCAAAAAAAACATACAATTACAAGTTCCAGTTTCGTGAAAACAATAAACGCAACATAATCGGAAAAATAAAAAAGACATAGTCTTTTACAACTATTCGCCGCGTTGTATGCTGAATCATCCTTATCGACCAAGCAAACAAACATACGTGAATCATCCTTATCGACCTCATACGTGAATCATCCTTATCGACCTTCCCATCTCCACTTTCCTCGTTTACGACGTCTCCTATAATAACACAAAAAACTCAGTAATTAGTACTTTGCATAATTCACAAGTGTACATCAACAACTTTACACATTCAATACACAAAAAAAATATGAGATATCACAAAAACAGACGCTATACACATGTGTACATCGCATTAAAAACATAGCAAAGCCAGAATACACATGTGTACAGCGCCTTAAAAACAGAGCAAAATCAGAATACACATGTGTACAACGCCTTAAAACCAGAGCAAAAATCAGAATACACATGTGTACAGCGCCTAAATTGTTGGATATTTATGTCCAGTTCGATAAGTCAACGCTGCCGACCGGGTCTTGACCCGTAAGAGTTACACCGTGGTCAACGAACTAAAATCCACTTAACTGATTTAACTGGTAACTACGAACGATACGCGGGTATTGAACTGAGAGACGGGTTCGTAAATCGGGTGGGACAAGATTTCTCTTGTATCGCCATTTGGCAAGCACCTAGATTTCAGCCAATGGAATTACATGCAAGGAATCTTTTCACCACTTGTCATCCACCTAACTTGTGGCCAATCAAAACACATGCAATTTTGCATGTCTTACACTTGGCAAGCATACAAGTTGTCCATGGCCTATAAATATGGGTCTTGTTTTGAGAAGATGTATACACACAAGGTTGCAAAACTCTCTCAACTCACACACCCACAACCGGTCCCCACCGCCTCGGTAGTCCGCCGCCGCCTCGCCGGTCCACCTCGCCGCCGCCGCTCTCCGCTGGTCGCCGCCGCCCGCCGCCGGCCACCACCGCCGAGACCCGGCTCACATTCGCGTATCTCTCGTTCGTGTAACTAGCATTCGTTCGTTGAACCTCGGTGTCTCAACCGGTTATTTACTAACCGAAGGTATATCTAAACCCCCTATGGTTGATGTTCTATTTCGTGTTTGCATGTTGGTGACCTTATTCCATCACGGGTAATCCTTGGTATAAAAGTGTTTATATTAATTTTGTTACATACGCTTCCGTTGCCAAAAATGTGTATATTTTTTTTCTAGTTAAAGTTTATTTTGAATAACATATTTCTACATGCACTCTTTTGTCAAAATGTTTTTGACTAAATCCTTGTGACAAAATAAACACATATTTAATATGAACCGGGTTCATAAAATAAAACTAAAATATATACCACGGAAATCCTTCAGTGGTATCAGAGCCGATGCTCACCACATGCAAATCGAAACCGGTCTTTTTTTTTTTACCGGAATAATAAATCACAAACTTTAAAAGTCTAAAGTTTTTGATTTATTTTTATCTTTGGGCTATATATATTTTTGGTCATATTTTAGTTGTTAGTTTTTTTTTTGTTGACCAAAATTGCCCAAATTTTTTTTGGTTGTGTTGAATATGTAAATCGGGCCCGACCTTGTGGTTGTGTTTATATTTGGTTTTGTTCATGGTTTTGGCCCATTTTGCGGCTCAAAGTTGTAATAGATTAGTTTATGGTTTTGGCCCGCTTTGTTGTTCAAAGTTGTAATAGATAAGGCTCTTTGTCTTTGTTATATTTACTTGTTAAATATTGTTGAACCGAAGACCCGAAGCAAGACCGAATGCCAAGAGGAGTCTTGGAGTTAGTGGGAGTCGCTCAAGACAACAAGATGCACTCAAGTCCATCCTTGTGGTTGTTTTGTGTTTTGTGACCGTGACCCCTTTGATCTTGCTAATTGGCTCTAGCAAGATCATAATCATGCCCATATGATTTACATATTCATTTTTGCTATTATGGTTGCCTTTTGATAAATGTTATCACACTTCAACTTAATACCAAAATGTATTCTTAAAAGTTTTTTAAAAAGAAATCGGAAAAAGCAAGTTCTATCAACTTGGATATTTTTTTATAACCACTAGAGTTTTATAACATGTTTTTTTTTTCACATCTTTAAAACTCATAAACTTAATAGTTTTCACTATTAACTTTAATTGGTTATTCCAAGTCGCGACAAACTTAGTTTTATAGGTTATCTAAAACTAATTGTCCCGAGAGGTGAAAGGGTCTTTTTGGTTATGTCGCAAATATAATATTTAGATTAAAACCGACTATAACGACCCTATTTGGTAAAAATTAAAATCAATAGTCTATGCCATCCTACTACTAGTAACACTTGGGGCATAATGCGAACCATCAGTGTTGGAGCCACAGCACGACACTTGGTGTCTAGTTTATCCTTCCAAGGTGCAAGGGTTCCGTCGACACATCCGGCCCTTCCACATGTGACCGTTTTAGGACGACTATTACTTTTCTTCTCGTGTTGCGTGCCCCAGCCGTCTCGAGAACAAAAGTGGCATAGATGAGGCCAAACGTATCAATGCAAGGACAAAAGATTGTCCTCGCAGCCTCATAAACCCCGGGAGTTGTGCTTTTCTCACAATTGACAATCGTTGTCAGTCCGCTTGAACCTCTTGCTAATGTTGCATGCCCCAGCTGCCTTTAGAAAGAGCTTCTAACCGGATTCTCGCTCCTTATCGTCTCACCTCACTAAATAAGGAAATACATTGAAAATACTAATTAAATAATTTTTGCTTAACAGATGTCATCTGAAAACAACTCCTCTTTTGCTCTCAAGTCCATACTTGAGAAAGACAAGCTGAATAACACCAATTTTCTTCAGTGGCACCGCAACTTGAGAATCGTTCTCAAGATGGCAAAAAGGCTTTATGTTTTGGAAACCCCGATCCCAACCGCACCCGAAAACAACACTGTGGTTGCGAAGAAGGCTTTCGACAAACATAAAGAAGATGCCATGGAAGTTGCTTGCCTCATGCAAGCCACCATGTCTCCAGATCTTCAGAAGAATATGGAAGACATGAATGCCTTCGACATGATTGAACAACTCAAGGGCATGTTTCAGAAACAAGCCCGTCAGGAACGCTATGACACCATGAAACAGCTCATAAGCTGTAAAATGCAAGAGGGTTCCTCAGTTAGTGCTCATGTCCTCAAGATGAAAGGCTACATCGACCAACTAAACAAACTTGGTTATCCTCTCCAAGATGAGATGGCTGTTGACTTCATTCTCAACTCTCTTTCCAGTCACTATGATCAATTTGTTATGAACTTTAACATGAATGACTGGGTAAAGACAGTGCCAGAGCTACATGGGATGCTCAAAACGGCAGAGATGAACATTTCCAACAAAGTAAGCCAAGTGTTAATGGTTCGATTTGGTGGTGTTAAAAAGCCCAAAACAAAGAAGAAAAGTTATAACAGCAAAAACAAAGGAAAGGCTCCTGTTGCTGCCAAACCTGCCACCAACAAGAGCAAGCAAGCTGTGAAAGCCCCTCTTCCAGAAGAGCGGCAATGCTATGAGTGTAACAAGATGGGGCACTGGAAACGTAACTACCCCGAGTATCTTGCCAAGCTCAAAGTGAAGAAGGCTAATGGAGAAGGCACTTCTTCAGGTATTCTAATATATGTTATCGAACTTTTCACTATTTCAAGCAACACATGGGTATTTGATACCGGGTGTGGTTATCACATCATTAGTGTCTTGCAGGAGCCTGAGAAGTGGAAGAAACTGAAGCCGGGAGACATGGAGCTCATTGTTGGCGATGGGAAAAGAGTCCCAGTTCTGGCAACTGGCACATTTAATCTTACATGTCCTTCTAGTCTTATCGTTGTTTTGAACAATTGTCTTTATGCACCTGGTTTAACCAGAAACGTCATTTCAGTTTCGTTGCTTTATGAACAAGGATTTAGATATGTTTTTAATGGTATTGCTATTTCTGCTTATCTAAATGGTATTTACTATTTTGAGGCTAAACCTCGAAATGGTATCTATGAAATTAATGTTCAGCCTAGCAGTAACATATATCACCTTTCTAAATGTCAGAAAAATGGTACTAGTGATTCATTCCTATGGCATTGTAGACTTGGCCATATAAGCAAGGCACGCGTAAAATGGCTCCAATCTGAGGGGATTCTTGAATCCACCGGAACGGACTCATTTGATGATTGCGAGTCTTGCTTAGCTGGCAAACTCACCAAGGATCCCTTCACCCATGTTGGTGAACGAGCTAGCGATCTACTAGGACTCATACACTCAGATGTATGTGGTCCTTTTAGAACCATGACTAGGAATCACGAGAGATACTTCGTTACGTTCATCGATGACTATAGTCGATATGCTTATGTCTATCTCATGAAGCATAAGCATGAAACTTTTGAAAAGTTCAAAGAGTTTCAAAACGAAGTTGAAAACCAACTTAATAGAAAGATTAAAATGCTTCGCTCAGATCGAGGCGGTGAATACCTCAGCTTCGAATTTCTCGATCATCTAAAGGAACGTGGAATAGTTTCACAACCCACTCCACCAGGCACACCCCAACTTAATGGCGTGTGTGAAAGGAGAAATCGAACCTTACTAAATATGATTCGATCGATGATGTGTAGAACAAATCTACCACACTCCTTTTGGGGTTTTGCTCTTATGACTGCTGCTCGACTCGTAAATCTAGCGCCGACCAAAAAGGTAAACAAAACTCCATATGAGATATGGCATGGGCATAAGCCGAATTTGAGTTACCTAAGAGTATGGGGGTGTGATGCTTACATCACAAATGACTCTGATGACAAGCTCGACCCTCGAGGCGAAAAGGTTGTTTTCGTCGGATACTATAACCAATGCGGTTATTACTTCTACCATCCTGATGCAAATACGATTTCCATCAAAAGGAAGGCTAAAAGGTTCCTTGAAGATGAACTTCTTAGTCGAGGAACTGGAAGTAACTTAGTAGATCTTGAAGAAGTCCAAGGACTACAAGCAACCGTTGACGAGGTTGGAACGTCTGAACCACAACAAATTGTTGATACCGAATCAGACCCGAACACAAGCCTTCGCAGGAGCATTAGGACTCGTAAAGAACCCGATAGATACCTTTGGCATGTTGAGGGTTCTGAAGTCCTGACAGTAGCCGAGTCTGATGACGAGCCTACTAGTTACAAATCTGCTATTTCTAATCCAGATTCTGCGAAATGGCTAGAGGCCATGAAAGCCGAGATGCAATCCATGCGTGACAATCAAGTCTGGGACTTGGTTGAGCTACCCCCCGAATCTCGGGCAGTAGGGAGCAAATGGGTTTTCAAGAGAAAAACTGACATGCATGGAAATATACAAACCTATAAAGCACGGCTAGTAGCGAAAGGTTTCACTCAAACTCAAGGTATTGACTATGATGAAACCTTCTCACCCGTTGCTATGATCAAATCGATCAGGATATTACTTGCCATAGCTGCGTACTATGATTACGAAATTTGGCAAATGGATGTTAAGACCGCCTTTCTTAATGGACATCTTTCCGAAGATGTTTATATGGTTCAACCTGACGGTTTTATCGATCCAAAATATCCTAATAGGGTATGCAAGCTAAACAAGTCCATTTATGGACTCAAGCAAGCATCTCGGAGCTGGAATCTTCGTTTTGACCAGAAAGTCAAAGAGTTTGGCTTTGTCAAGAACGAAGATGAACCTTGTGTTTACAGAAAGGCTAGTGGGAGTGCTATATCATTTGTCATCTTGTATGTGGATGATATATTGATCATTGGAAACAACATCCCCATGCTTAAGGAAATTAAACATTGGTTGGGATCTTGCTTTGCAATGAAGGATCTTGGAGAAGCTGCTTACATTCTAGGAATCAAGATCTATAGGAATAGATCTAAGCGACTTCTTGGGCTAACTCAGAGCACATACATAGATCAAGTAATGAGACGCTTCAAGATGGAAAACTCCAAGAAAGGAGGTGTTCCAATGACTAAAGGAACCGTCTTGGACAAATCGCAAGCTCCCTCTGAGGACCGAGAGATAAAGCAAATGGAAGGAGTTCCATATGCTTCAGCGATTGGTTCTATCATGTATGCTATGGTATGTACTCGACCAGACGTCTCGTATGCTTTGAGCATGACCAGCCGTTACCAGCAGAACCCTGGGGTTGCCCACTGGACTGCAGTTAAGAACATCCTTAAGTACTTGAGAAGGACAAAAGATATGTTCTTGATATTTGGAGGAGTCAATGAGGAGCTCACTGTAAAATGTTACACTGATGCTAGTTTTCAAACTGATCGAGATACCTCTCGCTCACAAACGGGTTTCGTGTTCACTCTCAACGGAGGAGCTGTCTCATGGAAAAGCTCCAAGCAGAGTGTTGTAGCTGATTCTACCACGGAATCTGAGTACATTGCCGCATCAGATGCCGCAAAGGAAGCTGCTTGGATGAAGAAGTTCATAACCGATCTCGATGTGGTTCCAAGTATCATGAAACCCATCCAGATATTTTGTGATAACACAGGTGCTATTGCTCAAGCCAAGGAGCCTAGATCACATCACAAAGCCAAGCACATTTTGAGAAAATTTCACTACATACGTGAGATTGTGGAACGTGGAGACATCGTTATAAGCAAAATTGACACAGATCAAAACTTAGCTGACCCATTTACTAAGCCAATGACTCAAGAGAAACATGACCGTCATATGGATGCTATTGGGCTTAGATTAGCTAGTGAAATGCTTTGATTTAGTATTTGGATGTACGAACATCAAACAGTTGTATTCCTGTATTCATTTTGATTTACTAGTTAAATGCAATTCTTGAATCCTACAACTGTGTTCGATTTTGATACGTTTAATCCGTGAATCTTGTATTCTAAATTATCCGTAGTCGATCAGACTCGTGGGAACGACTCTGAATTAAGATTATTCTGATTTTGGACTCAAGGAATTGACTTCCAAATTCACAGGCTTCATTATGAATGATGCTGGATGTAACTCGCATCAAATCATCTTCATGGATCTTAGTCATAAGATGTTTTGATTTGGGCATACTCATTTAGTATCCTCTGACCTGAGATACATACTAGAACTTCCGTTTACTAAAGACTATTCTTTGATCAGTGTCAATCGCTGTCGCGTAACTGCCAGTCATAAAGGCATTGGTTGGGAGTGGTTCTGAAGTTCAGTGGGAGTTGTATGTAGTCAAGATGGGATTCTGTACTCTTACATTATATGTAACAGTTAGACATCTGGGAGCCCTCGTTGATTCAAACTGGTGAAGTGTAAGGCCTTACCCAAACTTACTGTGTGTTTGATTGGACCACTTTGATTCTTGAACGAGAACGATAATGATTGAACGCCATATGAGATTGAATCTGATCCATGTCTCATTGTTCAATTGATGTCTTTTACACAAGGGATAGATGACAACGATTGCCATAAGTCTATTGTCTTCAAGTAGCAAGCCATTACTAAAGGGAAGATACCTTGGTTAGTGACTTTAAAGTGTCATGACCTGTTGGGGGCAGCCATGTGTAGCTAGAGCACCGCTGGCTGTCTGCGTTGAGATCTTATCAGAGACCGTCCAAGTGGGAGCTGTTGGATATTTATGTCCAGTTCGATAAGTCAACGCTGCCGACCGGGTCTTGACCCGTAAGAGTTACACCGTGGTCAACGAACTAAAATCCACTTAACTGATTTAACTGGTAACTACGAACGATACGCGGGTATTGAACTGAGAGACGGGTTCGTAAATCGGGTGGGACAAGATTTCTCTTGTATCGCCATTTGGCAAGCACCTAGATTTCAGCCAATGGAATTACATGCAAGGAATCTTTTCACCACTTGTCATCCACCTAACTTGTGGCCAATCAAAACACATGCAATTTTGCATGTCTTACACTTGGCAAGCATACAAGTTGTCCATGGCCTATAAATATGGGTCTTGTTTTGAGAAGATGTATACACACAAGGTTGCAAAACTCTCTCAACTCACACACCCACAACCGGTCCCCACCGCCTCGGTAGTCCGCCGCCGCCTCGCCGGTCCACCTCGCCGCCGCCGCTCTCCGCTGGTCGCCGCCGCCCGCCGCCGGCCACCACCGCCGAGACCCGGCTCACATTCGCGTATCTCTCGTTCGTGTAACTAGCATTCGTTCGTTGAACCTCGGTGTCTCAACCGGTTATTTACTAACCGAAGGTATATCTAAACCCCCTATGGTTGATGTTCTATTTCGTGTTTGCATGTTGGTGACCTTGTTCCATCACGGGTAATCCTTGGTATAAAAGTGTTTATATTAATTTTGTTACATACGCTTCCGTTGCCAAAAATGTGTATATTTTTTTTTCTAGTTAAAGTTTATTTTGAATAACCTATTTCTACATGCACTCTTTTGTCAAAATGTTTTTGACTAAATCCTTGTGACAAAATAAACACATATTTAATATGAACCGGGTTCATAAAATAAAACTAAAATATATACCACGGAAATCCTTCATAAATGTCACAGGTTTACCTTGGGTCCACGAACAGACCTCTCGTGCCTTGTCGTATACACAAAAAACAGCATGTTTCAACATGAACACGTTATGACTATTATCCGACCCACCCATTTTATCACTTCTATTAAAACCGTAGATCACCTGAACAACCCAATCGACCCCCTTGTTGAAATCCAGGCCCCTTGAAGACACATCAGTTGAAAAAAGAACTGATCTTTGTTCAACAAACTGTTGCAATATAAACATTCTTTTCACTTGTTTCATCCTTCAATGCAGGCACTTTAACGGGATCCCGGGCTGCAGTTTCTTGAATGCTTCGTGTACAAACCTCACCTATCAAGACAGGCGTCACAGGCTCCAAATTACAAAACAAAAAAAATAATTTTCAAACATAAAAAAAAATAAAAAATATATTTTTCAAACAATAACAAATAATAATTTTCAAACATCAAAAAAAAATAACAAATAATAATTTTCAAACATCAAAAAAATAAAAAAAATTACAAACTTCATACTTGGTCGGTAGCGATAAACATTAGATCGGCCGGCAATAAACATCAGATCGGCCGACGATAAAATGGCGACGACCATTGATGAAGAGGAAACGGTGACCGCAACGGCGATAAAACGACAAACAGATAGTTGATAAAATGGCGACGACCAATGATGAAGAGGAGACGGCGGCATAACCCCATCGGACCCCATCGGAACCCATCGGACCACCGACGTCCCCCTGTTTTTTTTCTATATCTTGGATGCCGGCTGTAAAGGTGAACAACCCCTATTGTTTCTTCCCCTGTTTCGATGCCGACGATAAACTGAATGAACTCCACATTAAAACTGATAAGGCACCATACCCTTCCTCCCACATGACAATTCAACTTGAAAAAAAAATATCGCCTAAGAAAGTGGCCGGAGACCAAGAAGATGGATATGAGGTGGCTAATTTCTAAAGATAATCTTCCTCCCAAATTTTTAAAGATGGAATCTTTCTTCGATGACTTTTTATAAAGGTGAGAGAGAAGGTTATTGAAAAAGGTTTCTTCTATATCTTCGATTAAGGTGAGAGAGAAAGATGTGTGGGATTTTGAAATCTAATTGTAAATATAAACGAGATTTATGCAATCAAGATGATATGGAAATTACACATATACCCTTATTCACTTAATTAAATAGTAACAAATAACCAAATAATTACCATCATGCCATTCACTTAAAATCTCAAGATTATAAAAATCAAGGGCCCAGATAAGTTCACGCAGTTCATGCTGGAGAAATTGTTCACGTTTGAACCTAATCCTATCATTTAACCCAAATCGGAGAGAGTACTCTTCTAACTCAAAACAATCATCCAATGTTCAATAATAATGTATCACCTAACCCACTCCCTTTACTCATTTTCTCCTTCTCTTCCAAGTCAAATGGTACTCACAACAAGTACTACAACCCTCTCCCATTAATTGTTTGTGTATCCGAGTTGGTTGCGGTTGTAACGTTTCGTATTTTTGTACTTTCTATTTTTTAGAAAGCATGTATTCGTATTTCATTTCAGTCATTTATTTCGAGACATTGATCATAATGGAAATCACATTCTTATCATACGTGTTTATTCATACATGCACAATACATAATCAATTACGAAATACACATTTATATTTAAAAACCGAGTCATACACCGAGAATATATTTTCTCGGAATTATATTCAAACAAATTCATACATTACACATGCTTGTATACATCTTAAGATGCCTAACTATGTAATTATAGTATAAAATGACACACAACCCAACAGCAGGGATTAAAATTGACACTTTTGAAATTTTGATTTTTAAGGTCTTACGGACCGTAAGACCAAACCCTTACGGTCGGTAAGCATGTTTGACGGGCAGAATATTGGACAATTCGCGAATTAAGTCTGAGTTTCCACTTTTAAATCACCTAACACCCAACTAACTTCACTAAACCCCAAACCGCAATACCCACTTATAAATACCCTTCCTCCACGCCTCCTAAACATTTCCACACTCTCTAATTCTCTCAAATTCTCTCAAATCCCCAAATCTCCAAGTGTTGGCAGATTATATCAAGGTTCAAAAGTTTTAAACACTTTTTCTCATCTTTTCTTGTTGTTTTCTTTTTGGGTCCTAATATTAATACATGGCAAAAACTTATTTACACATGGTGTATACGGGCCGTATACAGTTATACGGCCCGTATAAAATGAAATAAAACTAACAAAGTCTGTGCCAGCAGACTTTGTCAGTTTTTTACATTCCATACGGCCCGTATAACTGTATACGGCCCGTATAAACCATGTGTAAATAATTTGCCTGGTCGTATACAATGTATACGAACGATGTATACGGGCCGTATAATCGTATACGACCCGTATGAAACGAAAATTAGATTTTACCCAAATTACTTAAGGGATTTAAGGTGTCAATCAAACGAGACATTTTACAGTCGTTAAGTGGTCAAATCTTTCTAAAAGTAGAAAAAAAATAAAATATTAACAAGTAACAAAGATTGAAGAACAAAAAAACGTGTCGTATGACTGTAATAAAAAGGAAGGGTGAGGCATTTGATGAGAGTTGTAAGGAGAAACTTTTTAATCACTTGTTTTCAACGGGCATGTAATGCAATGATTCTGCTAGTGGTCGGGCTTCTAATGCTTACACAGGGTGATAAACAACGCTGATATGAACACAAACCAACTGCTTTGTCTTGAGTCGTCGGGAAAACTTTTTGCTTAGGGGAGGGTGAGTAGTATGAGTCTGAGTCCATTGTGGTTCGTGAATGTTTCGAATCATTATAGAAGACATGTCGGGTTCTGCTAGAAGAGTATCAGGATTTTGTTGGTTTGTTTCCAGGTAGGGTTTAGAATGTTTGAAGTATTCTTTGTTCAATACCAACTCTTCTTAAAGACAAGAATACAACGTTCATGTATCACAAGGAATGACCGATGTAAGGCAGAGAACCTGATTTAGATACACAGATTCATCACCGGTTTCTATAGCATAAGCACATACACAATTTGTTGGAAGAACCCGACACGTCTTCTGCTAGTTACTCTTTTCTTCGATTTCAACAAATCTTTCAAGGTCTTAAGTGATGGACAATTGGTTAAAAGATGTAAAAGAGTTTGTGTAGAGATCTTTACGTACAAATTTGCATCATCCTTACGGTTACAAATGAAGTATCAAAAGATGTTAGTTTCTTGACAATATGGTTTCTCGACAAATGAAGTATTATCTGTCCTTGCTGCCTCTTCGGTTGGTAAAAGACATAGGATGGTTTCTAATACAGGCTCTTTTAGAGAAGCGTTGGGATTCAAGGGTTTATGAGTAAAAGATGTTAGTTTCTTGACAGTATGGTTTCTCGAAAAATGAAGTATTATCTGTCCTTGCTGCCTCTTCGGTTGGTAAAAGACATAGGATGGTTTCTAATACAGGCTCTTTGTCAGTTGTGGTTGATTTATAGGAGGAGGTTATGAAACGAATATATGTTTATGCGAATTCCTAACATCCTTGCTTTATTCTCTTTAATCTATTAAAAAAGATCCTTGTTTTGTTACGTACATGCGTTTAATTCCCAACATCCTTATTGTATCAGACTCTCTCCCCTCCTTTTCTCTCTATTAGAACGATCCTTGACTTGAATTTGTGGATTTCGGTTGGGTCAGAAAAACTTAACAAGAGAAGCAACTAAAAAAATACAATTGATTACTCGGTCGAATAACGGGTCCGTTCAAGTTGAGCTTCCTGATGCAATTTTCACAGTGGTACCAATGTCCTACTACTACAATCCTTCCAACGCCTGATTCTGATACAACCTTTGATGTTGATACCGGTTTTACCTCATGAAAAGGAAAGAAAGAAAATATTTTTAGAGAAGCGTTGGGATTAACGGGTTATGAGTGAAAGAGTTAACATTCTGATTCAGATTCAGGAAGCAGATGTTTAGTAGTGTTTGAGAAACTAACAAGGTAAACCGGAATTTTCAAAATTTTAGACACTTACTTGAACCGTTAGTAATGCTAGATGTCATTTTGGCTGAACCACAACCTATTACAGCACTGAACCTGTGTTTTGAAAATAGGCTTTGTTCTTCGTTTATTGGGATCGTTCTAATAGATTAAAGAGGTTTTTACCATTTTTTACCATATGTATACGTGTCGTATACGGTTTATACGGCCGTATACGATTGGTAAAAAAATATTTTTACCGATCGTATACTATGTATACGATGATTGTATACGGGCCGTATATTGTTATACGGCCCGTATACTATGGGTAAAAATTGGTTTATTCTCTTTAATCTATTCGAACGATCCTTGTCTTGAGAACCTGATTCTGATTTAAACAATGGAATTTGTGGATCAACAGAAATAACTGAAAATAACTCGACATTCTCTTGCACCTGTATACGTTCACGAACCACAATGGACTCAGACTCATACTACTAGCAGAGGAACCCGACACGTCTTCTGTGATGATTACAACGATCCCACTCACAAGTTGTTGATACATATCGTCTGGTGATTGTTGATACATGGAAAAACAAGGACCATTCACCTCTTTCAACCTACCAAAACACCAAAATTCGTACCGGTGATTGTTTATCCATACTATTCTTCATAGCCATATTCCCACTCACAAGTTGTTGATACATATCGTCCGTTCAAGTTGAGCTTCCTGATACATATCGTTCGTAAGAAACTTTTCGTGCACTGAACCTTCAGTTGTGTACTCTTCAATCTTCTTGAGTATTTTTCTAACTTTATGCTTGCATCCACCACAGTGAATATTAACTTTGAGTGAAAGAGTTTGGAAACCGGACGGTAAAAACGAAGTAACTGTTGGAATTTGTGGATTTCGGTTGGTTCAGAAACTTAACAAGAGAATCAACTAAAAAAATACAATTGATTTCTCTTCCGGTTACCAGGCCTATCATCTCCGTCTACGTTTGGTTTCCTCAACGAAGAACCATCAGCCATTATTAGATGTCGATTGTTGAAAGTTTGAACTGATTATTTGTTATCAGGTGAGTTTCTGCTTATAGTTCTTTCTCGGCACTTTTATATTTAATCCGTTCATAATCGTCGATGACGTCACTGCGGTTTTTTCTCTTCATGTTATGGAGAATGTTCTAGAAATTGAAGGAAAAGGAAAAGATTTGTTGAAATCGAATTCAACAGAGATAACTGAATACAACTGGTCAAATCACACACTATATAAAGATGACCGAATAGAGATGCTAGATGTCATTTTGGCTGAATCACACACTTGTATGAACCTGTGTTTTGAAAATAGGCTTTGTTCTTCGTTTATTGGATCGTTCTAATAGATTACAGAGGTTTTTACCATTTTTTACCATATGTATACGGGTCGTATACGGTTTATACGGCCGTATACGCTTGGTAAAAAATATTGTTACCGATCGTATACAATGTATACGATGATTGTATACGGGCCGTATATTGTTATACGGCTCGTATACTATGGGTAAAAATTGGTAAAAAAATGGTTTATTCTCTTTAATCTATTAAAACGATCCTTGTCTTGAGAACCTGATTCTTATTTAAACAATGGAATTTGTGGATCAACAGAAATAACTAAAAATAACTCGCCATTCTCTTGCACCTGTATACGTTGATTGTGGATTTAACTTGCAAGAATTGGGTCCGTCGCATGATAGAAGATACATATTGTCCGTTCAAGTTGAGCTTCCTGATGCAATTTGTTGGAATTTGTGGATTTCGGTTGGTTCAGATCTCGGAAGTACTGAACAACAGAAATAACAGCTTCAGTTTCATCAACCGGCTTTGAAAACCGGACGGAATCTACGAAGAAGCTGTTGGAATTTGTGGATTTCGATATGGTTGGTGTAAAAGCTCACATTTTACTACGTTGACCATGTTTTTTGACAAATCATATGCTTCCTGAATCTGAATCTGAAAGTTAACTAGACCCCTCAAGTTGTCATTCATAACAACATAGCATCTGGAGAAGAGTATGTTGATATAGGAGAATTGATGCAATTTTCAAACATTTTATCGTGTGTTGTAATTTTAATGAAGCAATGAATATTGAATATGCAAACAGGATGGAATCTACGAAGAAACTGTTGAAATTTGTGGATTTAGGTTGGTTCATAAACTTAACAAGAGAAGCAACTAAAAAAATACAATTGATTACTCGGTCGAATAATGGCCAATATCCGTTCATAATCGTCGACGACGTCACTAGGGTTTTTTCTCTTCCGGTTACCAGGCCTATCATCTCCGTCTACGTTTGGTTTCCTCAACGAAGAATCATCAGCCATTATCTGCCCTTTTTTCCTTTGGTTTCTGGTTGATTTTCAGGGTGAGGGTTTTGAATTGACTCCAAACATTTTATCGTGTTTTGTAATTTTAATGAAGCAACGAAGATTGAATATGCAAACCGCATCCGTCTTCTGTTATGATTCGAAACATTCCAAATAACTAGCAGAACCCGACACGTCTTCTGTGATGATTCGAAACATTCCGAATAACTAGCAGAACCCGACACGTCTTCATAGCCATATTCCCACTCACAAGTTGTTGATCTTTGGGTGGTGATTTACTCCCGAACAAACCATGCCCACCTTGACCAGAATAGATAAGCGTATCACTCGATCCACTTACATTCGAATAACGCTGAGAATCCACAACGCTTATGGCCAGATTCTTTCCTTCAATCTTGGCAAAATCAATGCCTGCTTGTTTTATTATCACGAAAGTACTGAACAACCGAGATAGGCACAATAACAACAACAGCTTTCCATGATTTGGAGACTGATCGGAATCGAATCAGTGATTTTACTGGAAGCCGTTTGATTATTGCTTGTTTTATTATCACGAAAGTGCTGAACAACCGAGATAGGCACAATAACAACAGCTTTCCATGATTTGGAGACTGATCGGAATCGAATCAATGATTTTACTGGAAGCCGTTTGATTATTGCTTGTTTTATTATCACGAAAGTACTGAACAACCGAGATAGGCACAGTAACAACAACAGCTTTCCATGATTTGGAGACTGATCGGAATCGAATCAGTTTACTGGAAGCCGTTTGATTATTTCCTCTTGGATCTCGAAAGGCACGTTGTCTGACATCTTGATTTTAATTACCAACTCACCATATCAATTTCTAGGTAGTTAACAACGCTAATTAGAAAAAAACGTTATTCATATACACAACGGTCTCTTTGCTTCGTCCACTAAAACTATTTGTGTATGCATTCTTTTGGTAGTTAACAACGCTAATTAGAAAAAAATCTGTAAAATTAATCATATCGATTGCTATAACAGGATGGATGTGACACACACAGATAGATAAGCTGTCACAGTTGTCAAGACTGTTTGTCGGGTTTCCAATGCTCACACAGGGTGATAAACAACGCTGATACGAACAAATGTGTTTCGAAATAGGCTTTGTTCTTGGTTTAATGAAGTTACACATAACATCTACTTATATTCAGATTTAAACAATGCCTGCCTCAACTAAGATAACGGACATCCATCAAGCTCAAAAAGAAAACTTGTGTTTCCCATAGTCACAAAAGATTGCGGTTTGTATTTCGCATAGCCACCGTTTCCGTAGTAAAAAACGGTTGGGTTTGCACATTCAATCTTCAATACTTCATTAAAATACCACCAGTAGAAGAACCCGACACGTCTTCATGTTACGGAGAATGTTCTAGAAATTGAAGGAAAAGGAAAAGATTTGTTGAAATCGAATTTGACAACTATGACAGCTTATAAAAGTAGCAAATCACCTCCTGGTCAAATCACACACTATAAAGTTTAAAGTTATCGTGTGTTGTAGTTTGGAAAGATGACCGAATAGAGATCTGAATAACAAACTGTGGAGAACTTGTTTGTGTCGGGTTCTTCTGCTAGTTACTCGATCAACAGACTGATCGGTAACGTTACTCTACTTGTGCTCCGATTTAAGCGGAGTGTTTCGATCAACGTTTGTTAAAGGTGATGAAAAGTTTAGAAACCCTAGAATGACTGTGTTTTTACTGGAAAAACGTGATACTTGAAAAAACATCCTTATATATGGCCCGTATACATTTGGTAACATCAAAAACCTACCAAAATAATTCCATTGAGCCGTATACATTTTACAAATCGTATAAACATGTATACGGCTCGTATAACTATATATGGGTCGTATATAGTAAAATCAAAAAAACATTCTCTGCGCATTTTCCTATTCAAAAACATTCTATACGAGCCGTATATTTTGTATACGGCCCGTATACACTAGGGATGTGAAAGTAAGATATAGGGGGTGTGGGAATAAGGGGAGCCTTTCTTTTTTACTTAGATAACTTCTAAGAGTGTTTCCACAAGTTTACCATAGTAAACTAAGTTGGAAAATCATCATTTTGAGGCCCAAAGTTGGATTTAAAATTTTGTTTTTGTTAAACTTTTCAAAACATTGTTCATCCTACTTCATTTCTTGAACATCTTCAAGTTGCTACAAATCTCATTGTTGGGATAGGTTGGATTGATGATTATTACAGAAATGATAGGTTTTATCTCACTTTCTAAGTCACCAAAACAACTTCCAACTAACAAAGTGAACAAGACTACACCAAGTCTCTAAACACTATCCATGTTTGAAATGCACTCGTCTAGTCAAGTCACTTGGTTGTTTAAGTGGATTAGATTATCTAGATGCTTGTATTTACCTTCTTGTACCTATGTTCCATGACCATCCGAATCATCCATGTGATGATTTGTGCATTGGTGAACAAAAAGGTTAATGGATTCATCCAACCCATGCATGACCATACTTGACAATCTATGACCTAGACTTAGGCTATAACTATATACATACAAAAATATATGTAATAATCAATCCGAAACCGAACCATGATAGCAACCAATCCTCATGTGTTAAGGTGAAATCATATCTAAGTATAGAAATTTCCAATGAGTGTTAAACTCATGAAGAGCATCAATCACTTTAGTGTCCAAATAAGTGTTCTATCAAGATAGATTTTTGTGTAGTTTTATATTGTTAAAATTCCCGAATCCATTCTCTCATCGAATCCATAAACTCACACACCTTTGTTTATCCTTTAAGGATACTCTGGTGTTTCATCCTTCAAATCAATCAAGACTCACTTTGTGGAAAGAATTTGCAAACCATGAGTATATTTGAGCCTCTTTCGTTATAAACCACTTTTGGGTGTAACATGTATAACCTATTAGATTCACAAAACACACACAATCAATCTTATGCAACCACTCAATCCATTAAAAACATGCTACTTTTTATACTTGATGTTTATACATGCTAGAATACATTCATTCAACCTATTTGTCATTAAATTCACGAGCCTACCTTAACATATATAGCGTTATAGGAGTAGCACACCGCCAGTTTTGGGATCATTGTTAAGTAATCATTCTTTACGGTCTTATTCATTGCGATAATAAGATTACGCTAGTGGACACTTTGGTTTGACATAAAGTTTTTGCATGCTAGTATGATATATAACTTAGTATACAAATTGCCATGTTGGATTCGAGACTTTATACGTATGATATGTAAATCAAACTTGTATGCTTACCAACCTTTTGTGTTGACATATAATTTAATACATGTTGCAGGAAATTGATGATGATACTCGGAAATCTACTTAGGGTGGACTAAAATGCACCTAAACTTTACTTTATGTTAGTCATGTAACATTGCAAATTGTTGTACTTTCCTTTCAAGACGATTGCATCTTTGAAGCTAGCAATAAAATGAAATTTTGATTATTCAATTATTGTCAAATTTTAGTACGTTGTGATGTTTTGAACAATCTCGTTCTTCTCACTCCGATCTTTCCGCCATCGGTTGTGGTGTGACAGCGGCGGTGTACCTGCCCAACCCGCCCCTACTCACACTACTTGGATGGCTTCAGAGTTTACCCCCACCATCCTTAGTCGGTTTTAACAGACATTCTAGGGATGAGCTTGACGCCGGTACCGGTACCGAAATCGCAAAAACTTGGTATCGGTACTAAAAATGCTCGGTATGGTATGGTATAGTACGACATCGGTATTTGAAAGTAAAAATCGGTAAAATACCGTAATAAACCGACCGAAAGTACTGGTACTGAAATGGAAAAAGTGGGTACCGAATCGGTACCGAAAATTATTCGATACGAGAAATACGGTACCCAGTACCAAATGGCTTATCCCTAGAACATTCCGACCAGATTATTAACTATGGTTTCAAAAAACGACAAAGCAAACTAGCTAGGTTTGGTGATTTACTAGATCGGTTGATTTTGACGATTTGGCGATTGGGTTTTGATAGTTTAAACAATTCTTTTCAAAATAATAAATTTCTTTTAACTTTTAAGGATTTGGTTTTGATGCTTTAAACCATTATTTTCAAAATAATAAATTTCTTATATAATAAAGATTAAAACAACATTCAAGAAACATAAAACGTTAATATTTTTATTAGTTGTTTATATATTTTTAGAGTTTCCTACCTTTTTTACAAACATATGTGTATGTGATATACATAAAAACATATTATATTTGTTTTTTCACATGTTTTTAACTTTAATTTTTTTCCTATACATGTATTATATTATGTGTATGTAATAGTACTACACATAACTTGAACATGTGCATATTGTAGAAATAAACGAATTTTATTTATATCATTTTCTTAAATTTCAAGATAGATGAATAAAAATTGTAATTTAACAATTTTCTTTCATATTAAAAGATTTTTTATATTGAAAAAATGAATTATTTATCTTCTTCTCACACTTCTCTTATTTATTTGTCTTTTAAATGGAACATTTCCCTATATATATAGGGTGAGGCCAATTTCACAACAAGATTTTAGTGCAAGAAATATGATAAAAAAACTTAAATTGTTAAATTATTTATTACCTGCTCATATATTTTTTTTAAAGTTTTTTACTTTTTTACAAACGTACGTGTATGCTATATACATAAAAGCATATTAAATTAGTTTTTTTTTCATATGTTCTTTAATGTTTAGATATTCCCTACACATGTTATATTATGTGTAGGTATTATCTTTTTAAAGTGTTAGATTACGTGTAGGTATTATCTTTTTAAAGAAAATGATTTATAAAATTCCAAATATACCTTTCCGACCCCTTATTTTTATATACGTTTCAATAAATTTTTTATTAAAAATCGAACAACCGTAACGCATAGACATAGCCCACTCGTTTAACTTTAACGAATAAAAATAGAAAGGTAAAACGAGTTGGCGGCAGGAAAGCCACTTGATAAAGGAAAGGTTGTAAATAGGTCGTATAACCACCAAATTCCAAAAGTGCAGAAAGTTGGTGGGGATATTTTTATTCTACATTCAACTTTATATATTTATTCAACTTTATAAATACATGGACACAAAGTTTGAAAGAATGTTAGTAGCATCATGTTGGTGCATAAATTCACACGGGTTCGTGTTTTGTCTCGGACTTCACCGTTCGTCTCACTCGATGTCATTTCTACAAAAGAGAACACCGTTAGTCTTGCCACAAATGACTCTAGGGGTGTAACCATGACCAACATTTGACGTGAGAGTAAGTACTTATGGTGGAAGGAGATTTTACAGATTATGAATGTAGAGTAAGTGGAGGGTATTATGGTAGGTGAATGTGTTGCAAATGTCTTAACCTTGTACCTTCTTTGTCATGCTCTCGATGTATTTAATGTTGTCCATAATAATATTTGTCAGTTGAGACTGCTTGATACATGTCCGGAGGGCATTAGCATGTTACTTAGTGCCCAATTGTATTGAAGGGACTTCTTGGCCTACTTGAATGCAGGATCTTGCCATTTAATGCAAAGATACATGTAGGCCTATTCAAGGCATTAATGACGGAACATCGCCATGATTCATTTTGGTAAATTGTTGGAACTAGAAAAGAATTCATGATTACTCTCTTCTTTAACCATGTTGTGGTAAGTAAGCATGTATTGTTTTGCCTAACCATGGAGTTCCTCCAAGATTTGCCTAACCATCGGTTGGTTCTTAACTATTACATGGTTGGCCCGGAGGCTTCCTCTATATGGGCTTGCTTAATTAGGTTTTATGGTCCAAGCACGCATTCGTGGGGATAACATTATGGGCTATACTGTTCAGATATGGGTTAAGTATTTAGTCCATGGCTAAATATGGTCTAAATAAGGGACTTTAATGTCACAGCTCAACCGATGATGGAAGCATTGGGGCGGGACGAAACAATTGTTTGAGACATCATAACTTGCTAAATATGACAATATTTAAATAAGAGTTAATTACATAGTTAGTCCCTGTGGTTTGCACAAAATAATATACTTAGGTACTAATAGTTTAAAATCACCTTTTATGGTATTAACTTTTCATTTTGTAACGTTTGGAGGTATTAACTTCTAGGGTATTAACATAGTTAGTCCCTGTGGTTTGCACAAAATAACATACTTAGGTACGAATAGAATGTGATTTTAAACCTACAAATAACTTTAATACCTCCAAACGTTACAAAATGAAAAGTTAATACCCTATAATGTGATTTTAAACTATTAGTACCTAAGTATGTTACTTTGTGCAAACTACAGGGACTAACTATGTAATTAACTCTTTAAATAAAATTTCATTTTCATTGATAAACTAAGTGGTACATTGTTTGGAATGGAAATATAACAAGGAAAATTTCAAATACGACAAAATGAAAAGTACATAAATTTAAGATGCATTTCTAAAATTCATCCTACTAGATTATTGAAACGTCATAGCATCAATTTCCTGCAATATATATTAAAGTAATGGTCAACACATAAAACATTGGTGATCATACAAGTTTTGGCTATTAACATAGATATAAAAGTTGTCATCAATCCTACATGGCATAAAAGTATACTAAGGCATAAAACATAACATAGCTAGCATGCAACAATTATAAGTCAAACCAACTGTGTCCACAAAGTTGCATATGTTATTACCGAAGCGAACAAGACCATGATTGAATAACTTAACATAGACTCTTCCTAAGGGTGGCGTGCTACTCCTATACATATTAAGGTTAGCTCATGACGTTACTGAGAAGTATTGTGCAAGAAAGGCTTCTAGCATGTATGTATCCTAAGCATATCAATTAAGCATGTAAATATGGATTGGTTGATTTTGAATAATGTGATTGATATTATGATTGTGATTTTGATATGGTTGTACATGTTGCACACAAAAGTGTATAAAATGTAAAATGGGATCATGTAAACTCACGTAAACTCACGGTTTGCAAAGCTTCCAAAGAAGTCGTGAATTTGATGAGTCTTAAGATTGGAACACCGAAGTTACCTTACAATGGGGAAACGAAGGTGCATGAGTTCATGGATTTTTTTTATTAATGGATTAGGTTCGGAATTTCAATAGTAGAAAATATGGATATGAGAAAATACATCTTATCTAAGACACTCGTTTGGACACTATGTATAAGTGTTTTTTCATGGATACTAACTCATCCATTAGAATCCAAACTTTGAGGAATCAAGAACTAATATGGTGAGCATTGTAATTCATAATGCTCAACCATGACTTGGTTGGTACTATGCTTCGGTTTGTGATATATATATATATAGGATAAAGATCCGTTAGGAACCACCCTTTATTGCGAGAACCGCGAGAACCAGTGTAAACACATGGCATTTTTGTAATTATATTATGTTTTTATAAAAAACACGCATTCCTTTTTTTTCCAGCGTTCCTTCTTTTTCCTTATGTCACTGTTGTCTCCTTTTCTAGGGTTTCAGTAGTTCACAAGTTTATGGTCTCCACACTCAGGCTGAGAGGCATTCACGGCGGTTTCACGGTGGCGGAGAGTCGTGCACGATGGTTTTCACCGCATATGGTAGTCGGTGTTCATGTATTTCACAGTGGTTGCAGTTGGCACGGTGTTTACGGCGGATGTCACGGCGGCGGCAGTCGGAAATGGTGTTTACGGCATCCTCTACATCACCATTTACATCTGATGTTCCTCCTCATACATTCTCTGATAATCCTCTGTTTACGACATCCTCTACACCACCATTTACATCTGATGTTAATCCTGATACATTCTCTGATAATCCTCCTTCACCACCATTTACATCTGATGTTCATCCTCATACATTCTCTGATAATCCTCCTCATACATCTGATATGGACATTGTTGTCACGGCCCCCGATCCGGTTTGACCCGTTTCAGGAGCCGCGGGACAGAAATCCCGTGATATTTATTTATCTGATTTTAGCAGCGGAATTTTATCATTAGGATCGTTTTAAAGCTAAAAACTTTTCCCGATTATTTTATTTCACAATTCGGGATAAAACCCCGATAATTTACAATAACAAGATTTTACTGAGAAATCTTTATTTTCACAAAACATATTTCTTTATTTTATAATGAGCCACTATCTTAAGCTTGAAATGCTCCCCAGCACTTTTTCCTGAATTACAATAGATCACCTGAAACATATTTGAAAAAGGTTTTGTCAGCGGGGAAATACTGAGTGAATCATTCAGTTTACTAAAATGACTCGTTTATTATAATTTACAGTATTAAGAGTTTTTACATATGTTTCTGATATCTACCAACTACCCACAGTATTTTTCACTCGACCGGATTTGTGACTGTGGTCATATCACCATTGGCTGCCCCAATGAATGACGTATATCACTTAATTTTAGGTTCGCCCACCTAATGTGATTAAAACAGTAGTAAAGTGCACAATACCCCACATACTGGCTGTAATTTGGTGATTACATAAACTTAATCACTGTAATTTATAATTCTGAAAATAATTTGGAGTATTGTAAAACAGTTGATAAAAAGAGAATGACTCACATTGCAGATTTAACACGGACAGAATATGGTTTAGCCTTGTTAACCTAATTTAAATAATAATGCACACAAAACCGGGTTAGTGATCAATACAGCATTTACGATAACTCATGAGATCAAATTCTCACAACGAACGACAAAGTGCAATACTTAAACATCCATCGATTTAACGACGAACGACAAAGTATAACCCTATGTGGGCGGCACTTAAACATCCATTGGATATATTGATCAGTCGGAAAATGAATCGTAATAGCGATCGAGTGATTACCCTGTTTTGCGGCAGCAATTCGATATTAGTGTGTGTTTTGGGACTGTTTCTGCTTATAACGTACTCTACACAACGAATTTCTTCGTCGAATTAACAACAGAAAGCAAGTCCCAATGTCTGCTATTTATACTGATTTTTGGACAGGCTTACGGACCGTATGGCATTTCCCCTTACGGTCCGTAAGGGATGCAGTCTAATTATATAGGCTAGCTGGGTTCGGGACTAGCTTGCATGACTCAACATGAAAACGAATTTCAAATTGGACAACGTATTTTAGAGATAATTATCATTAGGGTTTAACCCCCCCCCCCCCCCCCCCCCCCGAGTTTTAGGGGCCCTGATCTTAATTCCAATTGTTCTGAAAATTTTAGGGTTAGTGCAGAATTACTTGGGTGTCTCAATTAGGGTTTTCTTATTGACTAATTATCATTCTAATTATTGATTTTAATGAGAGTTGTTACATCCTCCCCACCTTAAGAAAAATCTCGTCCTCGAGATTCATTGAAATAGATGAGGGTATTTCTGCTTCAGTTCTGATTCTAGCTCCCAAGTATATTCTGGTCCCCTCTTCGAATCCCATTTGACTTTTACCAGTACTAGTCGCTTGTGTTTGAGAAACTTGACCTTCCGGTCTTCTATTTGTAAAGGTTTCTCTATGAATTTCAGCTTTTCATTTACCTCCACATCTTGAAGAGGTACTACCAGGGATTCGTCTGATAGACATTTCTTGAGATTGGATACATGAAATACATCATGTACTCCAGCTAGTTCTTCTGGTAGTTGTAAGCGATAAGCTACTGGTCCTATTCGTTGGATCACTGGGAATGGTCCAACATATCTTGGACTCAGTTTTCCTTTCTTACCGAATCGTACTACTCCTTTCCAAGGAGAAACTTTCAATAGTACTTTGTCTCCTATCTGGAATTCTAGTGGCTTGCGGCGATTGTCTGCATAGCTTTTCTGACGATCTCTGGCTGTTTTCAATCTTTCCTTGATTTGAGTTATCTTGTCTGTGGTTTCTTGTACGATTTCTGGACCTGATAATTGACTTTCTCCTATTTCTGCCCAACAAACCGGAGTTCTGCACTTGCGTCCATATAGTGCTTCGAATGGAGCGGCTTCGATGCTTGAGTGATAACTATTCTTATAGGAGAATTCGATTAATGGTAAATGGTTATCCCAATTACCACCAAAGTCAATTACACATGCTCGGAGCATGTCTTCTAGAGTTTGAATCGTCCTTTCACTTTGTCCGTCTGTTTGTGGATGATATGCAGTACTTAAATTGAGTCGGGTTCCCATTGCTTCTTGGAAGCTTGTCCAGAAACGGGAAGTGAAACGACTATCTCTATCTGATACAATGGAGAGTGGGACTCCATGTAAGGATACTATTTCATCTACGTACAACTTGGCTAACCTTTCCATGCTAAAGGTTTCTTTCATAGGTAGAAAATGAGCAGATTTGGTTAATCGATCCACAATTACCCAAATCGCATCGTTACCTTTTCTGGTTTTGGGTAACTTAGTAACAAAGTCCATTGTTATGAGTTCCCATTTCCATATGGGCATTTCTAACTGTTGTAGTAGACCTGAAGGTTTCTGATGTTCGGCTTTAACTTGTGAACAAGTTAGACATTTAGATACGTATCCGGCTATATCCTTTTTCATTCCTATCCACCAGAAATTCTTTCTTAAATCTTGGTACATCTTATTGTTTCCTGGATGTACAGTATACCTAGATTTATGAGCTTCCTCTAAAATCTTCGATCTTAAATTTCCCTGTTTAGGTACCCAAATTCTGCTTTTGTGGAATTTCCAAATTCCATCCTTTCCTTGTTCCAATTCTTTTAGGTAACCTTTCATTCCTTCGGCATCGTCCTTGATTGCCGTTTCCTGAAATTCCTTTAATTGTTCCATTAAATCTACTTGTAGATTTATTCTAAGAGCACGGACTCGCCTTTGCTTCTCATGATCCTTACGACTTAAGGCATCTGCGACTACGTTTGCCTTTCCTTCGTGATATTGAATATCACAGTCGTAATCACTCAGGATTTCCATCCATCTTCTTTGCCTCATATTTAACTCTTTTTGCCCAAATATATACCTTAAACTTTTATGATCTGTATAAACAGTAAACTTACTTCCATACAGATAATGTCTCCATATCTTAAGGGCAAAAACTATCGCTCCTAATTCTAAGTCATGAGTAATATAGTTTTCCTCGTGTTTCTTCAATTGTCTGGAAGCATACGCAATTACCTTCTTGCGTTGCATTAACACACATCCGAATCCTAATTTTGAAGCATCACAATATACTTCAAAGTCTTCTGTTCCTTCTGGTAAGGCTAAGATTGGAGCATTGGTTAATTTCTGCTTCAAGATTCTAAAGGCTTCTTCTTGTTTAGGTCCCCATTCAAACTTAATGGCTTTACAGGTTAGCTTAGTTAATGGTACAGCTATCTTGGAAAAATCCTTAATAAACCGTCTATAATATCCGGCTAAACCTATAAAACTTCTAATTTCCATTGCGGTTTGCGGAACCTTCCAATTGGTAATTGCTTCTATCTTATCGGGATCTACGTGAATACCTTCATGATTCACCATGTGTCCTAAGAATTGCACTTCTTGTAGCCAAAATTCACACTTCGAAATTTGGCATGCAATTTTTCTTTTCTTAACAAAGTTAAGAGTGCATGCAAGTGCTGACAATGTTCGTCCTGACTTTTTGAATAAATAAGTATATCGTCTATGAAAACAATTACAAATTTATCCAAATATGGTTTATAGATTCTGTTCATCATGTCCATGAATGCTGCGGGTGCATTAGTTAACCCAAAGGGCATGACTGTAAACTCATAGTGTCCATACCTAGTTCTAAAAGCAGTTTTAGGTATGTCTTCTTCCTGAACCTTTAATTGATGATATCCGGAGCGCAAGTCTATCTTAGAAAAGTACCTAGCGCCTTGTAATTGATCAAAAAGATTATCAATCCTAGGTAATGGGTATCGATTCTTAATTGTAACCTTGTTTAGCTCTCTATAATCGATACACATTCTCATTGATCCATCTTTCTTTTTCACAAACAATACTGGTGCACCCCAAGGGGATGAACTAGGTTGTATAAATCCTTTGCTTAATAATTCATCTAATTGCTTTTTCAATTCTAGCATTTCGGTTGGAGCTAATCGATAGGGTGCTTTGGCTATCGGTGTAGTTCCTGGAATTAGATAAATCCTGAATTCTACCTCCCTATCTGGTGGTAACCCAGGTAAATCTTCCGGGAATATATCTGGGTATTCTGAGACTACAGGAATTTCCTTAAGTTCTTTACCTTTAGTACTAATGATTACTGAAATCATATATACTATTCCTTGTTTTCGTTCATAATTAGCAACTTTCATTATTGATATGAACTTCAGTGGCTTTCGAGGTTTATCTCCTGTAATCATGATTACTTCTCCAGTAGGTGATTGAATTTCTATAGAGTTTTTATCACAAATGATTTGAGCATGGTTGGCTATTAACCAATCCATTCCTAACACAACATCAAATTCAGCTAATTTCATAGGTAATAGGTTTGCAGCAAATTTATGACCTGAAAGTTCTATTTCTACTTTTTGCAACACCTGATTGATTTTTACTGAATTCCCATCTGCGGTTTCGACTGTAAAAATCTGCTTAATGGTAGTTAAGGGTAACTTAAGAGCTTGGCAGAATGAAGTATTTATAAAACTTTGGTTTGCACCAGAGTCAAACAATACTTTTGCATAAACGTCGTGAACTAAAAACGTACCGGCTATCACATCCGGGATGAGCTCTGCTTCTTGAGTGGTTAGCTGGAATGCTCTGGCATTCTTCTTAGTAGCTCCTTCGGTTGCCTTGGTTTTGTTGTCTACTGGTTTGACTAACTTGGGACATTCTGTTTTGAAATGTCCGGCTTCTCCAATATTGTAACAAATTATGGATTTCTTTCTGCAGTTTTCTTCACGATGTCCTATCGTTTTGCAAAAATTGCAAATTTTATTACATTTTCCAAAATGTTTCTTTTTGCAAATTTTGCAGAATGGCAAAGTTGAAGATTGCCCTGCACCTCTTTTCTTGAAACTACTATTACCCACCCTAAATCCTTGGGTAATTTTCTGAGCTAGTTCCTTCTTCCTGTCTTCATCTCTTGTGCGTATCAATTCATCAGTCAGAGTGTTAGCTAATTCTACAGCATCGTCAACAGTGCGAGGTCTCGCAGCCTTAACGATATTGCGAATTTCGCTAATTAATCCCCAAATATAGCGAGAAATGAGTACCGGTTCTCGCGAAGCCAGTGTTGGTACCACTCTAGCATATTCAAAGAATGTCAAAGTATAACCACGACAATCTACACCTATCATCCGATGATTTAGGAACTTATTTGCCATTTGTTCCTTTTCATACTCAGGACAGAATTTTCTTTCTACAAGATTCTTAAATTCTTCCCAAGTCATAGCATAAGCCCTATTTCTTCCTTTAGCTTGTAACACCGTGTTCCACCATTCGGGTGCTCCTTCTTTAAACAGATTTGATGTGTACATGACCTGATCATCTTTGGCACACTTACTTATTGCAATTACTGCTTCGGTTTTCTCTAACCAACGCAGTGATGCAGTTGCCCCTTCATTGCCTGCAAATTTAGTGGGTTTACAAGCAAGAAATTCTTTGAAAGTGCAACCAGATGTTGCAGCTTTCAGTTTCTTAGGGAGCGGCGTGTGCTGTGATTCATTATCAGGATTAGCATGATTATTGCCCCCGTTTATACTGTTACTGAAGTTATCTTCAGAAGTACGTTTACTAGGAACAATATGTTGTGGTTCGATTGGACTTTTTACAGCAGCAACGAATGCTGGAATAGCATTGGCTATCCCTTGAGCAACAATATTTTCAATATCTTGTCTAGTCATATATTGATCCCCTGGATGTTGCTCCGACTGATTAACCTCATTTACCGGTTCATTACCAATATTTGCCATCTGATAATATATATATAATTTTTTTTATTAATATTTGATAAATAGCAATTATACACAAACAATCAGACAATTTACAATACACGTATAGTCAAAACTATCGATTTCTCGATTTCATTTTATATTGGTTATAGTATGCATCAATACACACCAATATTTTACAAAGTTTTATTCGTAGTTATGTTACAGACTGATTTCACTATTTCTTTTACTGTTACACAACTATAGTTTTACCACCCTCCTATCCCTCGCCACTTATCGTCTTAAAAACGAAGTTCCCTTTCATCATACTTCCAAGCAATTTGTCCCCCTATCTCCCTGATTCTATTTCCTGCATCCATCAATTCTTCACCATAATGGCGAAGTTCAGCCATATTTTCGTTACTCATTGGTGGATTAGGTAGGGGTTCTGGATCGAATTGTGGAAAAAAGGAATAAGGGTCGTTGACAATATTTTGAAATTGCCAATCATTCGTCCACCATTCGTCCATTTCTACAGGTTGAGAGTGGACTATTGGTTCTGGGATTGCTGGTTCAAAATTCATAGGGAGTGGATTTTCACTAGGATAGGTAAAAACATTCGTATTGACAGGCTGAATAGTCTCACAGCTTGCCAATAGGAAATCTATTTCCTCCTGAAAAGTTATTCCCTGGTTTTGGTTGGAGCTCTCTCCAATTTCTATCTGAGTTGGTCTAGAACCTTGTCCTACTTCCATTTCTATATCTTTAGAATATTCCTCAAACTGTTTTTCCATTTGCCTAGAATCTTTCTTGACTTCAGTTTCCATCTCTTGCTGTTTAGTACTTTCTTTGATTACAATTTCTTTTCCTTTTCCTAAAGGGTTGTTTATTTTAGGAAGTTTTGTGGCTGGCTTTTTCCTACGGATACGACTACCTCATACATAATTCTTTCTTTTCTTTCGTTTTGGCTTTGTCAAAGGTGGAGCATTGAATTCTACAGGTTGTTCCACATCAGCAAAGTATCCAGTGAAATCTTTGGAAACTTCTACATTCACCGGGTAAAGATCGAGGTTCTGAAAGGCTTCAGATATCTCATTCATGCTGTGGAGCATATATGCAAAATGCACAAAATACTAAGTTAAAACTTTGGAACAAAGTTTAACAAATAAACATTGAAGTTTTATTGCACACTATTTGTACAAAATAACAGGAAAGAACACACTCGGATTTATTTATTTATTTACTGGGAAATGCTATTACTAGACTTAGGGTTTTTAAAGATCTGCATGTTCTGCTACTGTAGCTAGCATATACAAATTTGCCCATTTCTCATCTAGCTTGTCTTCCCAAGGTGATTTATTGATTAATTCCTGGGTTTCCTTTTTAATCCTCTTTTCTCGGATTTGCTCTTTACTTTTCTTAATAATCATACTCCTTTTTCTAGGAGAAAGCGGTTTCTCATATTGTGCTTTTCGCACAAATATTCCTTCTTCAGGAATTGTAGGGAGTTTTGAAGATTTATTTTGGGATGAACTTCCCTCTTCATAGACTGACCTATCTAATTTAAGATAGATATCTTGCAGCTTTTGCTTACCCATACTGTAACTAACAAATAATCAGTTTATAAAACACATAATCACATAATAGTAATCAGGAAAAAAATTAAGTATCTCTAAATACTTAATTAGCTTAACTCAGGGGCTCTGATACCACCTCATTTCTGTCACGGCCCCCGATCCGGTTTGACCCGTTTCAGGAGCCGCGGGACAGAAATCCCGTGATATTTATTTATGTGATTTTAGCAGCGGAATTTTATCATTAGGATCGTTTTAAAGCTAAAAACTTTTCCCGATTATTTTATTTCACAATTCGGGATAAAACCCCGATAATTTACAATAACAAGATTTTACTGAGAAATCTTTATTTTTACAAAACATATTTCTTTATTTTATAATGAGCCACTATCTAAGCTTGAAATGCTCCCCAGCACTTTTTCCTGAATTACAATAGATCACCTGAAACATATTTGAAAAAGGTTTTGTCAGCGGGGAAATACTGAGTGAATCATTCAGTTTACTAAAATGACTCATTTATTATAATTTACAGTATTAAGAGTTTTTACATATGTTTCTGATATCTACCAACTACCCACAGTATTTGTCACTCGACTGGATCTGTGACTGTGGTCATATCACCATTGGCTGCCCCAATGAATGACGTATATCACTTAATTTTAGGTTCGCCCACCTAATGTGATTAAAACAGTAGTAAAGTGCACAATACCCCACATACTGGCTGTAATTTGGTGATTACATAAACTTAATCACTGTAATTTATAATTCTGAAAATAATTTGGAGTATTGTAAAATAGTTGATAAAAAGAGAATGACTCACATTGCAGATTTAACACGGACATAATATGGTTTAGCCTTGTTAACCTAATTTAAATAATAATGCACACAAAACCGGGTCAGTGATCAATACAGCATTTACGATAACTCACGAGATCAAATTCTCACAACGAACGAAAAAGTGCAATACTTAAACATCCATCGATTTAACGACGAACGACAAAGTATAACCCTATGTGGGCGGCACTTAAACATCCATTGGATATATTGATCAGTCGGAAAATGAATCGTAATAGCGATCGAGTGATTACCCTGTTTTGCGGCAGCAATTCGATATTAGTGTGTGTTTTGGGACTGTTTCTGCTTATAACGTACTCTACACAACGAATTTCTTCGTCCAATTAACAACAGAAAGCAAGTCCCAATGTCTGCTATTTATACTGATTTTTGGACAGGCTTACGGACCGTATGGCATTTCCCCTTACGGTCCGTAAGGGATGCAGTCTAATTATATAGGCTAGCTGGGTTCGGGACTAGCTTGCATGACTCAACATGAAAACGAATTTCAAATTGGACAACGTATTTTAGAGATAATTATCACTAGGGTTTAACCCCCCCCCCCCCCTGAGTTTTAGGGGCCCTGATCTTAATTCCAATTGTTCTGAAAATTTTAGGGTTAGTGCAGAATTACTTGGGTGTCTCAATTAGGGTTTTCTTATTGACTAATTATCATTCTAATTATCATTTTAATGAGAGTTGTTACAATTGTTGCTGACATCGTCAGTCCATTTGCTGATAATACAGTTGACTGTCACAATACACCTACAAATACAGAACATCAAGAGTTGCAATTCATTCGATTTGTGACTAAAGGTATTATGTTGACTGTAAATGATGTATATACTTTGTAAATGATATTGTATTAAATGATATGCACATGTGCATTATACTTACTGTAAATGATGATGTATTAAATTATATGCACATGTGCATTATGTTGATTGTAAATGATATTGTATTAAATTATATGCACATATGCATTATGTTGAAAATTTGACTATGTCGTTGATTTATGGATTCTGAAAAAGTGCCTTATGGAGAACTATCCAATTATGTGCAGAATGGCAGCAAACAAATGGTCTTGGGTAGCGAACAACTACAAAAGAATAGGGGAGGTGACTGTGTGGGATTGGCAATGGAAGAACAAGCCGATAACCGGGGAGGCATGGGTGGAGTTTATGCAGCTTTTGGCACTGCTGAGAGACACCAGAATGAAGATGGGTCAAGATGGGTGGGGTTGGCACTAGGAAAATAAGTCGACTTTTAATGTTAAAACCGTTAGAGAGGATTTGTGTGTCACAAGCGGGGACATGTCGAGTGGCTTTGTAATGACCTGGAACGGCTGGGCTACACCTAAAGCCAATATGTTAGCATGGAAAGGCGTCGAAGGCAGGTTACCGACAAAGACGGAGCTGGAAAAAAGGGGTAATTCAGACCAACAACACATTGTGCCCGGTTTGCAAATACGAGCAAGAAACTGTTGAACACATTCTCACTACGTGTTTGATGTCGAAAACGATATGGTGGATGGTCGGAGCATGGTTGGGAGTAAAAGATTTTCCTGTAAGCTGGAGATTTCTATAAGAAGAAAAAGGTAGTCAACTGCACAGTGATGGCTACATTATGGATCATATGGTCGAGCAGAAATGAGAAGGTATTCAAAGTCGTGCAGATTTCAAATGCTAGAAGACTGGAACAAGTCAAGGAGTGTACTCTGTTGTGGATGAAAGTCATAGCCAAAATGGAGAATTAGAGCCAAAATGGAGAATTTAGTGACTGAAGAGTGGTACACCAATGGTGTAAATGTAATAGAAAATTAGGAGTTTATATGTTTATTGTAAGTGTAATTCTCTAGTAGTGGTGTAAATGTAATAGAAAATTAGGAGTTTATATATTTATTGTAAGCGTAATTCTCTAGTTCTGGTTTGAATATATGGCATCTGGTTCTGTTCAAAAACAATGTCGTTATATATAAAATGATAATGCCTGTGTTATATATAAAATGATAATGATCGTGTGCATTATATTGACATGGTTACTGTTTCGCACAATGCACATGTGCATACACGTTTACTGTTTCACTCCACATCGTTGTTGTTTTGACCAATGCACATGTGCATGCATGTTTACCATTTCATTACACACGGGTATTGTTTCAAACAATGCACACGTGCATACATGTATATTTTTTAATTACATATAATCTGTTTTCCTTACATATACATCAACATATGTAATGTGATACCCCATACCTAATAGGGTACCACATGCGTAATATGATATAAACAAAAATACAATATTTCAAAATATACACATGCATTACCGACATGTTTATTGTTTTTTATTAATGCACATGTGCATTACCAACATTAACACAGTTACAACAAGTAAATATAACACCCTCATCATAAGAATCACATAGTCTGATCAACAATCATTATTGCACATATGCACCACCAACATATACTATACCAAACAACACATTACATCCTAAATTAACAAATATAACCATCTGTAATACGTTATACAATACCAATATGTATGTTATTTCAAACTATGCACATGTGTAGTACCAACATTCCCTCTACCAAACAACATAATACATCATATATTCACGAACATGATCATTCGCCTCTGATAACGACAGTTTTTTGTTGCTATCTTCACTCTCATGTTCTTAAGTTGCAAATCTTAAATTTCTTTATCTTTCTTGAATATGCAATCAAACTTCTCACCACTCCCTTTATACATCTCAATATGTCGCACAGCAAACAACCCGCAATCTGTGAAGTAATAAAGGGATTTTGTTTACTTGTTCAATTTTTTCATAGTGATTTCGCTCACTTGTCCTCCTCTTTATGTTTTTTTTCTTCTTGTGCACCTACATGGGATATATTTAATGTGTTTAAATAAATGATATCATTTAACATGAAAGTAATAAAGGGATGCACATGTGCATAAACTCCCAACTACATCATCGAATATTAGTCAACATTTTTTACCTCTTTGTTTAACCGTTGCGTAATCATCTTCCATTGCATCCGGCATTTTTTTGACTCTTCATCCCTTGATTTCAAAACGAAAGTTACCCTCTTTGATTTTTTTTCCGTTATCGATCTACGATAATAAACAAAACAAAAAAAACATATGATTAACAAACATACAATCTCAATGAATATGTGCATTAACTTTAACATTATCATTACTATATACACTATGCACATGTGCATCAACATAAATTACATTGTTAACATATTCTGGCAAACTATGCACATGTGCATAACTATGCACATGTACAACAACATGAATGATCTTATTAACATATTCTGGCAAATTATGCACATATGCCTAACTGCACATGTTCATCCATATGACTGACCTAATTGAAATAATCTGGCAAAATATGCATTTGTTCATAACTATGCATGTGCATTAACATGACTGAGCTTATCAACAGGTTTGCTTCGATAAAAAATAATTGACAAAACAAAAGTTACTTTCTTCGATTTTTACCTCTTTGTTTAACTGTCGCGTAATCATCTTCCATTGCAAATCGCATAATCATCTTCCATTGCATCCGACATTTTTTTGACCCTTCATCCATTGACTTCAAAACAAAAGTTACTTTCTTCGATTTTTCCCATTGTTGATCTACAATAATATACAAAACAAAAAAATAATAAAATACTAAAAAATAATATAAATAATCATAAAATTATTTTATTATCCTGTTCCGTATAAGCCTATTCTGTATAAGCCTATTATGTCGTGTTAATGCACATGTGCATTAACTATATAGATCATAAAATTATCTTACTATCCTGTTCCGTATAAGCCTATTCTGCCTATTCAGTAAAAGCCTATTCTGTCGTGTCAATGCACATGTGCATTAACACCACATAACTTGTCGGCAGTCATAATTCAGAAGTAAAAACCCTATCATTTACCAAATCAACTTCCGTGTTCCCAATCATATCCAACATTATTCACGTAACATCATTCCTTAATAAAAAATACATAAAACAACACATCAGTACCTCATTAAATATAGTTCATCACAACATTAGCCCTTCTGTTCACTAAAAAACATATATATACCACAATTTTCAATAATTCATTTATCAAACAACTGTTTAAATTTAATAACCACATAATAACATGTCTGAATCGACGGTTAATAGTTGTTTTATCATATACGACTACAAAACAAGGTGTATAAACTTACAAATTCACGGAACAGTGCAACAGATAATCGATAGTCCATTAGACGACGTGTGTTCTTCCGATTATCCCTATCTGTGCAACAAATCTCGATGATTACGATCGTTTTGCCCTAATTTAGACTGGAATACGGATGTGCGATCGATGATTATGTTGTTAATGCACTGATATCGACTAATTTTGATGACGAACTACTGGTATCTGATATTGTGGAGGGTATATCTTGATTTTGTAGGATGAATCGCACGGATTGATGATGATTGTAGGTTATCAGATGTATCGGACGTGAATAATTGATGTATTGTGATTTAATGTTTGTTTGAAGTCCAAACTAGAGGAGAATCAGGGATAAGGCGGCTATTTTGAAAGTTCTATGTATTTATAATAATGCCATGTGTTCACACTGGTTCTCGCGGTTCTCGCAATAAAGGTGGTTCTCGCATGAACCTTACGAAAGTGTAAAACCATAAGTTATCACATTATGCACATCTGCATTCCAACTCAAACACAAACACATATGCACAACAGCGGTTGTAATCTACACGAACAAACATCGGCTGTAATCTACTTACATCGGATGTAATCTACATTAACAAGATTATGCACATGTGCATTCCAAATCAAACATAAACACATATGCACAACATCAGCTGTAATCTACACAAACAATATTATGCACATGTGCATTCCAAATCAAACACAAACACATAATCGTAGTTACATGAACAATGTTATGCACATGTGCATTCCAAATAAAACACAAACACATAATCGTATTAACCTACATCGGCTGTAATCTACATGAATAAGCACATAATCGGCAACAAGCACATAAGAACTTTGTATGAACTTACATAGTATGAACTTACATCGGCTGTATGAACTTTCAAGTTCGTAAATCGATGCAACGACTTATGTTCTTCGTAATATATCTCTTCATGCAATAAACCTCGCCGATTATGCCGATTATGACCTTTTTTGCCCTAAATCGATTCGTTATGACCGTTTTTTGCCCTAATTTAAAGCCGACGACTAATGTGCGGTCGACGATTGACTAGCGACGATGATAGTGGGCGAATATTGATGATGAACGGCTGGAATTGTGAGCGTCGATGAGTATCGAACTGATGTTTATGAGATTTTTTGGGGAAAAATCGATTGATTGGGAGAGTTAGGTTGTGATAGTTGTTTGGACGTCAAATTGTATTATCAGTTATAGTTTAATTAAAAGATGGCATCCGTATCGTTTGAGCGGGGAGCAGCGGGATTTATAATTTTTTTATTATTTACAAAATTGCCATCCGTTCATATTGGTTCTCGCGGTTCTCGCAATAAAGGTGGTTCTCGCATGAACCCCACCCTATAGATATATATATATATATATATATATATATATATATATATATATATATATAGTCCAAGTCATATGTTGTTATGCAAGGAGGTAGGATGAATTCCATCCATTTAACCTCATTATATAGATTCACCAAAGCACAAAATCATCAACTTAGTTGATGATTTTGGTTGGTCATGAATAAGATTAAAATGTACAATTAACTAAATTTGCTAAGTGGCTAAATGAGAGCAACCAAGAGGTGTACATACCTAACATGGTAAATGTTGGAGACGAGGTGTGGTTGATTCACTTTGATTTCTTGGAAACTACTTAGATAAATGGCTAACTAATGAAATAATCAAGTGAAGTAGGTGGAATCATAGTTGGAAAGCCAAGGCTCCCATTGTTCACACCAAATCAAAACTCAAGTCTTTCAATATTGAGGGTTGAAAGCTTAGTTGATCCCAACACTTTGTTGTTCACTTGGGACCTTTAGAGCACTAACTAAGGGAGGTTTTTGGAGCTCTATCTTCTGTAAATAAACCATAACATAAGCCCCACAACATGAGTTTAGTTGGGGACAAAGCTTGGCACAAGATTCCCACAAGATGAATGTAAACAAGAACAAGTTGTATAGTTTCAAACAAAATAGAATTTTGAACTAACTTTGGAGCCCCATATAAGTGATGTACCACCTTGTTACACCTTGGTGAACTTTGGGTAACATCCTTGGAGGTTATCCAAGTAGTTTGATACAAGAAAACAAGATGAAAACTAGGAGAAATGTATTCAAACTCACTGTTTTGAACACAAGTGCAATCTGCCAAGAACTTGGAGAAATGGAGAAGATTGAGAGGATTTGAGAGTTGTTTTAAGGTGTGTAAAGGGTGGAGGAGTTGTGGAAGACATGTGTTTATAGTAGAGGATTAGGGTTTGGGTTTAAAGAAGGTTAGAAGGTGATTGGAGAAGAAAGGATGTGGAAAGAGGTCCCATCTGTGAGCTTGGCATTATTTTGCCCGCCAGACATGCCTTGTGGACCATAAGGCCTAAGCCTTGCGGTTCGTAAGGACCCTCTGATTTTTATTTTTCGTTTTTCATCCTTGTTGTTTGTTCATGTAAGAAATTTCTTCAATATGTTAATTGTTTTTAGGGCATTTTAGGGGATGAAAGAGTATGTCTAAGGTATTATAGAAGTATGTTTATAATCCGAACATCATAATAACATAATGTGTGTCTCGTTTTTTTTTTGTATATGTAACGTGTGATCGTGATTGGTGAAATATCGTGTATGTATGAATAAACAAGTGTGAATAAACATGTATTTCCATTATGATCAAAGTCTGAAGATTACAAAGACTGAAATGAAATATGAATACAAACTTGCTAAAAATAGAAAGTATAAAATACGGATCGTTAGATTTAAGTCTTACTAAATCTCAAGAAGTATGTGAGATTTTGTATCCCCGTGGCAATCAATGCAGGGTTATTTGAAAATACCTTTATCATTACACTTTCCTATAAGGGTTTATAGGGCCCATGATTGAAAGTTAAATCAGTTGTCTAGTTTCATTTCTGTGGAGGGGGGTTTATTCACATGTCACTGGTTGCCAATTTCCAAATCCAAGCCGCTAATAAGACGGTTACCGCCTTTTTAGGCGTATTATTCTCTTTCTTCTCTTATAAATTAACTCTTTCTTGTTTTTATTTACTTTTCTTTTCCTTTCTCCTCGCAACTTGTCTTTCTTCCTTGCCTCTTCTCTTCTTGTCATCGGCGATCATTTCAAGGTTAGTTACATTATCCCACAACGAGTAGGGCGACTTACTTCTACACATTTTCTTCTTACCAAGCTTGAACTCTTTATTTTAAATTTATGTTTTTGTATTCCCCCTTGAACTGCCCCTGTCTTCCCAGCAAGGTTGAGACGGCTTAGTCAGCCTCAAAAAATTTGAGTATATACTGAATGTTTGACATTTAAGTCTTACTGAATCTCAAGAAGTATGTGAGATTTTGTATCCCCACGGCAATCAAATGGAGGGTTATTTGAAAATACCTTCATCATTACACTTTCCTATAAGGGTTTATAGGGCCCATCATGATGGAAAGTTAAATCAGTTGTCTAGTTTCATTTCTGACGAGGGGGGCTTATTCACATGTCACTGGTTGCCAATTTCCAAATTCAAGCCGCTAATAAGACGGTTACCGTCTTTTTAGGCGTAATATTCTCTTTCTTCTCTTATAAATTAACTCTTTCTTGTTTTTATTTACTTTTCTTTTGCTTTCTCCTCGCAACGTGTCTTTCTTCCTTGCCTCTTCTCTTCTTGTCATGGGCGATCATTTCCAGGTTAGTTACATTATCCCATAATGAGTAGGGGCGATTTACTTCTACACATTTTGTTCCTACCAAGCTTGAACTCTTTAGTTTAAGTTTATGTTTTTGTATTCCCCCCTGAACTGCCCCCTGTCTTCCCAGCAAGGATGAGACGGCTTAGTCGGCCTCATAAAATCTGAGTATATACTAAATGTTGACCTTTTCCAATGTCTAGTATTTCGTTACTACTTTCTAAATGGATTTATTGAAACACTACGCGATCTACTTTTATTAGACTTGTCCCTTAGGGTTACCTATCCATACAATTATACGTACATTTTAAAGTTGTTAACTCAGTATTTCTCATTTTAAGAACCTATATAATGATAATTGTTTGCGTGTTAATTCGAATCTAAACATTGCATTATTACTTATTCTAAGTGAATCTATCAAATAATAACACATATAAACAAGTCACATAAGACGGTTGTCGCCAAAAGAATAAAGACGACAAAACAATTATTCCAATGCTCATCTTTTTATTATTATTATTATTATTATTATTATTATTATTATTATTATTATATGTTGTATATTCTTTTGGCTTTTTGAATGTTGAATCTATATGATCTTATTTAGTTGTTATATAAAAATATAAAAATAAATGAAAGCATCAAAGCTACTAGGAGTAGATATTTTGCCTTGTGCAAGTGTCAAAAGTTTGAAGGAAAAGTTGATTTGAGGATGGAAATGCGCAAGTCAACCAATTTGCATTTTTTGCACCTCTTTGTTTGAATATCAATGATTTCAACATCCGAAGGCACACACACCACATATCATGCTTGTTTCATGGTTGACTATTTTTTTTCCATTTTTCTTGTTATAGGTACTTGATAAGATTTCAAACATCATGGCGAAGCTTGAGATTTCCCAAAAATTTCTATAGAACCGAGGGGTCGAAAACGTATATACCCAAAAATTTCTATACGAATACTACATACATAACACTACCGAGCGAAAAGTTCGGGGGGTCGGGCGCCCCCGGCCCCTTCTAACCTTCGCCCCTGGACGTCGAACAACAAAAGTCAGTACTTTGTCAAGTTATTCGGTCCCTTTATGAACCTATCCATACGGACCATAAGTATAAAGAAAGTGGAATCGGGTATAAGATTCTGTAATGAATGGAAATGTTAGAAAGTGGAATTAGGTTGAAAGAGAGGAGAGAACTGGTCAACGATTTGAGTTCTTCCTCTTGGCACTTAGTTCACTTTTGAGTTCCAAAGACTTGTTCAATTTTTATAGGGTAATAATAATAGATAATAATAATAAATCAACATGCTCAATTGAGTTTAGTAGTTTACTAGTTGGCATTTAAAAAGTATCAGCTTTGACTTTTATTTTAGTTTTGCCTAAAAGTACATAATCTTGGAGTATGTAATATCCTTATGGAGTTGGACTTTTGTGTTTGGTACTTTGGCTTTTGTTGGAGAGCCTATAACCCAGAGTCCTTCATCTACACAAACTCAAATTTTTGTAGTTACAGATTTTGAATTGTAATTAGAGATTTGTATATAATCAACTAGGTCATATACTCGTGAGCTTCACGGTTTATGGGTTGTGTTAAAAAAATTATATTTACAAAATAATTTTTTTATATGATTTCTTAGAATAACATGCAAACTCCCCTGCAAAGCATAATATAAACATGTAACGGAAAAAACAAAAATATAAAACCTTTTTTTTTCTAAATAGTTAAACGGGTCAACCCAAACCCGGACCTGTTTTCAATACGGGTCAACCCGAACCCGACACGTTTTTTTTTAAAACGGGTTATGTTAATTGACCCAAACCTGTTTCTTTCGTGTCGGGTTTGTGGCTCGTGTCAAGAATTGCCGCCCGAAAACACCTATATGTGATACATAAGACATTTTATTCGACCAGCACTATGCAGAGGTGCTTAGTTCTTGAACAATCACAACCAAAAAACTAAAAGCATTTAAATGGGTAAGAAGCAAATGCAAATCTATATAGGCTACAAGTCAACCTAAAATCAATGCAACCAACCAAACACAATTACAAAAAAGACCAACATTTTAACACAATCATACCCTCAGAATCTGCAGCTTCGACGCAAAAGCAATGGCAACCCAATCCGGTTGCGAAGACGACCACTGCAACTGTTCAATCTCAGCACCCGCAGTATACGCCAAAATCGGATCCAACCTCCTTCAACCGGCTGCCCCATAGAACTCAAATCCCAAATAAGCGCCTGCGAATCATCACCCGCAGTACAAATATGACACGAACTATGCGGCACCCACGCAATCGCATTCACACTTGCCTGATGCCTCTGCAGCTCCACAACCGGCAACGTTGGAAACCGAATATCCAACACAACCACCTTCGCGCTATCCATTATAATGGTCGCCATATACCTCGGATCCTACTTATTCCACCCAAGCCGAACCAACAGCGTATCCGACTCAGAACTCTCGTAAATAATCGTCGAATGCTCCTAATCCGGTAAATCGAACACCCTCACCGACCCATCATTCGAAACCGATGCGAACACACCCACACCGCCCCACGCAATATCGTAAACCTCCTTATCATGAGCTATGAGCTGTGTATCCACCATTTCCCTTTCGATATCCCAAATCGTACATGTCGTGTCGATACTCGATGTCCCGATTTGCCTCGGTTCCGCTTCGTCCCAAATCGTACAAATCCAAAAACATCCTTAGTCACTAATGTTTGTTCAAATGGGACAACTAAAACATGCCTTAATTAAGAAGACAGAAAATAATAGAACTTGGATTAAGAGAACCTGCCTTTATTTGATCTTTTCCATTCGTACCAAACTCCGGCAAAAAATATGCAACATTTTCGTCAAGCTTCAGTTTCCTACATCTACATCTACAAAATGTAATAAATATTCCCATAATGGAATGCAATTTAAAATATAGTCATGATTAAAAAAGAGTTAAAAAGCATTAAATTGTTTGGTAATTTTAATGCATAAAATATACATCTTTCTTTTGAAATTTGGTCATAAATATATTTCATGTTGTGAAACTAGCCTATTAGCAAAAGAATAAGAGAGAACAATAAAGAGAAAGAGAATGATGTTATTAATTGAGGTGTATCTTTTACAAAGGAATGCAATGAATATATATTGGAGATGAAGTCTTGGAGAACAAGCTAATCTAATTAAGGAGTTGATAACCACATAATATAATATATTTATAACACTCCCCCTTGGTTATCAACATAATACGCTTGATGATGCCTCGTTAAAAACCTTGCTAGGAAAACCCGGTGGGACAAAACCATAGCTAAGGGAAAAAGAGTGCAGCGTGTAATGCGCATTATCTCCCCCTGATATTTCTGGATCAAGTATGTTGCCTCATTAAAAACCTTACTAAGAAAACCCATTGGGATAAAACTTAGTTGAGGGAAAAAGAGTGCAACTTGAATAAATCTCCCCCTCATTATAATATGTATCCTTTAAGTAAAGTGTGTCCATCATCCTCGAAAGTTGCTCAAAACTTTTGTAGAATGATTTGTCCTTTGATGCCTTGAAGTGCAATCCTTTATATTGAGTAATGTTGTAAAATCTTATTGTGATACTTCTAGTGCTTCCTCTTGCAAACAAATACCATAAGATCCAAGACTATTTGTGTTACATTCTTGATATCTACAAGACTAACAGAACTAGATTTCATGGGTTAGTAAAATATAGACACATATCATTCTTACCTTTAGGGTATTGACATATCTGCTTTACCATTCAAATGTCTCCTCATTGGACATGTGCTATATCATGTTGATAAACTCAAAAAAAAAAAAAAAAAATAAATAAATAAAATAATGCATATCTAGAAAGTTAAGTTAATACACAATTGCACTTTAGCCATGGTACTTTTGAAATGAGAATCTCTACTTTGGTAGGAGATGATAATAATCATTTCTTATAAAAAGTGTCTGAACAACCTTTAATATACTATAAGGTTGAGCTCTCTACATACTAAAATGTCCCACCAACATCTTCTTGATGTAGTTTGATAGATGAATAAAAGTATGATTACAAATATACTCGAACTGCAAGTCGAGTAATAATTAGACTGTGCTAGGGTCACTAAAAAAATTCCCCTTCTAAAAGCTCGCCAGTTTCTCTTGATGATGCTCAGACATCATCACTGTAAATTGCGATTATAGTGAACTTTTAAGAAAGAACATTTGATAAAGATAGATAATATTATCAAACTTATATTGCTCTTTATCAAAATATATCATGAGTTGTACAACACTTAACTTCACTATTTTAGTTCATACTATCTTTAACTTTATAAAGATACATTCTTGAGGACTTGAAATCAATGTTTCAGGCATTTGCAATCATATACATACTTCTTTCAACTTTGAAAAACAATGTATGTGCATTCACTCTTTAGGAGTTCTATTACATACACTTCCTCATTGATTTCTATATCATATGCAAGGATGTCTTAAATATTTAATCCATATTGTACCATGCTTATACATTGTACCTTAAGATGCCATAATAACCAGGCACAAGTTTTTATGTATAGTTATTGGTGCACAAGAATTACATCCTTAAGATGTTTCAACTAACCTTATAAGTACTTAAATGCTTTACGATACTCATCAGGAGTTCCAATTGTATTCAACGTATTCAAATATGAATCTGTGTACAACGATCATATCGTTCTCGAGAACTTATTTTACATTTATTTAATAAATTAAATCTCTGAGGGACTTTCATGTAAACTTTTAGTATCCAGTGATTCATAAATTTCATAAGACACATATCAATTCTCTCTTTATATTACCAGACTAATTAAATATTGGAAAGCCAATACATCCACCACCAGAGAATACGTCTCCTCATAATCAGTTATAGGTCTTTACGAAAATACTTGTGCCACCAATTTTTCCTTATATCACTTTATTTAATTTTCACATGATTCGCATAAAAGACCCATTTGTATCCAACATATATTTACAACTTCAGTTGTATGGACTATTGGTCCAGAAACATTCCATGTTATTAGAGAATTCAACTCCGCCTTATTTGTGTCTTTCCATTTTGGCCAATCATTTATATGATTTCATTCATAAGCAGATCTTAAATCTTGATCCTCGTCACTTCATCATTTCAAGCGCTATATTATATACAAAAGTATAACGATGTCGATTTTATTTCGATTCCATATATATCTTAGACATGATACAACTTATCGATATCTCTTTATTTTCAGGTACCTGAGGTTCTTCTTGAACCATCATGTCTACTGTCTCTTCAGGAGATCTTATTACTATAACCTCGACTTGACCATCTTAATTATTTGCTCCAATTTTCGAGGAATTTTATTATTGTAATCAACTAGTCTACCACGTTTTAAGCGTGCAATAAACTTATTACAAACTATGTGGTTGTCCTCTTGGGACACAAATATAACTGGAGCATAAGCAGTTGATTATGTGACTTATTTAGTCACTCTATTTAGGCCAGTGAACTTGTCTGGTAATTTGTTTTTTTAATATTGGTAAATGAATTATCCTTTGAACTTCTGGTTCACGTTTATAGTCTAAGGATCAAGATGACATGATAATTCATTCCACTTTTCACTTTCCAACTGCTTATTATCTCCCCCTAATATTGGGAACATTCATTCACTAAAGTGAAAAAGAATGAGCCATAAACAAATTTCTCCCTAATGGCTTTAAGTATTCAATAATAGACGATTATTTATACCCAACACATTCTCAAACTTTTTAGAAGTCTCATCTTTGTGCATTGTGGTGGAAGAGTTTCAATATATGTCACACAACCAAAATCTTTGATGAGACATCTTTGGTTCCTGGCCAAAAACCAACTGTCTGGGGAGAACTATAACTTATTGGCTTGATGTGAATTAATGGTACTATTTGTAAAATTACATGTACCTAAATGAACTTTTGCTCCTCTCATGATCATTGGCTTTGTAATCAATAGTAGACGTTTATTGATCTTCTCAACTATAACACTTATTCCAATGATCGTTAATAACTTGAGAATCAAATTCATTATTACCAAATAAATATACTAATCTGGAATAATATGCTTGCTATCACATTAGCTAAGCTACAATCATACAAACATCAGGTTGTATATTTGATAACCATTTAGACGATGCATCGATTTAAAACACTAAATGGTATCATGTTGAGATATGCATATCCCTTAATCACTTCCAGAATATTTAGGGATACACACCCTTAATTGGCAAATACATAATTTTCCTTAAGAGCAAACAATACATGCTATCAGCCAGAAGAATCTTCAAGTTCTTCATTATGTTTCACATCATTATTGATTCGGTGTGGTCTAACCGGTCATGCCAATAAAGTAAATAATTATGATCCATAGTTTATGATCATATATGTATCACTTGCACATATGTAATACAAAACGTAAGATACGATATAACAATTAACTATCATTTCAGACTGTCACGTCAATTTGCATCCTCTCCGAATATTATCTTCATATAATTACTCCCATAATTTACCACTTCAAGTGGTTAATCTTATTATGACCATTATTACAATTTTGATATAACATTCTAATATGGTCAATCTCATTATCAACTTGGCCATCATAGCATTTTTGATGACCGATCTCATTATTATTATGACCATCATTACGAATTTCTCAATTATGTCCATGATCACGATATTTTCAATGATCGTTATATAGTTACATTCAATTCAGGAAATGGAGTAGAACCAGAACAAGCCTTATAGCTTTTCGTTCTTTATTCGGTCACACGAGTATAAAATCATTTCAAACTTTTCATAACTCTAATAATGATATTGCTACTTCATGAGCGTATCTTACGTGTGATATATGGAAAATTTTATCGAGTTTTTCCACATAAATAGTCTTCTCTTCTCATAACATCCATTGAGAAGTAATTACATATATGAGTTATATAATTTTATCGGTCTAAAATCTTATGACCTTTTATAACTTGATAATGAGATTTGAGGAGTATGACACTTTGGGTTTAGTATCTAAACATATTTATATCCTTTTATGAGAGTGAGAATACTTTGGTTTTTATTATATGTATTCAACACAATATATATAAATAAATGATAGCATATAAAATATAATGTATGATATAAACTTAAATTACTCAAAAACAATATAATAACATGTCATCATATAAATCAAGTTTATTAAAACTTTATAAAATATGTTCTTTTATCACTAACAAACAAATATATAATTCATGTATTAATCTTCTATCATGGGATAACCAATCAAAAGTATATCACACATATTAAAATTTGTCCATTAATTAAAATCATAAACAAATATCTCTCGTTCAACTTCCCATGATATTTTAGTTGATAATGATATATAAATGTATCCTAAGATTCTAAATTAATTTAGAAACATATGTTTTGCCAAACAAATATTTCATATATTCAATTCTCATATAATGCATGCATATTAAAATCATTCATCATCAAATAAATGGACATCAATTAATACGGAGTGAAAAGAATTCTAGTTGTATAAATCATTGGCAATTAAATATAATTTTTACATCTACTTATTATGGTAATTCCTCATTTAACATATACGAGTTATGTACATATAGAATTATCATTTTAGTAAGAAATATTCTATGTTTATTAATTGATATGTGTGAAATATTAAGTATCAAATAATAATTTACATCCGTAAAGGTAAGTAACGTATTCTGAAAAAATCACTTTAATATGTTATCAAAGGAGACATTATTTATCATATTGATTACTGTTAGCTAGAATTATCATTAATTTAAATGGTCTAAGAAATATTCTGAAATAATAATATCCAGGTTCTTCTCAACTAATCATAAAGGAAGTATACATGATATACTTGTTTTAAAAGATAATATCCACTAGAATACTAAAAATCAAATCTTAATATGTTATATCATTTAGTAGATTATTAGATTATTTTACCTAACCTAGTAAAATAAATCTTAATAACAAATTATTTTTAAAATAAAAGATTGCATATGAATAGATATTTGTTATATAAACATAATAAATAAATAAAAACTTTAACATGTTCTTTTTTTTATTTAATCGGTGATGCTCTTTGACCTTATTCTTTGAATTTGTTTACAACCAATTTTTTTCCGAACGCATGGCGTTTCTTGTTTATAATTGTTTTGATGTTTTTGTCAGAAACTCAGAATACATTTTTTTGACAAAAGTCAAACAAAATCTCATTGATTTCAGGCTTTAAGTTCGATCCAAAAGTTTATTTTGTGATGTTAGAAATTTTTTTTCAAACCCTTTAATGGTGATATCTACGATGTATTTTTTTCTTTTGGATGATATCAATGAAAGAATTCAACCAGTCATCCAAACTACCAATATATCATTACCAATAGTAAATACGAGATTAATAAATAAAAATTAAATTCAATGAATTAACATAAAACTTACCTGTATGATAGTTTGATTCAACATCCTTGTGATATTGCAAGTCCAACTTCAAAAGCAAGTCGTGCTGATAACGTGTTGTGAAACTAGCCTATTAGCAAAAGAATAAGAGAGAACAATAAAGAGAAAGATAATGATGTTATTAATTGAGGTGTATCTTTTACAAAGGAATACAATGAATATATATAGGAGATGAAGTCTTGGAGAACAAGCTAATCTAATTAAGGAGTTGATAACCACATAATATAATATATTTATAACATTTCAGTCATATTTTGTTATTATAAAAAATTAAACGTTTATCATATGGAAAAAATATATTATAATTTTAGAATTCGGTTATAACTTATTAGGAATTACCATTTAAAAATAGGAAACGAATTTTAATTCTTAAGTATCAATTTACATTCTAATAAATGGTGATAGCTTTTTATGTGAAACTAAAAACAGTAAAAAAAAAAGATAGGTTAAAGAAAACATAAGAAATAAACTTTAAATAGCATTAAAGATGTGGTGATAGATTTTTATGTTTTTTTTTTGTTTTTTTTGAATAAGCAAACGAAACCTTTCATTCCACACCAAAATCAAACAAAGTGCTTAGTCAAAAGACAACTCCTCCTAACACCCTACAAACGCCAAAAAAAAAAAAATAGACAATCCGCAGACTAAAAAAAATACATTATCCTACCTCACACCACACAGAAAAAAAAAAACATAGCACCTAACTGAAGTCAATGCCCACAAAGGAACTCCAATTCGAGCTGCTAACTCCCGTAATCTTTAATCTTCTAGATATCCACGAAAAGGTTGTGTCTTTAATGTATTCCAACGACAACTGTTTTCGCCTTTGAAGATTTTATCATTCCAAGCCTTCCAAATCTCCACCCCTGTCATTAAGAACACCGCATAAACCATGTCTCTTCTCTTTAGTAAGCACACCTCTCCCAGCTAGTCTCTACAGAAGGGATACTGTCTTTCACCACCCGCCACACAAAACAATTGACCTTCAGAATGGCTATTGATGACGGGGGTAGCCCAAAGCCAAATATAAATGACTTAAATACATAGATGCCCAAAAGGTTAAACGGTTCAAAGGTTCAAAACCTGGGGAGTCGAAATAAAGCAACTCGGAAACAGTAAGAAGTCACATCTCTGGGTTGCTTCACCAACTCACCAGCCGCAAAAGTAACGCAGGTCCACAGAGCACACTCTTTTATCCGCGGGGCAAAAGGCTTCAACCCCCGAAAGGGTAAGTCCCTCACTGCAAGCATGGTCACTAGTTTGCATTCCTCTTTGAGAGATGCCTTCTCCTATAAATGAAACACTTCATTTACTAAGAAGACATTCTCTGGCCAACCCTGATTCCTAAGGTCTCTGGTCCTTCACTTCGAGTACTTGCTTCATGCAAGTTACTTTCTTTCACAATCAACACACACATTCCTTTTGCTAATTCATCCAAATCTGAATATACTTCAGAAAAGGATCTTCAGCAAACAACAAGAATAAACTAGTGAACCTCTCTCCACGTCTTGCAAACGTGGGGGGACCCCACGACCTGCGTTAGGCAAAGTTGAACCCTTCAACCCTTTTGCCTAAGCAGCCCAGCTCCTACCCTTGGTCTATTATTTGTTGCATCAACAAGTTGGCGCCCACCGTGGGGCTACGCCACTACTTTTCTTCAAAAAGACCTAGTAGTGTAGCTCCATTGCCTTAAAATCACCATGTCGGAGAGTGGATCCCCGGGAGAAGTGAACTAGGTTCCAAACACTTCTACCCCAGGCACTAGCCAGACTCATGTGGCTATACCAACTTCTTTCTCGACTCCGGGGAGCACTCCTGAGTTTCTCACTTTCAAACTCCAACCCTATCCAGATTCGGGGTCCCATCCCCTAATGTTGGTGTCTCTAGCACCCCCTCACGTGTTGAACTTACCCCTGAAGGGGTCGCTAACAACTTCCTTGAGTTGAGGTCTCTCCTCAACCAGTACGTGAATAGGGAAAGGGACAAGGGTGTGAGGATTCGTTTGGATTATGATGAGCCAGAACCAACACTATCTCCTGGATCTCCCATCCCTCCTTTTGCATCCAGGGATGAGGCTGGTCCCAGTAATCCTCCTCAAAACCCTAACCCATATTTATCCACGAGGCCAAATCCTACAGCATATCCTCTCTTCTCATCCCAACCAACCCCAAATGGTGCTCCTTTGGGCCAAGAGCTGACCCTTGAGCAGCTCCTACAGTCCCCAGTGACAAGCATTCCGCCCTCAACAACAACCTCATGGGAACAGGCTCTGTCTGTGCTCCCTTTGGCACGAAGTGCCGTTATGAGTACCCCCTTGGAAATCAACTGCTCAGTTGCACTTGGAAGCCTTCAAGGCTTTAACCTAATGCCCCAGATGATGACCCAGATGATGGCCAGCTTCCCGTGGCAATACTTCATCAATCAAGTGCTGGCCACTCAAGGGAACAACAATAATAACAACAATGTGGGGACAAGGGTTGAAGAATATTTGGCCAAACCTTATAAACCAAGTAACCTCTCATGCTTTTCACAGCAGATAGCTGATTATGACTTCCAGACAAAGATCAAAATGCCGGCCCACATCAGAACATATGATGAGACTGAAGATCCTGAAGACCATCTTCAGATCTTTACCGGTGCGGCATGAATCGAGAAATGGTCAAATGTTGAATGTTGCTTGATGTTCATGCAAACCCTTGTCGGATCAGCCAGGATCTGGTTCAATGACTTACCTGCCCGAAGCGTTCAAAGCTTTGATGATCTAAGCAAAGGGTTCCTAGCCAATTTCTCTCAACAGAGGCGGTATGTTAAAGACGCAACAGTGATCTTTCAGATCAAACAAAGAGATGATGAAAGCCTTCGAGAGTTCATAGAAAGGTACAAAAAAGAAGGTCTAACTTATGTGGGGGCAGACGGAAAAATGAGAGTGGTTGGCTTTATGAATGCCATCACATCCAAATATCTCACGAGAGATTTCAACAAATCCCTGCCCAAGACCTTGGAAGAAGCTCTCGAAAGGGCTGAAGCCCACATCCGGGGAGAGGAGGCAGTAGACATTAAAGAACAAAGGAAAAGAGGATCCAACTGGCGAGGCAATAGCCAGCTAGAAAGAGAGGAAACTTCAACTCCTATGACAGACGCCAAAAGGGTTCAGACCATCGAAGGCATGAAGGCCGGAACCCTTCTAACAGGAAAAAAGGCATGAGCTTCACACCCCTCACCAAGACTCCTCAGGAAATCCTCGCAACAGAAGAAGTCAAACAAAACTTTCGGCCTACTAGGCCTCTCCCAAAAGCAGAAAGAATGAGAACTCCACACAATACTGTGAATTCCATGAAGAAAAGGGTCACCACACCAATGATTGCTTGCAGCTTAAGAAAAGGATTGAAGAAGCCGTTAAGTCCGGAGAACTTGCTCATTTGGTGAAAGGAGTAAGAGATAAAATAGCTGAAGGAAAAGGCAAGGAAATCAATATGGTGGATTTTGATGGAAGGGTTCCACACAAGAGGCAACGGTTGGAAGCTTGGGAGCTTCAGTGTGTTTGCGCAACAGAGAAAGACCTTCTTTCAAACCCTCTTGTGGTAGAAGCAACTGTGGGAACGTTACAAACAAGCAGGGCATACATAGACACCGGGGCAGCCACCGAAATCATGTTTGAAAAGTTCTTCAACCGTTTGAGCAATGAAGAACGTTCAAGGCTTCAACCCTCTGGAACCTCCATAAACCTCTGGAACCTCCATAAAAGGTATTGCCGATATACCCCTTAAGCCTTTGGGACAACTGACACTTAATGTTCGTTTCAGCGAAGGTCAGAAGGAAAGAATCCAACCACTCACCTTTGTGGTTATCAACATACATTCAAACTATGATGTGATCAATGGAAGACCGGGGCAGTGTGCATTCTATATGGCCGTGTCTGTTGGCCATGGCCTAGTCAAATTTCCCATCGAGAGGGGGATAGCAACCCTTCAACCTTCTCACGAAGCCTACCTGATTGAAGGTGAAAGTTCCAAAAATGAAGAAGATAAGCAAAGGATAATCATAAATCCTAAGTACCCTAAACAGAGAATAAGGGTCAATCCAAGTCTTTCACAAGAAACCCTCTCGTATCTTGAAAAGTTGCTAACACATTACAGCGATGTCTTCGCTTGGTGTTTAGAAGATATGACAGGGATCCCTCGGAACATTGCTGAACATGAGTTAAGAATACCACCAGATGTCAAGCCTGTGGTCCAAAAGAAAAGAAGTCTAGCACCTGAGAGAAGCCTGGCTGCTTGCCAAGAAGTTGAAAAGCTTGTGTCAGCCGGCATTCTCCGAGAAGTCAAGTACCAATCATGGGTTGCAAACCCGGTTATGGTAAAAAAGCCGGACAACTCTTGGAGGATGTGCATAGATTTCAAGGACCTTAACAAGGCTTGTCCCAAGGATTGCTATCCACTACCGGAAATTGATCTCAAGGTTGACTCCCTCACCGATTACCCTTTCAAGTGTTTTCTTGATGCTTACAAAGGGTATCATCAAATACTCATGAAAGAAGAAGATGAAGAAAAGACAGCGTTTCACACTGATAACGGAATCTTTTGTTACCAAAAGATGCCTTTTGGCCTCAAAAACGCTGGAGCAACCTACCAACGTCTAGTGGACAAAGCCTTTGCAAGCCAAATTGGTAAAAACATGGAGGCATATGTCGATAACTTGGTGATCAAAAGCAAGATGGAGTATCAAATGCTTGATGACATTCAAGAAACTTTCAAGAACCTTAGAAAGGTTAACATGAAGCTTAACCCTGAAAAATGTTCATTTGGGTTTGAGGAAGGCAAGTTCTTGGGTCATATTGTTGGGAAACAAAGCATCAAGGCTAACCCAAACAAGGTGAAAGCTGTTCTCGAAATCAAACCACCAAAAACCAAGAAGGAGGTTGAAAGCTTAAATGGGAAGCTTGCAGCCTTGAAGCGTTTTACCTCAAAGTTGGCAGAAAGGTCTCTCCCTTTTTTCAAAACGCTCAAGGGTTGCACCGATAAAAAAGACTTCAGATGGACCGAAGAGGCTGAAGAAGCCTTTAACCAAATGAAGCAACACCTAGCTTCCCTACCTGACATGGCAGCCCCAGAAACGGGAGAATTGATCTCAGTCTACCTCTCAGTTGCTGAAGAAGCAATAAGTGCGGTCCTCACCATTGACCGAGATAAAACCCAGGTACCCGTTTATTTCTTCAGCAAAACTCTAAAATTGGCTGAAACCAAATATCCTCCTTTGGAAAAAAATGGCCCTAGCCCTAGTTCAAATAGCTAGAAGGCTTCGAAGGTATTTCCAAGCACACCCTATACAAGTGGTCACCGACCAACCTATTAGAAGTGTGCTTGAAAAACAGAAAACTCGGGACGATTAGCCAAATGGGCAGTGGGACTAGGTGAACATAACATCACCTATGTCCCAAGAAAAGCCATCAAAACCCAAGTCTTGGCTGATTTCATTATAGAAGTCCTTAAGTAAACCATCACTGAAGTAAACACAGCCGCCACTGAACCCTCAAACCTTGAAGCCTGGAAACTTTTTACTGATGGGGCTTTAAGCGTTGAAGGGTCAGGGCTGGGCTTATTCTGATCAACCCAGAAGGGTTAGAATTCACATATGCTCTTCGCTTTGACTTTCAGACAACCAACAACGAAGCCGAATACGAAGCACTAATAGCTAGCTTAAGACTGGCTAAAGAAATGAAGGTCCAAAAGCTTGAAGTGTTCACAGATTCGTTGCTGGTATCAAGCCAAGTGAATGATAGCTACATTGCAAAAGAGCCCAACATGAAAAGATACAAAGAAAAATCAAAAGAATTGATGAACACCTTCCAAAGGTGTACAATCAAACAGATCCCAAGGTCTCAAAATAAGAAGGCTGACGCTCTAAGCAAACTGGCCTCTCTTACCTTCGCTCACCTCACTAAAAAGGTGTTGGTAGAGGTGCTAAAAGCTCCATTAATTGATGAGTTAGAAGTTCAAGATGTTATCACCGATGAAGATCCAAATTGGATGACTCCAATAAAGAAATTCCTCAAAAACGGTGAATTGCCTAGTGATCAAACAGAGGCTGAAAGGGTTAAGATTAAGGCAAGGCAGTATGTACTACAAGGCGAAACCCTTTACAAAAAAGGTTATCTTGCTCCCTTGTTATGATGTGTAGGTCCCGAGCAAAGTCAGTATTTGATCAAAGAAATTCACGAAGGTATATGCGGAGCTCATTTTGGAGCTAGATCGGTGGTTGCCAAACTCATGAACCTTGGGTATTTTTGGCCCTCAATGCACCGGGATACCGCTGAGCAGCTAAGGAAGTGTGATGCCTGCCAAGTTCATGCACCTGTCCCAAAAAGTCCTAAACATGACCTTGTCCCAATAACCTCAGCATGGCCCTTCTACAAATGGGGCATGGACATTGTCGGACCATTCCCCCCAAGCAAAGGTGGAGTAAAATTTTTGTTAGTGGCCATAGATTATTTCACCAAGTGGCCCGAGGTTAAACCACTTGCAAAGATCACGGGCAAACAGGTCATTGACTTTGTTTGGGAGAACATTATTTGCCGTTATGGATTGCCGGGAGTACTTATCACCGACAATGGAAAGCAATTTGCTGAGAAGCCTTTCAGCGTTTGGTGCAAAGAATACAGGATCAATCAAGTCTTCAGCTCAGTGGCTTACCCGCAATCAAACGGTCAAGTTGAAAGGACGAATCGAAGCATAGTGGAAGGGATCAAAACAAGATTGGGAAGGTATGAAAGCAACTGGCTTGAAGAATTGCCAAGCGTTTTATGGGCAATCCGGACAACCGAAAAAACAAGCCATAAAAGAATGCCTTATAGCCTAGTATTTGGGTCTGAGACTGTAATTCCTGCTGAAATAGGAGTTGTAACACAACGAATCGTCAACATAGATCCTGAAACAAACCAAAAAGAGACTATGTTGAACTTACAACTCCTAGAGGAAGCACGAGACCAAGCCGCAATTCAAGAAGCCAAATACAAACAACGAGTGGAAGCCTACTACAACAAGAGAGTCAAGAATGAACGTTTCAAGCCAGGGGACCTGGTCCTTAGAAACAATGAAGCTAGCAAAAAAGAAAATCAATGAAAGCTTGGCCCAAAGTGGGAAGGCCCATACACCATCCTTGAAGCACATAAGGGTGGATCTTACAAGCTAGCAGACCCAGAAGGTAAAAGTCTTCCAAGGCACTGGAATGGAAAAACCTTGAAAAGGTTCCATGTCTAAACCGGAAAGATTGGTTTGTATTTCACAATGTTGCATTTCAAGAGTTGAACTATGAAAACCTTTTGTAAAAATGTCTCTTGAATGAATAAAGTTGTTTTATCAAATTTGTCTTTCTATCCTAAAATCAGGTTGAGAACCTAGCAAGAAACTCCATGGCAAGAGTCATGTAAGGGGTTGAGCTCCCAGGCCACATCGCTCAATAGGTTCAAGGGTTGAATGGACCTATATAAGGGGTGAGTTCCTAAATCAATACAACTCCAAGAGACTTATTATCAAAAACAAAGTGGTCTCATAGACAGGTTTGAACAGCCTACACCAAATGTTCCTTAAGCCTTAGAAAAATAGCAAACTAACAGGCTTACGAAATCAAATAAAATGATAAAAAGGATAGATGCTATGTCTTCTTGTTAAAAATACCAAGGCTAAGTGTCTGCAACACTGAACCCTTTAAGGTATATAAAACAAAAAGACAACACAAACTTAACAAAGACAAAGATACAAGAAAAGGGAAATAAATCGAAGAGTAGTACAACAACTTGAGCAAAGAGTTATAAAAACTTAAAATACAAACCAAGTCAAGTTACAAAACTAAGAAGCCTTCAAGGCTTCAAGCCACGTAGGTGATAACTCAAAACCCTTAAGGCTTCAACCAACCTACGGGTAGCCAAAAAGCTTAAAAGCTTGAAGCCAACAAAGCTGCCTTAACGAAATAGGCACAAGTATAAAAACAAAGCAAAGAAAATAGTTAAACATAATATCATAACAAAGAAAGCCCTGAAAGACTTTCAACCATTCAAACACGAGTCAAAGCAAGTCCTAGTGACTTGCAAGATTAAATATTGTTCAAACGGCCATACAGGCCTAAAAGCACAACCACATAACAAGAACCTTAGGGGTTCCTACAAAACCTAATATTGTCTAAAGTTAACATTACAAACTACAAATTGTTTTTGAGTGCTAAGAAAGCTACGAATATCCGTTAAACATCAGCAGAAGGCTTGGAAACCCCGGAACCTTCACCCTTGTCCTTCTTCGCTTTCTTCGACTTCTTAGCTTTTGCACCACCATCACCACCTACTGCTGAAGCCTCCAAGCTTGCATCCTTTGAAGCATCCGGTCCACCTGAAAGGGTGTTATCACTATCTCCCGAGTAGGATCTCTTCCTTGAAAGAGAACCCAAGACTTCAGCACAGACTTTTTCATTAAGGCCCTCCGGTTTCAAGCCCTGCAACACAGTAAGAGGCTTACCAAAACAAGCAGAAACTTAATGGACATAAGGGTAGGTCAGTCTCTCCATCTGTTCAATGGACCCCTTGAAAATATCGGAAGCCTCAGGACGAAACAAAGGATACTTCTCCAAAGGATGGCCAGACTCATAAAGCTTATAACCAGCAATGAGGCCTTGATGCTTCCCCAAGTTAAGTAATTTAGTGTAAACTTCACCAAGTGCGGAATTGAACTCCTTGGAGTGGAGAAGGTAGGTGACAACCTGTTGAAAGCCTTGCTCAATCAACCATTGGTTATCATCGGTGGTCTGAGCAACCGCAGCCTTCAACCCTTCCTTCTCTGCATCAAAAGCCCTTTGTTGAACAGACAAAGTTTCCCTATCAGCTTTAAGTTTCAACCGATCAGCCTCAAAGTTCTTCTTCAAATCACCCATTTCAATGTCGTGCCTCTTAGTCAGTTCACTAACCTTCTTGTCCCATGCTTCTTCTTTCTCAGCAAACCCAGCTATCTCCTTCTTCATGGCAGCCATTGAAGATTTCATCTGATCTTTCTTCTTAGAAAATTCTTCATATTCTTGCATCCTCTTACGAAAACGGGCAATACCCTGAGGAAGCATGGCAGCAAGGTTGCAGGTACTCAAAATCATGCGAGATGACATCATGTCATCATCCATCTCAGCAATGGTGTTATGAACTGAAGGAGGAGCAATATAACTCAGAGCATCTTCACAAACAGCAGCATCCTTGAAACTGTCATCAATTTTCACCGACCAACCAGGAACATACACCTCATCTGGATCAAACCCTTCAACGTCCTTGCTAGAAGAACCTTGAATGGGAGTAGCCATAACCTTCTTGGCTGAAGCTTTCTTGCTATGAACAACAAGTTTCTTCTCCTTTTCAGCACCTATTTCAACACCTTGATCTCCAGAAACTTCAATATCATCACTCAACTCCACTGGCTCAGTAGAGATGGATTGAGGAGCACCCTTCAAACGACGGGTAGATCGACGGGTTGAAGCCTTGGGGGCAATAGGCTTAGAAAAACCCTTCACATTGGAAACACTAACATATCCAGTACCCTCAAACCTTTGCTCAATACCTTTAACTACAACAGTCTCATCAGGGATAACTGCAACATCCGCATATGCAACATCAGAAGTATCGTTGCTCTTAATGAAATCCAGGGCAGACATAACTGCAAATAAGAACAAAATAGAAAGCACATAAGACACAAATTAAGAAAAACACAAAGAGAGTGAAAAAGAAAAAAATGCATACCCCTGCCATTCCTCATCAGAACCGGATCCCGATTGGCCTTTTCCCACACTTTACTAACCCCTAACAAGACTAGCAAATGTTCAGGAAAGGGACGAACCCTTGAAGGGCACTCACGGATGGCTTTCAGAAAAGCGTCATTCAAATCGGATTCAGAGGGTTCCGGTTCATTGAGAACAGCATCCGGGTGCCTCCACACCATCTTGAAAGGGACAATAGAGTCAGAGACCCAGAAAAAACGGTCCTTCCAGGTGCCAAGGGTGGTAACCATGGAAGAAATAAGACAAGCATCAACCTTGGACGTTTCAAACCAGTCACCGTTTTTGGCCAATCGAAAAAATCGATGAAAAAGCAAAAGGGAAGGATCATAACCAAGGGCACGGCACAAAACCTCAAAATGCAAAACCCTAGCCATGCCCTTTGGATGAATCTGACCAAAGGAAACTCGGTAATACTCCAACAAATTCAAAACAAATAGGGAAAACGGATAACGGAGGTTCGAAAACTCAAAATGATAATCGGAACATCACATGCAGGAGCAGTCGGTTTAAACTTAGTCCCAATACCATATTACACACAAAACAACTCTACTTCTTCCTGGGTTAATCGAGAAAAGGATTTTGACAAATCCTTACGAGCACCTATTTTTTAAAGAAAATAAGAAGAAAACTAGGAAATAGGAAGAAAATCGGAACTAACCTGAAGATGGAAACTTGAAGGGAAAGTGGAAAAGTTATTGTGAATCTTTAAACAAAAAGGATAAAAATAAAAATTATGATAGTTATTAAAACCCCCCTGCAAAAACCGCCGACCTATAAACTGACACGCATCAATCAAATCAGTTGTCAGTTATTTCAAAATTGAAAAAACCTCAACCGTTTCCAACCCTTCAAGCTTCGAACCCTTGAAGCCTTCAGGCAATAAAATAAATGTATGAAAGTCAGAAGTCTTTGAGTTCATTCCCCAAAAACCTCAGACTTGGGGGGCTGATGACGGGGGTAGCCCAAAGCCAAATATAAATGACTTAAATACATAGTTGCCCAAAAGGTTAAACGATTCAAAGGTTCAAAACCTGGGGAGTTGAAATAAAGCAACTCGGAAACAGTAAGAAGTCACATCTCTGGGTTGCTTCACCAACTCACCAGCCGCAAAAGTAACGCAGGTCCACAGAGCACACTCTTTTATCCACGGGGCAAAAGGCTTCAACCCCCGAAAGGGTAAGTCCCTCACTGCAAGCATGGTCACTAGTCAAATGCATTCCTCTTTGAGAGATGCCTTCTCCTATAAATGAAACACTTCATTTACTAAGAAGACATTCTCTGGCCAGCCCTGATTCCTAAGATCTCTGGTCCTTCACTTCGAGTACTTGCTTCATGCAAGTTACTTTCTTTCACAATCAACACACACATTCCTTTTGCTAATTCATCCAAATCTAAATATACTTCAGAGAAGGATCTTCAACAAATAACAAGAATAAACTAGTGAACCTCTCTCCACGTCTTGCAAACGTGGGGAGACCCCACGACCTGCGTTAGGCAAAGTTGAACCCTTCAACCCTTTTGGCTAAGCAGCCCAGCTACTACCCTTGGTCTATTATTTGTTGCATCAACAACTATAAAACTCCATTTGAATAACTCGATCTGACACGAAGCCAAACACAACTGATTGATGTCCTGCCTCACTCGCTTCACCGAAAACCCCTCTTTACCCCCCTATGTTCCACCAACAGGAGTCTCCCTAATCTTTTATGCACTGGGACTTAAGAACACCCAACAATTGATCCATCTCAGCCTTATCCGCATCAGTGTCCGGAATGCGCTTCCATACCCAATCGTACACAATCCTTAACCATAGCATATTTCTATTTGACCATAGAGAAAAGAAGAGGGAATCGGTCCGAACACCCGAATGACACCAACGGTCTTTCCAAAAAAAAACTTTACCACCTGAGCTCACTGAGAAGGAAAACTTGTTATGAAGATCTATTCCCATTATTATAAACTCCTGATTAACCGACCCAATAGCTTTCCGATTGAGAAATGAATACCCATATATAATTCACAAAAACAACCATACTGAATCTGGTGGCAATGGCATGTTGAGGACCTGAGATAAAGGAGAAAGTCCACCATTGACCAATACTAACCTTCATCTATTTTGAACTTAAATGACACCTCATCATACCCTTTCTTCAAAAATGTAGTTCCATCTTGGAGTTTCACGATCAATTTAGCTAAACGAAACAAAGAAAGCATCCATACGTTAATTAGTTTTTGTAAAATATAATAATACCAAAAAACCATACCCTCCTTAAAACAAATGGTCAGATGTGTATACTAACTCTCTTAAAATAGATCCTAACCCTCGATGGCCGATAACTCTAGGATGTCTGGGTCCACTAATGCCGCAATTGGTTACACAGAAAAGTACCATATTTGATCCCAAGACACACCTAATGCACACTGAACTGCCCATCCCCATTATAGGTAAGATGCGACACCAAACATGAACACTTCAACGAATGGACTTTATTGTTCGTTTTCATCCAATTTGTAATGTCAAAATCTGAAAAGCTTTGGAATATAGATGACGGGTCTGATCTGTTCGTATGTAAATATTAATTGACAATAGAATCTACTAAATGTATCCACATATACCAACAGAAAAAAGTAATAAATACTTAAAAATATATAAAGTTATTAAAATAATTTGAATATAATGGAAGTAGTAAAGACATTTTGGCCACTGGAAAGAAAATCAACGAATTGATATTAGTCACCGGCACAAAGACCTGGCGGCTCATAGATATTATTAAAAAGAACACCAACAATTCATAAATTTTAGGGGTTTTATATATGTTGGTTGGTCTGGTATTGTAAACATACCTCCTACACCTCCTACACAGTCATCTCTTTTGTTAACAAATCTTCAGCTCAAGCCAATGATGCTTTATCACCACCAGAAACTATTCATGGAAACAAATTAGTGGGTCGACACACCAAGAAATTTCCAATATTTGATTTTAGTGAAAATCGTTTTTAGAATCTTTACTAACTTATCAAATGGGGGCAACAATAGAAGCAACTTCCAACATTTCAACCTAAGATGAACCACAACTTGTGTTCCGCAATAGAAAGTCACAGTTTATGTGCTTAAGAGACAACGGAAAAGAAGGAAAACAGTCAAATGAGGGAATAGACAAAAGTATTGAAAACTACATTTATGATGACGTATGTTTTAGTTCGACTTCAAAAACCGAGACTGGGCCAGATAAGGATATTCCCATTGAGGCTAAACCAACCCATATCCACTCCTATATACATACATGAATAATAATAATAATAATAATAATAATAATAACAATAGAGTTTTAATAACTAAAATTAAAATTTGACAATCTGTATCCTCTAAAATTTAACCTTCATCCGATTAGAATTAAAACTCACCTATCCCGAATTATGATTCTGTTTGTGGCAGGAACGGTAGGGCCGCTAAACATCCAGCAATTCCAATTCTTGCTTCAAGATTCTTGAAAAATCATAAATAAATAAACAAACAAACAAATAAATATATAAAAAATATACCTGGCCTCTAACAGGCTCATGAAATTCCAATCCTCCATCCGTAGATTTCTGTATAACCCCTGCCCACATCTTCAAATTCATTTTATTTTAAAAAACTTCAAACTAAAAAAAAAACACGAAATGTATGTGTGTGTGTGTGTCGGTGGTTAAACTATTAACATGTGTACTGTGCTACTGTTTATCATCAACACTTACATCTGGTGTACTCTGAGAATCGATTCAAACATCATCTGTGCTCATCATCCCATCCTGCGTATAGATATAGGATATCAAATTTCAAGTAAACCTAAAAATTAGAAAAAACAAAATCATACTAAAAAAACTTACAGCCCACGATACCAAAAAAACCCTAGACTTTTTTTCAAGCAATTAAATCAAATTCATCTTCACTATCTCTTTGGAACCGATTAAACCCTACATTTTTTTCAAAAAAACACAAAGGGATGTAACTGAATGAAGATAACAAAGTGAATCGACCTTACACTTTCACCAGATACAATGAAACGCCGATGATTGCGAATCGAGTGAAGCCACCATTGTTGATTATCTTTAAACACTAACTCTTAACCAGACTGCAATTAAAACCAAATCGGATCCGAATGAGTAGATTAAAACCAAATCGCCTGAATCCCTTCAACTTTTATCTCTTCTCTCTCTGGGTTTTGGAGATCTGTTTTGGGGAAATAATGAATTTGAATTTTGAATGAGATAAGTTGTTTGGGGAAAACTGGAAAAGCAGAGATGTCTGTGGTTTGAATCAGATAAGCTGGTTTGGGAAAGAAAAGAGAAGATACATAGGGGAACGAAGAAGAAGAGGAAGAGGAAAGGGAAATACTGGTGTGGTGGCCTCTAGGGTTTTTTTTGACCTTTTGTATGAACTGCAGGAAGAGAAAGAGATGTTACAGAGAGATGTAGGGAACAATTTTGACTATGGTTTTTTAAGAATTGACTTTGGGTTTAAATTAAAAAAAAAGAAAATTCTATAAAAATTACACATAGGATGATATGGCTTGAGAGTGTGACACATAGGATGATATTAATATGGAGGCTTGAGAGAGTGAAACATAGGATTTGATCACTTTGCTTTATTATAGTAGTAAGATAAGATAAGATAAGATAAGATAAGAGTACTCACATTGGAGTCTTCATCTTCATCTATTTAATTTAACTAAAACACATACTTTTCTTTAAATGTTGTTTATTTTTCAGATACCTTCCACATATCTATATCATACTCACAAACAATTATTTTATTATTTGTTTCTATTTCTTATACACTCATAACAAAATATAGAAGTGTACTATATAAGAGCATTCACGTTGAAGCCTCCATCTCCATCTATATAAAAACACATCTTTCTCTAAATTTTGTTAATTTTTCAAAAACATTTCACATTCGACTCTCTGTCTTTATCCATTAGTTACTCATAAACTCTTATATTATTATTTTTTCTCTTTCTTACAAACCCAGAATAAAAATATAGAGGGTTGAATGTGAACCTTTAAATATAGAGATATACTTTACTTTCTTTATATTTTTCTCTATTATAGAGATTCCAATGTGATATTGTGATGATGACTTTGTTGTTTCCTCTATTATTTTCTCAATATTATATAGAATAGAGACTTCAATGTAAATGTTCTAAATCTCTAAATGTAGAGGTGTACTTTAGTTTTCTCTAAATTATTCTCTATTATAGAGAATCTAATATGGTAATGTTTTTGTGGTGTTATATATTTTTCCTTTATATTCTACAGAAATGATAGATATAAAGGTTCTAATGTGAATGCTCTAACTTGCAGAGAACAAATCTCATTTTCACAAATTTATTCTCACTTGTTTTTTAATCTATTATTTTAGTGACCCATGAATTGTTTTCTGGGTGTGCGGATGAGTGGTTCAACCATATTTTTAAGGGGTGCGATCAGGATTTTTACCTATAAAATACACTAACTTTTTTTTTCAAATGGTGCACCCGCCAACCCACCCACCCATACACATGGGTCCGCCCCTGTGTATGGTTAAAGTTTTTAAAACAAAAGAATTTTTATGATAACTTTACATCTGTAACAAACATATCAATACAAAATTTACGGTCATCTATCCATTCAGTTATACGTACATTTTACACAAAACTTCAAATATTTAAAATATATTTGAGTGATAGAGTGGGAATATTATGAGACCCACGGATGTTCATTCATAGATGATGCGGGGCCGATAACTCGAATGAACAACTCGTTTGTGAAGTGAGGGAATGCGAATGAAGGGTAATAAAACGATTTATAGCTCACTTAAGGGGTGTTTGGCTAAGCTTTTTAACACCTCCTTATAACTTATTGACTTTTACAAAAAGCTAATATGGAGAAAAAGTACTTGGCAAACTCATAAGCACTTTTCAAAATGACTTTTTGTATAGGGAGGAAAAGTTAGTTTTTGAATAGTTAGTAAGGAGTGACTTTTTGAAGCTGCTTATGACTTATTGGTTTTTCCCACCTCTTTTAGTCATTTTACATGAATAAGCTAAGCTAAACACTGTTTAAAAAACAACTTATTGACTTATTGGTTTTTCTCACCACATAAGTTAATCCAAACACTTTTTTAAAAAGTCTTTTTCAAAAAGTCATAAGTCAATAAGTACTTTTAATAAAAAGTCTTTTTTAAGTTAAATAAGTTTAGCCAAACAAGCCCTTAATAATCATGATAGAATATTTTTAAAAATTTAATTATTAATTTATATTTTTGTGTTATATTATTAATTTTAATGAAGTCTAATGTGTTGATTATGTTGACTGAAATATTTCGGCTATGTGTTATATTTCATATAAGAGTCTAGTTAGTATTGGGTTACTTTATTTTATACGAACTTAATTAGTGGGTTGCTAGAATAGCCTATAAACAAAGCCTCATTTGTAATGTTCAGAACAACTTTTAATATTATTATAAACTTTCAGATGGTATTTTGCCACTCATGTATAGCGTCAGATGGTATCAGAGCTTGTTAGTATCTGGATGACACGGTGCGTTGGAGTATATCAACCTCTTCATTTTTATGATGGAGATCGTGGAGTTAATGGTTTGCGGCAAGCATTGGATGTTCATTATACTAAGGCGGACAAACTCGACACACTAGATAAAAAATTACGTGTCATGATCCTAGGTGGCAGAAACGACCACAAAAATAATGCAGATGGTTGCTATAGGGCTTCTCGACACCCCATTATGAGCAAGGGAGCATAGCTATCAACATTTTGTCAAAATGAAGAGGTCCATCCATTATTTGAACAACTTACTTGACGAGAGGTATGTTCATTTTTATAATACTCCTATGTTGGAACCCACTAATCTAGCAACGATGAAAATGTGTCACATCAAGATATAGAGCTTTACAACAAGCATAAAGAACCTCTTACCATAACGTTGGAGGTAACAAAAGTTAACAAGGCAATTTGTGTCCTTATATGGGTATTAAAATATCAGGGTAGGATTTGGAGAAAACGCCCTGAAATATGAAAACGGTGAGAACGGTTGCCAACCGTTGGATCAAACCAATCTAGGGCCTAAATTAAAGGGGTGGCATTTTTGTAAATTTTTGAAATTCCAGAAAGGCATGGGATTCATTAAGAGTCTTTTGACAGGAAAAAAGACAAAACGCTAAACGCTATCACATAACTGCGGAAGCCTCTGAAACGCCAGAGACTTTATTACTTTTCATCTATTGTAAAATTTCCCACAAAAAAAAAAAAAACACACCGAAAACATCATTATACGAGGAACAAATTATCCCTTTCAATGATCATACTCAAAACAAAACACCATTCTCTACAAGACGCCCTACATCAAAAAACCAAACTTGAAATACAAACAGAAAAAATGGCAAACATCGTTTCTTGGGGATTCAATGCATCAACCGATAGATTCGTTATCATATTCGATACCAAAAGAAGGGTGATGGTGAAAACAGTAAACGCCATAATGAACATGGATGAAGATGTTCAGACGGGAATACTAGATCTTGGCGTTCCTCCGGATAACTTGTGTAAGAAAACATAGACTTTCATACGAAGATTGAAAAGAAAATTTTCAGAGAATAATAATGAAAATCAAATTGTCGAGAAAACCATCGAAACATGGCGTTATGACGAGAGAATAGACATAGTGACTGGTGTATGGACCGACGGACAGGAAGATGACTACATAGTTGAAACCATACTGAACCAAGAGACACTTGGGTCTATGGAACAATTATGTAGTTCCAGATGTTCTGAGATAACCCCGACAGTTGCTTCGCTGGATGAAATGTTTAAATGGAGGTTTCAAGCACTACAAGACGAAGATGTCATTCAAACTGAAGATTAAGATGAGGATTTCGATAAAGAATCTGAAGAAGAAGATAAGGGGAGTGATGGGTACTTCTCAGATGTAATCCCATCGGATGATAAATTTTGAATATTTGTTTTTTGTTTTATGGCGTTTTAACTTTTAGTCTAAATTTCTTATTGTTTGTTCTATGAATGGGGAAGTTCTTATTTATGAAAATGCCATGCCTTATTTATTTAATGGTTTGAGTGGATTAAAATTATAGTTGATAGAAAATTGTTTTTAATAATTGAAAATGATGACTAAAAGTAATTAATAACAACAAATAAAACGCCAAAAAAACCCGTCAGTGTATGCCAAAATTTTGTTCTCAAATACATTATTGCAAAAAAAAAAAAAAAATTAAAAAAATAAGAACAAAATCTTAAAAATAAAACGCTAAAGTTATTCTGTTACACCCCGATTTCCGGTGGGCCCGGTTAGTGGGTTTATATGTGATGATTGATAACAGTTTCATAAATATGCAACGGAAGATAGAATGATAAAGTAATAATATAAAAGTTAAAATTTATTAAATAAAATTTGTAAGCGTTTGATACAATGTCCCACAAGTAGGATTGGAAATAAAAGCGAACTTAAGGACATCATGGGCCTTTAAGCAGAGCAGTCGCAAATTCCTAAGCTTTTCCTTTGACCAAGCCATTCCACCCTATATACAGGGCTCGTTACCTGCGGTTTAATCTTTTGAAAATATGTCAGCTTTCATTGGTAAATACAATTAACCGACTCGTTTAAAAATTATTTTCATAAATTATTTGATACATATTATGATAACCCGTGGGTTAATCATTTAGTATTCTTTTGGGATAGATTTCTTGTCACCAGTTTTTCATGCTTGTCAATACAACTGGGTACCAGAAATCTATGCCGGTATGTGATGATGGTATACACCACCTTTAATACAACGTCTTCTGGGAGTATACCTACTACCCTGCGCGTATTTTATATGGCCATTCCTAGTTGATGAGTCGGGACGCCCGGTCACAGTACCATTACCCCTAGTGTTTAATGTTATTCAAGCAATACAGATTAAACCGGATTCTTATATTTATGAAAGCATTTGCCCATTTATATAATACCCACTCCAAGCAGCTAATGTTGTATCCCGAGTTTTCAAAAAACAAAAAAAAAAAAAAAAACTACGCTAAGAGTATTTACCTTTGCTTAGTAAATATTTTGTTTAAATAAGTTCTTTGAAGCGAAGTCGTATTTCAAGTTTTTTATCCTAGGCATGATTATCTGGAAGGCTCTATAATGAAACAAATTTTTATATCCGTTAGAATGTTCACGAGTCATTTTGTAAGTTACATTACTAGACTCGCTACTTAGAATATTGTCCAGTTTCGCTAGATTAAGCGTTGACCGGGTAGAATGTGGTTTATACCCTTCTGAGTGCGAAGACTCGTTGGATATGTGTTATTTAACCAAAAATTCTGATTTAGAATGATTTTGAAAGGTTTAAACCCAATTCGACTCGTTTATGTATTATATATATATATATATATATATATATATATATATATATATATATATATATTAAACTAGTCAATTGGGGTAGCGCGACACCGTATAGTCAAATGGGTCTATGACAAGTCTGTTATGTCAAAATATATTTTCAAATGTTGTATAATTAGTTTTGAGGTCAGATTATATGCCTCGTAGGTTTTAAAACCATTTATACGCCAAAAGGGCATCTTTACATTTTTAAAAGTATATATAGTCGACTTGTCGATTTATCCTTCAAATGGTATGACCATAAGGTATAACCTCAGAGGGTTATTCCCTACAATATTATGGTTACAAAACATGCCTTGATTGGGTATCAAAGTAGACCAAACGGGTCAGAATTGAAAGTCAAATCAAAAGTCAATATGCTTGACTTTTGATATAGAATTGACGTCTAAACTGATTATGGTGAGTTGAGCATGTCAAAATATGTTTCATTAGTCTATATAAACTGATATGATGTCAAAATAATTGGTTTAGATAGTTAAAAGTCCAATTAGCGAAAATGCATATTTACTAGTTTTGACTTTTTAGATATAACATGTTTGACTCATCATTTCGCCTATTAAACGTGATTGTTGGAGGGTATGATCACAGGGGGTTCATACCTTCATTATTACAATCACGTAGTAAAGTTCAATTCGAACTTTAACTTGACCATAATGGTCAGAACTGAAAGTCAAACGAAAAGTCAATTTGTTTGATTTTCAGTTGGAAACTAACTAAATTAATGAAATTGAGCATAGGAGGAAGACTTACTGGACTTGAGAACTCCTAAGTAGGATTGAGAGCTGCTCCTAAACTCCAGAGAAGCTCCAAAGAACATATTTAGAGTGAAAGTGAAGGTGTGAGTGCAAATGATCACAAGACCTTCTATTTATAGCTAACCCCAAGCTTCTAGATCATGACAAGTGTGAGCTGAGGGGTCTAGGAGGTGCTTAGTGTCCTCCTAGGTGTTGAAATAAGAGTAATGGTGGCAAAAATCACGAGATGAGTGGCAAAAGAGTAGGCTGGGAAGCTGCCAGCAATATTCTGCTGTCAGCGCACCTCTTATGGACCGTAAGAGGTGGGTTACAGTCCATAAGGGGTGTTTTCACGGCCTTATATTTCCAAACCCCTTATGGTCCGTAAGGGACCTCTAGAAGCTGAATTTAGAGATTTTTTTTGTCATTTTACGTCACACCCCAACCGATGGCGGAAACATCGGGGCGCGACACTGAGCGAAACAAATTATCCAGAAGTTTCCATAAAAATTATATTTACCAAATATTTTAAGTACCACGTCCCATACCATGTCATATAAGATAAAATAATTATTACAGTACAAATCTAGGCAAATTGTTCTGTTCCGACAACTCAGTTTTCATTAGTACAGAAAACTATTTGTTGGTCTCTAAGACTCTTTCCTAGCCTTGATTTCCAAGCAAATAGACACCTTAAGCACCTGTCACATATGTTATTGTAAAGTCAATACACATAGTGTAAAGGCAAGTATACAAGTTTGATAATAGCATATAGAGTTCGAAATAGTTTACGCATAACCAACACGTACACTGAGTAAAACGAAGCATGTTAGTTATCGACATGAACCTATCGATACCAATGACTGCGGGTTGACTGCCCAAGGCAGTTCGTAATACATGATCACCACTGTAATCCATGCAAATAATTGTCCTTAACAACCCCCGCATGAGCGGGTGCTGAGTCCAAACTATAGTACTATCGTCGTTAAGGCAGGTAGACATCATTCCATGTGTAAACATAACAAACAAGCATTCATTAAGTCACGTATAACATGCAGTAACGGTTAGTGTTTAAAATATTGCGTAGTGTTTTTGATGTGATTTAGAATAAGTAACGTATGTAACACCCAAAAGTGCGTAAAGCAAAAAAGGATCGAGTATACTCACTGCGGTTGATGGATTGAAGGGAGTGCTTGAGAGTAGGGTTAGCCTGAATAGTTCGATAGCATAACGATAAGTGATGTGTAAACGAAACAAGTGTTGGTGGGTCGAGCAGGTGGTCGATCGGACAACCGTTCGTTCGATTGGTAGTCCGCTCGGATGGTTATTCGGTCGGGTGACCTTTCGAGTGGATTGTTTCTTCCTTTGGGAAGGATGTGTTTGTGTATGTTGGCTTGAATTTTGAAGTTTTTGTTGTAGCATTTTAAAACATTGAAGTATCTCTACCTTTCAGGTTGGTCGATCGGACGGTCGTTCGATCGGCCGGCAACCCGTTCAGTTGGGCACCTCAGTGAGAACAAGTTCACAGCAGGTTGTCACTCGATCGGACAGCAGTTCGATCGGGTGACATTCCTAGTGCATTGAACATGTTGAAAATTGTCAAGTGTTGAAGTTTAATTGTCACATGTTCTGTTGAAGTTTAATTGTCACATGTTCGAGCGATTAACCCGATCGGATGATAGTTCGATCGGACAACAACTCGTTCAATGGTCAGACTTCAAATGTTGGTGAATAGTTTAAGTGTGGGACCCAAGATGCAAATTGTTCGGTTTGGCCAGTCGATCGGATTGGCTGTTCGATCGGACGGCAGTCCGATCGGATGGCATTCCGTCCTGGTCGACATGTTTGTCTTGCACTTGGTTGTTTTGTTTGTTTGTCATTTTATCGAGGAATTTTGATAACGAGTCAAGTGACAGGAACTTTGTCAATACTTGGTCCTCCTGATAGGACATGAATCACCCAAATCCGATTAGTGAACTGTTCATGACGGTGGTTCACGTTTAACCCGGAGTCGGTAACCTCGTGGGTACAATCCGGATCTCGAGCCACACAACCACTAGAATGAGTAGTAGGTCGGCACAAGCTCCGTTTTTATCGGTTTTGAAGGCATTGAGTGTAAAAGAGTTGAAAGAAAGTTGGAAAACCATCTTTCATCCTTTTCTTTGTGAATATGTTTAGATCTATGAAAGATCCTTGTTTGTTTATGTGAAAATCGGTTAGATCCAAGTTGTTCTTGGTGGATTGAGGCCAAAACATGAAGTTCTTCAAGAACACATGATGACGTCATCCTAGAACACCTTGAATCTTGGTGATTTCACGGTTAAAAGTTAGGACGAGATCTTACCGGAATCGAGAGAAATCTGGAGAAAAGTGAGGAGAGCGAGCTGTTCGGACGTCACTTGCCAAAAGTAGAAAGAATGAAAGTGACAGGAGGTATTTATAGAGTTCCCAAAGAGGAAAAGGGCTGGTCGATCGGCCAGGCAGCTCGATCGGATAGCCTGTTCGATCGGACGGTAGTCTGATCGAACGGCTGGTCGCCTGATCGATCAGTCGCTTGATTTGAGCGTTTTGCGCGATGAGTTTTGCCGTTTCGATTTCCATTTGCGAGTATTGAGATGCGATAGAGTTTCCTAGTCAAATTACTTTCGTAGGATGGTTTTCAGACCCGAACGAGTCGATCAGAAGAATTTTTGCTCAATACGAAAGGCGGAAACAAACGTATCGAGCTCAATTCAGCTAGAATATTACTTTAAACCGTCTTTTGATTGATTTGACAAAGAACTACAGCGAGCAGACACTTCGACAGCACTTCGGTACTTAAGCCGGAAAGTTACAAATGAAATCAAGATACCCCTATATATAGGCCTGCTAATTTTCGCACGGAATTCCCAAACGGAATTAGATTTCATGCGAAATCTAATTTCGTGTGGAATTACATCTTAATTTTATGCGGAATTACCTCATATGTAATTTCATGCGAAATTACATTCCATCCTATTTTTGACACTTTTCTTGAACAACGTGCCCTGATCTATCTACAAACATACAAGACTCGATACAAGACGAAGTCGACAGACGTATGCACCAACAGACTCCCCCTCGAATATTGACGAATCGTAAGTGTCGGGTCTTCACATCTTCAGTCTTTATCAGTCTTCTTGAATTCTCTTGAAGGATCTAACACTGTAAAGCATCCTCAATCTCTCTCTTCTCTTTTTATCAGCACCAACAGATAATCTCCCCTCGGATGTTGATCTAATCTTCAATCTTCATTTTTATCTCCAGGATCTCAACCTGGCTCTTATCTTCATTCTAACATCCCAAGATCTGTAGCTGGCTCTTATATTCTCTTGATCAGATCTCTTGATTCCTTAAGTTCATCAGCATCATCAGCTTGCATGAACTTGAGCTCCAGAATCGTTATTTGGCTCTTACAGTATCGGAACCTGGCTCTCTATCACTCAGAATCAGGATTTGAAACCTGGCTATCCTGCACATCCTCTACTACAAACATAAGATTTACAAACTTAACCATTTAACACATTTATTCTCTACTAGCCACTTGTATAAACAAAAACAATAAAAGAATGATTTTACAATGTAAATCTCTGATGAACCACTTGTAAGAACATTTTCATTTTAAGTCTTTTACTTTTACAACCATATTCCCCCTCACAAATTGTCCATCCTGTTCAACACTTGGAATTTTGAAAATCAGTTTTTCAACATCAGTTGTCGAAAATAAGATGAAATAAAATCTTTTTGAATTTTCAAAAATTTATGCTAAAACACACTCAAACTCTTTTTGGAATTTTGAAATAAAATGAAATGCAGTAAAGAAATATTTACATACAATATTTTGTGAGTTTGTGTAAGAGGATCATATCAGTTTTTGAGACAAATCACCAACACCGTTAAGCTTTTAACATTTTAAGTTCTAAACAATTCACTTAGATTGTCAGTATACTGATCCACTTAAATTTTCACACAAAGTTCTACTGTTTCGAGATACGAGATTAGTGTTTTAATGGACTTAAACTTATTCGCGTGTCCCACCACTTGAATATACTCCTGTATCCAGATCCCAATATTCAGTCTTACAGGTGAATATACCTAGATGATATCTGTAAAAGGTTAAATGCGAAACCGTGAGAGCTCAGGTCAGAACTTCCGTTCAGTAAAGAGATGACGGCTCGACTTTTGGTGTGTTCCCTTTAGAGAATCTTTTCTTCAATAGCACATGATTAGCATTTTTCAATGTTTCATCATTTTTTGTACTGAGGGCGGCTATATTTCAAGAAAATGCAAAGTATTATACGGGGACTAGGCCATTGCTTCCGCAAAATCAGAAGTCCCGGGATAATACCCCAGATATCACTGAGTATAAAGACCTAGTATCTCAGAAAGAGTGACCTTTCAAACAAGATTTCGGGGGTTACCCATATATCCAAGAAATGTTCCCCACGATATAAGTAAGTTTGAAATTTTAGGTTTATATCTCGAAAACAATCTACTAAATGTGCAAAAACCTACTGACACATCCACGGTGAGATCGTTTATCACATTTGACTTTCCAATTCTTTAGCGTGTTGTGATAGTCCACTGATGTACTATCATTTCCTCTTTTATACAACAGAAAATCATTTTTTATTTTATCATGTTTTTGGATCTTTCAAATTTTCTAATGTTTTTGGATTTTCTGAAAATTTCTTACTCCCCCTAAAATTCAAAACCATTCTAAAAAAATGAAACAAACTGTACAAGTAAATAGACAACTGTTGTGAATTGCTTCAAATCGCCATCCACTTGGCATAAACAATCAGAACTTCCCCTTACAACAAACTATTTTCCCATTATGATCTCAAAACACTTAAGTTTGTTTTAATCAAAATGGTGTTTCCGGAAAATAAGTTTTGTTGATTTTACCACTTGTATGATAGGGTCAATTCATCACCTTGTTCTCAACCACTTGTAAAAATTTAACAATTTTAGGTATCATCATCAATCAACACTTGTAGGAAATCAAGTACAATTTAATGTCCCTGATTTACCACTTGTAAGAAAATACATCAAGTCCAACCTCATGACCTTGATGAATCACTTGAAGAACAAACCAATTACCACTTGTAGGTTACACAAATAAACCTGATATAAAGAAAAATGCCGATTCCTGCTTCACTCTTACCAACCTGGAAGCTCCGGCAAGTCACACTTAAACAAAGAATACATCCACCCATGCCTGACCAGCCTTGGGTGATTCTGAGTTACCAACACTCGGTTTCTTACCTTCCATCTTCTTCTCATAAAATTCTTTAACCCCTTTGACCTTTTTGTCAATCATTTTACCAAAAATATGTTTCACTTTAGTGTTAAAGGTTTTTTCAACATCAAATTCTTTCTTTTCAGAAAAGAATTGATTTGAAATCTCAACTTTTCCAACTTTTGTTTTAAAATTTTCAGCCCTCAATGGTGGAAAATTTGCATCATTCATTGGAGGTACTGAGTTTTCACCTTTTGATACAATCTGTGGCTCCTCTGATTTTGTGGAATCAGATTCATTGCCATAAGATAGCTCCTCTGATTTTGACGAATCAGAATCATTGCTAGAACTATCATCAGACTTCTTAACCACCCACTTTTGGTTGTCAAAATTTGCTCTTCTCTTGTAAAACCTCTTCAACCTCAAATTTTGAGTTTTTGAAAACTATAAAAGGTTTGGTTGGTGATTCATTTTCAACCATTTTTTCTTTCAGTTTACGAGATACTTCCTGTTTTGAATGAATTGCCTTAGAACAATCCTTAGCAATATGACCAACTTTGTTGCATTGGAAACAGGTTCTCGTTTCTTTCTTCTGAACCGCTTCATTCTTCATTTCTTCTTGCTTCTTCGCAAGGAATTCTTTCTTAGATTGCTTCCAGAATGAGCTTTTCATCTCTTCTTCCGAACTAGTTCCTAAAACAAATACAATATTTGTTTTAGAATTTTTCTCATTTTTATGATTTTCTGGTGGAATAAAGCCTAAACTTTCTTTTTGAAATTACCGTTATGGTTTGGTTTCTTTTGAAAACCAGAACCAGAACCAGAACTGTAACCCTTTTTCTTGTTTTCTCTTTGTCGAACTCTTGAGGTGTATTTTTTAGGTTTTTTAGAAAGATTTACATCTTTTATTTCAGAAATGTTAATTTCTGTTAATTTGAAAACCTTTTTTTATCATTTCTGATTTAACACCTCTTATTGGAAATTCCTCATCAGAATATAATTTGTCAGAATCATTCAAAGTATATGCCACTTTGAATGTTTCGTCATTCAAATTAGATTTTGATAACAAGAATTCTTTATTGTAAACCCTTTTGCCCTGTTTGGAGGTTTGACTTGACATGTCGGACTCAGACTTTGACTCTGATTTTGACTCCGACTTTGACTCCTCCATTTCATCGTTATCTAACACATGATCCACCACTTTCTTCATCAATTGAGATTGTTGATCAGTGTCAGACGATGTAAACATGACATCAATATTTTCTGGCAAGTTAACTGAAGATTCCGACTCCCACTGTAAGTTTGTTGCCTTTTCGACTCTTTCTGAATTTGGATTTCTCAGAGAATATCCATTTTCAAGCGGGGGTGGACACTTGTTGTAACTGACACCTTGTTTCTTACCAGATGTCTTAACTTCAGTATCCTTCTTCTTTTCTTTCTTCTTTTCAGAAGTCTTTTCTTCAGGTGTTTCTTCTTCAAATGCCTTCATGCCTTCAACGGTTGGATAAATCCTCTCAATGACATAAGAAGTACATGAGTAACTTTTTAAAAATCTATTAACTCTTTCTGTTTCAATTCTTTGAGTTTCTAGTTTCTGTTCCAGAACAGCACACTTCTCGATGTAATTGTTCACAATTTTCTGCTTTGTCATGAAAGCTCCCTGAAGTGTCTTCATTGCTGTTGCTTGTTCACTGCTGGATTCATTGTATTGATTCATGGCTTTGTTCAGAACATCATACGATTCTTTCAGCCTGTTCATGTTGTTAATCAATTCACTGTTTTTCTTCTTTATAATCTCATAATTTTCACAAATCACCGGAATATTTTTCGCGTCAGCTTTTGCATCAATTTTGAAAGCTGGAACTTCTTTTACTTTCCTTTTGATCACTGGAGCTTCTTCATCATCACTGCTGACTGGTGTTTTGACCTTTTGCTTTTTCTTTTTAGCTTTTTCATCATCACTATCACTCTCTTCCATCATTCTCAAGTGCTTCTGCATTCGTTTTGCATAATAATCATCATCATTATCACTATCTTCAGCAACTCGAGCAACAAAAGCTTTGGCTTTTAAAATTTCTTTCTCCGGACAGTAATTATCCCAACTAAAATTCTCCCAGCTAAACCCCTCAGGTAATTTTTCATCATCTTGGGTTATCAAACATGCTTTGTTATCAGCTGAAACATATTTGTCCCAACTGAAATCTTTAGATGATTTTTTATCTTCTTGATTCACCATACAAGCTCTCTTTGATGAATCTTCAATCTCCTTCCTGGCATGAGCTGTTTGTGGTTGTTGAGCAACTTGATGATAAATTGCTTTCCGATAATAATCATTGTTGTTGAATGGATTTTGAGCTCCACTTGCTTCGCGGTTTGTGCACTCCCTCTTGAAGTGTCCTTTTTCCCTGCAACGAAAACAAGTAACTTTAGATTTATCAAAACCTAAAGTAGAAACATTTGCATCACGGAAGTCATCTCTTCCTGTGATCTGTTTGAATTTCTCAGCTCGTCTCAACACACTAGCCAAACACCACTTTATGTCCATCAATTCCATTTCTTCAGCATCGATTTGATCGTAATCCTCTTTTGTAAGCATCGGATTCCCGATCCGACCTGCAACTAAACTCCCATACGACTCCAACACAGTTCTGTCACACCCTGGCTTTGCGGAAGCGTGGGTTTATTTGGTGTGACTTCTTAATACCATAGCTTAATCAACATAATAAAAACATTGTTCATACGACACAACCATAAGACATAAAATAAACATAGTTTAAGACTTGTGACTCATCCAGGCAAAAGCCACAACCCCTAAACTTGGATGACATCATCTCTCCTACGCAGCATACCTTGCCAGATCCATAATTCCCTGAAATACATGTAATTTGAAAAAAATCAACAAAAGTTGAGCGAGTTCATGTAAAAGTGAGTATGTTTGTAAACAGTTAAAGTACGTCCCAAAAATGTTCCCGGTATGTAGCAATTAAGGAAAAAGAGATCACCACTAGTTTGCAAGGCCACTAGTATGTGTGAAGTGATGCAGGAAAACTCAAACCTAGCAAATTTGTACCGGGCCTCGGCTGTAAGACACAGTCACCTCTATGGGTCACCCTGACCTCACGGGTGTGGGCTCGCTACACCCAAATAGATCTATCACTCTTGTGTCCCTCGGTCCTACTACGAGGATTAATGGATTTAAGCGTTGTATCCACCACTCACATGATCAGAACGTCTCAACCCTCCATAAGCTAACCATACCATGTGTAAAAATGTTCTAAATAATTGTAACATGTATTTCACCCCCAAAGTTTATAAAACTGAAAACAGTTAAGAGAAAAGGGGGGACATGAACTCACTGTAGTGCGTCCTCAGAACCAGCAACTCAAGACTCTATCTGCAGTACGACCACCTACAACGTACTAATATCTATTAGACGAACGGGCCATGCCTTACTTTAGTATTTTGTGTTCTTGAGGTACGTTACAAGATATCATTCCAAGTTACAACTTGTTGTTAAAATAATAATTATTTTAACTTATGTTTTGTTTTAGGGATTTGGAGAAATAGTTAGATAACTATTTCATATTTGTACTTCGCAAGTATTTACGGTTTTTAACGTCTTGACATCATATATTTTAAGTCCCACTCTAGGAATATATAATAATTCCTTTACCAAAAATAATATGTCCCAAAATATACATTTTTCCCAAAAATGGTATATTTTCATACTTTGTTACCAAATATATGTTTGCAAACGTATTTTCCGGTTTATAAGTGTGATGGTATTTTGCTATGTTACATTATTTTGTCCTAAATAATATAACTAGTTCCCAAAATAATCAAAAATCACACAAGTGTTTTTAATATCAAATATATATTCTAAATATATATTTATTCGCTTTTATTTTTGAAAACCCATCTCCGATACTTTGGAGTTTCGTAATAAAAATATGGCGAAGTTTATAGTCGAACACAAGTCAGAAAATATATTTGTTAGAAAAATAATTTTTTCTAAGTCTTATGATTTTTAGAAAATTTCGCCAGAGTTTCCCCTAAAACGGGAGCGCCCATGCTTATTAGCATATCGTTTTCTTTTTGAAATCATTCAACAATTTTCAACAATCAACTTTATAACATCAAAAGCAAAAATATACTTGTTACATTCTAGTCATGAACTTGATATTTCCCGAAAGCGCGTAGTAACTTAGTGAAGCCTTTAGTGGACTTAGTAACCCTCCGAAATGTATTTATTTCATTAAAAATCACTTCTTTAAACAAGTTACGTTTTCACAACTTGTAAATAATATTTACAAAAATTATCTTCTTGAACTCCTCTTGTAAATAAAAGCTTTTTACATTCATTTTGTTTAAAAGAATGTAAGTTTATGTAAAGTTATGATTTTTTTTGCAAAAACCGCTTCTTTACTTGGTTTCTTTATAAAAGTTTCTTGTAAGACTTGAATCCACATGATCACAACTTTACTAGTTTATTTATAATTTAGAAGAAAAAAACAAATATATTTTTATTCAAGTTCATGGCTCACTAGAAGGTCGTTATGTTACTTAACATATAACCACTTTCTATTTTTGTTAAATCACACCTCTAAATTTGTTTAACAAGACTTTCATGGTGATTATTATCACACACCATGGTTCATCATAAAAACAACAACATGTTTACTACAACATTACACCAACATCATTTTACATCTTCAAATAAACTTTATGTCTAAACTTTTATATCCAAGATTCTTGTTTAATATCTTCTAGTATTTTTGTTCTTATGATATAACATCACCATTTCACTACAAATATTAACTATGAACAAGATGGAACAAGGGTGTAAAGAGACTTACTACTAGCACAAGGCTAGGGTAGAAATCTAGTGCAAAGATGGTAAGAAAAAGATGGTGAAAAAGACTTGAACAAAGCTCCTTTGGCATCCCTTCAAGATGCAACCTCCATGGATCACTTTGAAGCTTTGAATGGCACTTGATGTTGGAGAAGATGAAGATGTTGGGAGGTGGTGGGTTCGGTTATGGGGGAACCAAAATGAGAGAGAGAGAAGTGAAGTGAGGGGTGTAATCTTTGAGGAATGATGATAATCTTATGAACCATACCCTTTATAATCATCTTTGCATATTTTAGATACTTACACAAGCAAGTAATCAAATAAACAAATAAGATATAATCTTTGCATAATATTTGAAGTATGGTGAGAATGTGGGGTGGGTCCACCAAGGACCGAATTCGGTTTCTATGGGGGGGGGGGTTGGGTGTAACTTTGTGACTAAGTGGGTAAGTGCTAGTTATAATTCAAGTAACTTGTTTATGTAAGTTAGTTATAGGGTTTTTAGTGGGTGTTATGACAAACGGGGATCAAGACTAGCCAGAAATGGTAAAACAATGTCATTGACAAAAATTTAGTGTCCCGGGTAATGTCCGGTTATCCGGTTAGGTACCGTCCCGTTAAAGTGTTTAATTAGTCTAAATAATGTCTTTTACATGTATTTTGTAACACAAATTATTCCCGGCACTTAGGAAAGTATACAGGGCCATTCTGCCATGTTTTTGCACTGTACTAGTAATTTAAAATGCTGAATTTTTATAAAAGAATGCAGAATTCTGCATTTAAAGTGGGTCTTTGGCACTTCCCGGCACTATAACTATCACCTAGTGACGCGGTTTTATGGTCCTCACTCCCCTACACTCCATACCAGTGTAGTACCTTATCCCTGGCTCATACTGGCCATAATAACACTGTCTGTCTAAGTGCTGGCATTGTCAGCATGTCTCTAAATTATCCGTTCAGTGTGCTAACTGTGCTTTGTGCATCAAGTGTGTCACTAATGTTTGTGTGTAATGAATGGAGTGACTGTATTAAATATGATGCTTGTGTATGTATGATATAAAAATCATAGAGCAGTTTAAAGTTGTCAGTTGTAATCAATCACCGTCATTAAGCACGTAATCAGAATTAATTAATTGTACAGTACCTGAAATTGTGAGGGTTGTCACATTCTCCCCCCGTTAAGAAAATTTCGTCCCGAAATTTTAGGTTCTGTGTCTAGTTGCAGGGTTCTTGGGGAATACATGTGGGTACTTGGCCTTCATACGATCCTCACGTTCCCACGTGAATTCTGGCCCATGTCTTGCATTCCATCGGACTTTGACGAGTTTGACACTACTCCGGCGTGTCTTGTTAATTTTCCAATCAGTGACCTCAACAGGTTCTTCAACAAAGTGGAGTGTGTCGTCGATGTGAACCTCGTCAGCAGGAATGACAACTGTCTCTTGAGTTGGACTCTTTTTCAGGTTCGATACATGGAATGTATCATGAACCCCTTTAAGTTCAGCAGGTAAGTTCAATTTGTAGGCTACGAGCCCAATCCTTTGCAGGATTCTGAAAGGGCCAATGTAACGCGGATTCAACTTCCCACGCTTCCCAAAGCGTGCCACACCCTTCCAGGGTGAAACTTTTAACAAAACCATATCCCCAACTTGAAATTCCAAAGGTTTTTTTCTTCGGTCCGCATAACTCTTTTGTCGTTCGCGAGCTGCTTTGATACGCTCTCGAATCTGTGCAATCTTGTCTGTCGTCTCTTGCATAATTTCGGGACCAACAAGCTGTCTATCACCCGCATCAGCCCAGCATAAGGGTGATCGGCATTTGCGTCCATAGAGAGCTTCGAACGGCGCGGCTCCAATGCTTGTGTGGTAGCTGTCGTTGTACGAAAATTCGACCAATGGCAAATGATTATCCCAGCTACCACCTAGATCCATAACACATGCTCTCAGCATATCTTCCAATGTCTGAATAGTTCGTTCACTTTGGCCATCAGTTTGCGGGTGAAATGCAGTACTTAGATTCAACTGTGAGCCAAAAGCTTCTTGGAAGGATTGCCAAATCCTTGATATAAATCTCCCATCTCTATCAGAGATAATCGGGAGAGGCACTCCATGACGTGCGACTATCTCTCGCATGTATATTTCAGCCAGTTTGCTCGTGTTGTCTTTCTCTTTGATCGGCAAGAAGTGTGCAGACTTCGTTAACCGGTCCACTATTACCCAAATAGTGTCGTGACCTTTTGGCGTTCTTGGCAACTTTGTTATGAAATCCATTGAAATTTGTTCCCATTTCCATTTGGGAATCTCAGGTTGCTGCAGAAGTCCTGAAGGCTTCTGGTACTCGCTTTTACCTTGGCGCACGTTAAACACTTGCTAACATAAACTGCTACATCGCCTTTCATCCTAGGCCACCAATAATAATCCTTAAGATCTTGATACATCTTATCCGCTCCTGGGTGGATAGAGTACCGTGATTTGTGAGCTTCATCGAAGATAACCTTCCTCAAACCACCAAACAGAGGAACCCAAATCCGTCTCATGAAGCATAACTTTCCTTCCTCGTTTGGTACCAATTGCTTCTCCATTCCACGGAGATATTCCTTTTCAATGTTCCTTTCTTTAAGAGCTTCTTTCTGCACGGCATGAATGCGCAGGGAAAGATCTGTCTGAATAATCATCTCCAAAGCCCTAACCCTTATGGGCTTGATCCTTTCTTTACGACTTAGGGCATCGGTGACTACATTCGCCTTCCCTGGATGATACTTGATCTCACAGTCGTAGTCGTTCAATAATTCGACCCAGCGTCTTTGTCTCATGTTCAGCTCCTTCTGGTCGAATATGTGTTGCAGGCTCTTATGATCCGTGAAGATTGTACACTTCGTACCATATAAATAATGTATCCAAATTTTCAACGCGAATACCACTGCGCCTAACTCCAAATCGTGTGTGGTATAATTCTTTTCATGGACCTTCAACTGGCGTGACACGTAAGCTATAACTTTCTGGCGCTGTATTAATACGCAACCCAAACCTTGACGCGAGGCGTCACAATATACCACGAAATCATCAGTTCCTTATGGTAGCGATAAAATCGGCGCATTGCAGAGCTTGTCTTTCAATAACTTAAACGCTTCTTCTTGTTTGATTCCCCAATCAAACTTTTTATCCTTCTGCGTGAGGAAAGTCAATGGTTGAGCGATCTTTGAAAAATCCTCAATAAACCTTCGATAATAACCAGCCAACCCTAAGAATTGCCGAATCTCGGTTGGCGTCTTTGGGGTCTCCCAATTCTTGATTGCCTCTATCTTTGTGGGATCCACATGGATTCCATCTCCATTCACCACATGTCCAAGGAATTGGACTTCGCGTAACCAAAACTCGCACTTCGAGAATTTGGCATACAACTTTTCCTTTTTAAGCAGCTCCAAAATGGCCCTTAAATGCTGTTCGTGCTCGTCCTTCGTCTTCGAATAGATCAAGATATCGTCTATGAACACAATCACAAACTTGTCGAGGTACGGCTTACAAACTCTGTTCATCAAATCCATAAAAACAGCTGGCGCGTTTGTCAACCCAAACGACATAACCAAGAACTCGTAATGTCTATATCGGGTTCTAAAAGCGGTTTTGGGAATACTTTCCTCTTGTATTCTCAGCTGATGATAACCTGATCGCAAATCGATCTTCGAGTAGTAGCTTGAACCTTGCAGCTGGTCGAATAGGTCATCAATCCTTGGCAGAGGATACCTATTCTTGATCGTCAACTTGTTCAACTCCCGGTAGTCAATACACATACGAAAACTACCGTCTTTCTTCTTAACAAACAGAACTGGAGCTCCCCAAGGTAAGAAGCTTGGTCTGATAAATCCCTTGTCTAGCAACTCTTGAAGTTGCGTCGACAACTCCTGCATCTCTGAAGGAGCAAGTCGATAAGGTGCCTTAGCCACAGGCGCGGCGCCTGGAACTAAGTCGATGTGAAACTCCACTTGCCTTTGGGGTGGCAATCCTTGGAAGTCTTCTGGAAAGACTTCAGGATATTCCTTCACGACAGGGATGTCTTCGATCTTCGGCTCATCAGCTTCCTTATCCACGATGTGTGCCAAGAAGGCAACACATCCCTTCTGTAAGCACTTTCGAGCTTTCAGACAGCTGATAATTCTCAAAGGCGTATCACGCTTCTCTCCGTGAACCACAATCGTCTCCCCATCTTCTGTTGGGATACGAATGATCTTTTTGTGACAAACAATCTCAGCCTTGTTGCTCGACAACCAATCCATTCCTACTACCACATCGAGGCTTCCCAACTTGACTGGTAGTAGATCCAAAGTGAACTCACGCTCTCCCAGCTCAATTACACAACCTCTGACAACTTCATTTGCTTCAACTAGCTTTCCATTAGCCAGTTCAATTGAGTACGAAACATCTAACTTACTAGCAGCTAACCCAAGCATGTTCTTAAATTCTAACGATACAAAGCTATAGTCGGCACCAGTATCAAACAGAACAGATGTAAAGCGTTGATTTATAGGGAACGTACCAGTGACAACGTTGGGATCCTGGCGCGCTTCCCTCGCTCTGATGTTAAACACTCTTCCTCAGGCTTGATTCAGTTTTGGGCATTCCTTCTTGAAGTGTCCAACATCTCCACAGTTAAAACAGCCCAATCTTTGACCATTACCACCTCCATTCCCAGCTTGAGCATTGTTTTGGTTGCGATTCCCATTACCAGCTTGATTCGCAACGTTTCCACGATTTCCATTTCCGCCATTTCCTCCCTGCTGGCGGTTTCCATTTCCACCTCGGTTGTTGTTTCCAAAACCCCTTCGGCCACCCTGGCCTGAACCAACCCAGCAAGTATCCTTCAAGTGGCCAATTCTCCTACAAGTTTCACACTTTCTAGTTCTGCACTGATATTCGCTAATTTACACATATTTTATTCCCCCGTTTTACCCCTATTTTATGCGTTTTCGGCCGTAAAACCGTCATTCGGATACTTAATTATCTACATTTTTGTTTACAGGCCTAAAACAGCATACCAGACAAGATGATAGCGAAAACGAGGACTTTCCGGATAAAACGACGAAGCTGCGCAACTTCTGTTACAAAACTGACCTGGGCGTCTGGAACGGTCGTGCGACCTGATGCACGACCGTGCATATCCGACAAACTAAGTGTCGCCCGGCAGTGAACGATCGTGCAACTCCGCGTGCAAGGCATTGAAGGCCAACCCGGGAACACACGGTCGTTCCACATCTTGCACCCCATGCGGATCCGACGATCCAACAAGACCTCGGAACTGAACGACCAAAGGACCAGGCGTGCAACCAGACCTCGGAAAGGAACGGCCGTGCAAATTGAAGAACGGCCGTGCGTGTCCGAAGACCAGTCAACGATCTGTGACGTCACGCAGTATGGTGGACCACCACCAATAATTGCTTAAAGTGCACGGTCGTGCGATCGGAGAACGACCGTGCGACATCGAAAAAGCATAAAAACAGAACAGAACCATTCTATTAGTAACTCTGGAATTTTGGAGAGCTTTGCAGGCGATTTTGAGGCTCCGAAGGCTTCTGCTTTCACTCGGATTCAAGCCACATTGCCCGGTTTTGCTCATTTACTATCCGGATTCTTAATCTTGTGCTTTTTTATGGTTGGGTTTTCTAATCTTTCCATGTTTTTGTTAATCTTTCAAGCATTTAGATTAATATTTATGTATTATTGTAGCCTTTGGGCAAAAACACAACAATCCCTTGCTTGATTATAATCATTAGTAAGTTAATCTATGTTTGTAATGAAATTTGGAAGTGTTTTCTATGATTATCTTTGATGATTAGTTTGAAACCTTGTTATTGATATTGATTTCTTGATTATAAGTAATTGTGTTGGATGATTGGTGCTTGGTTAGGTAAGATAGTTGAAAAATGAAGCTTATTTAATCATGTATTAGTAAACTTTTAATTTGGTTAACTAGCTTAACTTGGTTAAAATGTGGGCACCATGAGACTCTAACGGGTTAGTGGTTTAATAAAATGTAATTATTGTTAATCAAGAAAGCTTGCCTTCACGGAAGGACTCTAACAGGTTAGATGGTGTTGTCACGAATTCTTGCCATGATTTGTTAGCTTAGTTAGTAGTTTCGGCCAAAATTGCTATCTTGGTGAATTTATGTGCAAGATTTGTAAAATGAACTAGGTTGTGATTTAATCTAGTTTATGCTTGTCTCGGTGGTTGCATTGTGTTTATCGGTGTTGCTTTCCTTGATTAAGTGAGGTTAGAAAACTCCTAACGGATGACTAACTTATTTTTAGGAGATTTTTGTAGACATTAATCAATCGCACGTTAAAGAACAATTTTAGGTGGTTAAAGTGTGTTTATCGTTTTAACTTTCCGAATGATTGTCATGTTAGGATTCCCGAAAGGGATACTAACTGTCTCAAAATGGGAAATTGACCGAATGCTTCTAATGTCAAAACTGACTTAGTTGACATGCTTTGGTTGTGTATTAAGCAAGGCTATTTATATATAATCTACTATGTTTTATAAGTATGTATTTATGCTTACTTTAGATTAATTAAAATCAAAACAACGTATGTTTTTACCGGTAATTTAGTGGCAAAGGTCTAGTATTATTTCTCCGTCCATTTCCGTGGATCGATACTTGGTTCTTACCGATACTTTACTACATATATGGCGGGGTATACTTGCCTCTTTCATGTGTGTTTTGATGTAAAAGTAATAATCACTTTTATAAATTTAAAACCAATTCGTGTGTAATTTCATTGTAAAAATATGTATAGTCGCGCACGTACCAAGTTTTTGGCGCCGCTGCCGGGGAATGGCGAGTTTTAGGAACGACCCGAGTCATTGTGTTATCGGTGTATATACTTGTTAATATTTGTGTATATTTTCATGATTATTTATTTGTTGATTTATTTGTTAATATTTCATGCTTTTAATTCAATTTATTCATTTTCATGATTCTTTTGTACACTTGTAAATTTTTATTCTATTTATTTGTTCTAATCCGGACTTATTTATTCATTTATTCTTTGAGTTTTCGGTTCTTAAAAATCATTTTTAAACTAGCCGATTCGATTATTTTTCATTGCTTTAATTTTTATAAAAATTTCGGCCCATTTTCGGATTTTTATAAAATTTTCAGCCCATTTTTATACATATTCTGTTTCTATTCAGCTAAAAAAAAACAGCATTATTATATTAATAAACTATTCATTATGTCAGTTTTTCGTTTGCAGGTTGATGTCCTCAACTCCCGCGCCCGTTATTGCTGAGCCTACTGACGAACCAGCGCGTAATCTTAGAAGAAGTAAGAGGCTGCGTGAAAGGTCACTTGTCATTGCACAACGCATAGCAAATGCAATCGACGAGCCGGTGATTATCTCTGAAGACGAAAGCTCAGGGGACGAGGAGAGAGTCGTCATGGCGGACGACGACCGACCGCTGAATGAATCAAATCAGCCCGGAAGGGCAGGCCTGGAGCCGAGTATCCTTCAGCCTACTATAGATACTCCTACTTTTGAAATTAGACCTAGTATTATTAATATGGTGCAAAATTCTGTACAGTTTGACGGACGTGAGCATGAGGATCCTGGGAGGCATATCGCTGCTTTTCTTGCTGTCTGTTCGACATTTCGGATTACAGGTGTTTCGGAGGATGCGATTCGGTTGAGGTTGTTTCCGTTTTCATTACGTGACAAAGCTAGAGCTTGGCTTATGTCACTTCCTGCCGGGTCCATCAGGACCTGGAATCAGTTGGCGGAGCAGTTTATGCAGAAATATTTCCCACCTGAGAAAACGAAAAGCTACGGAACCGGATTGTTTCCTTTCGCCAGGACGAGGGCGAGTCGTTGCATGCGGCTTGGGAGAGATTCAAGGATTTGTTGATTGATGTGCCACATCACGGCTTCTCCAAGCGACAGCTGGTTTTGACGTTCTATCAGGGGCTCAGCTATAATACGCAAGAGCGATTAGACGTGAACGCAGGAGGCGATCTTGGAACTAAGACGCCGACTGAAGCGTATGATATTATAGAAAAAGCTGCGTTGAAATCCAGCTCGCGTCGGGATGGAGATAGAGGTCGGGCATTGATGTGTGTAAAATGCAACATATAAAACACATCAATTAAGGCATAAAACTAACCCTTTTTAAGTACTAATGTTGGAAAAAGAGTGTTTTTGTCTTCCTTTTGTATTTTCAGGATGAAATGAGCTCAAAATCACAAAAGAAGCAAAAAGACTACTAAATCTACCATAAATACAAGAAAAGGAACAAAAGTGAACTGCCCGGACCCTCAACGGCACCTCCCAAGACAAAGAGAAGAGAAACAGAGCCTGAACACGCCCCGTGTCCAGTGAACACGGGGGCGTGCCCAGGAAGCAGCAGAAAAGACAAACCAGTAGAAGCTTCCATTGCTCACCACGGGGCCGTGCCCAGCGGACACGGGGGCGTGTTGAAAGTACAGCAGGCGCATTAATTGTAATTCGCAATTACAATTAATGAAGAGAGAGAATGTCAGACGGGCACGGGGCCGTGTTCAGCGAACACGGGGCCGTGTCCAGCGTTCTGTTCAGCCTATAAATAGAGGAGCTTGGCTTCATTCTCTCTCATCCCTTGGCACACCACCTCTCTCACACTTCATCCACCACCCACCACCACCATAACACCATCATCCACCACCATCATCCATTGTCCATCATAGAGTGTGTGAGTCGTCTCGGGATCCAAGATTGATCGTAAGAGTTCTTGACAATCAAGGCCATGTTTGCCTAAGTCTCTTACATCACTTGGTGAAGACAAGTGTTTAGTATAATACTTTTTATTTTTAATCTTTTGCACTTTTTATTTGGTTTTGTATTAATGACTTTAATAACTAGTTACTTATGTTGAAGGTGATCTTTCCTTATCGTTTGTCCGTGGTGTCTTGGCATTATTTTACTGTCTATATAAAATAAAAGATTTTCACCATTCATATCTCCACGGTCTATATGGAGGTATGTTGGCTACCTGGTCGGGGGTTAAGGGAACGGTTTGGTAAAGGTCTTGCCCTTGTTCAGCGTTTAGAGGTCCTGCTTGGGACCTGGGTCAAATTTAGTAGGATCTCCTTCAATGCCCATAGGTATTGGATGGCGGGGATCCAAACTCTTTGACCCCCTCATAAGCTAACTACTATTAATACTATAACCCGGCTATTTAGGACTGTATCCCTGCTGACTCAGACTACTTAGCCGAGGGTAACGTCGCCGCCAAAAGCGGGGCCTACCATAATTTGCATTAATAACTTAATTCATTATCTTTCAATAATCCAACCCTTTAGGATTGTATCCTTGCTGACTCAAACTACTGGGTTGAGGGTAACGTCACCTCCGAAAAAGGGGCCTACTACAATAACTAAGATAATCTCTTAAACAAGTGCAAAAGTGCGAAAATAATCAAAGGTTATACTAATACACGTGTCGGATCCAAGTGATTCATCTTGTCTATCTGTTTTTATTTTATTTTATTTTTCAGCATTTAGTTAGTTTTTATTTTTCTTAGTTTAAAACATTTTTCTAACTTTTTGATTTGATTAGACGTTGAGGATAAACCGGTATTAAAAGCTCTTGTGTCCTTGGACGACCTCGGTATCTTACCAACACTATACTACGTCCACGATGGGTGCACTTGCCCATATGTGTGTTTAGTGTTAGTAAATATCGTGTTTTATAAATTTAAAACTTGGCTAAAAGTGTAAAAAGGGCTTAAATATATATCAAAAATTATATACACACCGACACACATCAAGTTTTTGGCGCCGCTGCCGGGGACACAAGGATTTTAAGAAAGTTAGGAATCAACGGCCTAATCATCTTTTTATTTTTCTTTAATTTTTTAGGATTTTTTTTAGATTTTTCAGCTTCTGCAGAGCTCAGCACGGGGCCGTGCCCGCTGAACACGCCCCCGTGCCCAATCATTGGAACTGGCAATCCTGTTTTATATCAGACAGTAGGCTGAACACGGGGCCGTGTCCACTCAACACGCCCCCGTGCCCAAGATTCAGTTGCTGAAAACAGAACCGTTTGATCCCGGCGGTTGGTAACTTCTGATACAAACATGAGTAATAGTGATTCTTTTTACTTTCGGCACTCTTATGGTTTGTGGTGTCGAATATGTGGAGGCGAACACGAGGAATTAAAATGTTTCTTCCTCACTTATAGGCCACACTATATAGACCCACCAATTCCTTGTAGCCTTAAGAGGGGCGAAAGTAAAAATAAACACTATTTCTCCCTCGAATGCGCCCAACCGGATATTCTAGGAGATATGCTCCTTGACGAGCTATTTCAACTAGAAGAACTACTTCTAAATTGGTCAAAAGAACTTAGGAAGGATTTCTTAGATCCATCCCAAGACAATGACCATGAGGAAATGTTGGAACCGCATTCTGACAACCTCGTTGCTCCCGAAAATACCTTTCTTCCTAGACAAGACATGGACGATAGTCGTCCCTGTGCCGATTGTGCCGTGAAGGACTCCCCATCGACCTCGTTCGGTGCATACATAGACCTGAGCGATTCGGCATACACCTTCTTTAACGAGAGCCCGGGAAAGGGTTGGACTTGTCCACCTAGAATGAAAATAGGAATTACCCTCACCGACAACCTCTTGCGTTCTCGCCTTAGTATAGGACAATTAAGGTATCTTAGGCACTATGGGGTTGTTCCAACAAGTCAGGAGCCACCCGATAAGAATTAGCTCCTTAATAAAGACAAAACTTCATAAATCAGCTTTCCGACACGGGGCCGTGTTCGGCCAACACGCCCCCGTGTCCATCGAAAGATTCCCTTCTGATCATGACGTCAGAATACGGACAAACTGTGTCAGAATTTCCTCTGCACACGGGGCCGTGTTCAGCGAACACGGGGCCGTGTCCAGCAGGCTGTCATTTTCTATAAATGCAGCCAAAAATCCTGCACATTTGGACCAACTTGGGGACAGAGATTTGAAGGAATCTTCTCTCAAACAATCCTAGGTAAGTCTAAAAGAAGTTTCCAACAACTCATCTTGTCCTTTCCTCTTCTAGACATTTCCTTCTTCTTCATCTTTCTTCAAAAGCCACCATGAAAAGTTTGAATTTTCAATCTTTATGGTAGGAAACAAGGAGTTTTGATCATGGAATCTTGGTAAAAACATGTTATGCAACATTGTTTAGAGTTATTTACTGTCAAAAAGCTTGCACAAACTCAGAAAATAACTCGAAAACCCAAGGTTCCTTGCTCCAAAATTCTGCAGAAAGATGAACACGGGGCCGTGCTCAGTGAGCACGGGGCCGTGTCCAGAAACTGTTTTCGTCTTATAAACTATTTTTGGTTTATTTTTCGTAGAATGGCGAGTGAAAACAGCGAAACATCATCCGTGCATTCCTCAAACAGCCGAAGGGGAAGGAGACCCTCCGTTGAAGCCACACTTGTGCACTACGTGATAGCACTAAGAGAGGCTCTCGACGAAATGACGTCCGTAGAGGAGGTCCTCATTGACCGTATCAACGATCTTACGATGGGATTGGAAAGCAGCTTCCAAGAGATTAACCTTTTGCACCAAAGGTTAAACATTTTGGTGGCACCTCCTATGGAACCAGTCCTTCCACAACAAGACTGGAACTTAGCACTCGGTATTAACAACCCTACCGGGTGGGGAGACATCCCCGTGGAACCTCCTATGGAAATCCCACAAGAAGTCCCGGCGGAAGTTGAAACTCCTCAAACAAATGCAAACGAGCCTTCCTTCCTCCTTCCAAGGGAGGTAGAGGAATGGCTTGCCGACATATGAGGAGAAACGCATCCGAAAGTTGGAGCTCTACAAAGCCTTGTCTAACCAGGATCAGTAGATTCTTGGAAATTTTGCTAAAATTAAAATAAAACATAGGGCTAGAACTCCATAAGCTTACTATCTATGTAATTTTTATCTTTATATGTAATCTCTCTATTAGCAATGTTATGATGGTTTTTATGATTTATGGACTCATGGTGGTAATGGATGAAAAAGGGAACGAGAAAAAATGGAACCATGCAGAAGAACAGAACAAACCGACAAAAATCTCCATAACAGAAGGCTCCACACGGGCCGTGCCCAACCAACACGGCCCCGTGCTGAGCCCCCTGCAGGAAATCACCCAGTTCAGGTAACTGGACACGGGCCGTGTTCAGCGAACACGCCCCCGTGTCCAGGCTTCTGTTTCAATTCTATAATTTATGTTACTGGCACTTGACCACGGGGCCGTGCCCGGTCAACACGGGGCCGTGTCCAGAGTGCCAGTAACACAAATCTTTGTTTTTAAACACACTTTTACATATTCTAATCAACCAAAAACTCTATTTTTGGACACATTGAGGACAATGTGTAATTTAAGTGTGGGGGGGATGCTAAAACCTTGAAATTTTTGCAAAATCCTAAAACAAGCCTTACACAAAACTCTATTGGAACCGCTAAACACCCCAAATTTTTTTCAAAAACTTTTTCATTTTTTTATTTACTTGTCTTAGTTTAAGTTGGGAATAACAAGTTATAAAAGGGTTATATTTTTACAAACTTACAACCGATAGCGTCGTGATAAAAAGAACTAACATAAGAAAATTATGAAACGGTATAACAAGTCTAGCTAAAATTCGATTATATATGCTTGTTCACATTAAAAACCCATTCCCACAAAAAGTGAGTTTTGAGCCTTTATTGAGCATAAAAATACACATATTTAGATTAAATGCTCATTTTTCGTTTCTTGTGTGAATAGCCGCTCGGTATTTACAAATCTAGAACTTGCCACGACGATACATTCCCGGTCCTTACCAACTTAAACCCAAGTAAGTAAATGATAGAGGCATTTAGGACTAACTATTTTTCTTTCAAAACCATTATTTTTCATTTTTTTTACCTACCCAAAATCCCCCTAGAAAACCCCTTTGAGCCTAAACCTTTCATTTCATTACCCCCAAAACAATTTTCTACCCACCAAAAACCTTTTTCATTTTTTCACCTTTATTTTAGTAACATACTCGGTTTTTCGTAAACATACCCTTTACGTGACGAAAAAAAAAAAAAAAAAAAAATAATAATATATGATGAAGTCAAAAACAAACATAAGCTACAAAAAGCTTGTTTGGAGAAATACTTCAAAAAAAAATAAATGTCACCAAAAATAAGGTATTTTACGAAAACCGACACTTGCTACGATTTTCGCCCTTTTTACTAACCACTAACCAACCACCCACCTTTAAACCCAAGCCTTCACCCCAAAAAGACCTCTTGATATTTACAAAGGTAAAAAGTTAAAAAGGAGGAGGATTGATCGCTTGGCAAGCATATGGAAAATGTAAATCCGTGCCGCTCTCGAGCGATTCACTTAAATATACACCTTCGGCCGAGTGATTGAGTGATCTCCCGTGAGGTATGTGAACTTGTATATAAATGGAATTTTAATAAGGCATGCTATGCCAAATTAAGTGGTTTATCTTATGTAAAGTTCAAAATAAACCATGACGAATAAGATTGTAAATAAAATGAAAATAGAACCTATACAAACCTTGGATTCCCGACACTCTAGGACAAGTTGAAAAACTTCTCTTCTACCTATTCCATTTGGGAGTGTAAGCCACATTAAAAGAGTTTTGCTTGAGGACAAGCAAAAGTTCAAGTGTGGGGGTATTTGATGTGTGTAAAATGCAACATATAAAACACATCAATTAAGGCATAAAACTAACCCTTTTTAAGTACTAATGTTGGAAAAAGAGTGTTTTTGTCTTCCTTTTGTATTTTCAGGATGAAATGAGCTCAAAATCACAAAAGAAGCAAAAAGACTACTAAATCTACCATAAATACAAGAAAAGGAACAAAAGTGAACTGCCCGGACCCTCAACGGCACCTCCCAAGACAAAGAGAAGAGAAACAGAGCCTGAACACGCCCCGTGTCCAGTGAACACGGGGGCGTGCCCAGGAAGCAGCAGAAAAGACAAACCAGTAGAAGCTTCCATTGCTCACACTGGGGCCGTGCCCAGCGGACACGGGGGCGTGTTGCAAGTACAGCAGGCGCATTAATTGTAATTCGCAATTACAATTAATGAAGAGAGAGAATGTCAGACGGGCACGGGGCCGTGTTCAGCGAACACGGGGCCGTGTCCAGCGTTCTGTTCAGCCTATAAATAGAGGAGCTTGGCTTCATTCTCTCTCATCCCTTGGCACACCACCTCTCTCACACTTCATCCACCACCCACCACCACCATAACACCATCATCCACCACCATCATCCATTGTCCATCATAGAGTGTGTGAGTCGTCTCGGGATCCAAGATTGATCGTAAGAGTTCTTGACAATCAAGGCCATGTTTGCCTAAGTCTCTTACATCACTTGGTGAAGACAAGTGTTTAGTATAATACTTTTTATTTTTAATCTTTTGCACTTTTTATTTGGTTTTGTATTAATGACTTTAATAACTAGTTACTTATGTTGAAGGTGATCTTTCCTTATCGTTTGTCCGTGGTGTCTTGGCATTATTTTACTGTCTATATAAAATAAAAGATTTTCACCATTCATATCTCCACGGTCTATATGGAGGTATGTTGGCTACCTGGTCGGGGGTTAAGGGAACGGTTTGGTAAAGGTCTTGCCCTTGTTCAGCGTTTAGAGGTCCTGCTTGGGACCTGGGTCAAATTTAGTAGGATCTCCTTCAATGCCCATAGGTATTGGATGGCGGGGATCCAAACTCTTTGACCCCCTCATAAGCTAACTACTATTAATACTATAACCCGGCTATTTAGGACTGTATCCCTGCTGACTCAGACTACTTAGCCGAGGGTAACGTCGCCGCCAAAAGCGGGGCCTACCATAATTTGCATTAATAACTTAATTCATTATCTTTCAATAATCCAACCCTTTAGGATTGTATCCTTGCTGACTCAAACTACTGGGTTGAGGGTAACGTCACCTCCGAAAAAGGGGCCTACTACAATAACTAAGATAATCTCTTAAACAAGTGCAAAAGTGCGAAAATAATCAAAGGTTATACTAATACACGTGTCGGATCCAAGTGATTCATCTTGTCTATCTGTTTTTATTTTATTTTATTTTTCAGCATTTAGTTAGTTTTTATTTTTCTTAGTTTAAAACATTTTTCTAACTTTTTGATTTGATTAGACGTTGAGGATAAACCGGTATTAAAAGCTCTTGTGTCCTTGGACGACCTCGGTATCTTACCAACACTATACTACGTCCACGATGGGTGCACTTGCCCATATGTGTGTTTAGTGTTAGTAAATATCGTGTTTTATAAATTTAAAACTTGGCTAAAAGTGTAAAAAGGGCTTAAATATATATCAAAAATTATATACACACCGACACACATCAGGCATCATCATCATCATCTCGCTCAGGAGTTCATGCTGTAGACGACTACACGGCCATTACTGCACAAATCTCGGCTCTTGCATCGAGACTCGACAGGTCCCAGATGATTGCGCATGCTGGCTCGGGATGTGACCAGTGCGGAGTGTCACACAAGCCTGGGGCATGTTTTCAGGGAGTCGTATATGAGGGCCATGAAGAAGTAGATTTTGTGAGTAATCAAGTGTGGCCGCAGAACAACCCGTACAGCAACACCTATAATCCTGGTTGGAGAAATCACCCAAATTTTGGGTGGCGAGCAAACACCGAAAATCAGAACCCATTGGGGTTCACTCAGCGTGCTCCAGTGCCTTAGCAGGGTCAGCAGTACCAGCAGTACAACCAACCCTACCAGCAGCGTCCATACTCGTACCAGAATCAGGGCACTGGGAGTAGCTCCCAGCAGCAGGCCCCTCAGTCTTGTTCCAAGCTGGAGGATATGATGGCTCAGCTTCTCTCTAGCTCTGAAAAACGATACCAACAAAGCGAAGATCGTTTTCTAGCTAACGAGGGAGAAATGAGGAGTCAGAAAGCCTCGATTCAGAATATCGAGAATCAGGTTGGTTAGCTAGCGCAGATGATGTCCAAAAGACCCCTAGGCGGTCTTCCGGGTAATACAAAACCAAACCCGGGCGGGCATGTGAATGCGATCATGACCAGGAGTGGAAAAACTACCGGACCCGTCATATCGGACTCAGTACCGATCACTGAAGCGGTCCCGACTGACACACCGGACGAGGTGCAAGCCAGGCTACGCCCAGCAAGTACAGCACAAGTCCAGGAGCCAGTCAAAGATTACACTCCACCAGTACCTTATCCAGGCAGGCTGAAGAAACAGAAGAATGAAGAAGAATACGGTAAGTTCCTTGAGTTGTTTAAGCAACTACACATCAATATACCGTTTGTTGAAGCCTTGGCCCAGATGCCAAAGTATGCGAAATTCCTAAAGGATATCCTCTCGAATAAACAGAAGCTCGAGGATATATCATGTGTGGTGATGAATGAAACTTGTTCCGCCGTTCTGCAAAACCGTCTGCCCACGAAAATGGGAGATCCTGGTAGCTTTACGCTCCCGTGTTTGATTGGAAACATGTCTGTTAGCCATGCATTGGCTGATTTGGGAGCGAGTATCAACCTTATGCCGTATAAGGTTTTTACTAACCTGGATCTGGGTGAGCCGTCACCCACTAGGATGAGCATTCGGTTGGCAGATGGCTCAATAAAGTATCCGCGCGGATTTGTGGAAAACATGCTTGTAAAACTCGATAAATTTGTTTTCCCCGTGGATTTTGTTATCCTTGACATGGACGAAGATTCAAGGGTACCTTTGATACTTGGACGTCCTTTCCTCAATACAGTGAGGACGATTGTTGATGTGGCAGCTGGCCAAATCACGCTCCGAGTGAATGATGAGCACGTGACATTCGATATCAAAAGATCGATGCAACATCCGCAATGTCACGATGACAAGCTTTATTACGTCGACATTGTCGATGCATGTGTGTGCTCTCATTTTCAAGGTACTATTGACGAGATTGATTCGGACACACGTCTGTCGTGTGGGGACCTGATTGGCATTACGCAGGAGGTCCACGATTTCGAGCAGCCAGTCTATCAGATTGGTGACGATGGTTCCCAGAGTCCGGAGAGATTTGTAGAAATTGGCCATGTAAAAGAGGAGGAAGCAAAGCCTTCGGTTGAAGATCCGACGCCTTTGGAGTTGAAAGAACTCCCGCCACATCTCGAGTATGCATTTCTTGACGAGGAGTGTCGCTTACCGGTCATAATTTCGGCATCATTGGAAAAGGATGAGAAAAATCAGCTTCTCGAGGTTCTGAGACTTCATAAGAGGGCCATTGCATGGAAAATCATGGATATCAAAAGCATCAATCCTTCTTTTTGTACTCACAAGATTCTGATGGAAGACGAGTACAAACCATGTGCACAGCATCAGAGGCGTTTAAATCCAAATATGCAGGACGTGGTGAAGAAGGAGGTGATTAAGTTGTTGGATGCCGGCATGATTTATCCTATTTCAGACTCTGTGTGGGTGAGTCCAGTGCAGGTCGTACCTAAGAAAGGTGGTATGACTGTAGTCTCGAATGATAGGAATGAACTAATTCCTACCCGTACCGTCACTGGGTGGCGAGTTTGCATTGACTACCGCAAACTCAATGATGCTACTCGCAAGGATCACTTCCCGCTTCCATTCATCGACCAGATGTTGGAACGTCTGTCGGGGAAGTTGTATTACTATTTCCTAGACGGGTTCTCTGGGTACTTTCAGATTCCTATCGCTCCTGAGGATCAGGAGAAGACTACCTTTACCTGCCCCTTCGGCACGTTCGCCTACCGGCGGATGCCTTTCGGGTTATGTAATGCACCAGCGACCTTCCAGAGATGCATGGTTGCAATTTTCCATGACATGATCGAGGATTCCATGGAGGTTTTCATGGATGATTTTTCGGTATTTGGGGATTCCTTCGATCACTGCTTGGAAAATTTGAGAAAGATGTTGAAGAGGTGTGAGGAGACGAATCTGGTCCTGAACTGGGAGAAATGCCACTTCATGGTGAAGGAGGGCATAGTTCTGGGACACAAAATTTCTCACGCGGGCATGGAAGTCGATCCAGCTAAAGTCGACATTATTTCACGACTTCCGCCCCCACCTCTGTTAGAGCTATACGGAGCTTTCTCGGTCATGCCGGGTTCTATCAGTGATTCATCAAAGATTTTTCAAAAATCACCAGACCCATGACCCGTTTGTTGGAGAAAGACGCTCCGTTCATATTCGGAGATGATTGCTTGAGAGCCTTTGACCTTCTCAAGCAAAAGTTGATTGAGGCCCCTATTTTAGTTGCACCCGACTGGACTCTGCCGTTTGAGATTATGTGCGACGCGAGTGATTACGCTATAGGGGCCGTTCTTGGCCAAAAGAGAGAAAAGCACTTTCACCCGATCTATTAAGCGAGCAAAACTCTTCACGACGCTCAGGAGCATTATACCACGACAGAAAAAGAGCTCTTGGCGGTCGTTTTCGCATTTGACAAATTTAGATCGTACTTGGTGCTTTCGAAAACCGTTGTATATACTGATCACGCTGCCATCTGATATCTCTTCAGCAAACAGGACGCCAAACCGCGACTGATCAGGTGGATCTTGTTGCTGCAGAAGTTTGATATTGAAATTCAAGATAAAAAGGGTGCGTTGAATGTAGCGGCTGACCATCTATCTCGGTTAGAGCATGGAGACATCGTGGACGCGCGTTGGGATTCCATAAATGACAACTTCCCACACGAGTCTTTGATGAGTGTTGAGATATGCGATGAGTCGCCATGGTTCGCTGACCTTGCGAACTACCTTGCTTGCGGGATTCTGATTAAAGGGTTGACTCACCAGCAAAAGAGGAAATTCTTTTCGGATGTCAAGCACTACATTTGGGATGACCCTTACTTGTTTCGGGTATGTGCTGATCAGGTGATTAGGAGATGTGTTTCAGGGAAGGAGGCGACCGATATTCTACGCCATTGTCACGAGGGACCTACCGGAGGCCACCTTGGAACCAACTTTACCGCCAAGAAGGTGTTGGATTCCGGGTTTTATTGGCTGACTATATTTCGTGATGCGCAGAGTTGGGTTAGAGCGTGCGATGCTTGCCAGAGAGCGACAAATATATCGGCACGTGATGAAATGCCTCAGAACTGGATTCAGGTTTTTGAAGTCTTTGATATCTGGGGGATAGACTTCATGGGACCATTTCCCCCCTCACGAGGTAATAAGTACATCCTGGTCGCGGTTGACTATGTATTGAAGTGGGCGGAGGCACAAGCCTTACCCACCAATGATGCCAGGGTGGTCGTGAGATTTTTGAAAAGCTTATTTGCCCGGTTCGGCGCTCCGAAAGCGCTTATCAGTGACAGAGGGACGCATTTTTGCAATACTCAGCTCGAGAGAGCTTTGTCCCGTTACGGTGTGCATCACCGTTTATCCACGCCCTATCATCCACAGACAAGCGGGCAGGTGGAAGTCACGAACCGGGGGCTGAAAAGAATCCTTGAGCGGTCGGTAGGTGCAAACCGCAAGGATTGGTCGGATAAGCAAGATGAAGCGTTGTGGGCTTTCCGTACGGCTTACAAGACGCCTATTGGGACTACTCCCTTTAGGCTTGTGTATGGAAAGGCATGCCATTTACCGGTTGAGTTGGAGCATAAAGCGATGTGGGCTCTAAAAACCGCAAATCTGGACCTAAAAGCCGGAGGTGAAGCCCGGTTTCTCCAGATTCATGAATTGGACGATAAAGCTTGAAGGACCACAACGCACTTATGAGAGCTCCGTGTTGTACAAGGAGCACACGAAGAGATTGCACGATAAAGCTTGAAGGACCACAAAGAATTCCAAGCGGGCGATCTTGTTCTTCTTTACAACTCGCGGTTGCGCTTATTTCTCGGAAAGCTTCATTCACGTTGGACAGGCCCATACACGGTTAAAGAAGTATTTCCGTATGGAACTGTTGCAATAGAGAACGCGGACGACGTTATTTTCAAAGTAAATGGGCATCGCTTGAAGTTATACGTTGCCGGGCCGACAGAGTCGGCGATGGAGGTCATTGAACTCCAAACCCCGCACACATCATTAGTGTGGGGAGAAGAGAGTCTACGCTGCTGACTCGCGGACCAAAAATGCAGCAAGAGCGTATTTTGCGCTTTAGGGGTAGTATCGTCATTTTAGGATTTATTTTTAGTTTTAGCTTGGAGTCTTGCTATCGACTCGTCGACAAAAATTTAGCATGAGTCTACGCTACTGACTCGCCGGCAAAAATGTAGCAAGAGCGTTTTTGGCGCTATAAGGGTAAAATTGTCCTTTTTTGTGTTTTTGTAGTTTTAGCGTAATTTAGGTTAGTTAGGTAGTTTTCGTTAGTTTGTACAGTTTCTATTCGTGCCGAGTGAAGGGTCTACGTGGGAATATTGTTAAAACAGTTTGCGAATGGTAAAAATGGCGAAAAACGGCCGAAAAGGGTGCTGAAACTGTTTACTGTAGAAAATTCTGATCTGCAGATATGGCACGGCCGTGCCACCTGTCGCACGCCCGTGCGTATGCGGGCTGACAGGAACGGTGAGTCGCACCCTCAGTGCATCACCGAGAAAAGCATGCCGGGTCAGCCAAATGTCGGCGTCGCACGACCGTGCGGTCCGTCGAACGACCGTGCGACTGGCTAAGGGCAGTTTGGTCATTTGCCAATATAAATACCCTCATCTGCAGCCCCCATTCACAATTCGCGAACCCTAACTGCTGCCTACCGTTCCAGAGCGTTTTTGCCTTAAATCGCACGGTTTCTTCGCACGGTTTCACCCATCTCTTCGCACGGTATGTTCCTTCTTGTAGATTTTCAATTTCTTCGCTTTCTAGGTTAGATTCATCCGATTCTTCAAGGATTCTCTAGGGTTCTCTTCAGAAACAAATCGAAACCCTAGCCCTTGCAAGAATCATGTATATCGTGAACACCCGGTTGAGATTCCGACCCCTCTTGGCCCAATACTTGTTGAAATTTGCAAAAATCAGGCTGTTATTAGATCAGGGGTTTGAAAAACTGCAGAATCGGAGTTGCACGGTCGTTCCCTGGTGGAACGGTCATGCCTTGCCGACTGTTCACTGATTCTGATGTTGGCTCGGTATTGCACGGTTGTGCCGTTGGTCACACGCTGCGCGGTTACGACATGTGCCGGTCACATCTGCTCGATCTCGGTGATGCACGACCGTGCGACAGGCCGCACGCCCGTGCCAATCGCCCAGATCAGTTTGACAGAACCTTCATAATTATGCGTTCTGCTGTTTTCGAATGGAATTTTTCCTGTTCCATGATTTCTAACTATATTCCTCGTGCAGATGAATCATCCTTTCCTTCAGTTCGATCCCAACGACGAGCGTGAGGCTTTATGCATTCCAAAACGAGACGCATTATGGGCCCGGAGATGGCAGTTCGGAGTCCCTAGATGGTTGGACTGGGAGATGATGCAAGAACTCAATCAGTATGACCGATTAGAAAACATGATGAGTCGCCCACTTACAAATCTGGTCGGTTGCAACCGACCCGTTTACTTGGAGCTGACCATAGAGTTCTTCGCATCGTATGCCTACGAAAAGCCGGTTGCTGCTCGACGACCCAAATTCCGCCACAAGGAGCGGATAGCTTTCAGGTTATGTGGCCGATGGCATAGGTGGTCGGTTGGTCGTTTGGGTAGGAGGCTCGGGATTTACACTAGAGAAAACATGGATGATCCCAATGTCTTCACAGAGCAGTTCACCTTCCCTTCTGATGCAGCACGGGATGCGTTTTGGGCTGCAAATGCCGTTGGGGACCCCTACAACCCGAGGATGTCGAAGGCCTCGCGACTTAGAGACCCTCTGGTGCGAGTGATGCACCATGTGTTTAGCCACACGATATGCGGTCGCATGGACAGTCTTGGTAACTGTCCAACACCAGATTTGATTTTTCTATATGCGTTGGTAGAGCAAGCACCTATCAACCTTGCTGCGCGAATGGCTGAATACTTTGTCAAGTGCTCAGGGAGGACTCCTAGCAGTCAGATACATGGCGGTCAGTATGTGACCGAAATAGCGTATAATGAACACGTTATGACTGAGGAGGTGCTTCAGGGTCTCACTCTGATAACCGAGGGGGTTCATGTCGACATCAGGTCATTGAAGGCGATCGGAGTAATTGTTGAGACTGATCACGGGGATAGGTTGAGGGGGCTGAATAACGAGGTCTGGGACCCGTTAGCCCCGCTTCCAGCAGACGAAGAGGATGTAGAGATGCAGGAGCAGCATGCAGTTCAGCAGCACGGACCGCACACACCACCACACCTGACACCGCCACATGAGCCGCAGCACCATGAGTACCACCAGCATCAGGATTGGCCTGAGTTTTATCAGCAGTTCCAGCAGATGCGTGTTACGCAGGAACAACATGGTACGTACATCGACCTGATTAGGACTAGCCAGGACCAGATCCGGGCCAGTCAAGATCAGCTCAGGGCCACTCAGGATCAGCTTAGGCGTAGCCAGGAGAGCTTATACCAGGGGGTGAGTGCCGGATTTTCATACTTGTTCGGGGAGATGCACCATGCATATCCCGACTACTTTCAGCACCCTCCACAGTTCCTACCGTGGAACCCACTTGGTTATAGTGATGCAGGCCCATCCTTCACGAGAGACGATGATGGTGACGACGAGTAGGAGTTGGTGGTGTAGTTCGTTGCTGGTTTTTATTATTATTTCAGTACTTGTTATTTCGGGTGTTCTTTTTGCCTAGTATTTCAAACACCCCCGGATTGTATTTTATTTTTAAAACACTTTACTTTCTGTTATGTCTTTGTTTGGATTGGTAGTATTTATGTACATTATGGTTTTTATGTTATTCTGTTATTGTTCTGTTTTGGTGTACATGTGACATACTTGCAGATCCGACATATCTTGGACCGGAGCATATGACAGACACAACTTTGGGAGTCTCGTTTCATCAGATATCATCTTAAGGGGGAGTACTATTATCCTTTTTCTCTATATTTTGGTTTCGCATTGGGGACAATGCGAAGTTCAAGTGTGGGGAGGGGGTTAACTTTGTTTGTCCTCTAAAAAAATCAGAAAATCAGAAAAATCATTCAAAAATACCTGTATTTTGTATATATTTTAGTAAATAAACAGGTTGGTTGTGTTTTAGAAAACTTCGGACTTGATAAAAAACTCGACAAGCAAAATATTTTTGAAAAAGGAAACCGGAAAGCGTGACAAATAAAGAAAGACTTACATGATAGTTTTCACACTTTTACCCATTCCTTCCGTTACGTGAGCATATTTGAGCCTTGAAATTGTTATATATATTTGTTCATTTCGGAGTAGGAGTGAGCCGGATGTCATGTGTAATTTAGAACTTGTCACTAGTATGCTTGTTAAGACCATGAACTTGTGGATTTGTGTAAAAGTGATAGAGGCACTTAGATTACCCCTTTGTTGTAAACCTTGTTCTTTGTGTTGTGTTACCCGTTCACCTTGTATTACCCTTTAGGATTAACCCTGTCGAGCCTTCCCGTTCACCTTTGTTTACCCACATTATTGCCCACTTAGCCAAATTTAGCCTTTATATGTTTTAAACCCCTTTTTAGTGTTGAAACTCGGGCAAAATAATCGTTTAACTAGCGTTTGTTTCAGTTTATTGTTTAATTAGTATGTTTTCTATGAAAAAAAAACACAGAAAATAAAACACCCTAAAATAGGGTAAAGTTGATAAAAATCGAGCAATTTTGAATGCTTAAATATTAAAATTTCGTTGATAAGCTCAGCGCAATAGTCGCCTTTTTAAGGCATTTGTATGTATAGGTGTATACTTTGTTGCTAGTTAAACGCTACTACCGAGTTTTAACCATTTTCGCCACTTTATATGTCTACTTCCATACCCTTTGTGACATCTGTGCTTGTAATCATTGAAACAATTCAGTTATCAATGAAATAAAGCTATTTGATCCCTATGTTTGTTTATTTGTGTTTGCTGTTTTTAATGTTTTGACTTTTATTCGATTTCAAACTCTAAATCACTTTCTGGAAGGTTATACGCAAACTGGTGCTTAAACGCAATCAGTTTAACGCGACGTACACTCCGGAACTGTGACGTGAGACAAACATACCATAAATATCCTTTACATAACTTAGAAATAAGTTTCAAAGGATTCGGTATGGCAAAAACATGTTTTTTGGACTAAAGAGCTAATTACGACAAAACTGCGAAACGAATGTTGGTGACCGCCCGAATAATATTTTAAATCCCATAAATATTCTGTTATGATTAAAATTTTATTTTTAATCAGGTTCGTATTGAAATATAAATTGAAACGCTTAAAAACGTTATTTTTCAAGTTTAAGCGCGTACTGCGTGAATCTGCGCGACATAGTGCTTCTACTGTAAAACACGGACAACACAGCCAGTCTTGGCAACTGTTCAGTAATATTTTGGCGGGATTATTTTTATAAAATAATAAAAATAATTTAGAATGCCATAAACCAGGGTTTAAACGCTAGAAAAAAAAATACCCGGTACCCAGTTAAACACCTATTTTTATCTAGTATACCAACAAAATTACACTTAACCCCCCCCCTCAAGTTTACGGTCATATCTATGATGGCCCCACCAAATTTTGTTACAAGATCTCTAATATATTTTGTAGATCTTATGGGACAAGTATCTCTAGTAAATCCTTCCAATATCTTTCCATATCTTCTTATATATATTCTATAATCTTTTAAGAGATCTCACCCTCACTCAACACTCAACCCTCACTCTCTCTCTCCCCCTACAACCGTTCCCAACTCTCTCTCTCTCCTCCATTTTCATTTCTTCAAACCTTCAAACATTGTTCTAGTGAATCAAGTCCCTTTCTAGTAACTTTCATGTTAGTATGAAGATCTAAAGGTGATTCCAAGGTGTTGTCAAGTGATTACAAGATTCCTATCATCAAAATCTCATCCTACAACCTACTTGAATCTTGAAGGTATAACATTATGTTTAAATCATACTTTTGATTCTTGGTTGTTCTTGACGATTGAAGTTTCTCTTAAATCTTGGGATTTTCACTAAACTTGAAATCTAAAATGAAATGGGTCTTGAAACAAATAAAAATGGTGATGTATATATGTATGTATAAACCGTATATATATATGTGTGTGTGTGAGTCTTGAAGTTCGATTTCTTGTTAAATACTTGTCTATGTTGTTACATGTTCTTGAAGGATGATAAAAATGCAAGTATTTGGTGATTTATGTATGATATGTTAAATATACGTTACATCAGCAAATACATTTGAATATCACATATTTTATGCATCTAAACCCATATAAAAAGATGATGAAATGTTAGTGTGCTTTAGGCACTTGTACATGTGAATATATGTTGATTTAGAGCTCAAAAAGTGATAAAAAAATGGTTGTATGACAAAACTGAATTTGAACAGATTATAAGCACTAAAAATGACCCTATTTGATGTATTATAATGGCACAAAACTTTGACATAGGTTTGATAGCTTTGCATGTTGTACATATAGCTTAAAAAGTGGTAAAATATGCGTAAGTTGCACGATTTATATGCTCTATTTAAGACCTGCACTATTGTGAGTATAACCATTATTTTATTTAGTAAATAACATGTGTTATGTTAAGATTTCAAGTCGTTTCGATTTGGGATGGTTCGGGTAACGTCTGATGCAAAACTATGCGGTAAAACGGTTAAAAATCGCCTTTTCGGAGGATTTTTATTAAACTGTTTTTGATCAGTAACCAAACTGATATTTTTGATATAAAAACAATTATTTTAACTTATACTAAGTTTACTTGGTGTTCGGTTAGTCATAAGTGACTTCCGACGCTCAAAAATGTTACCGAAACGCTAAAATAAGTGTCTTTTGACATAACTATAATGGGTTATTCATGAGTAAATTTTATGTGTTACAATGTGCTATGTGTTTTATAATATGTGTATGATGACATGATAATACTTGACAAGATTATTTGTTTTACGCTAGAGTACATATACGAGAATATACCAAAATAATCAAAAATAATAACTTTTCGACGAATCTCAAAGTTATGTGAAAATTCTAAGTATCGGAGAAACTTCGTCATTTTTATGAATTTTGTTTATTAAATCATTCTTATTTAATTTAGGACAAATAAATAATTTGAGGGATTTCGTTAGCATATAGAAACGCACCCAAAGGTGAGTACATAGACCCCTCTTTTACTGTTTTTCAAACATTTTGGGGTGAAACACATGTGCCTACTTGTTACTTTCATGATTTCATGCTTTCATATCATATACTTGCTATGTTCATTAATACATTATTTTACATGACATTTTCACGCTATGTATGTTCATCATACTTAGTGCATTGTTTTACATGCTTACATCTTGGGTATGACATTTGGTTTGTTTAAGTGTGACCATATACATTCATTAACATTAGCTACGCCGCTCGTTAGTAGGTAATGGTACCATAGGAATTGACAACTCCCGTTCCTGACATCCTGGGTATGTTTGGATGGAAGGAATGACCGAATTCGATTAAAACATTTAGACAGATAGACCTTTAATTTGTTTAAAGGTTTATCACCACAGTCGCAAGGCTTGGATGTATGCATTTTCACAATACCGCATAAATGTCTGTATTCAGTATAGCATGCATTTCCACAAAACATAACATTGATTTAAACTATGTTTTACTTCAATACATTGTTTTTGTGCATTTTCACCCATGGTTTAGTTGATACATATTTCACTTGCCATACATGACATTTTGTTTACGCATGACATGATTGATATTGACATAGACATTTTGACATTGTTATACACATTTCATGATTTACACTTGACATTGGACATGGTTTTCTGCATAAACATTTTGACAATTGTTTTAGACATGGGCAATTTACATTGGTGGTTTGTTTGGGTAAGTGATTTAGGTAACGAGATGCGTGTAATATGATACAAGCATGGTGGATACGCCGCTGGTACTTTCTATATAAAAGTGGTTGTAATATATTACATATCGTAGCGTTACATAAATCATTCAGTTTGAATTTTTACATTTTATACAAATGACATATTTTTCTCAAGACATTGTTTTACAAAACTGTTTGTTATATACAAACTCATTTTACTTGGTTATCCATTTAACCAAACATTATTCTTTTACATATACATATCCATCATCGTTTTTCAAATGATTTATAAAACAAAACATTTTTTTTACAAGGATCATGACTGGCTTTTGTTAAACAACTTTTTCCCAACTTATAAGTCATGAGTCCTAAACCAATAAAACCTATGTACTCGCCGGCATTTTTATGCTGACATACCTATTTTCACATGTGTTTCAGGAGATGATGCATAGGATTGATCAAGATACACATAGGCAGACTTGGGCCTTAGTGACAATAAAAGATGCAAGACTAGTTAATTATGTTATACTTATTTGTTGTTAAGACATTGTAACTCTCTTAATCAATAAAACAATATTTCAATTTTCCATGTGCTATGAAACAATGATTCTGTTACAACACTCCCCGACGATTCCGCCACGTTTTGTTGTTTTACGTGGTCGGGGTGTGACAGAAAAGTTGGTATCAGAGCTCATGGTTATAGGGAATTAGGTTATTAGTAATGCTTTGACCTAGTCTATAACCTTCCTAGGACCCTAACGCGAGTTTACTTGCGTTTAGTCATAAAACAATACCGTCACTTATCATTAGGTGACAACCACAACAAGAACATAAATTTGATCCGCTTTGAAAACTAATCATCTGTTCTAGGATGATGGATTACTAGGTTTTGAACCCTTTGTTATAAGGTTTTGAACCCTTCCAGTTTAACTCATATTTGGCTTAGTGCCTTTCGAGTTTTCAAAAATCCCGTCAAAGTTTGGGTCTAAATGATGTGAACACGTGCAAACTGAAAGAGTGAATGCCTGTACTCTGAGTTTTCTGTCTAAGGCTAGAGTGTTCATACAAATCCGCAGTATCGGACCAGTCACTCTTACCTGGGAACTCTTGGGGTGAGTGTTCACTTATAGGCGAGCATGTCTTCAGCGATGCATTATTATGACCCGCTTACTTTGATTCTTCACCATCTCATTTGTTTGCCTTAGGTAACAAACAAATGATCGCAATTTCTATGCGTTGTCATTTTGTTTTGATCACCCGATAACCTTTCACTTGTTTCTTCCTATGTCCTTCATTTTCTTCTAGAATGTCTCTTTATCTCAGCAACGGTCAAATGTCCGAGCAAACAGCCAAATTTGCCCAGCAAATAGGCGAAGTAATACTGAAGTCTGTGGATCTAGGCATTGCCATGTCTCGTCTCAAAAATGCAGCCACTCAAGCGTCACCAAAGGAAGCAGAAGTCAAGCCTGCACCAAAATCAAGGAAGCGTAAGGCTTCAAGGAAACCCGCAGCAGTTACACCTAATCAAGCGGGACCTAGCCAAGTGGCAGCGCCACCAGCTAGGAAACCGTACATAGGAACTGCCCCATGGTGCAAACAATGCAACCGTCATCATTCAAACCTCATACCCTACTCCAAATGTACCTTCTGTGGACGATTGGGACAGTTGATTAACATATGCCGCTTTGCTATCCAGAACAAAGCTGTTGCAAATCATGCTACTACCCAACTCCAAGTCAACCCTACTCAAGCTCGTCTTCAGCCTGGTACTTGCTACAACTGTGACGAAACGAGCCATTTCAGGAACAAATGCCCGAAGATTGTCAATGCAAATCCAACCCTTGGATGAGCATTTGGCTGAGCAAAAGATTTTGCTGCCTTATGCCTTTGTTTCTTTTGTTTTCTTGTACTGTGAAACAATCTGCCTTGTTCATAAATAAAAGTTGTTATTTGCAATTCTGATGTACAAATGTAGTTACATGTCTGTATGGCATTTTCCTATGATACCTACATCAAGGAACTATGTTCCTTACAAACTACTCTTGTGATTCTCCCTTTCAAGTGATCGCTCATGATTTCCTAAAATTTTTAAGTACTCATTTCTTTCTAGGAGGCAAAGTACAAGAAATAAAGCAAAATTATGAGTAATCGCGCTTCTGCACATTTGTGCCTTTGAATCCTTGGTTAGATAACTAAGGGTATTTTCAAATCTCATACTCATTACGTTCTGATTTTTCATCATGCATAACATAAGTTTTCAAAACAACCTCCATGATTTCAAAAACAATGCCTAAGTTTTCAAAAACGACCTTCATGATTTCAAAATATTATTAATACAATATAATTACTTATATCAAGTGCATGATTTCAAAAGCATCACTCATGTTTTCAAAGACCTTATACATAATTTCAAAATTCATCCCGCATGATTTTTAAACATTTTTATAAATATACCTACCTAATACACCTACTTTATGATTTCAAAAGTATTATATATAAGGTTTCAAAAAGATTGAACACATTTTTTTTTTGAACCCCATGCTTAGTTTTCAAAAATATTTTCTTCATTCATTGACTTAACCTTCAAATTCTGCTTCATATGTCACCTTGACATATCCAGCATCTCATCTTCATAAGCATTTTTTTTTACTTCATGTTTTGACTTAAAGCACATCCAGTACAAGGTTTCAAAACATATTCAACTTCTAAAATCCATATGAGATCTTTTTATCTTTACAATTAGACCCTTGCGGTTAATTATCTTTCAAATCAGAGTCCTTAATTGGATTTCTTGTGTACTTTAATTTGAACATTTCGGTTCTTTACAATCGAAATCGAATTTCCTATTTAAGATCTTTCTATCTTCATAGTTGGATTCTTGATAATGTTTAAAGCACCAATCAAAATCCACTGATTGGATACCTGGTGCGCTTTAAATGCATGTGCTCAGTTAACAGAACAAATTAAATCATGACAAATTTAAAATCAAGATAAACAATTTTGTGGTTATGTGATTATGTGTTTATGCAATTTATGTTTTCTTTTATGCATTTTTGTGTTTTTGAATACTCTGGATATTCGTTATCCAAATCCTCATAGAACCTTCCATATCTTCATATGAGGGATTCGTAGTAGGATATTCAAAAAGGTACTACCTTAATTCCTTATTTGGGCATCTACGTGATAGTCAAGACCCTTGGATTTTATAGTACCATTCCATGATTCAAAAAGAGACCCTTTGAGTGGTCTAGTCAAAGGTTTGATTCAAGATCTGGTTGAGAATGACATGTGATGATATAAACTGAAAAGACTTCTTGGCGGTCCGAAGATCATTTATTGACTCAATTAAAAAGGACCCCAGTGTGGTCAAATCACAATCATCACAGGCTCGTTCATTGTTTTCCTCCCCTACACATTCTAAGATGCACTACGTGACTATGCAAGGAATTACGTAATTATGGATGCATACATAATTACGAAGTTCAGTGCACAAGAAACCGTGGTAAGACTTACTATGTGTAAGAACCGATAGTGACAACCATAACGAAATGTGAACAATGTAATAGAGGTACGGTGGACGCACCAATAACGCTTTATATACTTGTATATAAGTGACCCTCTCACATTGCAAGCATGATGTTAATTAAAGTTACTAGAAGTTCAGGACTCTAACCAGTGATTGTTCGATCTTTTCAACTTCATGTTTCAAGCTCTCACAAGTTTCCTCTAAACAAATTTCGGGACGAAATTTCCACAAGTAGGGGAGACTGTGACATCTGTGCTTGTAATCATTGTAAACAATTCAGTTATCAATGAAATAAAGCTATTTGATCCCTATGTTTGTTTATTTGTGTTTGCTGTTTTTAATGTTTTGACTTTTATTCGATTTCAAACTCTAAATCACTTTCTGGAAGGTTATACGCAAACTGGTGCTTAAACGCAATCAGTTTAACGCGACGTACACTCCGGAACTATGACGTGAGACAAACATACCATAAATATCCTTTACATAACTTAGAAATAAGTTTCAAAGGATTCGGTATGGCAAAAACATGTTTTTTTGGACTAAAGAGCTAATTACGACAAAACTGCGAAACGAATGTTGGTGACCGCCCGAATAATATTTTAAATCCCATAAATATTCTGTTATGATTAAAATTTTATTTTTAATCAGGTTCGTATTGAAATATAAATTGAAACGCTTAAAAACGTTATTTTTCAAGTTTAAGCGCGTACTGCGTGAATCTGCGCGACATAGTGCTTCTACTGTAAAACACGGACAACACAGCCAGTCTTGGCAACTGTTCAGTAATATTTTGGCGGGATTATTTTTATAAAATAATAAAAATAATTTAGAACCCCATAAACCAGGGTTTAAACGCTAGAAAAAAAATACCCGGTACCCAGTTAAACACCTATTTTTATCTAGTATACCAACAAAATTACACTTAACCCCCCCCCCCCTCTCAAGTTTACGGTCATATCTATGATGGCCCCACCAAATTTTGTTACAAGATCTCTAATATATTTTGTAGATCTTATGGGACAAGTATCTCTAGTAAATCCTTCCAATATCTTTCCATATCTTCTTATATATATTCTATAATCTTTTAAGAGATCTCACCCTCACTCAACACTCAACCCTCACTCTCTCTCTCCCCCTACAACCGTTCCCAACTCTCTCTCTCTCCTCCATTTTCATTTCTTCAAACCTTCAAACATTGTTCTAGTGAATCAAGTCCCTTTCTAGTAACTTTCATGTTAGTATGAAGATCTAAAGGTGATTCCAAGGTGTTGTCAAGTGATTACAAGATTCCTATCATCAAAATCTCATCCTACAACCTACTTGAATCTTGAAGGTATAACATTATGTTTAAATCATACTTTTGATTCTTGGTTGTTCTTGACGATTGAAGTTTCTCTTAAATCTTGGGATTTTCACTAAACTTGAAATCTAAAATGAAATGGGTCTTGAAACAAATAAAAATGGTGATGTATATATGTATGTATAAACCGTATATATATATGTGTGTGTGTGAGTCTTGAAGTTCGATTTCTTGTTAAATACTTGTCTATGTTGTTACATGTTCTTGAAGGATGATAAAAATGCAAGTATTTGGTGATTTATGTATGATATGTTAAATATACGTTACATCAGCAAATACATCTGAATATCACATATTTTATGCATCTAAACCCATATAAAAAGATGATGAAATGTTAGTGTGCTTTAGGCACTTGTACATGTGAATATATGTTGATTTAGAGCTCAAAAAGTGATAAAAAATGGTTGTATGACAAAACTGAATTTGAACAGATTATAAGCACTAAAAATGACCCTATTTGATGTATTATAATGGCACAAAACTTTGACATAGGTTTGATAGCTTTGCATGTTGTACATATAGCTTAAAAAGTGGTAAAATATGCGGAAGTTGCACGATTTATATGCTCTATTTAAGACCTGCACTATTGTGAGTATAACCATTATTTTATTCAGTAAATAACATGTGTTATGTTAAAATTTCAAGTCGTTTCGATTTGGGATGGTTCGGGTAACGTCTGATGCAAAACTATGCGGTAAAACGGTTAAAAATCGCCTTTTCGGAGGATTTTTATTAAACTGTTTTTGATCAGTAACCAAACTGATATTTTTGATATAAAAACAAGTATTTTAACTTATACTAAGTTTACTTGGTGTTCGGTTAGTCATACGTGACTTCCGACGCTCAAAAATGTTACCGAAACGCTAAAATAAGTGTCTTTCGACATAACTATAATGGGTTATTCATGAGTAAATTTTATGTGTTACAATGTGCTATGTGTTTTATAATATGTGTATGATGACATGATAATACTTGACAAGATTATTTGTTTTACGCTAGAGTACATATACGCGAATATACCAAAATAATCAAAAATAATAACTTTTCGACGAATCTCAAAGTTATGTGAAAATTCTAAGTATCGGAGAAACTTCGTCATTTTTATGAATTTTGTTTATTAAATCATTCTTATTTAATTTAGGACAAATAAATAATTTGAGGGATTTCGTTAGCATATAGAAACGCACCCAAAGGTGAGTACATAGACCCCTCTTTTACTGTTTTTCAAACATTTTGGGGTGAAACACATGTGCCTACTTGTTACTTTCATGATTTCATGCTTTCATATCATACACTTGCTATGTTCATTAATACATTATTTTACGTGACATTTTCATGCTATGTATGTTCATCATACTTAGTGCATTGTTTTACATGCTTACATCTTGGGTATGACATTTGGTTTGTTTAAGTGTGACCATATACATTCATTAACATTAGCTACGCCGCTCGTTAGTAGGTAATGGTACCATAGGAATTGACAACTCCCGTTCCTGACATCCTGGGTATGTTTGGATGGAAGGAATGACCGAATTCGATTAAAACATTTAGACAGATAGACCTTTAATTTGTTTAAAGGTTTATCACCATAGTCGCAAGGCTTGGATGTATGCATTTTCACAATACCGCATAAATGTCTGTATTCAGTATAGCATGCATTTCCACAAAACATAACATTGATTTAAACTATGTTTTACTTCAATACATTGTTTTTGTGCATTTTCACCCATGGTTTAGTTGATACATATTTCACTTGCCATACATGACATTTTGTTTACGCATGACATGATTGATATTGACATAGACATTTTGACATTGTTATACACATTTCATGATTTACAGTTGACATTGGACATGGTTTTCCGCATAAACATTTTGACAATTGTTTTAGACATGGGCAATTTACATTGGTGGTTTGTTTGGGTAAGTGATTTAGGTAACGAGATGCGTGTAATATGATACAAGCATGGTGGATACGCCGCTGGTACTTTCTATATAAAAGTGCTTGTAATATATTACATATCGTAGCGTTACATAAATCATTCAGTTTGAATTTTTACATTTTATACAAATGACATATTTTTCTCAAGACATTGTTTTACAAAACTGTTTGTTATATACAAACTCATTTTACTTGGTTATCCATTTAACCAAACATTATTCTTTTACATATACATATCCATCATCGTTTTTCAAATGATTTATAAAACAAAACATTTTTTTTACGAGGATCATGACTGGCTTTTGTTAAACAACTTTTTCCCAACTTATAAGTCATGAGTCCTAAACCAATAAAACCTATGTACTCGCCGGCATTTTTATGCTGACATACCTATTTTCACATGTGTTTCAGGAGATGATGCATAGGATTGATCAAGATACACATAGGCGGACTTGGGCCTTTATGACAATAAAAGATGCAAGACTAGTTAATTATGTTATACTTATTTGTTGTTAAGACATTGTAACTCTCTTAATCAATAAAACAATATTTCAATTTTCCATGTGCTATGAAACAATGATTCTGTTACAACACTCCCCGACGATTCCGCCACGTTTTGTTGTTTTACGTGGTCGGGGTGTGACAGAAAAGTTGGTATCAGAGCTCATGGTTATAGGGAATTAGGTTATTAGTAATGCTTTGACCTAGTCTATAACCTTCCTAGGACCCTAACGCGAGTTTACTTGCGTTTAGTCATAAAACAATACCGTCACTTATCATTAGGTGACAACCACAACAAGAACATAAATTTGATCCGCTTTGAAAACTAATCATCTGTTCTAGGATGATGGATTACTAGGTTTTGAACCCTTTGTTATAAGGTTTTGAACCCTTCCAGTTTAACTCATATTTGGCTTAGTGCCTTTCGAGTTTTCAAAAATCCCGTCAAAGTTTGGGTCTAAATGATGTGAACACGTGCAAACTGGAAGAGTGAATGCCTGTACTCTGAGTTTTCTGTCTAAGGCTAGAGTGTTCATACAAATCCGCAGTATCGGACCAGTCACTCTTACCTGGGAACTCTTGGGGTGAGTGTTCACTTATAGGCGAGCATGTCTTCAGCGATGCATTATTATGACCCGCTTACTTTGATTCTTCACCATCTCATTTGTTTGCCTTAGGTAACAAACAAATGATCGCAATTTCTATGTGTTGTCATTTTGTTTTGATCACCCGATAACCTTTCACTTGTTTCTTCCTATGTCCTTCATTTTCTTCTAGAATGTCTCTTTATGGTGGACCACCACCAATAATTGCTTAAAGTGCACGGTCGTGCGATCGGAGAACGACCGTGCGACATCGAAAAAGCATAAAAACAGAACAGAACCATTCTATTAGTAACTCTGGAATTTTGGAGAGCTTTGCAGGCGATTTTGAGGCTCCGAAGGCTTCTGCTTTCACTCGGATTCAAGCCACATTGCTCGGTTTTGCTCATTTACTATCCGGATTCTTAATCTTGTGCTTGTTTATGGTTGGGTTTTCTAATCTTTCCATGTTTTTGTTAATCTTTCAAGCATTTAGATTAATATTTATGTATTATTGTAGCCTTTGGGCAAAAACACAACAATCCCTTGCTTGATTATAATCATTAGTAAGTTAATCTATGTTTGTAATGAAATTTGGAAGTGTTTTCTATGATTATCTTTGATGATTAGTTTGCAACCTTGTTATTGATATTGATTTCTTGATTATAAGTAATTGTGTTGGATGATTGGTGCTTGGTTAGGTAAGATAGTTGAAAAATGAAGCTTATTTAATCATGTATTAGTAAACTTTTAATTTGGTTAACTAGCTTAACTTGGTTAAAATGTGGGCACCATGATACTCTAACGGGTTAGTGGTTTAATAAAATGTAATTATTGTTAATCAAGAAAGCTTGCCTTCACGGAAGGACTCTAACGGGTTAGATGGTGTTGTTACGAATTCTTGCCATGATTTGTTAGCTTAGTTAGTAGTTTCGGCCAAAATTGCTATCTTGGTGAATTTATGTGCAAGATTTGTAAAATGAACTTGGTTGTGATTTAATCTAGTTTATGCTTGTCTCGGTGGTTGCATTGTGTTTATCGGTGTTGCTTTCCTTGATTAAGTGAGGTTAGAAAACTCCTAACGGATGACTAACTTATTTTTAGGAGATTTTTGTAGACATTAATCAATCGCACGTTAAAGAACAATTTTAGGTGGTTAAAGTGTGTTTATCGTTTTAACTTTCCGAATGATTGTCATGTTAGGATTCCCGAAAGGGATACTAATTGTCTCAAAATGGGAAATTGACCGAATGCTTCTAATGTCAAAACTGACTTAGTTCACATACTTTGGTTGTGTATTAAGCAAGGCTATTTATATATAATCTACTATGTTTTATAAGTATTTATTTATGCTTACTTTAGATTAATTAAAACCAAAACAACGTATGTTTTTACCGGTAATTTAGTGGCAAAGGTATAGTATTATTTCTCCGTCCATTTCCGTGGATCGATACTTGGTTCTTACCGATACTTTACTACATATATGACGGGGTACACTTGCCTCTTTCGTGTGTGTTTTGATGTAAAAGTAATAATCACTTTTATAAATTTAAAACCAATTCGTGTGTAATTTCATTGTAAAAATATGTATAGTCGCGCACGTACCATGCATTGACCAGCATGATGATACTGGCATATTCCACACTTGGGCCGAGTGCCCATATAACCCTTTCCTTTGTTCTTAACACCGGTTGCAGCCTTCGCCGGTGTGCTTGATTCACCTTTCTTGTTCACATTGCTTGTACCTTGCTTGAAGTTCGAAAATTTCCTTTTATTATCCCCAGACGACTCCACGTGAGTCTCTTTCTTCTTCTCCTCAGAATTCGAAAACTTGTTCAAGCGAATAGCTTCCTCAGTAAGAGCCACACTGAGATCAATGGCTTCTGTGATTGTCGCAGGCTTGGAAGTAGTAACCATACTCATGATCTGAGGTGCCAATCCCCAGATAAAGCGCTCGATACATCTGAACTCCGGTGTAACCATGTATGGCACTATGTGAGACAAATCGTGGAATCTCTGAACATACTCCGCAATCTTGGGACCTTCCATTTTTAGGTGCCAGAACTCAGTCTCTAGCTTCTGAATTTCAGCACGTGAGCAGTACTTCCTTCTCATGAGCTCCTTCTGCTCATTCCATGACATCGCATAAGCAGCAGCTTCACCAAGAGTTTGCACTTGCAAATTCCACCAAGATAGGGCTCCATCCAGAAACAGCCCTGAGATGTAGGTCACTTGTTGCTCGGGAGCACACTTGCTTATTCTAAGAACAGACTCAGTCTTCTCAGCCCATCTTACAAAAGCAACAGCACCTCCTGTGTCGTCGAAGTTCACGGGCTTGCAATCGAGAAATTGCTTGGAAGTGCACCCTGCACATACGTTAGGATTTACAAATGGTATTAGCGAACGTGCTAAAAATGTCCAAATGTATCATAGTATATTTCAAACGACTTAACATTACCATTAGGTGGATTGTTATTGCCGTGGTTCTGAGAGATATTTCCACTCGTTTCTGCATGCGAAGCAGCATACTGCGCAATAGCGGCAGCAATGATTCCTTGAAGTTCTGCCTCATTAGTGGGCATGCGCAGATCACGTCTTGGTGGCATCTTCTAGAAGATGTTTCACGTTGGTCAGGTCATAGTAAATAAAAGGCATACGTATGTAACAGCATTGATTAAACACATAACATCTCATGTTACAAATTAATCAAGCACATAGCATCACGTGTTGTAAAATTTAAAATAATAAATTCAACATCACATATAATGAGAATACTGCGGTTGCGCTATCATAAATCAAGACCACAATGTAATGTTTACAAGTTCATAACTGTATCGTACATCATCAGTAACTAAGGGCCACATTGCCCTAGTCCAAACTATCTAATCAGTGACAACAACAACCAATATACAAAACATCAAAAGTCATATCATCCAAAATGCGGTCTTCCAAAAAGCTGCATAGTCTGCACAATCGCGGTCGTCTCACCAAAAGTCTACCTATGTCGAATCAAAACGCCTATGCTGATGGCGGAGGAGGAGGGGAAAACGAGAGAAAAGTAAGCGACGCATATGCAGCCATTCCTCCTCTAAAGCACGGCTGACGCGCAGCAAATATGCTATCTGCTGCTCAGAGGTCAAGAAACGGACGTCTGAGTCGGGTGAAAGTGGACGCGGAGGGTGTGATGCTGAAAATGGGATCTGACAACGGCAAGGTGGTCGCTGAGCTCTCTCCAACTTCTGTATGCGACGGGTCAGTGCCTCCTGCTGTATCATCAGAGAAGTAAGGATGTCCTCCGTGGAGTACCCAACATGGTATGGGTGATACGGATCAGACAGTGGCATAATAGGGGGCGTAGTCCATAGAAATGGCTCGCTCGACGGAGTGAAGGACGGTGCAGTGGGTGGTGCAACAGAAGGAAACTGTGGTACAAATGGAAAAGGAGATGTCAACATGGGAGGAACAGGAATAGGCTGCTGCCTAGATGACCCCTCTCCAGGACGCGGTGGCGGTATGTCCTGAAGAAACGTAACAGGAAGATCTGTGCGATGAGCATCTGTGATGTGTGGGGGAAACAACGGGATATCAATGGGTGCTAAAATGGGTGCTACAAGGGGTGTAACAGGGAGCACGAATGGTGGGTAATCATCGTCATCATCTATCCACTCGTTACGGGTGTCGGCGTAACATTGATCTATATGGATCGCAAAAGGTGCGCGGTCGAACAGCACCGGCACGGGATCAGGAAGTGGTGCAACAACAGGATCCTCCATCAAGAGTGGAGCGTTAATAGGAGCGTCATCAACATGATCATCCACCAACGGTGGAGCAACAACAGGATGATCGGCAATAGGTATATCATCAACAAAAGGGGCAACAGCAGGTGCATCGTCATGAACAGGGTCATGCTCTAATGCAGGGTCAGGAGCAGCTAAAGGCTCTGGGGCCACAGCAGGCTCCAGATCAACAAACTCCATATCAAAATCAGCTGGATCATCAAACAAGGGATCGACAGTCTAGGGGCTGATCTAAGTGAATGAACTCAATATCTTGGTCAGGATCAAAACCAGGGGGAAAGACAGGATCAAAGTCATCGTCAACCTCATGATCAAACTCAAGGTCATGTGCGGGAGCAGGTGCAGCTGATGACGCCATGTTAGGGTCGGCGTCGTGAGAGTGATGTTGCACTCCCTGAGTGTGCAAAGATGTGGACGCCACAGACTCGAAGGAATCTGGGACAGGTGAAGCAATAGGAGCCTCCTCTGCAGGAGCATCAGCAATGGGTAAGATGACATCAGCAACAATAGGGACCCCGCCCTCATAGTCAGCCTCAGGTGGGTCCTCCTCAAACAGATCGACGTCGTCGTCAGAAACAACATCGAGGGGCATATCAAAAGCTGGGTAAGCAGCAAGAGGTATGGGAGCAAGGATCACCGCGAGTGGTAAATCCCCACCGGGATGGCCATCAGCAGGCTCGACTACGACGTCAGGCAGCGCAAAGGGCTGGAAATCATCATCATCGGTACTGGTGGTGTTGGAAGTGTAGACCTCTCGCTCCGACGAATCTCTGTCATCTAATATTATCGCCATGGAATCTGTAGTGTCTGAGAATCCAGTGTCTGATGAAGAAGGCATGATGTCTGTAACACAAACACACATATGCACCAACAATCAATCATATAATCAAATAATCATGCTAGTCACCAATAAGCAAGCAAGTATTTCTTCCTAGTCTCACTAGACTACCCTCCCAGCCTCTCAGACTGAACCTCCTAGTCTCTCAGACTAACTCCCTGGCCTCTAAAACCAAAACCTCCCCAATCTTTGAGATTGGACCCCTCAGTCTACATGACTGAACCTCCCAGCCTTTAGGGCTGAACTCCCTCAGTCGTCATGACTGAACCATAAATTTAGAAAAGTGCTCATGTAAAAATGTTTTCGTGAGAGCCCTAGTGATTATAGTCTAGACTCGAGAAGGAATCCTAGTTCGCTATGATCAAAGTTCTGATACCAAGCTGTCACACCGTGGCTTTGCGGAAGCGTGGGTTTATTTGGTGTGACTTCTTAATACCATAGCTTAATCACAACAAAGCTATATGAAGGTAAAACCATGATGATCATCCATTGATTTAAGTTTTAAAAATAAAATACGACATCATTGTTTTAAAAGTTGACACATGCAGCGAGATTTCAAAACAACATAATAAAAACATTGTTCATACGACACAACCATAAGACATAAAATAAACATAGTTTAAGACTTGTGACTCGTCCAGGAAAAAGCCACAACCCCTAAACTTGGATGACATCATCTCTCCTACGCAGCTTGACGACATAGCATACCTTGCCAGATCCCTAATTCCCTGAAATACCTGTAAGTTAATAAAAAATCAACAAAAGTTGAGCGAGTTCATGTAAAAGTGAGTATGTTTGTAAACAGTTAAAGTACGTCCCAAAAATGTTCCCGGTATGTAGCAATTAAGGAAAAAGAGATCACCACTGGTTTGCAAGGCCACTGGTATGTGTGAAGTGATGCAGGAAAACTCAAACCTAGCAAATTTGTACCGGGCCTCGGCTGTAAGACACAGTCACCTCTATGGGTCACCCTGACCTCACGGGTGTGGGCTCGTTACACCCAAATAGATCTATCACTCTTGTGTCCCTCGGTCCTACTACGAGGATTAATGGCTTTAAGCGTTGTACCCACCACTCACATGATCTGAACGTCCCAACCTTCCTTAAGCTAACCATACCATGTGTAAAATGTTCTAAATAATTGTAACATGTATTTCACCCCCGAAGTTTATAAAACTGAAAACAGTTAAGAGAAAAAGGGGGACATGAACTCACTGTAGTGCGTCCTCAGAACCAGCAACTTAAGACTCTATCTGCAGTACGACCACCTACAACGTACTAATATCTATTAGACGAACGGGCCGTGCCTTAGTTTAGTATTTTGTGTTCTTGAGTTACCTTACAAGATATCATTCCAAGTTACAACTTGTTGTTAAAATAATAATTATTTTAACTTATGTTTTGTTTTAGGGATTTGGAGAAATAGTTAGATAACTATTTCGTATTTGTACTTCGCAAGTATTTGCGGTTTTTAACGTCTTGACATCATATATTTTAAGTCCCACTCTAGGAATATATAATAATTCCTTTACCAAAAATAATATGTCCCAAAATATACATTTTTCCCAAAAATGGTATATTTTCATACTTTGTTACCAAATAATATTTACCCCTAAATATATGTTTGCAAACGTATTTTCCGGTATATAAGTGTGATGGTATTTTGCTATGTTACATTATTTTGTCCTAAATAATATAACTAGTTCCCAAAATAATCAAAAATCACACAAGCGTTTTTAATATCAAATATATATTCTAAATATATATTTATTCGCTTTTATTTTTGAAAACCCATCTCCGATACTTTGGAGTTTCGTAATAAAAATATGGCGAAGTTTATAGTCGAACACAAGTCAGAAAATATATTTGTTAGAAAAATAATTTTTTCTAAGTCTTATGATTTTTAGAAAATTTCGCCAGAGTTTCCCCTAAAACGGGAGCGCCCATGCTTATTAGCATATCGTTTTCTTTTTGAAATCATTTAACAATTTTCAACAATCAACTTTATAACATCAAAAGCAAAAATATACTTGTTACATTCTAGTCATGAACTTGATATTTCCCGAAAGCGCGTAGTAACTTAGTGAAGCCTTTAGTGGACTTAGTTACCCTCCGAAATGTATTTATTTCGCTAAAAATCACTTCTTTGAACAAGTTACGTTTTCACAACTTGTAAATAATATTTACAAAAATTATCTTCTTGAACTCCTCTTGTAAATAAAAGCTTTTTACATTCATTTTGTTTAAAAAAATGTAAGTTTATGTAAAGTTATGATTTTTTTCCAAAAACCGCTTCTTTACTTGGTTTCTTTATAAAAGGTTCTTGTAAGACTTGAATCCACATGATCACAACTTTACTAGTTTATTTATAATTTAGAAGAAAAAAACAAATATATTTTTATTCAAGTTCATGGCTCACTAGAAGGTGATTATGTTACTTAACATATAACCACTTTCTATTTTTGTTAAATCACACCTCTAAATTTGTTTAACAAGACTTTCATGGTGATTATTATCACACACCCATGATTCATCATAAAAACAACAACATGTTTACTACAATATTACACCAACATCATTTTACATCTTCAAGTAAACTTTATGTCTAAACTTTTATATCCAAGATTCTTGTTTCATATCTTCTAGTATTTTTGTTCTTATGATATAACATCACCATTTCACTACAAATCTTAACTATGAACAAGATGGAACAAGGGTGTAAAGATACTTACTACTAGCACAAGGCTAGGGTAGAAATCTAGTGCAAAGATGGTAAGAAAAAGATGGTGAAAAAGACTTGAACAAAGCTCCTTTGGAATCCCTTCAAGATGCAACCTCCATGGATCACTTTGAAGCTTTGAATGGCACTTGATGTTGGATAAGATGAAGACGTTGGAAGGTGGTGGTGGGTTCGGTTATGGGGGAACCGAAATGAGAGAGAGAGAGAGAAGTGAAGTGAGGGGTGTAATCTTTGAGGAATGATGATAATCTTATGAACCATACCATTTATAATCATCTTTGCATATTTTAGATACTTACACAAGCAAGTAATCAAATAAACAAATAAGATATAATCTTTGCATAATATTTGAAGTATGGTGAGAATGTGGGGTGGGTCCACCAAGGACCGAATTCGGTTTCTATGGGGGGGGGGTTGGGTGTAACTTTGTGACTAAGTGGGTAAGTGCTAGTTATAATTCAAGTAACTTGTTTATGTAAGTTAGTTATAGGGTTTTTAGTGGGTGTTATGACAAACGGGGATCAAGACTAGCCAGAAATGGTAAAACAATATCATTGACAAAAATTTAGTGTCCCGAGTAATGTCTTTATTCGGTTAGGTACCGTCCTGTTAAAGTGTTTAATTAGTCTAAATAATGTCTTTTACATGTATTTTGTAACACAAATTATTCCCGGCACTTAGGAAAGTATACAGGGCCATTCTGCCATGTTTTTGCACTGTGCTAGTAATTTAAAATGCTGAATTTTTATAAAAGAATGCAGAATTTTGCATTTAAAGTGGGTCTTTGGCACTTCCCGGCACTATAACTATCACCTAGTGACGCGGTTTTATGGTCCTCACTCCCCTACACTCCATACCAGTGTAGTACCTTATCCCTGGCTCATACTGGCCATAATAACACTGTCTGTCTAAGTGCTGGCAGCATGTCTCTAAATTATCCGTTCAGTGTGCTAACTGTGCTTTGTGCATCAAGTTGTCAGTTGTAATCAAGCACAGTCATTACCACACATAACGTAAATAAACATGCACAAGTAACACATAAGGTGCACACACACGTATAACAATAACCAAAATGCATAATTCGAGTTGCGAGCGCGATGTTGATTAGATTAGTTCGATTAGCGTTTTGTTAACTTTATCGCATTGTTACTTCCTATTGTTCACAGTCGTAAAGCGATTCGTAGCGATAAATATTCGTCGATTGCTACGATTATAATTAATTACTCCACATAATACAACTAACGTAAAACATAAACTAGACTACTATGGTCAAAGAAGTCAAAACAGGAATTGAGCAAGGAGTGACAGATTGCAGTTAGCAATCTTGTCTCCCTTTGACTTCAATCTTGACTTTAACTTTGACTTTCGAAACACGGGGTGTTACTACCTCCCCTAGTTGAGGGAATTTCGTCCCGAAATTAGGCTGAAGCCGTAACAAACAACTGCGGATACTTTGTCTTCATGTCGCTTTCGAGTTCCCAAGTGAACTCTGCGCCTCGTTTGCCTTCCCATGGGACTTTCACAATAGGAATGCGCGAGCGTCTGAGCTGCTTGGTTTGGCGATCCATGATTTCGACAGGCTTCTCCACGAAGTGTAGTGTTTCGTTTATTTGCAGGTCATCGAGAGGTACAATTAAATCATGCTCAGCTAGGCACTTTCAGAGGTTTGAAACATGGAAAGTCTGGTGGACATTACTAAGTTCCTCCGGTAGTTCGAGTCTGTAGGCGACTTTTCCGATCCTTTCCAGAATCTTAAAAGGTCCAACATATCGAGGCGCTAGTTTCCCTTTCTTGCCGAATCTGACCACACCCTTCCAAGGTGATACCTTTAGGAGTACGTAGTCGCTAACGTCAAATTCAAGGGGCTTGCGTCGTCTATCGGCGTAACTTTTCTGTCGACTTCGAGCTTTCAACAAGTTGTCTCAAATTTGGATGACTTTGTCAGTCGTTTCTTGCTATAGCTTGGGACCGGTTAATTGCGAGTGACCGATCTCGTGCCACACAATAGGCGATCGACATCTTCTCCCGTATAAAGCCTCGAATGGTGCCATTTGAATGCTGGAATGATAACTGTTGTTATACGAGAATTCAACTAACGGCAGGTAAGTGTCCCAATTACCACCGAAATCTATGACACACGAACGGAGCATGTCTTCAAGAGTATGGATCGTTCTTTCAGTCTGACCGTCGGTTTGAGGGTGGAATGCGGTACTCAGATTAAGCGTGGTACCGAGAGCCGCTTAAAACGTTTCCCACAGTCGCGAGGTAAACCGAGCGTCACTGTCAGAGATGATGTCGCGAGGCGTCCCATGATTACAAATGATCTCGTTGGTGTAGATTCGGGCTAATCGTTCTACCTTGTAGTCTTCTCGTATTTGCAAAAAGTGAGCAGATTTGGTCAAACGGTCAACAACAACCCAGATGCTGTCGTGACCTGATGACGTGTGCGGAAGCTTTGTTATGAAGTCCATAGCTATACTCTCCCACTTCCACATAGGGATTGGGGGTTGTTCGAGTAAGCCAGAGGGCCTTTGATGTTCAGCCTTGACCCTTGCACAAGTCAGGCACTTCCCAACGTAGAGGGCAATATCCCTCTTCATACCCGGCCACTAGTACTTGTAGCGAAGATCCTGGTACATTTTATCGGCACCGGGATGAATAGAATACCGGGATTTGTGGGCTTCGTCCATCAAAATCTTTCGCAGTTCGGTCCGTTTAGGGATCCAAATTCGGTCCAGGAAGTGGAATATCCCATTTGACTTATTCATAAGCTGAGCTCCATCGTGATAGATTCTCTCCTTCTTCAGAGTGCGTTCATTAAAACAGGCATGCTGGGCTTCGCGGATGATAGTTTCGAGATCGTGTTGGGCTTGAGTATTGCGAATGCTGAAGCTCCTTCTGCTGAGAGCGTCGGCCACGACATTTGCTTTGCCTGGGTGATAACGAATCTCACATTAAACCAAAACATTAATATTGACCTTAACTTAGTACTTATGAGATTAACAATTAATAACAAAAGTCGCGGAACTATATCTTGAATGTGTTCGGTTCGGAAGCATCGACTCGATCATCATCTGCATACTTGCAATACCTAAAAGCTGGAAATTTTGACAAATGTTAGTATTAGATTCTTTAGAAAATACGTATAATCGAAACTACGCTTAAAAACAGATTCGATTTGCTATGATATACAAAATTAACCAAAATGGCTGCGATCCACCGTAACTTACGGTGGACACCTTAAGTTACAGTAGCCACTGGGCAACAACAGTCTGCCGTAAGACAGTAGAGAACTGCCGTAACAACTTTCCCTCTACCGTAAGTTACAGTAGCTACCGTAACATACGGTAGCTTCTGCATATCTTCCTGTTTTGCTGTTTTGAGCCGTATGTTCCAGTTTTGCACATTTTTCAAACAACAAAGCACATCATGGAACATTATTTCGTAACAAAGTAACCCATCTTGGGTATTCTTTATGTTCAATACCCACGCTCCCATTACCGGTTTGCGTGTTTAATACTTTACTTCCCATCACTCGGGCTTATAGGTAACGGATGTGGTACTCTCGTTACCCAGTTTGTACCTGATCGGAGTGTCGCGCTCCGGTCAAAGATAATATTTATATACCCAAATTACCCTTAACAAATAGCTAGTGGTAGTGAGGGGTCGAACCACGAAGAGTATGTGGTTTGTGTATGGATTTGATTGAATTATGAAGGTTGTCACTATTATGAAGCTTGCTAAGGTATATTTGTATTTTTGTTTAATTGGAAGATGTGAATTAGGATTACTAGAGTGATTTAATGGATTAACTACTAGTGATTAGCTAACTGCAAGAATTGAAAATGATTGATTGAACAATAATAAGAAAATAAGGTTCACACCCGGTTTCAACTAATGCAAGACTTAGGGTTACTATGTATTTTAATTAGCTTTACTTGAAATAGTTCATTAACGGGTCGCAATCACAAAGCTTAGGTGTCAATCGCTATCAACATCGTAAACAACGGACCATGATACACTTCGTTACTTTGGACTAGCAAATCCTACCAAAAGACAAGGCATAAATACGTGTATTCATTTCACAAAGTCAAATTTAATCATTCGCTCGACAGTTTGCAAATTCAATACCAACTTAGGACAATTGTCTAAGATTCAAATGCAATTCAAGTTGTCACAAAACAATTAACAAAACATAATAAACCCTAAACCTTACAAAAGTCTACACCGGGGTGAAACCTCCAAGAAATTAGCCGCGCATGATCAAAGAAACTTGATCACCGGATGTTGAAAGCTTGAATTGGATCATCGTGAAGCTTGAAGATGAATGGATGGATGAAGGTTAGGGTTTTGGATGAGTGATGATGGTGAATGGATGATTGAATTGATGGATTGGTGAATTGATGGAGCTAGGGTTTAGAATCAAGAAGATAATGGTGATTTTCTTGACTCCGGGATGATGGAAGGATGGTAGGTGGAATGGTAGGTGAAAGATAGTGAATAATGGCTCCCAGATGAAGTTCTAACTTCAAAATAGAGTGTAACTCCTGTTTCTTGGTCAAAATTGATGTTATAACTCGTCCCCAACTCAAGAATCAAGTTTTTCGCAAAGCAAGAAAGTAAGGGCCGTCCCCGACGGCCATTTAGGGCGTCCCCGACGGCCCCTGGAAGTCCCAGTTTCGCCCGACAGATTAATTAGCTATTTACGGAGGTTTCTGGCCGACGGAACAATCCAGAGGGCGTCGCCGACAGCCCTATTGGGCGTCGCCGACGCTGGCTAGTTTTGCCAGTTTCGTCCGAAACTGTTTTCTTCATAACTTCTTCGTTATAACTCCGTTTAACTCACCGTTTTCGCACACATACTCGTATTTCAGCCCTCTATCATGCCATCTTACAATATATTCATTTTAAATCCATTAAAATTCCACAAAACACATCCAGTCTTCTTGATTAACCCGGTTTTGTTCATTTCACATCCCCGGTTGATCCTATTCGCGTCCCGGTGCTCCGTTTAGCTCCCGATTAGCTCCTTAAACTCTTTTAGACCTGTGAAACACAAATCCCATTAAAAGTAGGCTATTCAAAATTAAAAGCTACATAAAAACATCAACTTAAGCACAAACGATCACCGGTTTTCGACCACGTATCACATCCCCACACTTGTCGTTTGCTTGCCCTCAAGCAAATCTGTTTTTCACTTTCACGTGGGTCGAACGAGAAATACACTCCCCATTCTCGAGACTAAGGTTAAGGTCAATTGTCATGCTCAAGTTCCAACTTTTTGCAATTTACAAAATATCTAACGGTAAAGTGAATAATCACATATAAAATGGTTATCCAAGATTAACCCGCCCTTGAAACCAATAAATCATACACATCCCTCACAATGTTCTCTCCACTCGGTTTATAAATTGGCTAATTTTCATGATGTATTAGCAGTTTCAAAAAGTAATCAGTCAAAACCGATTAGAACACATACCCTCATAGGCTTGCGACTCAATCATTCTCCACCACTGAACACGAATACTAAGCACAAGTCATAAGGTCTTTGTAAGGGTTGTAACGGGGCTAGGCTAAGGGTAGGAAATAGAATATTTAAAGTGGCTAAGGTGATGAAAATTCGATTTTTATTACAAAGCAACTATTCTAAACACGACTAACTACCAACATTAAACTAGAAGGCAACAATTTTCGCCTTTTATTCAATCAACTAGAAACACATATTTTTGTTCTTTTCTCAATTATTTTTTATTCTTTTTCGCAACATTTTCTGATTTTTCTCTTTTTTATATAAGCAAACGAACAATTCACAACTATACAAACTTAACTCCTATAATCGAATTTCCATCACACGGGTTTAAAAGAAAAGGTTTAAGGTTATGGGCTAAATGGGTTGTCAAACGAAAGGATTAGGCTCAAAGTTGGCTACTAAGGGATAATTTTTTTTTTTGTGTAGGGATGGATAAATGGTGTAAAAGGAAAGGTTTACCTAATGCCTTAATCATTCTCGTGCTTGTATTCGGTCTATGGTTTCAAACGTATCAAAAGTCGCAAGTTCTACAATACGTGACTAATGGTCCACTCAAACAAAGAAACATAAATATATAATCCTATGATGTAAAAGTGGCTCAAAACCTCACATATATAAAGGGTATAGTATGTGACATGCATGATGTCCTAGTTTCTTAGGCGGATTATTCCCAAATAACCACCCGCTAAATACCCGTCATGCTATTAATTCGAACTTGACCATGACAAAAGACCAAATGGGTTGTGTCATCCCTTGTTGACTTAGTTACTTGTGCTTTTAAGATCGCTTTTGAACCAAGACATTTTTGAAATTTTTTTTAAAATTTTCCCCCATCCCCACACTTGAGGTAAACATTGTCCTCAATGTGTAGTATTTAAATGAACGGGTCAAAATTGAAAAACTTTTACTACTCCCCCATCCCCACACTTGAGGTAAACATTGTCCTCAATGTGTAAGAACTAGAGTTTTAAAACGCACAAGGGATGTGACACGGCTAATTCCCAAAAATTTCACCCCGAAAACTAAAATATAATTACAATCCACTTATTACTAATCTAAGAATCAAGGTAAAAGGAAACGCATGCACCTGATTTTTATCGCTAGATGCTCATGTCTTCTTCTTCTCTTCACAAAAACGGTCGTCCCTCGAACATGATGTACCTACAAATCTTAACCCTTGTGTAGAAGCATGCTTCTCACAACCATTGATATTTGTTAGCTACTTAGTTCTACCATTTTTATGAAAGTGTTACCAAGTCATGCGTTAATTTACATTGATTTATGTGGAAAATTAATTTACAACAAAAACAATCCTAACTCACTTTCGTAGGAATCACGGTTGCATTTAGCTTATGCAACAAGCCCTTTTAAACCCCCCAATAGCTTGGGAAGACGAGTAGGTCTCGTGAGGGTTATATAGGGAACACACCCACAACGTTCATTTAACTACTAAAACAAAATAACAAAATTATACAACAACAATACTAACTAAACTACGGATAACAACTAAAACGAAATGCGAAATGAAATATACAACAACAATTGACTTACCACCTCATGGTGGTCGAATGGCATGCTTGCCGCCTACAAACTCCTCGAAATCACCCACCGGTGATTCATACCATTTGTTGCCAAACGGTCCAAACTTCCTCACCTCCTCTTCCTTCTTCTTTTCTAGAGGTGACTTTTTTGCCTTCTTTTTCTTAACCGTTTTCTTCCTTGTTTCTCCAAACCTACCAACAATAGCACACACCTTTTTGTTTGGATTCATGTCCTTTTTAGGACACTTATCCTCACCGAGCGGGTTAGTGAAATTTGGAAAAACATTTAAATTTAATTCCCGGTCCCCAAACTTCATGCTTACCGTTCCCGTTGCACAATTTATTATCGCATTAGCAGTTGCCAAGAACGGTCTACCCAAGATAACTACCGGTTGGGTGTCCTCAACACACCCAACATAGTCTACTACCAAAAAGTCAACTGGGTAGTAGCAATCATCCACCTTAACAATCACATCCTCCACCATCCCCCGTGGATGTGTGGGAGTCTGATCAGCCAATACCACGGGAGTATCAAATTTTTTCAATGGACCAAAATCGTATTGGTCATACAAACTCCCGGGTAAAATGCTCACACAAGCTCCAAGATCGAGGAGCGCCCTCTCGATTTTAAATGTTCCAATTTGAATTGGAATAAGAGGATCTCCTGGATCTTGAGCTTTTTGGGGGAGCGCACTTGATAAAACGGCACTAACATGAGAAATCAAATCAACCGATTCGGGTAATTTGTTGTGCCGTTTTTCAATGCTCAACTCTTTCAAACATTCCACATGAGCCGGAACTTTTTTAATGTCATCAAACAACGGCAAATTAATTTTTACTTGTTTAAAAATTTCCCACCTCTCATCCTTTGGTGGGCACCGTTCTTCAAGATTTGATGCGTTAATTGAGTTGATTTGATTTAAACAATTTTCACAAAAAGAATTTTTATTCATGTTTTCAATTTTAATTTGTGAAATCGTTTCTTGTTCATTTTTACTTTCCGACTCATCACTTGTATTTTCCACTATACCATCAACACATTGTGGTGGTGGAATGTTTTCAACACTACTACAAACCTCATCATTTGAAAGAAGAGTTACCGCGCTGATGTGCACATTCCTCACATTGCCCGTGCTTGAACTTTGATGCTTTGGGTTCATCGTAGTGTCACTTGGAAGCTTTCCAATGTTTCCTCTCATTTGAGCCACTACCTCCGTGAGTTGGCCCACTTGCTTTGCCAATGCTTCATGTGATTTATCCCGAATCTCATTCTCTTTCTTGGACTCTTGCATCATTGAAAGCATTGAATCCATTTTTGCATTCAAATCACCACCACCTCCTTGATTATTCGTTGACCCATGACCATCTTGGTTGTAACCTCTTTGGCGAGTTTGGTGTGAATACCCACCTTGATTTCCCGATTGGAAATTCGGGTTCATTTGGTTGGAGGAATTACCATACCTAAAGTTAGGATGGTTCCTCAACCCGGGGTGATAAGTGTTGGAGTTCATGTCATATTGCCTTCGGTCCCCATACACTTGATTCACCTCCACAGTGGCTTGACAATTCTCGAACCGGTGACCGATGTCTTCGCATTCTTCACATACAGCGTATTGCACCGCATTCACTTCCCTCTTCTTCATGCGAGCCAACTCCCGCTCTAATGTTTCAATTCGATCCTTAGAACTCGCATCACGGTCGGGCCAAGACCTTGAGGTGGGGTGCTTTTTGGCCCGATCAGCCGACTCTTTCGCTTTTGACCTTTTACTCATCCTTTCAAGGAACTCCCAATCGTCATCCTCGTGATTGCTTAATAAGGTTCCATTACTAGTCGACTCAAGGTGGTTCCATGTCTCATCATCCAAACCCCTTACGAAACATTTGACCAACTCCCATTTTTCAATTTGATGATGTGGGCATTTCCGAATCAATTCCTTGTATCGGGTGAAGGCTTCATGTAGCAGTTCACTCGAAAGTTGGCGAAAGGACCGAATTTCATCTCTAGCATCGTCGGTCTTCGCCATTGAGTAGTATTCATCAAGAAAAACTTGTTGCATTTCATCCCATATGCGAATACTACCCGCCGGAAGTGTGAGAAACCATTGCTTCGCCTTGTCCTTCAAAGAAAATTGAAACAATCGAAGCTTGACCTCTTCCAAGGCGAAATCATGCCCTCGAATAGTACTACATATGGCCGAAAACTCCGCCAAATGAGTATACGGTTCATCATTGGACCTCCCGTTGAAGTGGGGGAGGATGTTGATGTAATGGGGCTTGCAATCAAACATTCTCCTCTCGCATACAATTGGTGAGTCATTGTCGGTGACCACCGGCCTAAAATGGTCATTTACTCCCCTTGGAGGTTGTTGACGCCGACGTGGGCCGTTAACTTCTTGATCAACCGGTCTTCGATTATCCCTTCGATCATCTCTTCGATTTCCACCTTGGTTACCTCCTCCCACGAAACGAGGAATCCGGTTATGATTCACATTATTGTTGTTATTGTAGTACCCATCATTCCGGTTCCTTTGATTGTTGTTTCGTGGGTTGCGATTGTTTCCATAACCATCGTTTCGAGCATTCCCATAACCATAGTTTTCATTTCCCACAAAATTGGCATTTTGATAACCAAACTCCTCATCATCAAACCCTCTTATATTGTAAGCATTGCCCCGATTCACATACCCCCAACCATCGTCTTCTCTCACATCGTAATTTCCCCCGTCGTCCGAGTATTCTGAGTGAATACTCACGTGTTCTGGCGATTGATAACCGAGAACGCTATACGGTTCGTCATCAGGGATTGCATTCCTCAAGTCATCAATGTTGAAGAATGGGTCTTCATTCGCGGGATTCTCGCGATCACGATTACCCCTACGATCGGAATTTACATTTCGTTCATTGATGTTGGTAGGTAAAGGGTTTTGTTGGTTAGAATTTGGATGTGGGGGTGTGCGTGTTCTTTGGTTGTTGTTATGGTCGCGGTTTTGGAATGGTGGTGTTGGTGGTCTCGAATTGTTACCACCGCCCGGTTGGTCTTGTGGAATATTTTGAACGGCTCGAAGGTTGCCCTGATACTGAAATTGGTATTGGTTGTTTGGGTGGTTTGAGTTTTGGGGATCCATTGAACTAGGTTCAACGGATAGTGTAAGTGGTGAATGGGTGGTCTGGTTGGAAACGAGTGTTGCTTCCAACCGGCTTACCAAATTCCTTCTTGCAACTCTTTCGATTTCCGGTTCGTAGACTAACGGTGAAATCCTCCCGGAGTTCCGCGTATGCATGCAGTACCTGTAACCTGCACAAGTAACACACCCCGCGTAACAAAGAAAAAGACAAAATACAAGAAAAGAACTATGCAATTTAAACAGTTAATCACGCAAATTCAAACAATATCTAAACACAAAGCGCACGCACTCCCCAGCAACGGCGCCAAAATTTGATCGGAGTGTCGTGCTCCGGTCAAAGATAATATTTATATACCCAAATTACCCTTAACAAATAGCTAGTTGTAGTGAGGGGTCGAACCACGAAGAGTATGTGGTTTGTGTATGGATTTGATTGAATTATGAAGGTTGTCACTATTATGAAGCTTGCCAAGGTATATTTTTCTACTTTTGTTTAATTGGAAGATGTGAATTAGAATTACTAGAATGATTTAATGGATTAACTACTAGTGATTTAATGAATTAGAATTATGAAGGTTGTCACTATTATGAAGCTTGCCAAGGGCCGTCCCCGACGGCCATTTAGGGCGTCCCCGACAGCCCCTGGAAGTCCCAGTTTCGCCCGACGGCTTAATTAGCTGTTTACGGAGGTTTCTGGCCGACGGAACAATCCAGAGGGCGTCGCCGACGGCCCTATTGGGCGTCGCCGACGCTGGCTAGTTTTGCCAGTTTCGTCCGAAACTGTTTTCTTCATAACTTCTTCGTTATAACTCCGTTTTACTCACCGTTTTTGCCCACGTACTCGTCTTGTAATTCAGCCCTCTATCATGCCATCTTACAATATATTCATTTTAAATCCATTAAAATTCCACAAAACACATCCAATCTTCTTGATTAACCCTGTTTTGTTCATTTCACATCCCCGGTTGATCCGATTCGCGTCCCGGTGCTCCGTTTAGCTCCCGATTAGCTCCTTAAACTCTTTTAGACCTGTGAAACACAAATCCCATTAAAAGTAGGCTATTCAAAATTAAAAGCTACGTAAAAACATCAACTTAAGCACAAACGATCACCGGTTTTCGACCACGTATCAGTACCTATCCTTAATAACTCGTTTGATTTACCATTATGAAATCCATCATTCAAGCAAACCAAACTACTTACATCTTCGCATTCTAAAATTACCAACAAATATCAATGACAACTAATTTACAATAATAATGAAGCGATAGCCACATACCTTTAAGCTTTCCCTTCAAACGAGTGCCCGCACCGGCTTGACTTCCCGATGCCTCAATCGCGTCGCCTAAAATGCACAAGCCATTTATCATTAGAACCCTTCGGCTCATAACTAAAGCTTGTTAATTTAGCCAAACACCACAATTAGTGTCTATCAACATTCTTTTAGGCGTTTTGTCAAGCATCTTATGTGCATATCTTTTTATTAACCATTTTCATTCAATTATACCTTGGTAAATCCAAGAATTTCAATCTATTCAACTTAATTACCCATTACAACCCATATTAACATGCTAATTCAACAACTCAAGGTTGTTACTCACATAGTTCATTCAATATATTGGGGCTTTTCATTCTAGATAGAAACCCACTTCATTCTATGGCACATAACTATACAAACACAACATTTATTAATCTATCCACATGATTTCAGTTAGGGTTTATGATCCTACACTCAAATCACACTTCCTTGAATCATAACATCATTCAATTATTCAAGAATTTCAGTAAATTATATTTTCACCCAAAATCAAACATCACCAAAACTGAAATTGTAACTTACCTAATGTTAGACAAGTGTGGGTGATCAAGATTCTTGATACATGCACCAATAAACACCTCAATTCGACCTTCAATTGACCAATTTAGATGAAAGTAGGGTTTGGGTGTTTTTCCTTGTCTCTGGTCGCCCCCCCCCCCCCACACGCACACACTGATGTGTGTTGGGTTTTTGATTGTTTTAATTTTTAATAAAATCAAGTTTGCCCATCTTTTCAAGATCAGCCCCTCAAGTTTGTTTTGTTTAACTAATGTAAATTTAACTAACACCTTTCATTTATACTTTAAGATAAGGTGTTTTTAACCTGTTAATTATTTTTGGGGTGTTACAAGTCCACCTTCCTTAAAGAGGGTTTCGTCCCCGAAACCACTTTACGTATAAGAATTCTAACGTATACATGTACCGAAAAGTGAAGGGTAGAGTCGTCTCATTTCCTCTTCAGACTCCCAAGTGGTGTCCGATCCTTTCCGGTGTTCCCATTTGACCTTTACTTGGTCAAATTCTTTGTTCCTTAAGTTCTTAACTTTACGGTCTAGGATTACGATAGGCCTTGCTATATAGTTGAGTTTATTATCAATCTCTATATCATTGAGGGGAACATAGGCCGTATCGTCCGCTAAACACTTCCGCAGATGCGAGACATGGAACGTGTTGTGTATCCCTCTTAGCTCCTCCAGTAATTCTAGTCGGTAAGCCACCTTACCCACTCGCTCCAAGATTTTAAAAGGCCCTATAAATCATGGACTCAACTTTCCTCGTTTTCTGAACCGGATAATCCCTTTCCACGGAGATACCTTAAGCATCACCCTATCACCAATTTGAAATTCGATTGGCCTTCGTCTCTTATCTGCATATGATTTTTGTCGATCCTAAGCAGCCTTCAAATGGGCCCGGATCTTATCAATTTTCTCGTTCGTAACCCGAAGCACATCTTTATGAGCAAGCTCTCGAGGGCCTACTTCTCCCCAGCATATCGGCGTCCTACATTTTCTCCTGTAAAGCATTTCATATGGGGCTCCACCAATGCTTGAATGGTAGCTGTTGTTATATGAAAATTCCACTAACGGCAGATACACATCCCAACTATCACCGAAATCTATTATACACGCTTGAAGCATATCTTCTAACGTCTGTATTGTTCGCTCACTTTGCCCGTAGGTTTGCAGGTGATATGCGGTACTAATCAATAGCTTGGTACCCATTTGTTATTGAAATTCGCGCCAGAAATTCGAAGTAAACCGGGTATCTCTATCAGACACGATAGTTACCGGCACTCCGTGGCGCGCTATGATCTCGTTCACGTATACTTCCGACATCTTCTCAGAGGTGTAGGTTTCCCGAATAGGGATAAAGTGAGCGCTCTTGGTTAGTCTATCTACAACTACCCAAATGGCGTCAAATCCCCGAGCCGTTCTTTTCAGTTTCGTCAGCAGGTCCATGGTAACATGTTCCTATTTCCAAATCGGAATATCTAGTGGTTGGAGTTTTCCATAAGGTTTTTGATGCTCCGCTTTGACTTGCAAACAAGTCATGCACTTCTCCACGTATTTAGCCACATCTCTTTTCATCCCTGGCCACCAATAATCTTCTTTCAAATCTCTATACATCTTGGTTGCTCCAGAATGGATTGAATAGCGAGACTTATGAGCCTCGTCAAGTAGAAGATCCTTAACACCACATGTGTTTGGGACCCAAATCCTACCATTCCGATATTTCATCCCATTACTCCCTTCCACAAGATCTTTTATCATCCCTTTTATACGTTCTTTCTTCCAGTTTTCTTCCCTTACTGCTTCGATCAGGGCTCCTCGAATTCGTTCAAGCAAGCCTGAGGTTACTACCAGCTGCGTAGACCGTACTCGAATTGGAGTGTATTCATCTTTTCGGCTAAGGGCATCCGCTACCACATTAGCCTTTCCGGGGTGAAAGTGGATCTCGCAGTCATAGTCCTTCACCACTTCTAACCAACGCCTCTGCCTCATATTTAACTCCTTCTGATCGAAGAAGTACTTCAAACTTTTATGGTCAGTGAAAATAGTACTTTTCACACCATACAAGTAATGTCTCCAGATTTTTAAGGCGAAGACTACGGTCGCCAACTCAAGATCATGAGTCGCGTACTTTGTTTCATGCGGCTTAAGTTTCCTAGAGGCATATGCGATCACCCTTCCCCTTTGCATTAGCACGCACCCAAGGCCTAGGTGTGATGCATCTGAATACACTACCATATCCTCCGTACCATCTGGTAAAGTCAACACCGGTGCACAGGCTAACTTTTCTTTTAATGTCTGAAATGCCTTTTCTTGATCGCTTCCCCAGACGAACTTCTCGTTCTTGCAGGTCAACTTGGTCAATGGCGCTGCAATCTTGGAGAAATCCTGAATGAATCTCCGATCGTAACCTGCCAACCCAAGAGACTTCTAATTTCGGATGGACTCTTTGGAGGGTTCCATTTTGACACCGCTTCCACCTTCGACGGATCCACCAATATTCCCTCGGCACTTATGACATGCCCTAAGAATTGCACCTCTCGTAACTAGAAGGCGCATTTTGAGAATTTAGCATATAATCTTTCCCGCCTTAATACCTCCAACACTTCTCGTAAATGGTTAACATGATCCGCCTCGTTTCTTGAATAAACGAGGATGTCGTCTATAAAGACAATCACCGATTTATCGAGCATCGGCTTGCAAACCCGATTCATGAGGTCCATGAAAGCCGCGGGCGCATTCGTTAATCCGAAAGGCATCACGAGGAATTCGAAATGTTCGTATCGTGTACGGAATGCTGTTTTTGGTACATCGTTTTCCTTTACCCTTAATTGGTGGTAACCCGATCTCAAATCGATTTTTGAAAACCAGCTAGCACCTTGTAATTGATCGAACAAGTCGTCGATCCTCGGGAGTGGGTATCGATTCTTTACCGTGAGTTTATTTAGCTCCCGGTAATCAATACACATCCGCATGCTCCCATCCTTCTTCTTTACAAATAGCACTGGCGCTCCCCAAGGAGATACGCTAGGCCGGATCAATCCCTTTTCGAGTAAATCTTGTAACTGGGACATTAATTCTTGCAGTTCCGACGGTGCCAGTCTATAAGGTGCCTTAGCAACTGGTTTAGCACCCAGAGTCAGTTCAATCCCGAACTCTATTTCACGCTCTGGCGGCATTCCAGGAAGATCCTCGGGAAAGACATCTTTGAATTCACGCACCACCGCTACGTCTTCAATCCTTGGTGTCTCTTTTTCCATATCGCGTACATATTACACCCGTGTAGTATAAACTTGTGAGCTTCTATCATAGAACACATCATGGGATTACAAGCCTTCTCCCCATAGATGATGACACGCTTCCCGCTTGGAGACGTTAAGTGTATCTCCTTACGTAAGCATATCACCTTAGCGTGGTATCGAGACAACCAGTCAATTCCGACTACCACTTGAAATTCACCCATAGACATGGGTATTAGATCAATGGAGTATTCCTCACCATCGATGTCCAGTTTGCATTCCCGACATATATCACAAACAATGAAACTTTTATTATTACCTACTTCTACTTCCATTGGCATAGGCAATTTAGTTAATGTAAACAAAGGGTTTTGAATAAATCTATGAGAAACAAAAGACTTATTCGCACCCGTATCAAACAAAACACGTGCAAGGACAGAATTTATAGTAAATATAACTGTAACCACATCTGGTTCCATCTTTGCTTCAGCAGCGGTGATTTGGAACGACCTTGCCTTAGCTTTTGGGGTTTCATTCTTGGAGTCAGCACTCTCTTTCTTTCCCGTTAGTTCCGGACATTCTGACTTTTTATGACCCGGCTGATAACATTTATAGCACACCGTCACTTTGTCTGGGCAGTTTAAAAGCCCATGCCCCGTCTTGCCACATGCAACGCAAGGTTTGTTCTTCAAGTAACATTCACCTTTATGAGCGCGTCCACATATTTTGCAACTCGGAGAACCTCCTTTTGCATTTCCTTTCTTCGAAGATTCAGCTACCTTTGACTTCTTTGTGGGACTCGGGTTTTCATCCAAGGCCCTTCTCTCACCTCTTTCAACTTGCCTTTTTAGTTCAATCTCGCGCTCCCGCGCTGCATTGATTATTTCGGTAAGGCTTTGGTAATGTGAGGGAGTCATAAACTCCCTATATTCAGCCCTCAGCATGGTATGATATTAATAGATTTTCTGTTCTTCGGTTTTGACCAACTCATCACAAAACTTGAGCTTATCCATAAACGTCCCCGTAATTTTATCAACGGTTTCACCCTTTTGCCTCAATTACATGAATTCTTCTTTTATCTTATTGATTACCGCCTTGGGGCTATGATGTTTGAGAAATGGTGTTTTAAAGTCCTCCCAAGTCATCACCCTCGTTGCTTCGACACCCCTTTCATTCCTGAGGTTGTCCCACCAATCCTTGGCTTCGCCTCTAAGTTGGCCAGTTCCATAAGCCACAAAATCGCTTTCATCACAATGCGTTCGTTCGAAAACACCCTCGATATCGCTTATCCACCTTTGACAAGCAATTGGATCCACCTCTCCATTGAAGATCGGGGGTTTACACGCCATAAACTTGTTGTAAGAACAACCTTTCTTTTCTTTAGCCTTGCCTCTATCATTGGTAAGGTCTTCTCTTAATTCACCCATCTTTTCCTCCATAGTCAAAAGTAAGGTGTTTTGCATCCTTTCCATAAATCTTGGTAGGCTTGCTTCAATTGCCCTTCCGACTTCCTCGACAATCTTCTCTTTCAACTCGTCGGTAGTGAGGGATAGAACACTGTCACTAGCACCTCCCGACATCTTCTTACTGAAATGTTAAAATAATTCGATAAATAATTTGTTCAATCACTCTCATGCCTTTACATGAGAATTCGTACTCGCTATTCAGCCAAGTATATAACTTTTCCTTAACAGTTTATACTAAGTGTACTTCCCGGGTTCGAGTATATTACTATACTCCTCCCATACACAATAAATCATTATTCCTTCTAATCTTTTAATTTAAAATTTGCTTTAAATAAATTCTTACCGGATGTTGATCAAGCCTTGAACCGAACACATTTGTCTTTAACCTTAGCTCTGATTACCAACTTGTAACACTCTACTTTTGATTTATGAGTTCTTACCGACAAGTTAGAATATTAAATATAACATTAAACCAAAACATTAATATTGACCTTAACTTAGTACTTATGAGATTAACAATTGTTCAAAACAACATTAGGATACATATGTATTCCATCATTTACATAATTCTTAACCATAACTATTAATAACAAAAGTCGCAGAACTAGATCTTGAATGTGTTCGGTTCAGGAGCATCGACTCGATCATCATCCGCATACTTGCAATACCTAAAAGCTGGAAATTTTGACAAATGTTAGTATTAGATTCTTTAGAAAATACGTATAATCGAAACTACGCTTAAAAACAGATTCGATTTGCTATGATATACAAAATTAACCAAAATGGCTGGGCTCCACCGTAACTTAACTTACGGTGGACACCATAAGTTACGGTAGCCACTGGACAACAACAGTCTGCCGTAAGACAGTGGAGAACTGCCGTAACAACTTTCCCTCTATCGTAAGTTACGGTAGCTACCATAACTTACGGTAGCTTCTGCATATCTTCCTGTTTTGCTGTTTTGACCCGTATGTTCCAGTTTTGCACATTTTTCAAACAACAAAGCACATCACGGAACATTATTTCGTAACAAAGTAACCCATCTCGGGTATTCTTTATGTTCAATACCCACGCTCCCATTACCGGTTTGCGTGTTTAATACTTTACTACCCATCACTCGGGCTTAAAGGTTACGGATGTGGTACTCCCGTTACCCGGTTTGTACTTATCCTTAATAACTCGTTTGATTTACCATTATGAAATCCATCATTCAAGCAAACCAAACTACTTACATCTTCGCATTCTAAAATTACCAACAAATATCAATGACAACTAATTTACAATAATAATGAAGCGATAGCCAGATACCTTAAAGCTTTCCCTTCAAACGAGTGTCCGCACCGGCTTGACTTCACGATGCCTCAATTGCGTCGCCTAAAATGCACAAGCCATTTATCATTAGAACCCTTCGGCTCATAACTAAAGCTTGTTAATTTAGCTAAACACCACAATTAGTGTCTATCAACATTCTTTTAGGCGTTTTGTCAAGCATCTTATGTGCATATCTTTTTATTAACCATTTTCATTCAATTATACCTTGGTGAATCCAATAATTTCAATCTTATTCAACTTAATTACCCATTACAACCCATATTAACATGCTAATTCAACAACTCAAGGTTATTACTCACATAGTTCATACAATATATTGGGGCTTTTCATTCTAGATAGAAACCCACTTCATTCTATGGCACATAACTATACAAACACAACATTTATTAATCTATCCACATGATTTCAATTAGGGTTTATGATCCTACACTCAAATCACACTTCCTTGAATCATAACATCATTCAATTATTCAAGAATTTCAGTAAATTATATTTTCACCCAAAATCAAACATCACCAAAACTGAAATTGTAACTTACCTAATGTTAGACAAGTGTGGGTGATCAAGATTCTTGATACATGCACCAATAAAAACCTCAATTCGACCTTCAATTGACCAATTTAGATGAAAGTAGGGTTTGGGTGTTTTTCCTTGTCTCTGGTCGCCCCCCACACGCACACACTGATGTGTGTTGGGTTTTTGATTGTTTTAATTTTTAATAAAATCAAGTTTGCCCATCTTTACAAGATCAGCCCCTCAAGTTTGTTTTGTTTAACTAATGTAAATTTAACTAACACCTTTCATTTATACTTTAAGATAAGGTGTTTTTAACCTGTTAATTATTTTTGGGGTGTTACAAAGACCAAGGTTGGAAGCATCACAATAGACAATGAAACCGTCGTTTCCGTCGGGCAATGTGAGAACAGGAGCATTGTAGAGCATGTGCTTGAGGGTTTGGAAAGCAGACTCTTGTTCAGTTCCCCAAACAAAAGGCTTGTCTTTATGCGTAAGAGCGGTAAGTGGCACAACGATCTTTGAGAATCCTTCGATAAATCGTCGATAATAGCCCGCTAGTCCGGGAAATGAACGGACCTCAGACGGGTTCTTAGGCGTAACCCAACTCTTAACTGCTTCAATCTTCGCGGGATCGACGTGAATACCTTGACTATTTACGATTTGACCCAGAAACTGAACCTCCTCCAGCCAGAATTCACACTTGGAGAACTTGGCATAGAGTCGATTCCCCTGGAGTAGTTCGAGAACCAAACGTAGATGTTGCGCGTGTTCGGCTTTCGATTTGGAATAGATCAAGACATCGTCGATGAACATGATGACGAATCGGTCGAGATAACGTTTACACACGTGATTCATCAGATCCATGAAAACCGCGGGTGCGTTGGTTAAACCAAAAGGCATAACAACGAACTCATAGTGGCCGTAACGAGTGCGAAAAGCAGTTTTGGGTATATCCTCCTCTTGAATGCGTAGCTGGTGATAGCCTGAGCGTAGATCGATCTTCGAGAAACACATGGCACCTTGTAGCTGATCAAACAAATCGTCAATGCGGGGCAGAGGATAGTGGTTCTTGATGGTTAGCTTATTCAATTCTCGGTAGTCGATGCACATCCTGAACAACCCATCCTTTTTTTTAACGAAAAGGACTGGCGCGCCCCAAGAAGAGGTGCTCGGGCGAATAAAGTCTTTCTCAAGTAATTCCTAGAGCTGATTCGAGAGTTCGCGCATTTCGGATGGTGCGAGTCGGTAAGGAGCTTTGACAACAGGGTTGGCTCCAGGAATGAGGTCGGTTCGGAAGTCGATATCACTACTTGGCGGTAGGCCTGGAAGATCATCAGGGAATACCTGAGGAAATTTGCGGACCACGGGGACGTCTTTAACTTCTGTCTTCTTTTTCTTTTCCTTCTCCGCTACTACAATGTTAGCCAAGAAGGCTCTGTATTCCTTGCAGAGATACTTGCTAGCTTGGACACATGACATGAGTTTGAGACCTTTCGAAGCAGTTTTGCCATAAACACACTATAAATCACCATTCGCGAGCGAGAATCGAATCATCTTATCGAAACATACAACTTCAGCATGGTTTTCGCGCAGAAAGTCCATGCCTACTATGGCGTCAAAACTTCCGAGTTGCATCGGAATAAGATCGATTGGGAAGATGTGATTGTTGATCTCAAGAGTACAATCACGAAGAACAGAATTAACAGCGACAGTTCTTCCGGTGGCGACTTCTACATCGAATGTTGAGGGGAGATGGGAGCGCTTACGACTAAGGAGCTTCTCGAATTCAAATGACACAAAGCAGTTATCGGCTCTAGTATCAAATAAACACGATACATATATACCATTCACAAGGAACGTACCATTGAACACGTTGTTGTCAGCCTGGGCTTGGCACACATTGAGGTTGAACGTTCTGGCGCGTGCGGCTTGTTGCTGATGATGTGGTTGTTGTTGCTGCTGTTGGTGATGCTGCTGCTCCTGGGGCTCTTGTTTCACAACCCTATTCGGGCACATGTTCGCAAAGTGGTTGGGATCACCACATGCGAAGCAGACTCTGGCGTTGATCGCGGGTGCCTGAGCCGCTTGATGGCCTTGTGGGGCTAGGAGCAGAGCTTGATGAGCAGTGGCAGGAGCTGCGGCGTTGCGGGGACCAGTACGGCAGTTAGTAGTGAAATGGCCGTACATATTGCAGTGATTGCAGAAACGACAGGCAAGACCCACTGGGTGATGATAAGAGCATGTTAGACAAGCAGGGTGGGGGCTTGTGTTTGCACGCTTTGCGGGCGATGCATAGGTAACTGGTGCTGGATGGTGGTGAGACTGCTGCTGAGCCGGTACGGCTTGGAGTGGAGCAGCGGTGGTGGTGACAGCACAGTTCTTGTTGCTGGAGCTACTGTTATTGTTCTTCTTTTTGCGGCGCGAGGATTTTGACGATTGAGCGGTGGCGGTTTCCGAGGATGGTGCGGCGGTGACTTGGTGCAGACTCTTTGAAGCTTTATCCAAAAAACCAGCTTTTACCCGCTTGTCGTTGATTTCAGCGGAAAGTAAGTAAGTTTCTTCAATCGTTGTTGTCTTTGCGGCATGAACAAAATCAGCAACACAGTCGGGTAGAGCTCAGATGTACTTCTTGATTGCTATATCAGACGTCTTCACTTGATCGGGTCAGATGATGCAGAGCTGCTTAAAGCGAGCAGTCAGGGCAGCGTTATCTCCATCCTTCTGCTTTATGTTCCGAAACTCGTCCTCCAGGTTTTGGCGTTCATGGGGAGGGCAGAATTCGTCCATCATGATGGCTTTCAACTCTTCCCAGGTCAGCTCATAAGCTGCATCATTCCCGCGTTTGTTTCTCTCGGTCGTCCACCAGTCTAATGCGCGGGACTGGAAGACGCCGGTAGCATTCAAGGTACGGAGATTTTCAGGACATCCGCCCTGGCGCAGAGTGACTTCGATGGAATCGAACCATTGAAACATAGCCATTGGGCCATTTTCTCCAGTGAATTCCTTTGGACCGCAAGCCTTGAACTGCTTGAAGCTGAAAGCAGTCTTGGTAGCAACTTTAGGAGTGTCAGTTCTAGATTCCTCAGACGATTTGCTAACATTCTCGTAAATTTCACTCACGATTTAGGGCACAACCTTGGCCACTTGCTTAGCGAGGATGGCAGCAAGGCGTTTGTCCCTCCGTTCTTGGCGAGTGAGTCGTGGGCGACGAGGTCCAGATGATGGTCCAGTTGACATTGTCTGCAATAGACATCGTCATAGGTCTCAGACACGTCATAATCGAATCTCACCTCACACGTCTAACACTTACTAAAGCTTAGTAGCACGCATAATCACATAAACACAGAGGCATGAAATCACAGATTCACATAAACACAGAAGCACATAAGCATGTAAGTCACAGAAGCACATAGACACGTAATCACAAGAGTCAGTCAGAATACAGAAACCTATCATTCAAAGTCCGCGAGCATTCAAATATAGCGATCGCGTTTAGCATAGCGATTAGTATAGCATAAGCGTGTGGTATAGCGAGCTTCGTATAGTGGTTCCTTATAGTAGCAGCGATTTGTTAACGTTTTGAGGTAGAAATGCAGTGCGAGTCGGGCGTGTCGACCGAGGTGAAAGAAAAAATCGAATAAGTTTCAAAATTCAAACACATAAACAGATAAATACATACTAACACATAAAATCAATGAGTCATCAGAGTCAGCAGTTGCGGGCTCAGAATCGAAACACATAAAGTCAAGAAATAGATCGTCTGCGGCTATTAGACATTGACTATCCAAAGTGATTCGACTATTCTCAAGGACTTGTCGTACACATTTTGACTTTCAGGACCGTGCTTCTGCCTCGATTCTTGGGCGTTTGGCACGCGTTGCTTTAGTCATTCAGTGACTTCAGGTCGTTGGAGTCCGTCGAGACTTTGGTGAGAGTTTTGGAAAAACCAAATAAAAGTAGGAACAAGTCGTCAAGGTCAAGGTTTCACCCCTACCTTAGCAACTTCCTTCCTATTTTAACAAAATAACAACGAAAATCCGCGCTAAAGTATGGATTTCACTCCTGGTTCGACGAGAATTCTCGCGTTTTATAGATAAATACAGATCAAACAAGCAATTTAATCGAGAGTTCGCGGTTTTCACACCTAATCTCGACTTAATCGCTTATTCACAATTTGAAAATTCCAGTGCAGTGATAGTGTAGCATGGGCGAGAATAACGAGGAATAGCAGTAAGCTCATGCATAATCCCTACTGGACATGCACGAGTCGGTCGATTGGGTCCTAACTATAGACTAGGTCTCTAAGACATCGACCCGGACTAGGTCTAGTCTTGCCTAATTCCCTATAGTTATGGCTCTGATACCAATCTGTCACACCCCAACCGATGGCGGAAACATCAGGGCGCGGCACTGAGCGAAACAGATTGTCCAGAAGTTTCCATAACAATTATATTTACCAAATATTTTAAGTAACACGTCCCATACCATGTCATATAAGATAAAATAATTACTACAGTACAAATCTAGGTAAATTGTTCTGTTCCGACAACTCAAGTTTCATTAGTACAGACAACTATTTGTTGGTCTCTAAGACTCTTTCCTAGCCTTAATTTCCAAGCAAATAGACACCTTAAGCACCTGTCACATACGTTAAAGTAAAGTCAATACACATAGTGTAAAGGCGAGTATACAAGTTTGATAATAGCATATAAAGTTCGAAATAGTTTACGCATAACCAGCACGTACACTAAGTAAAAAGAAGCATTTTATTTATCGACATGAACCTATCGATACCAATGACTGCGGGTTGACTGCCCAAGGCAGTTCGTAATACATGATCACCACTGTAATCCATGCAAATAATTGTCCTTAACAACCCCCGCATGAGCGGGTGCTGAGTCTAAACTATAGTACTGACGTCGTTATGGCATGTAGACAGTATTCCATGTGTAAACATAACAAACAAGCATTCATTAAGTCACGTATAACATGCAGTAACGGTTAGCGTTTAAAATATTGCGTAGTGTGTTTGATGTGATTTAGAATAAGTAACGTATGTAACACCCAAAAGTGCGTAAAGCAAAAAGGGATCGAGTATACTCACTGTGGTTGATGGATTAAAGGGAGCGCTTGAGAGTAGGGTTAGCCTGAATAGTTCGATAGCATAACGATAAGTGATGTGTAAACGAAACAAGTGTTGGTGGGTCAAACAGCTGGTCGATCGGATGGTAGTCCGATCGGACAGTTGTTCGTTCGGTTAGTAGCCCGCTCGGATGGTTATCCGGTCGGGTGACCTTTCGAGTGGATTGTTTCTTCATTTGGGAAGGATGTGTTTGTGTATGATGGCTTGACTTTTGAAGTTTTTGTTATAGCATTTTAAAACATTGAAGTATCTCTACCTTTCAGGTCGGTCGATCGGATGGTCGTTCGATCGGCCGGCAACCCGTTCGGTTCGGCACCTCAGTGAGAACAAGTTCACAGCAGGTTGTCACTCGATCGGACAGCAGTTCGATCAGGTGACATTCCTAGTGCATTGAACATGTTGAAAATTGTCAAGTGTTGAAGTTTAATTGTCACATGTTCGAGCGGCTAACCCGATCGGATGGTAGTTCGATCGGACAACAACTCGTTCAACGGTCAGACTTCAAATGTTGGTGAATAGTTTAAGTGTGGGACCCAAGATACAGGTTCTTCGGTTTGGCCAGTCGATCGGATGGGTTGTTCGATCGGACGGCAGTCCGATCGGACGGCACTCCGTCCTGGTCGACCTGTTCGTCTTACACTTGGTTGTTTTCTTTGTTTGTCGTTTTATCGAGGCATTTTGATAACGAGTCAAGCGACAGGAACTTTGTCAATACTTGGTCCTCCTGATCGGACAGGAATCACCCAAATCCGATTAGTGAACTGTTCGTGACGGTGGTTCACGTTTAACCCGGAATCGGTAACCTCGTGGGTAGAATCCGGATCTCGAGCCACACAACCACTAGAATGAGTGACAGCCTGTCCGATCGAACGGCTGGTTGCCTGATCGATCAGTCTCTTGATTTAAGCGTTTTGCGCGACGAGTTTTGCCGTTTCGATTTCGATTTGCGAGTATTGCGATGCGACAGAGTTTCCTAGTCAAATTACTTTTAATCACAACTACTCATATCTCGCGCTATCTCTTCTCCACCAATTATCATACTATATCTACATGCAAGCATCCTTATTTCGTATTCGTTTAGCGTTTGCGATTCGATTGCGATTGAGTTCGATTGCGTTTCGATTGATTACCACACATAACGTAAATAAACATGCACAAGTAACACATAAGGCACACACACACGTATAACAATAACCAAAATGCGTAATTCGAGTTGCGAGCGCGATGTTGATTAGATTAGTTCGATTAGCGTTTTGTTGACTTTATCGCATTGTTACTTCCTATTGTTCACAGTCGTAAAGCGATTCGTAGCGATAAATATTCGTCGATTGCTACGATTATAATTAATTACTCCACATAATACAACTAACGTAAAACATAAAATAGACTACTATGGTCAAAGAAGTCAAAACAGGAATTGAGCAAGGAGTGACAGATTGCAGTTAGCAATCTTGTCTCCCTTTGACTTCAACCTTGACTTTGACTTTCACTTTCGAAACACGGGGTGTTACATTTTAGTCCTTGGACTTTATGACTTTCCCCATTTTGACATATTTGGTCTGTCTCCTTCCACAAATCAGAATTAAACGGAGAGTTTGGACATGTGTAGCATTATAATTCGATATATTTATATGGGATGTTACATATTCTTCACTCGTATCCGCTCTTGAAGACCGTGTAGATCTTCTTTCAATCACCGGCTGCTTGCATGTGGATTTATAATGTCCCAATTATTTACAATTCTGACATTGCCTTTCTTTCGTCCCTGATTTCTTTTTTGTCTTCTCGGCAGCCTCCTCATCTATGGATTTCAATCGCTTGCAAGATCCAGATCCTTTTGACTTCTAACCAACGGGAACACTTAGGGGATTTTTGTGGTTTTCGTAATGTCTTGTTATCATAGCAAATTTGTCCATCGTGCTGGGAGTTGGGGCAACAACATGCATATCCTAAACCTTCTTCATGTAGGGTTAAACATGATCCTATTACAACGAAAGCTCTGTCTTGTTGTTCGACAAGCTATTCAAAGTGTACTCTGTCGCAAAAATAATTTCTTGCATCATATCTTGCACATCAGGATCAAGCTTGAATATAAAAGCATGGTTCATTGGGTGATTGGTATAACAGTTAGGGAAACATCTTCACGGCTTCTAATGAGAACATATTGTTTTGGAAATTCGCTAATGTCCATGCTTCTCAAAACATAGAAAACGTGTCTACATAACAAGCCAAACTGCTCAAAACGTCTGCATGATCAACTGCTAGTGCAATCAGATTTTCAGAACAACACCATGATCTAATCAGAATAACGCCTTTAAGCCAGTAATAAAACATGCACACACATAAATGTTGATATAATTTATAAAAACGCCATGATTCAATCAGAATAATGCCATTAAGATAAAAATCAAGAACTATTAGTGTAAATGATACAAACGCCTTGAGAAGTAAAAAAACGCCATTTACCTCAAAAAATGAAGAACATGATTATTGAAAATCATTTATGAAAAACTTAAAAAAACCCATCGAAATGATCTTCATAACGAGTATTTATACAATCCCCAATCTCGATTAGCTCAGCTTCTATAACTAGATAGATGCTTTTAGTGTATATTTCTAAAGCTTGAATCTCCAAAACTTTATAATTATTTTTAGTTTCGAACATTTGTAACGCGTCTCATGGTCATTTTTTTATGCGTATGACGTTGTGCTTCTGATGCTGTTTCATAATGCATCATAAATTCCAAAAGCGTAGATTTGGAATTACATACTTGACCAAAGAAATGGTTTTCACTCTCGGAGCTCAATGTCGTACGCATGAAACCCGACAAAAACTCCATCCTATAATATGCAGGGATCCATGATTCGCTAAGAGTAAAAATATCGGATAACTAGTCGTTATCAGCTAGATTGAATTCTTTGATAGCCTCTTCTATAAAGATCTAAGTTTGTTATACTTGTGAGTTTAAACAATAAAGAATAAACAATTTGTAAATAGCAAAATTAATAAGATAAACACACAAGTTGGAAGTTATATCAAGACTGTTTTATATTGAGTTCCAATTATTTAAATTACAACACAATGATTATACAAACTCCCCCTCAGCCGAATCACACACTTTGATGTTCGTATAAAAGGAATGTTCGTGATGGGATAGATCTCTAACACATGAGATCTATTTATACAAGTACAAAAGCTCTGTTTGCAGTCACTTGACGTCACCCTGATAGTGACATCTAACATTCCTAACAAAAAAGATTCCATGGATGATAACAAACATCCGAGAGAATCTAACATCTGATATATTACATTAGACATCTGTTCTTAAGCTAAACATTATTACATTGATTAAACCCATGTTCTTTAAACCGTTGTTGGCTTGTATCAAACATCAGTTTGGCCATAATAGATGTCTGGTCTTCATGATCAGTGCTTTGTTGCAACAAGGCTTTGGCATTTGATTAGTGGTTTCTTCTTCTTCAATAGTGGTTACAAGGCTTCAAACAGATCTTTCGTATCTTCAACATATGTTATGATTAGTGTTCAAGATTCACTATCTTTTGGAGGAGAATGCTTGATCAATTGTTTATTTCTTGATTAGGTAGTCATGTTTTGGCTTTTAAATATCATCTTTGTTTTTGTAGGTTCAACATTTTTCCATCCGGATTCAAACTCCCTGGGTATAAGTGCATCGGTCCAGAAAACACTGCATATACGTTCCTTAAAATTGATGGAGTTGTAGAGCCTTACACCCACCTAAGTACATGAAAACGCCAATTAAAAAACAAATAATATTAACACTAATAAAAATCCTAAAACATTTATATTGTAAAATGCCAAATTTGAAGCCTACAAAAAAAAACATTATTACTTTGGGTGAAAGTTTGTGCATCACGTGTCACATACATAACCTATGTCTGGTATTAACAAAGACAACAGAAATAGCTTTTTTCATTGTTGGATCTTGATCAGTGACAACAACTTCTATTCTTTGCAACAACTTTTAAAAAAAACTCTCAACAACTATATATAGGTATCATCGTTTAGGATGCCAATAATGCAGCACCGAAAATGACATTGCCGTGGTGGTTATCTATACTATTTTTTTTGTGAACGGCCAACGAATCCTCCTAATGGGCTACTGGCGAAATTCACCACATCGGGATACACTCGCCTTCGAACCGGGGAAAACCCTCACCTAGGGCCGAAGCCTGTGAACACTCGCCCGAAGGCACGACAGTGCGGTGAGGTAAATCCCGCTCAGTTCAAGGATCAAACTAGCAATCTTCATCCATTCGCCTAGTCTTCCATCATAACCAGGTGCCGTAGAAAATAATGGGGAGGGCAGGAATCGAACTTGGGTCCCTTAGAACACCAAGTCTCTCCCTTACCACTCCACCACCACCTCATTAGCGGTTATCTATACTAGTAAAGGGTACAAACACCACAGAGTATCTGCAAAAATGCAACACAAAAAGGTGAAAATGCCATTAACATGAAAACATGAAAACGCCAAAAAGGTAGATTGTAATTCAGTTCATACTTGTTAGAATGGTAAGTGGCGTCAAATGAAATCATATCGCCAAACACAAGATAATTACGTTTACATTGATCATCGCACCAAAATAACCCTTCAAGCGATTGTCGTTGTCTGTGAAATAGTCGTACGAAAAATTAGGCTGAGATTGTTTCTTTTCATAAGGGTGTCTCACAACCATGTCTGCGTCGTACTCACTAATAAACAAATTAATTTTCCTCTTGTAATTCTTAAAATCAACTTTACTTGCACAAACATATTCAAACCCGCCGAAAACAGTCTTCATAACATTAAACGCCTTAACAGGAGCCAAATTCAACTTAGACATATTATGTATAATGTCACACCCCCAAAATCCCACACGCGGAGTACCACCGCTTGGAGGCGTGACGTGACCAGGATCAAGCCACCAATCATATTGAACATGTAATTAAATAGTAAAAGTTACCCATCAATACGAAAGGTGTTTATCAAAACCAACATAGTTAGATGTAGCGGAAGCATTAATGTATAAAACCCAACATAAGTCTTAACGTTTGAAATGTCAATAGTGTTTAATAATTAACCACGATCCTTTGCCCACAACTACTCGCCCCTCCTTGTGCAAGCTCCAAAAGTACCTAAGGTCCTGCAAGGCATGCAGCAGAGGGTCAACAACTAGTTGAGCGAGTTCACAGAAAGTAAGTTCAGTAATAGTAATTATATGAGTCGCATTATGTTCGTTCGTTGTTCATGTATAGTATCGGTTTCCATCGCGGGCCCTTCCGGCATGTATGCGAAGATTTGGGTTAATACTCCCAAATATCCTAGACTATGTATATTTGTATCGCTCGCCACCCTGGCATGTGTGCGAAGTTTTAGTATGTATAGTTCGCAGCCTTCCTAAGGCATGTGTGCGAAGATCAGTCATAATATCGCAGCCAACCCCTGGCGTGTGTGCGAAGATCAGTTCAAGTAGGTATACTAGTCTAGCCGTATCTTATCATCTACCATCCTCACCCTGAGGACCACATCATTAGGTTCCATTAACTAAGTACGCACGAAATAATCATCCAATCCCATTCCCACCCTGGGAACCCCATGCCTTGGCTGTGTGAACTCACCTTGGGTTTGCTCGGCAGATACACAAAGTTCGGTTAAGCTATATAGTGATCAACCACGTCCTAGCATGGTTATCATACAGGTCAGGTTCGTATTCGAATATAGCACATAGGTTCTACACATATTGTTCACAAATATAATCATGGCAATTCACGTATGAGCATTAGCAGGAACAGTTACGTAAATAACGAAGTCCAAATACCCGGCCCAATCAGTTGGGCTCGTAACAGTGCAAGGTCCAAACAGTGCAAGTGTTCGCGGTCTCGAGTCGAGACTAGTCGGTCTCGGGTTGTACTGGTTTCGAGGTCTCGAGTCGCAACAAAGGAGGTCTCGACTGGTGCCTATATCATTCGAGACTAGGTGGTCTCGAGTCAGGTCTCGAGTCGCAACGGGACTCGCAATGCAGGTCTCGGGTTGTGCTGTTTTGTGTCGGTGATGTGCGGTCTCGAGTCGAGACAGGGAGTTCTCGACTCGTAAATCTGGGCCGAGACCAAGCATGTGCAACAGGTTTTCCTTATTTGCAGCTCATGATTTCCGTGATATCAGCTAACAAGTTTGGCAGTTTCACAATCCGATTAAACAACAATCAATTCAGAATCAAACATATTCGATCAACCCTAATCATCATCTAATCAAGAACAATAACAGTTCAATATCCTATGTAACATATATTCGGATCATGTGATTAACGAATTCAAGAACTAGCATGCAACCCTAAGTCATGTGTTCAACATATCAATCAATACCACAAATCATAACAACACACCGCAACCGATTATATACACCCATTCGGTTCTAAATCATGCAAATCCGATTTAACAAAACGTCATCACATATTGCTTAGTTCTAAACCGAATACATAATACCGTCAATAAGAATTACTAGCATGAAACCCTAGTTGCCATATAGGAATCAAAAGCATGTCAATTAACAAAGATGCAACACTAACCGAGTCGTGATGTGACAAGCTTGATTGAGAGGAAAGGGCTTCGGATGAGAAGTGGTGCCGTCGAACGAGAGAGAGAGTTCTAGGGTTTTTTGTGTGTGTGCTCTTGATTGCAAAGTTGTGAAACTAAAACCCTAAAGGTGTGGGTGAACATGTATACGTATGGAATGGAAGTGGGCCGAAACCCCCACTTGGGCTACCTCATGGTCTCGAGTCCAACTATATGGACCGAGTGGGTTTTTATGTAATCGAATTACTATTCGGTTTAAGTAACTATATCTCGCAATCACATACTCACGTAACACATAGCATTCAATCAATCAATATAATCACGTCAATCACGATAGTTCGTATAGTTACACAAAATCTAAGAAACGGTTAAATACGAGTTGTCACATTATCCCCAACTTAAAAGAAATTCCGTCCCGAAATTTGGTATGCACTCACTGAGGAAGCTAGGTAAGTTGTATCGTTCACAGGTTTTCCTGGGGTGTCACATTCTCCCCCCGTTGATCTGGAATTTCGTCTCGAAATTCCGCAGTAGTAGCTTCAGCCTCAGTAGTGGTTGCATTGGTTCCGAATAACTGGGGGTACTTTTCTGTCATCCTGTCTTCGCGTTCCCAGGTGTACTCTGGGCCACGTTTGGAGTTCCAACGAACTCGGACAAGAGGGATTCTCTTGTTCTTGAGGACCTTAACATCCCGGTCCGTGATTTCAACTGGTTCCTCGACGAACTGCAACCGCTCGTCGATAGTGAGTTCCTTAAAAGGAACGATAAGGGTCTCATCTGACAGGCACTTCTTCAGATTCGACACGTGAAAGACATTGTGAACTGCACCGAGTTCAGCTGGTAGATTCAATCTGTAGGCTACTGGGCCTATTCTTTCCACGATTTCAAATGGTCCGACGTACCGCGGATTTAGTTTGCCCCGTTTGCCAAAACGAACCACACCCTTCCAGGGTGAGATTTTGAGTAAAACCCGGTCCCCGACCTGAAATTCCAATGGCTTTCTATGCTTGTCCGCGTAGGCTTTCTGACGGTCGCGTGCTGCCGCCATGTGTTGTCGTATCTGTGCTATCTTTTCTGTGGCGTCCACTACAATCTCCGGACCCGTAATCTGACTATCCCCCACCTCTGCCCAACAGAGAGGTGACCGACATTTACGTCCGTACAATGCCTCGAATGGAGCGGCTTGTATGCTGGTGTGGTAACTGTTATTGTACGAGAACTCCACCAAAGGGAGATGCTTTTCCCAGCCGTTGCCGAAATCAATAACGCATGCCCTAAGCATGTCTTCAAGTGTTTGAATCGTTCGCTCAGACTGCCCATCCGTCTGAGGATGATATGCTGTGCTCATGTCTAACCGTGAGCCGAAGGATTTGTGCATCGCTTGCCATAGTTCTGATGTGAATCGTGCATCCCGATCCGAAATGATGGAAGTGGGCACCCCGTGCCTCGAAACAACTTCTTTAAGGTAAATGTCTGCGAGAGTGGAGAACTTATCCGTTTCCTTTATAGCTAGGAAGTGTGCAGACTTGGTGAGTCGATCCACGATCACCCATATGGTATCATTCCCACGCTGGGATCTGGGTAGGCCTGTAACAAAATCCATGGAAATTTCTTCCCATTTCCATTGCGGTATCGTAGGTTGCTGAAGTAGGCCCGCTGGTTTCTGGTATTCCACCTTGACTCTCGCACAGGTCAAGCACTTGCCAACGTAAGTAGCAATGTGGGCCTTCATGCTAGGCCACCAATAAGTAGTCCTGATGTCGTGGTACATTTTGTCCGACCCTGGATGTACCGAGTAGCGAGACTTGTGAGCTTCGTCCATTACAAGCTCGCGTAGACCGCCATAAAATGGGACCCACATACGCCCCGTCACATAGTAGGCGCCGTCTGCCTTCTGTTCTAATCGCTGCCTTGAGCCGCGTAGGGCTTCAGCCCTGACGTTTTCTGGTTTCAATGCTTCTGCCTGAGCATCTCATATCTGTGCAGGAAGGCTAGACTGAATCGTAAGCTGTAGCGCTCGCACGCGCTTAGGTAAAGTGTCTTTCCGACTGAGAGTGTCAGCCACAACATTGGCTTTGCCTGGATGGTACTTGATGGCGCATTCATAATCGTTCAGTAGTTCAACCCATCTTCGTTGACGCATGTTCAAATCCTTTTGCTTAAGAATATGCTCGAGACTCCTGTGATCGGTGTAAATTGTGCACTTGGTACCGTACAGGTAGTGTCGCCATATCTTGAGCGCGAAAACAACAGCTCCCAGCTCTAAATCGTGTGTCGTGTAATTCCGTTCGTGAATCTTAAGTTGGCGCGAAGCATAAGCAATAACCTTGTCGCGCTGCATTAACACACATCCAAGACCCTGAATGGATGCATCACAACAAACCACGAAGTCGTCTGTGCCCTCTGGCAAAGAGAGGATAGGTGCACTGCAAAGTCTATCCTTTAGTGCTAAAAAGCAGTTTCCTGAGTGTTGCCCCAACGGTAGGTGACACCCTTCTGTGTCAGTAGTGTAAGCGACTGAGCAATCTTTGAAAAGTCTTTAATAAACCGTCTGTAGTAACCCGCCAAACCCAAGAATTGGCGTATTTCCGTTGGCGTACGTGGTGCAGGCCAGTTTCTGATTGAGTCTACCTTGGATGGATCGACATGGATCCCATCCTTGTTCACTTCGTGGCCTAAGAAGTGGACTTCACGAAGCCAGAAGTCGCATTTCGAAAATTTAGCGTACAGTTGTTCCTTCCGAAGGAGTTCCAGAATAAGGCGTAGATGCTGCTCGTGTTCCTCCTGACTCTTGGAGTAGATCAGAATGTCGTCGATGAATACTATGACGAACTTGTCTAGGTAGGGTTTGCACACCCTGTTCATAAGGTCCATAAATACAGCAGGCGCGTTCGTTAATCCAAATGGCATGACGAGAAACTCGTAGTGACCGTAACGAGTTCTGAAGGTTGTCTTGGAGACGTCCTCATCCCGGACTCTCAGCTGATGGTACCCTGACCTCAAATCTATCTTGGAATAGTAACACGACCCTTGCAACTGGTCGAATAAGTCGTCTATGCGTGGAAGAGGATAACGGTTCTTCACCGTTACCTTGTTCAGTTCACGGTAATCGATGCACATTCTGAACGTACCGTCTTTCTTCCTCACGAATAACACTGGAGCTCCCCAAGGCGAAGAGCTTGGACGAATGAAGCCCTTTTCCAAGAGCTCTTGTAGCTGCTTTGACAGTTCCTCCAATTCTGATGGAGTTAGGCGATATGGTGCGCGAGCTATGGGTGCTGCTCCTGGAGCGAGCTCGATTTGAAATTCGACCTGACGGTGAGGCGGTAATCCAGGTAAGTCTTCAGGAAACACCTGAGGATAGTCACGTACGACTGGAATGTCTTCCAATTTCTTTTCCTTCACTGATGCATCTGAAACGAGTGCCAAGATTGCGGTGTGACCCTTCCGCAAACATTTCTGAGCCTTCAAGAAAGAGATGATGCCAACCACTGCACCACTCTTGTCACCTTGAACTTCGAGAGGTTCTTGACCAGAACGGGGAATGCGAATAATCTTCTCACTGCATAAGATCTCTGCCTGATGTTGGGATAACCAATCCATCCCAATAACGATATCAAAACTTCCCAAGACTATGGGAATAAGGTCATGGAGAAAGCTTGACCGGCTAAGACGATACTACCACCCCTGACTATCTGCGTGGCTTCTAAACTCTTACCATTAGCTAGTTCTACGACGTGTTTGGTGTTTAGGGGTGTTGATGTACGTTTTAACAATTTACTGGCTTTCACAGAAATATAACTTGTATCCGCACCCGAATCAAATAAAACAGTAACATAAATATCGTCGAGGAGAAACTTACCCATAACCACATTGGGATCGTTCATTGCATCTCCTCGTCCTAGCACGAAAGCTCGACCCCTTGCCACGTTGCCATTGTTGTTGTTGTTCCCACCGTTGTTGTGCCCGTTGCCCTGGTTATTGTTGTTGTTGCGGTTCTGGTTCTGGTTCAACTGAGGACAATCGCATTTGTAATGACCTTCTGCCCCACACTGGAAACACCCCCGGTTTCCACGCTGTGGTTGCTGCTGCTGTGGGTTTTGAGGAACCGGTGGCGGAAGTTGCTGATTCTGGTTCGCAGGTCGTGAGCTCCTTCAATCTTTGGCTTCATGCCCTAGCTTGAGACATCTCTGACAACGTTCCTTGCGACACCTTCCACTGTGGTGTCTGTTACACTTGTTACATAGTGGGTGAACTCCCCGGTATCCACCCTGCCCTGACTGCCAGATGATTGCTGACTCGAATTCTGGTAGTCGTTCGTCCTGCGCTGCTGTGCTTGAGACTGAACGGAAACTGATCCCCTGCTGGAATCCCCATCCCATTTCTGTTTGTTGTCGCTGTGCGTAGCAGGAGTAGCACCTGGAGTAGTAGTTGCACTGACGCGTTTGGGCAGTTTGTTCTGTTCTACTGCATGATCTGTGAGTCGATGAGCAAGACGCTGGATGTCTTGGATGTTGTCGAGGTTTGCCGATGTAACATGGCTCTGAATCTCTGGCGCAAGTCCCTTGAGATACAACTCAATGCGCTTCACTGGAGGGTCAACCATAGTTGGACACAGAATGGCCAGTTCGTTTGATCGTTTCGTATAGGCTTCAATCTCTGACCCCGTCATTTTCAAGTGATAAAGCTCGTTCTCCAACTTGTGGATGTCATCACGCGTGCAGTATTCCCTCTTAATGAGTTCCTTGAAGTCGTTCCAGGGTGTGGCGTTAGCAGCTGCCAACCCTAAGATCTGAACTTGGGCGTTCCACCAAGTTAGTGCTATTCCTTCTAGCGTGCCAGTGGCGTATTTCACCCTGCGAGCCTCAGGGCATTCACACATCTCGAATACAGACTCGAGCTTTTCAAACCAGTGGAGGAGTCCCACTGCCCCTTCCGTGCCACTAAATGTGCTGGGACGACAGTCCATGAAGTTCTTAAAAGTGCAGACAGGCTGCTGCGCTGGTTGACCTATTGTGTACGAATAGGACAAAGTTTAATTACAAGGGCTAGTTTAGGAGCGTAGGATCTAAAGATCCTAGTGTGTGCTATAACCACAGGATATACCTCCTGCTTGTGCGGCTGCAAGTGCCGCAGCAACTTGAGCTTGAACGAGAGCCTCTAGCTGGGCTTGAGTCATGTTAATTCGTCCAGACATGATCTTCATTGTAAAAGTAGCGTAAGTGAGAATGGTTCGCGAGTAGGGCGATGACAGAAAAGCGTAAGCACGTAGGTGTTCTCATGTAATAATATCACGTGTATCTAAGTGTACTACGAGCAAAGTTCTATATAGTTCTAGCATGCAGGTAATAAACATAAACCTTATTACCTAGGATGTCGAGTCTTGCACGTGGAGCGAAGCGTCGTTGTGGATCGTTGAGAGCACTGTTCTGGTTATAGTCTGGTTTTAAATAAAACGTCTTCCCATATTAAAACCAAGTTCTCTATAACCAATGGCTCTGATACCAATCTGTCACACCCCCAAAATCCCACACGCGGAGTACCACCGCTTGGAGGCGTGACGTGACCAGGATCAAGCCCCCAATCATATTGAACATGTAATTAAATAGTAAAAGTTACCCATCAATACGAAAGGTGTTTATCAAAACCAACATAGGTAGATGTAGCGGAAGCATTAATGTATAAAACCCAACATAAGTCTTAACATTTGAAATGTCAATAGTGTTTAATAATTAACCACGATCCTTTGCCCACAACGACTCGCCCCTCCTTGTGCAAGCTCCAAAAGTACCTAAGGTCCTTCAAGGCATGCAGCAGAGGGTCAACAACTAGTTGAGCGAGTTCACAGAAAGTAAGTTCAGTAATAGTAATTATATGAGTCGCATTATGTTCGTTCGTTGTTCATGTATAGTATTGGTTTCCATCGCGGGCCCTTTCGGCATGTATGCGAAGATTTGGGTTAATACTCCCAAATATCCTAGACTATGTATATTTGTATCGCTGGCCACCCTGGCATGTGTGCGAAGTTTTAGTATGTATAGTTCGCAGCCTTCCTAAGGCATGTGTGCGAAGATCAGTCATAATATCGCAGCCAACCCCTGGCGTGTGTGCGAAGATCAGTTCAAGTAGGTATACTAGTCTAGCCGTATCTTATCATCTACCATCCTCACCCTGAGGACCACATCATTAGGTTCCATTAACTAAGTACGCACGAAATAATCATCCAATCCCATTCCCACCCTGGGAACCCCATGCCTTGGCTGTGTGAACTCACCTTGGGTTTGCTCGGCAGATACACAAAGTTCGGTTAAGCTATATAGTGATCAACCACGTCCTAGCATGGTTATCATACAGGTCAGGTTCGTATTCGAATATAGCACATAGGTTCTACACATATTGTTCACAAATATAATCATGGCAATTCACGTATGAGCATTAGCAGGAACAGTTACGTAAATAACGAAGTCCAAATACCCGGCCCAATCAGTTGGGCTCGTAACAGTGCAAGGTCCAAACAGTGCAAGTGTTCGCGGTCTCGAGTCGAGACTAGTCGGTCTCGGGTTGTACTGGTTTCGAGGTCTCGAGTCGCAACAAAGGAGGTCTCGACTGGTGCCTATATCATTCGAGACTAGGTGGTCTCGAGTCAGGTCTCGAGTCGCAACGGGACTCGCAATGCAGGTCTCGGGTTGTGCTGTTTTGTGTCGGTGATGTGCGGTCTCGAGTCGAGACAGGGAGTTCTCGACTCGTAAATCTGGGCCGAGACCAAGCATGTGCAACAGGTTTTCCTTATTTGCAGCTCATGATTTCCGTGATATCAGCTAACAAGTTTGGCAGTTTCACAATCCGATTAAACAACAATCAATTCAGAATCAAACATATTCGATCAACCCTAATCATCATCTAATCAAGAACAATAACAGTTCAATATCCTATGTAACATATATTCGGATCATGTGATTAACGAATTCAAGAACTAGCATGCAACCCTAAGTCATGTGTTCAACATATCAATCAATACCACAAATCATAACAACACACCGCAACCGATTATATACACCCATTCGGTTCTAAATCATGCAAATCCGATTTAACAAAACGTCATCACATATTGCTTAGTTCTGTGACAACTCGAACTTTAGGCTTGCTTGATGTAACGTTTGTGCACGATATGTGATTTTATAAACCCGAATGATTAATTGATTTCATGATATATGTTATGTTATATGCATTATGTGTGTATGTATGTCGTATGTATGTGAACCGGCCACACAAAGCCCTTGGGGCCACTCCTTGTTCTCGGGTCCATTAGACAACCGAGTGGGCTCGGCCCACTCCCCATTCGCAACACAAAACCGGAACAAGGGGCTTGTTTCACCACTTTTGCAAATCACAAACACACACACAAACCCTAGAAGCTTTGCTCTCTCTCGGCTTGCTTGGAACCCGACGGCACACACACACACACTTTGAAGCTTGTGAAACGAATCGATCCTCTACCTTCATCCGGTTAGTGATGATGTTATGTTTTTGGATTATTTATGATATTATGTGATTGCTATCATTCTGTTAGGTGATGTAACTAAGGTGTATGCTTGTAATATTGATTGGTTGTTGATGTTGGATGCGGGTACTTATAATAGTGATGTTTGTTAATCGGATAACATGTACGGTTACGTTTTATGCTCGACTTATTGTTTGATTCGAACCGGTTAGGTGCATGGTTATAGGCTGTCATGAAATTGATTAATCAAAACGTTTCTGCATGATTCGGTTTAGGCTGTTTGATGATCCGATTGATTGTTATCTAGGCTGTTTTGTTTAAGCATATGAACATGTTTGAAGATTGCTATGAAACTGCTATTTTCGGTGTTTGATCTGTTTCCGAAACTGTTGAATATGTTTGCTGAAATCACGGAGTTTAATTGACTAGAATTATGGAAATCAGTTACACAGCCGGTTGCGACTCAGATTGCGAGTCGAAACCCCCGTCTCGACTCGAGACCACAAACAGCACCAGCCGAAACCACGGTTGCGAGTCCCGTTGCGACTCGTAACCAGACCATGATGAACCGAGATCTCCATTGCGACTCGCAACCAGCTGTTGCGACTCGTAATCTCCGGTTGCGACTCGAGATCTCCGTTGCGACTCGAGACCATCGTTTACACGCACACTGTTGGGCCTTCACTGTCACGGGCCCAATCTATTGAGCCCAACGATTTGAATTGTGGACTGTTTTGCTAATGGACTTGTATGTGTTTGCTACTTGGGCCGATTGGGAATCTGGATTGTTATATTATTGGGCTGCTTATGTTATTGGACCGGGCATTGTTGGACTTAGACAATTAGATCCTCACATGCTATGTCTTATCTGCTTACGTGCGTACATGTTTGCCATGACTATATGTGATACTATATACGTGCTATGTACGAACCTGACTTGCATAATAACCATGCTAGGACGTGATTGACAAATTACTAGCTTATCTATACTCTTTGTGTATCTGCCGAGCAAACCAAGGTGAGTTCACACAGCCAAGGCATGGGATTCCCGGGTTGGGAATTGGGTTGGATTTGTTACTGTAAAATGAGTTACTCGTACTTACGCATATACCAGACTATAGACCATCGTCCTCAGGTTAGTCAGGACACGTTACGTAAAGCCTACGTAACCCAGTATACTTGCCATATGTCTCCCGGGTCGGGAAGGACACGTTACGTAAAGCCTACGTAACCCAATACCATTCACTGGCTTCCAGGTCGGAAGGCCACGCTGCGTAAAGCCTACGTAGCCCCCACGCGTACCACTGTCCTCGGGGAAGGGCACGTCACGTAAAGCCTACGTGACCCTGTACGTTTTCCTGTTCTCGGTAAAGAAGAACACATGGTCGGAAGTTAGTCTAGTAAGTACCGTTAATGAGAAGCCCTCATTAGCCAGGATGAACATGGGAAACCCCCACCTTTAGTACACACTAGTATGGGAAGCCCCCACTAGCTATACTATGCATTACATTATGAACTTACTTTCTGTGAACTCGCTCAACTAGTTTGTTGATTATTTGCTGCATGCCTTGCAGGACCTTAGGTACATTATGGAGCTTGCACAGGGAGGAGCAGGTCGTTGTGGGATACGGATCATGAACGATATTTGAACTTATAACTATTTTGAGATTTCATACTATGCTTCCGCTATTTAAACGATGTTTGGTTTTTGAAACATCAATCATGTCATGGTGACTTATATTAACTACTTTTATTATTAATTGCTATGGTTTGATATGATTGATGGCTTGATCCTGGTCAGTCACGCTCCCAAGCGGTGGTATTCCGCGGGTGGATTTTGGGGGTGTGACAGATTGGTATCAGAGCCATTGGTTATAGAGAACTTGGTTTTAATATGGGAAAACGTTTTTATTAAAACCGGACTATAACCAGAACAGTGCTCTCAACGATCCACAACGACGCTTCGCTCCACGTGCAAGACTCGACATCTTAGGTAATAAGGTTTATGTTTATTGCCTGTATGCTAGAATTGTTTAGAACTTTGCTCGCATTACGCTTAGATACACATGCTTTGATTTCATGAGAACACCTATATGCCTACGCTTTTCTGTCATCGCCCTACCCGCGAACCATTCTTACGTATGCTACTTGTTACTATGAAGATCATGTCTGGACGAATCAACATGACACAAGCCCAGCTAGAGGCTCTTGTTCAAGCTCAAGTTGCTGCGGCAGTTGCAGCAGCTCAAGCAGGTAGTATATCCTGCAGTATAGGCACACACTAGGATCTTTAGATCCTACATTAACTCTCGTATTTAACTTCGTCCTATTCGTACACAATAGGTCAACACGCGCAGCAGCCAGTCTGCACGTTCAAGAATTTCATGGACTGCCGTCCAAACTCTTTCAGCGGCACAGAGGGGGCAGTGGGACTCCTCCACTGGTTCGAGAAGCTAGAATCAGTATTCGAAATGTGCGAGTGCCCTGAGGCTCGCAAGGTCAAGTTTGCTACCGGTACTTTGGAAGGGATAGCATTGACTTGGTGGAACGCCCAAGTCCAGATCTTAGGGTTGGCAGCTGCTAACGCCACCCCATGGAACGACTTTAAGGAACTCATCAAGCGTGAGTATTGCACGCGGGAAGACATACACAAGCTGGAAGATGAGCTTTATAACTTGAAAATGGTTGGATCGGAAATCGAAGCGTATACCAAACGGTCTAATGAGCTGGCCGTTCTGTGTCCAACTATGGTGGACCCTCCATACAAGCGCATTGAGTTGTACCTCAAGGGATTGGCGCCAGAAATTCAGAGCCACGTGACGTCGGCTAACCTCGAAAACATACAGGAAATTCAACGTCTCGCTCACCGTATCACCGATCAGGCAGTTGATCAGAATAAACTGCCCAAGCGTGTTAACGCTACTGCTAACGTCACCACCTCAGTTACTCCTGCTACATCTGGTGACAGTAAAAGAAAATGGGATGGAGATTCTAGTAAAGGTTCAGCGACCGTTCAGCCACAAGCTCAGCAACAGAAAATCGACCACTATCAGAGTCCCAGTCAGCAATCCTCTGGTGGTCACAGACAGAGGAGATATCAGGGTAGTCAACCCAGGTGCCACAACTGCAACAGGCATCACCACGGCCCATGTAACAAGGGTCGCTGTCAAAGGTGTCTTAAGATGGGGCACGAGGCCGAAGACTGCAGGAGCCCTCGTCCTGCGAATCAGAATCAGCAGCCTCAGCAACCAGCTCCACAAAACCAGCAGCAGCAGCAGCAGCCACAGCGTGGGAACCGAGGATGTTTCCAGTGTGGGGCTGAAGGTCACTTCAAACGCGATTGCCCTCAGTTGAACCAGAATCGCAACAACAATAACCAGGGCAATGGGAATAACAACGGCGGGAACAACAACAATAACGGCAATGAAGCTCGTGGTCGTGCATTCGTACTAGGTCGGGGCGACGCAGTGAACGATCCCAACGTTGTTATGGGTAAGTTTCTCCTCGACAATATTTACGTTACTGTTTTGTTTGATTCGGGTGCGGATACAAGCTATATGTCTGTGAAAATGTGTCAACTGCTAAAACGTGCACCAACACTTTTACCCACCAAACACGTAGTAGAGTTAGCTAACGGTAAAAGTCTAGAAGCCACGCACGTAGTTCAAGGTTGTAATCTTATCTTAGCTGGTCAAGCCTTCTCTATTGATCTCATTCCCATAGTTTTGGGTAGCTTCGACGTCGTGATTGGGATGGATTGGTTGTCCCAACACCAGGCAGAAATCTTATGCAGCGAAAAGGTTATTCGCATTCCTCGTTCGGGTCAGGAACCTCTAGAAGTTCAAGGCGACAAGAGTGGTGCTGTGGTTGGCGTCATCTCTTTCTTGAAGGCTCAGAAGTGCTTACGAAAAGGTCACGCAGCCATTCTGGCTCTCGTTACAGACGCATCAGCAAAGGAAAAGAAATTGGAGGATATTCCAATTGTACGCGATTACCCTCAGGTGTTTCCTGAAGACTTACCTGGCTTACCGCCTCATCGTCAGGTCGAATTTCAGATCGAGCTCACTCCAGGAGCAGCACCCATAGCTCGCGCACCATATCGTCTGGCTCCATCAGAATTGGAGGAATTGTCAAAGCAACTGCAGGAACTCTTGGAAAAGGGTTTCATACGACCAAGCTCTTCGCCTTGGGGAGCTCCAGTGCTTTTCGTGAAGAAGAAAGACGGTACGTTCAGGATGTGCATCGACTACCGTGAACTCAACAAGGTGACGGTGAAGAACCGTTATCCTCTTCCACGCATAGACGACTTATTCGACCAATTGCAAGGGTCGTGTTACTACTCGAAGATAGACTTGAGGTCTGGGTACCATCAGTTGAGAGTCCGGGATGAGGACGTCTCCAAGACAGCCTTCAGAACTCGTTACGGTCACTACGAGTTTCTCGTCATGCCATTCGGGTTAACGAACGCGCCTGCGGTATTTATGGATCTTATGAACAGGGTGTGCAAACCCTATCTCGACAAGTTCGTCATTGTGTTCATCGACGACATCCTGATTTACTCCAAGAGTCAGGAGGAGCACGAGCAGCATCTTCGCCTTATTTTGGAACTCCTTCGGAAGGAACAGTTGTACGCCAAGCTTTCTAAATGCGACTTCTGGCTTCGTGAAGTCCACTTCTTAGGCCACGTGGTAAACAAGGATGGGATCCATGTCGATCCATCCAAGGTAGATTCGATCAGGAACTGGCCTGCACCGCGTACGCCAACGGAAATACGCCAATTCTTGGGTCTGGCAGGTTACTACAGACGGTTTATTAGAGACTTCTCGAAGATTGCTCAGCCGCTTACGCTACTGACACAGAAGGGTGTTACCTATCGCTGGGGAGAGCCCCAGGAGACTGCTTTTCAGCACCTAAAGGATAGACTTTGCAGTGCACCTATCCTCTCATTGCCAGAGGGCACAGATGACTTCGTGGTTTATTGTGATGCATCCATTCGGGGACTTGGATGTGTGTTAATGCAGCGCGACAAGGTTATCGCTTACGCCTCTCGTCAACTCAAGATTCATGAACGCAACTACACGACGCACGATTTAGAGCTGGGAGCTGTTGTTTTCGCGCTTAAGATATGGCGACACTACCTGTACGGTACCAGGTGCACGATTTACACCGATCACAGGAGTCTCGAGCATATCCTTAAGCAGAAGGATTTGAACATGCGTCAACGGCGATGGGTCGAATTACTAAACGATTATGAATGCGCTATCAAGTATCATCCAGGCAAAGCCAATGTGGTGGCTGATGCCCTTAGTCGAAAGGACACTTTACCGAAGCGCGTGCGAGCACTACAGCTTACGATTCAGTCTAGTCTTCCTGCACGGATACGAAATGCTCAGGTAGAAGCATTGAAGCCCGAAAACGTCAAGGCTGAAGCCTTACGCGGCTCACGACAACAGATGGAACAGAAGGCAGACGGCGCCTATTATGTAACGGGCCGGATTTGGGTCCCTCTTTATGGCGGTTTACGCGAACTTGTGATGGATGAAGCACACAAGTCTCGCTATTCGGTACATCCAGGGTCGGATAAAATGTACCACGATATCAGCACTACCTATTGGTGGCCTAGTATGAAGGCCCACATTGCTACGTATGTTGGAAAATGCTTGACATGTGCAAGAGTCAAGGTCGAATATCAGAAACCAGCTGGTCTACTTCAGCAGCCTAAGATACCTCAGTGGAAATGGGAAGAAATTTCCATGGATTTCGTTACAGGCCTACCTAGATCCCAGCGTGGGAACGATACGATATGGGTCATAGTTGATCGACTCACTAAGTCTGCACACTTCCTGCCGATTAAGGAAACGGACAAGTTCTCCACACTTGCAGACGTCTATCTTAAAGAAGTTGTCTCGAGGCACGGGGTGCCCACGTCCATCATTTCGGATCGCGACGCACGATTCACGTCAGAACTTTGGCAAGCAATGCATAAATCCTTTGGCTCACGACTAGACATGAGCACAGCATACCACCCTCAGACGGATGGACAGTCTGAGCGTACGATTCAAACTCTTGAAGACATGCTTCGGGCATGCGTCATCGATTTCGGCAACGGCTGGGAAAAGCACCTCCCTTTGGTGGAGTTTTCTTACAATAACAGTTATCACACCAGCATTCAAGCCGCTCCATTCGAGGCATTGTACGGGCGTAAATGCCGGTCACCTCTCTGTTGGGCAGAGGTGGGAGATAGTCAGATTACGGGTCCAGAGATTGTAGTGGACGCCACAGAAAAGATTGCACAGATACGACAACGCATGGCGGCAGCACGAGACCGTCAGAAAGCCTACGCGGATAAGCGTAGAAAGCCATTGGAATTTGAGGTCGGGGACCGGGTTTTATTGAAAGTCTCACCCTGGAAGGGTGTGGTTCGTTTTGGCAAACGGGGCAAACTGAATCCGCGATACGTCGGACCATTCGAAATTATAGAAAAGATTGGCAAGGTAGCCTACAAGTTGAATTTACCAGCTGAACTCGGGGCAGTTCACAATGTCTTTCACGTATCGAACCTAAAGAAGTGCCTATCAGATGAAAATCTTATCATTCCTTTCAAGGAACTCACTATCGACGAGCGGTTGCAGTTCGTTGAGGAACCAGTCGAAATCACGGACCGGGATGTGAAGGTCCTCAAACACAAGAGAATCCCTCTTGTCCGAGTTCGTTGGAACTCCAAACGTGGCCCAGAGTACACCTGGGAACGCGAAGACAGGATGACAGAAAAGTACCCCCAGTTATTCGGGAACAAGGCAACCACTACTGAGGCTGAAGCTACTACTTCGGAATTTCGGGACGAAATTCCAGATCAACGGGGGGAGGATGTGACACCCCAGGAAAATCAGTGAACGGTACAGTTTACCTAGCTTCCTCAGTGAGTGCATACCAAATTTCGGGACGAAATTTCCAATTAGTTGGGGATAATGTGACAACTCGAACTTTAGGCTTGCTTGATGTAACGTTTGTGCACGATATGTGATTTTATAAACCCGAATGATTAATTGATTTCATGATATATGTTATGTTATATGCATTATGTGTGTATGTATGTCGTATGTATGTGAACCGGCCACACAAAGCCCTTGGGGCCACTCCTTGTTCTCGGGTCCATTAGACAACCGAGTGGGCTCGGCCCACTCCCCATTCGCAACACAAAACCGGAACAAGGGGCTTGTTTCACCACTTTTGCAAATCACAAACACACACACAAACCCTAGAAGCTTTGCTCTCTCTCGGCTTGCTTGGAACCCGACGGCACACACACACACACTTTGAAGCTTGTGAAACGAATCGATCCTCTACCTTCATCCGGTTAGTGATGATGTTATGTTTTTGGATTATTTATGATATTATGTGATTGCTATCATTCTGTTAGGTGATGTAACTAAGGTGTATGCTTGTAATATTGATTGGTTGTTGATGTTGGATGCGGGTACTTATAATAGTGATGTTTGTTAATCGGATAACATGTACGGTTACGTTTTATGCTCGACTTATTGTTTGATTCGAACCGGTTAGGTGCATGGTTATAGGCTGTCATGAAATTGATTAATCAAAACGTTTCTGCATGATTCGGTTTAGGCTGTTTGATGATCCGATTGATTGTTATCTAGGCTGTTTTGTTTAAGCATATGAACATGTTTGAAGATTGCTATGAAACTGCTATTTTCGGTGTTTGATCTGTTTCCGAAACTGTTGAATATGTTTGCTGAAATCACGGAGTTTAATTGACTAGAATTATGGAAATCAGTTACACAGCCGGTTGCGACTCAGATTGCGAGTCGAAACCCCCGTCTCGACTCGAGACCACAAACAGCACCAGCCGAAACCACGGTTGCGAGTCCCGTTGCGACTCGTAACCAGACCATGATGAACCGAGATCTCCATTGCGACTCGCAACCAGCTGTTGCGACTCGTAATCTCCGGTTGCGACTCGGGATCTCCGTTGCGACTCGAGACCATCGTTTACACGCACACTGTTGGGCCTTCACTGTCACGGGCCCAATCTATTGAGCCCAACGATTTGAATTGTGGACTGTTTTGCTAATGGACTTGTATGTGTTTGCTACTTGGGCCGATTGGGAATCTGGATTGTTATATTATTGGGCTGCTTATGTTATTGGACCGGGCATTGTTGGACTTAGACAATTGGATCCTCACATGCTATGTCTTATCTGCTTACGTGCGTACATGTTTGCCATGACTATATGTGATACTATATACGTGCTATGTACGAACCTGACTTGCATAATAACCATGCTAGGACGTGATTGACAAATTACTAGCTTATCTATACTCTTTGTGTATCTGCCGAGCAAACCAAGGTGAGTTCACACAGCCAAGGCATGGGATTCCCGGGTTGGGAATTGGGTTGGATTTGTTACTGTAAAATGAGTTACTCGTACTTACGCATATACCAGACTATAGACCATCGTCCTCAGGTTAGTCAGGACACGTTACGTAAAGCCTACGTAACCCAGTATACTTGCCATATGTCTCCCGGGTCGGGAAGGACACGTTACGTAAAGCCTACGTAACCCAATACCATTCACTGGCTTCCAGGTCGGAAGGCCACGCTGCGTAAAGCCTACGTAGCCCCCACGCGTACCACTGTCCTCGGGGAAGGGCACGTCACGTAAAGCCTACGTGACCCTGTACGTTTTCCTGTTCTCGGTAAAGAAGAACACATGGTCGGAAGTTAGTCTAGTAAGTACCGTTAATGAGAAGCCCTCATTAGCCAGGATGAACATGGGAAACCCCCACCTTTAGTACACACTAGTATGGGAAGCCCCCACTAGCTATACTATGCATTACATTATGAACTTACTTTCTGTGAACTCGCTCAACTAGTTTGTTGATTATTTGCTGCATGCCTTGCAGGACCTTAGGTACATTATGGAGCTTGCACAGGGAGGAGCAGGTCGTTGTGGGATACGGATCATGAACGATATTTGAACTTATAACTATTTTGAGATTTCATACTATGCTTCCGCTATTTAAACGATGTTTGGTTTTTGAAACATCAATCATGTCATGGTGACTTATATTAACTACTTTTATTATTAATTGCTATGGTTTGATATGATTGATGGCTTGATCCTGGTCAGTCACGCTCCCAAGCGGTGGTATTCCGCGGGTGGATTTTGGGGGTGTGACAAGTTCTAAACCGAATACATAATACCGTCAATAAGAATTACTAGCATGAAACCCTAGTTGCCATATAGGAATCAAAAGCATGTCAATTAACAAAGATGCAACACTAACCGAGTCGTGATGTGACAAGCTTGATTGAGAGGAAAGGGCTTCGGATGAGAAGTGGTGCCGTCGAACGAGAGAGAGAGTTCTAGGGTTTTTTGTGTGTGTGCTCTTGATTGCAAAGTTGTGAAACTAAAACCCTAAAGGTGTGGGTGAACATGTATACGTATGGAATGGAAGTGGGCCGAAACCCCCACTTGGGCTACCTCATGGTCTCGAGTCCAACTATATGGACCGAGTGGGTTTTTATGTAATCGAATTACTATTCGGTTTAAGTAACTATATCTCGCAATCACATACTCACGTAACACATAGCATTCAATCAATCAATATAATCACGTCAATCACGATAGTTCGTATAGTTACACAAAATCTAAGAAACGGTTAAATACGAGTTGTCACATTATCCCCAACTTAAAAGAAATTTCGTCCCGAAATTTGGTATGCACTCACTGAGGAAGCTAGGTAAGTTGTATCGTTCACTGGTTTTCCTGGGGTGTCACATCCTCCCCCCGTTGATCTGGAATTTCGTCTCGAAATTCCGCAGTAGTAGCTTCAGCCTCAGTAGTGGTTGCATTGGTTCCGAATAACTGGGGGTACTTTTCTGTCATCCTGTCTTCGCGTTCCCAGGTGTACTCTGGGCCACGTTTGGAGTTCCAACGAACTCGGACAAGAGGGATTCTCTTGTTCTTGAGGACCTTAACATCCCGGTCCGTGATTTCAACTGGTTCCTCGACGAACTGCAACCGCTCGTCGATAGTGAGTTCCTTAAAAGGAACGATAAGGGTCTCATCTGACAGGCACTTCTTCAGATTCGACACGTGAAAGACATTGTGAACTGCACCGAGTTCAGCTGGTAGATTCAATCTGTAGGCTACTGGGCCTATTCTTTCCACGATTTCAAATGGTCCGACGTACCGCGGATTTAGTTTGCCCCGTTTGCCAAAACGAACCACACCCTTCCAGGGTGAGATTTTGAGTAAAACCCGGTCCCCGACCTGAAATTCCAATGGCTTTCTATGCTTGTCCGCGTAGGCTTTCTGACGGTCGCGTGCTGCCGCCATGTGTTGTCGTATCTGTGCTATCTTTTCTGTGGCGTCCACTACAATCTCCGGACCCGTAATCTGACTATCCCCCACCTCTGCCCAACAGAGAGGTGACCGACATTTACGTCCGTACAATGCCTCGAATGGAGCGGCTTGTATGCTGGTGTGGTAACTGTTATTGTACGAGAACTCCACCAAAGGGAGATGCTTTTCCCAGCCGTTGCCGAAATCAATAACGCATGCCCTAAGCATGTCTTCAAGTGTTTGAATCGTTCGCTCAGACTGCCCATCCGTCTGAGGATGATATGCTGTGCTCATGTCTAACCGTGAGCCGAAGGATTTGTGCATCGCTTGCCATAGTTCTGATGTGAATCGTGCATCCCGATCCGAAATGATGGAAGTGGGCACCCCGTGCCTCGAAACAACTTCTTTAAGGTAAATGTCTGCGAGAGTGGAGAACTTATCCGTTTCCTTTATAGCTAGGAAGTGTGCAGACTTGGTGAGTCGATCCACGATCACCCATATGGTATCATTCCCACGCTGGGATCTGGGTAGGCCTGTAACAAAATCCATGGAAATTTCTTCCCATTTCCATTGCGGTATCGTAGGTTGCTGAAGTAGGCCCGCTGGTTTCTGGTATTCCACCTTGACTCTCGCACAGGTCAAGCACTTGCCAACGTAAGTAGCAATGTGGGCCTTCATGCTAGGCCACCAATAAGTAGTCCTGATGTCGTGGTACATTTTGTCCGACCCTGGATGTACCGAGTAGCGAGACTTGTGAGCTTCGTCCATTACAAGCTCGCGTAGACCGCCATAAAATGGGACCCACATACGCCCCGTCACATAGTAGGCGCCGTCTGCCTTCTGTTCTAATCGCTGCCTTGAGCCGCGTAGGGCTTCAGCCCTGACGTTTTCTGGTTTCAATGCTTCTGCCTGAGCATCTCATATCTGTGCAGGAAGGCTAGACTGAATCGTAAGCTGTAGCGCTCGCACGCGCTTAGGTAAAGTGTCTTTCCGACTGAGAGTGTCAGCCACAACATTGGCTTTGCCTGGATGGTACTTGATGGCGCATTCATAATCGTTCAGTAGTTCAACCCATCTTCGTTGACGCATGTTCAAATCCTTTTGCTTAAGAATATGCTCGAGACTCCTGTGATCGGTGTAAATTGTGCACTTGGTACCGTACAGGTAGTGTCGCCATATCTTGAGCGCGAAAACAACAGCTCCCAGCTCTAAATCGTGCGTCGTGTAATTCCGTTCGTGAATCTTAAGTTGGCGCGAAGCATAAGCAATAACCTTGTCGCGCTGCATTAACACACATCCAAGACCCTGAATGGATGCATCACAACAAACCACGAAGTCGTCTGTGCCCTCTGGCAAAGAGAGGATAGGTGCACTGCAAAGTCTATCCTTTAGTGCTAAAAAGCAGTTTCCTGAGTGTTGCCCCAACGGTAGGTGACACCCTTCTGTGTCAGTAGTGTAAGCGGCTGAGCAATCTTTGAAAAGTCTTTAATAAACCGTCTGTAGTAACCCGCCAAACCCAAGAATTGGCGTATTTCCGTTGGCGTACGTGGTGCAGGCCAGTTTCTGATCGAGTCTACCTTGGATGGATCGACATGGATCCCATCCTTGTTCACTACGTGGCCTAAGAAGTGGACTTCACGAAGCCAGAAGTCGCATTTCGAAAATTTAGCGTACAGTTGTTCCTTCCGAAGGAGTTCCAGAATAAGGCGTAGATGCTGCTCGTGTTCCTCCTGACTCTTGGAGTAGATCAGAATGTCGTCGATGAATACTATGACGAACTTGTCTAGGTAGGGTTTGCACACCCTGTTCATAAGGTCCATAAATACAGCAGGCGCGTTCGTTAATCCAAATGGCATGACGAGAAACTCGTAGTGACCGTAACGAGTTCTGAAGGTTGTCTTGGAGACGTCCTCATCCCGGACTCTCAGCTGATGGTACCCCTCCGATGCTTAAGTCAGTATTGGGTTTCAAAGAATAAATTAAACCAAACACATTTAAAAGAGATAGAATTCATACCCTGCTGAGTTAGAAATTAAATTCTAAACTCACTTGAAATAAAGCTTAAGGTGTATAGCATTCCAAGATCTCGGCAGCATATCCCCCTCCATATCCTTGAGTCGGTATGCACCTTTTCCTGATTCTGATTCAATCTCATATGGTCCTTCCCATTTCGGAGCCAGCTTTCCATCAGCAGGATTGGTTGTATTCTGAAAAGCTTTTCTCAACACCCAATCTCTAACTTTGAACCTTCTAATCCTTATATTCTTGTTGTATGTTCTGGATATCCTTTGTTGATATGCCGCCATTCTTAGCCGTGCTGCATTTCTTGTCTCATCAATAGTATCCAGCTCCTGGCATAGGACTTCAGGATTCTGCTCAGGATTCCAGAGGTTGGATCTTGCTGTGGGTATCACCATTTCTGTCGGGATCACTGCTTCTGCTCCAAATACTAAGGAAAACGGGGTTTGACCAGTTGCATTTTTTACCGTCATTCTATCAGCCCACAAAACAAAGGGTAATTCTTCTGTCCATCTTCCTTTCTTGGCCCCTAATCTTTTCTCCAAGTTGTTGACAATTATCTTGTTTGAGGATTCAGCTTGTCCATTTGCTTGAGGATGTACCGGAGTAGACGTAATCATTTTGATTCCCCAACTCTTGCAAAAGTCAGTAGTCCTCTTACTTATAAACTGAGAACCATTGTCACAGATTATCTCGGCTGGTACTCCGAATCTGGTCAGGATATTTCTCTTTATGAAGGATACCACTTCTTGATCCCTGACTTGGACAAATGCCTCGGCTTCAACCCATTTGGAGAAATAATCTGTGATTGCCAACATAAAAACCTTCCCTCCTGGAGCCTTTGGAAGCTTTCCCACTATATCCATACCGCACTTCATAAATGGCCAGGGGAAACAATAGGATATAATGGTTCAGCAGGCTGATGCAGTATGTTACTATGTCTTTGACATGCATCACATCTTCGAACATATTCTGTGGCATCTTTCCTCATTGTCGGCCAATAATATCCTGTCCTTAATACTTTTGAGAATAATGACCTGCCCCCAGTATGGTTACCACAATCCCCTTCATGTATATCCTGAAGTACTTCCCTGGTTTCAGGATCCTCCAGGCACCTCAGATATGGTCCTGCAAGAGATTTCTTATACAAAACATCATTTATAATAGTGAATCGTGATACCTTCATCCTAAAGGCTTTAGGATTCTCATTCTTTGGGATGTATCCTTGCTTGAGATATCTCATGACTGGAGCTATCCAGGACTTAGGATCCTCCTCAAGATAGCCATCATCAGGATCCTGAATATTTATTACTTCCTTCTCCTGAGGATTCATCGCAGGATATAGGATATGTAATATTGGTATCCGGGTTCCTTCCGGTATCCTGACCGATGATCCTAGATTTGCCAAGGCATCTGCTTCAGCATTGTCTTCTCTTGGTACCTGCTCAAGTGTAAAAGTATCGAAATATCCTACTAATTTTTTAAGAATTTCGAGATACCCGATTAACTTCTCTCCTTTAACTGCATAGCTTCCATTAAAGTGATTAGTTATTAACAAGGAGTCAATATACACTTGCAAATTTTTGATATTCATATTCTTAGCCAACTCTAATCCTGCAATTAAAGCTTCATATTCTGCTTCGGATCCTCCACGATATCCTGGACCCGCATCTTTAATTGCTATGCTGCACTAGGTTTGGTCGAGGATTTCATCGAGGATGAGTAACATTCTTTCGCCTCCTGCTGATCACTATCGACTTTGACAACTCCCCAAGGGGTAGGGATCTTGATGCATTGGTGATATGTTGATGGCACAGCCTTCATATCGTGAATCCATGGTCTTCCCAGTATGATGTTATAGCAGGATAGAGAATCCATCACACAGAAACGTTGTATCGAGTTGACTCCTTCAACATATACTGGTAATTTTATCTCTCTCACTGTGTTCCTAGCCTCTCCACTGAACCCAACAAGCACGGTGGACTTTGAAGTGATATCCATCGGAGATACATTCATTCTCTTTAGAGTCTCTAGTTGGATTATATTGACGGAGCTGCCATTATCAACCAATATCCTGCGTACAAAATGGTTAGCCACATATAACATTATTACCAGAGCATCATGATGAGGATCCTAGATAGTATCCCTGTCATCAGCATCAAATGTGATCACTTTGTCAGTTGTGAGGGTAGTCATCCTAACAGGTTTGTCTCCCCTTTCAGTCTTAGCTTCTTTTGCATGTCTCTTCGCCACCGAATACGAAGTCCCACAAATGTCGAATCCCCCCGAAATGAAGTTGATTATCTTGGCATCCGCGGGAGGTGAGGCTGCTCGTTCAGGATCCTTGTCAGTATCCTGACCCTTATTCTTTTTTCTTCCTAAGAGATCTTTCAGATACCCCTTGCTCAGAAGATAGCTTATTTCTTTCCTTAGGGCAATGCAATCATCAGTCACATGTCCGAAATCTTCGTGGAAGGCACACCATTTTGACTTATCTTTCCAATCAGCTTTTTGTTGATTCTTTCGAGGCCACCTAGCCTTGTCTCCTAAACCCTGCATGGCATACATCAATTCAGGAATGTTAACAGAAAAGCAATATTCAGATAATTTAGGATATTCTTCAGGATCCTCGTTTTCAACATCATTTACTTTCATGTTATCATTTCTACCATATGGCTTAGAGCGGTATGGTTTGTACGAGGATTCTGACTTCCTGTTAGTTGATTCATATGTTGAGGATGCATTCATCCTCTCTTGCATTTTCTTATCATCCTCCAGCCTGATATATCTCAATGCCCTGTTACGAGCTTCGTCCAGATTCCTACAGGGGTTCATTACAAGATCCTGGTAAAATTGAGAATCTTTTTGCAGCCCCATCTTGAAAGCTTGCACAGCTGTTGCAACATCAAGATGCGGAATGCCTAAAGACTCCCGACTGAACTTGTTCACATAATCCCTCAAGGATTCCTGAGGTCCTTGAGTTATCCTGTAAAGATCACTGGTCAATTTCTCAAAACTCCGGCTGCAAGAAAATTGACTATTAAATAAGTTAACCAAATGAGCAAAAGAAGTAATTGAGTGAGGAGGAACATTTAGCAGCCATTTTAAGGTTGATCCTGTTAAGGTATAGCCGAAACCCTTGCATAAGCATGCTTCCTTAAGTTCCGGAGGGATAGGATTGATTTCCATCCGTTCTCTATACTGGGCAATATGCTCCTGAGGATCCGTGGTTCCATCATAAAGCTTCATGTTGGGAGTTTGGAATCTTTTTGGGATTTCAGCATCACAGATAGGATACGCAAAGCGGGATATCCTGTGGCTGTCTTAGGATACTTCCGGAATTGGGTGGACCACTCTAGGTACACTGGATATCATGTCCTTCAATTTCTGGAGCTCCCTGGTAAACGTTGACGTCACACCTGCATCCTGCAAAGACCCATTGTTGTTAGTAGCAAGAATATTATTATTTGACACATTACCGATCTGAGGATTTTGGCCATATCCTGAAGCATATCCTGAACTCCTCACAGTCGACATTCTGACCGAGGAGGGTATCTCAGGGGTATGATTCTGAGAATGGCTTGGGACGATATTCCCCCTGTTATCCTCAGTGTAAACTACGGAACTGAAGTTCAAAGCCCTGGGCTGTATAGGAGTGACAGTTTCTTCAGCAGGTCTACTCGAGCTAGCTTTTAAGAGTTGTATTTCTCTTAACAGCATTTGGTTAGTTTCCTGTTGCTGCCTCATTTGTTCCTGCACACTTCCAAATAAAGTTAGAATTTCATCATTAGAGGCTAAAACGGGAGCAGATCCCTGAACACTCCGAGTAGGGATAACATCCTGAGGTTGTGAAGAAAGTGGCATCCTTGGAGGAGGTGGTGGAAGCACCGAACTGGTAGTAGCAGAAGTCGTAGTGGACATAGTGGAGGAGCTCATGTTTGATCTCGAAGCCATTGAAAATAAGTTAGAAAAAAGTTTTGACAAGAGAAAACCAAATAATGATTTTACTAAAGTTTTTAGCAAAAATAGCACCACTTGCCCCACGGTGGGCGCCAAATTGTTTTGGTCAAAAATTACCTAAGCAATTAAGTGATCAAATTAGTTTTGTGAGGTAGTGTGCTAGTTATACTTTGTAAGAAATATGTTGGTTTGTTAGTTTGCGAAAACAATTTCAGGATACGGCTCAAGATATAGAGCTGTATCTGTGATCAAACAATGAGCAGAAAAGTAAAGGTTGACACGTGATGTACGAGGAAAGCCCTTGATCAATCTAGATCGCCGGCATAAAACCTCGGGAACTGACAATCGCAGCTGCCTTGTTCTTCTTATTGCTTTAAACTTCAGGATACAGTGCAGGATGTAGAGCGAATCAACTAGGTGTTACAATGTGATTTGAATACAAGTGTTTGTGTGTAGTGTTTGCAGAGAGCTAGAGAGAAAGTGTTTGAAAATGTGAAAGTTGTGTGCCTTAATCTGATCCGCCCCCATCTATTTTTAGTAAAACAAATATAACAAACTATCCTAAATAACCGGGATCCAACGAATACTCCTTACTCGAACGTTGTAGACCTAGTCTTTCGGGTTCAACGTCTTTCCCATAACAAACATGCCCGAGTCTTGAGGAGATGAAGTCCATCTGACCGTTAGCAAACCCCAGTCTTTAACCTGCAGGTGGTTAATTCAATCAACCTCAGGATATCGCCCAGGATGTTAGCAATATCCACGTCCAGTATCCTGGTCACAAATAAACAATTAGAAGCAGGATATTGATCAAGATATGTACACTCAGAAAATGACCCATAACAATAGTGTTGAAACACGCTCTCGGAAATAATTGAGAATGATTATGAAAGTTGAAGGATTAAGGGTGTCAAGATCAAAAGAAACTATGTTTCTGATCAACCTCTTACGGACCGCAAAGGCCAAGGCTTACGGTCCGTAAGACAGCTACTTGGGCGATACAATTCAACATCGGATATGGACCGTAAGGGGTCAGTCTTACGGTCCGTAAGGCCTGTATCTGGGCAGAAAATTATGGACAGCTGCAGGTTTCCATCTTTAACCGACTCTATAACCTGCAAATCGATACTATGAGCATGTTGCTAGTTTTATTATACCACTAGGACACCTGGGGTGATCCTAAACATCCTCATAACACCTGTTATGATATGGATTCATGGCCTTTGTGTATAAATAGGCTTGGTGGTGAACCATTTCATTTGCTCATATCATTCCAATCATCTCTACTCTCTATTCTGGAAGTTCCTGATTAAGAAGGGAGCTCAAGTTTGTAGAAAAGATTGCTAGGACCCTTTGTAAGTGTCTTAGCCCCCTCTTTAGTTCAGTTTTTAATTTAAAAACCGAAAAGTCAAAGTTATCGTAATCTGACTTTGACCTTCGGTTTAAACTCAAATGGTCCAGCCATTGTTCGAGATGAATGTGGTTATGTGACCATAATTAGGTAGGTGATTAACCCTTAGAAGGGCACCTCCTAATTATTTCGTTTGCTTAGTTAATTGTCGGGTCAAACTATATAGTTAAAAAGTCAAACTGGACAGAATTATAAATAATAGAGTAAACTGCCATTTTGGTCCCGGTGGTTTGGTCAGTTTTGCCACTTTAGTCCAAATCTCAAACTTATTACATCTGGGTCCCTGTGGTTTGCATTTTGTTGCCATTTTAGTCCAAAAGTGAAATTTGACCAGATTACCCACTTTTGACCCTGCTATTTTGTCTTCACCCTCAGGGGCATTTTGGGCATTTGTAATTATTATAACTCAAAATTAATAAATAATAATTCCATTGCCAGAACAACAACAATAATGCACTGCTAGAACAACATCAACAAGCACCGCCACCTCCTCCCCCTTCTCACCACCACCCCCACCACCGGATCTGCAGCGCCACCACCACCACTCTGCCGCCACAAGCACCGCCACCTCCTCCCCCTTCTCACCACTACGACCATCACCACCCTCTCCCCACCCCTGTGTCAACTCCATACCTCTGCCACCACCGACCCCCGCCACGACCACCTACTACTACCCAACCTCAACCACCACCACAGTTATCAAATTCCAATTCATTCAAAATCAACTTCATTATGTGTAACGTCTTAAGAAAAGAATCAAATACATACAACTCAATCAATTAACAAAAACTCAAATAATAGCTTCTTCCCTACTACAACCTCCACCACACACCGTCCAAACACACTGTTAAAATCACCCCTGCAACCACCACCATTGCACCTCCGAACAGCTTGTCAATCAACACAGCGAAGAAATCCCCATGTGTCCCCCCTCAATTTCACCTGCTTCAATCTAGGGTTTCAACTAGGACACCCCAGGATTTCCCTTTCAGAAAATGGACCTGATTCCGATTCAGGAGGATGTGAAGGTGGAGGAGGTGAGGGTGTCGGGGGTGGCGGCGGTGATGGTGGAGGCGGTGAGGGCGACGGTGGTGGTGGATCTTTAGTGGTGGTGGTGATTGACGGAGGTGATTCAAATCCGATTCAGGAGGAGGTGAAGGTGGAGGAGGTGAGGGTGTCGGGGGTGGCGGCGGTAATGGTGGAGGAGGTGAGGTGAGGGCGACGGTGGTGGTGGTGATTGATGGAGGTGATTCACAAGAACAGTAAATCCGATTCCGGGGGAGGTGAAGGTGGAGGAGGTGAGGGTGTCGAGGTGGTGGCGGTGATGGTGGAGGCGGTGAGGTGAGGGTGACGGTGGTGGTGGTGGTCATTGTTTGAGAAGATAATCTTCAGTGATGGTGGGGTGGGGTTTGATCTTCAGTGATGGTGGGGTGGGGTTTATATATTAATGGGGTTAATTAATATTAGGTTATAATAAACCTAAAATGCCCAAAATGCCCCTGAGGGTGAAGACAAAATAGCAGGGTCAAAAGTGGGTAATTTGGTCAAATTTCACTTTTAGACTAAAATTGCAACAAAATGCAAACCACAGGGACCCAGATGTAATAAGTTTGAGATTTGGACTAAAGTGGTAAAACTGGCCAAACCATAGGGACCAAAATGGCAGTTTACTCTAAATAATAATTAAAACTAATAATACAGAGGTTATAAATTATATTTTAACACTCTAATAACTTAGTAATTATTATTAGAACATGTTCAAACAGGTTCAACCCGACAATTCTGAGTTTAAGGTTGGTTCGCAACCGAAAGTCGCAAAAGCTTGACTTTTGCTTTGACTTTCAGTTCTGACCCGATTGAGCTTAATTCTTCCATGTTTTAAGCTTCCATTAGGACCACATTATGTTGTAGTATAACCCTATGGAGTTATATTACCTGGTCATTTATATTCTGAATTATATGCTAAGTTTCGTTATTATGCTTATAAATGCCTATTTTGCCCTTATGTCATATAAACGAGATTTTTGAAAATGTGAGAGGACAAAAACCTTTATTACTAATATATAAGTATGTCCCAAAAATTTGACATCAGTTTCTGGTCTCAAACAGAAGTTATGCTCAATATCGTAAATTGAAAGTTTTTATTAATTAAATTACGCTATCTTGCATAAGGCATGTTTAAACGTGAATTTTGACCCAAAACTCATTACCTACTATTTTTAGGGATTTTTAGGATTTTTGGTCAGATTATAAACTGATCATATCATTGAGTTCTTGTATAATTCGGTAAATGATGATAATACCCTTTTCATGCATAAAATGAGATTAACATATGATTTGAATGCCAAACCTTTTCCTACTGATATTATACATTAAATAAAATATATTGAACACTTGAGACTGATCAAAATCTCAGATTTCCATAAACACCTTAATTATCGTCAATTAGCGATTTTTACGCTAATTAGGTGCATAGTATGGTTTAAAACCATATTTAACACCTAAGACTTGTTACCTACTAAATTTTTAAATAAATTTCAATATTATTATAGTAGGTATAAGTCATGAACTCAGACTTCCAAAAATATCCTTAAAAGCATATGTGAAATGACCAAATTACCCATTCGCAACATAGTTTGGCCATAAATGTTAAACCTCACATATGTATGATATCTTACTGATGTAACTTGATAAAATAAATATTTTTACTGAATGTTTTAGACTAGAACCTCAGTTTACTATAAAATCTCTTTTATAAACATTAAAATGACCAAAATGCCCCTACGGGACTTAAATTGGTATTAAATAGTTTTTGGCATATATGTTAACATCCTACTGATGTATTAACATATTTTAAGCATAATAACATATGAGACCTGTATATAATTCATTTGGTTACCCGTTATGCATTTATGCGTTCGGTTCGGTTTATGTAGCTAGTTTACATAAATTAGCCGAATTGGGTTTAACCTTATCATTAAATCTTCAAAATCTAGAATGTGTTTAGTTTACCCATATTATACAAGTATCCAAACTTGTTGGGTCTAAATCACATTCCATTCCAGTCTCCGCTTAATATAGCGTTTAGAACCGTTAAGTGTCTTTCAAACTAACCGGTCTAAGTCTTTGACTTAAATAAAGACCCGTTAGTATCCTAATAGGTTAATAAATCTTCTATACAGATTGAGTAGCTTTGGTAGAAGGTATTTTCATAAGGCTTTAGGGATATACGGCTGAGTTACATCCTTACACATCTAGCTCAGGTAAATACTTTTAACTTATTTTCCCTTATACGGGCTTGGGATACGGTATTATAATAATACCGCTTGGTTGGGTATGAAATTATTTAATTGGATTGTGATTAATAAATTTACATAACCCGTTTTAATTTGTTTTGTTTGATAACATAAACAGTGGGGGTTAATACGACCGTGTCATGGATATCCTTGGCTCATTTCATTTGTAAATGACCACGACCTATGCACGGGGTGTAGGCATACACCTGACAGATGCAAATGCTAAATAATCCACATGTTGGGGATAACTCCTTTGTGGGTTTTATAGTGGTGAGTCGGTTAATCATGACCGGCTTCCAAACCGGCCCCATATGTATGACAAACATGTAAAACGGCATACAAGATTATCTTAAATAATTGTCCCAAGTATAAATTGTTTGTGCCTTGTGCACTTAAATCAATTTTCATAAACTCTTTTCAAATGAGTCGGTTAATTGTATTTACCAGTGTAAACTGACGTATTTTCCAAAGACTAAGTGACAGGTACCACATGTAATTAGGCTGGAGCTACTTGGTGTCAAATAAGAGGATCTTGCAAATCCTTATATGCCTGGAGTCTATTATTTCAGTTTCTTGTATTTTATTTTATGATCCGCCTGTGGATCTCTATTACAACCAAGTCTTTATATTCTTTTATTTGGACACTCGGACACTATGGTTTGTAATAGTAATTATTCACCAAGCCTTCCGCTGTGCTATTGTATTGTGTATATTGACTATGATGATATCAACTACGTCACGATACTCCCCACCGGGCCCACCGGTAATATGTGGAAATATCGGGGTGTGACAGTTAGAAATGCTTATCTGGTTAATCAACAAATTGGTGTTTATGCTCTTAAACAAACTTATACATCTCACAAAAGGCAGTCTCAAACTCAAGAAAAAAACTGAGCTCCACAACCAGTCATCTTAGAAAAATTTGATCTCACAATCTTTTCCTTTTGTTTCGGGTCTAATGTATCAACCTTCTTATTCTTATATGAGCCAAATTTCGTACACATAATATTTTATATGTTTTTCTTCCCTTGCATTTATTTTTTCAGTAACCTTCATAACAACAAAACCACCAGTTGTTACATACTTAAGATACAAAGCATAAAAATCATCAAGACTTTTGAAAATCATTCCTATCTTTGGCTTTAGCTGATCTTCTTTAACATTGGTAATGTACAAAGTAAACCTAGTTTTTGGGCAAATCTTTTCATTAGACACGACAGGTTCACCTTTACAAATAAAAAACACCATAACAATGAGAAAACATTCATACTATAAGCATTAATACTTTATATGTACTTTAAAAAAACCAAAAACTCCATGAAAAAAATAAATACCATGTCTGGAGTAAAAAACAGATTAAACGCCAAATAAATGAATTCAACTTGAAAAATACACAGTATGAGATAATACACGCCACTAAACACGATTTATATGTAAGCATTCATTAAAACGCCAAAGGAACAAAACAATGCTCGTGTGGATAACGCCATGCATGTACAACATTTATTAACCTAATACTGATTGAAAAACCATTTATAGTATATTAATTGAAAAAGCCTTAAAAACATAACGGTTATAGGTTGGCCGCCATTAACATAATGAGATGTCTATAAATAAACAAAAGCACCAAAAAAATCACCAGTTGTATTATCTTTATTAAAAGGAAAAATTACAAGTTTTGTCATTTATCTTGATACCCTTTTTCAGGTGGTGTCCCTTTCAATGAATGTTGACAGGTTTTGCCCTTTATTGGGAAAATTGTTGCACGTCTTGTCCTTTAGCGCTAACCCAGTTAGATTTTCTTGCTAAATCTGGTTACCCAATGGTATTTTAGTCTTTTTACCCCTTTATTTAATATTATATAAAAAATAAAACAAAATAAATCTGCCATCAACCCACCACTGCCCAGTTAAACACTTCCACCACCATCGTCCACCTGCCGACCACCACCACCACCACCCAAACCATCCAAAATAGTATTGATATGAAGTATCATCAAATCCCTAAAACCAACAAAACAAATTAACAAACAATCTATCTTATTATAACAAGATAAAGATGATAAATATGTTACATATACCTCCAATTGAATTTTTGAAGACGCTGCAATTAGTGTCCTCCATGATCAACCTCATTTGAGTTCCATTAAAAATCTTTTAATCCTTATTGACATCAATTACAACAGTCTCCATAGCCGCCTTTGCAGCTTTACCGATGACAGAATCAATGGAATAAAGAGCACCAACGTTTACAAATTCAGGTGGTTTTGAATAAGCATAGGTTGGAACCCTAACCCCATCGCACAGCCCTCACCCCCAACCGCACCCCCACCACCATTATCATCCAAATACCCACTCCACCTCAGGGCCCTCCGTCATCGAACCCTAACCGCTGCCTTCTGATTCCACTGGAGATTCGAGTTCACGACAGATCTGGTGGTTGTGGTGGTGTCGTGTGGTTGTTATTGGTGGCAGTTTGGTGTGGCTATGGCCATTAATCTTTGATCAATTCATCTTGATCTTGCATCTTGCAACCTATTTATTACTCAATCTTGTTTGGTTATTAGATCACTCTTGTTTGAGAAGGCAGATCGTAGAGAGAGTGGGGGCAGCAAATCGTAGAGAGAGAGAGAGAAAAGAGAAAGGAGAGAGGGGGGAAACTTTAGAGAGAGAGTGTGGATCTATTTTTTTATTTATATATTTTTTTACAAAATGGTGCCTCAATATAAATTATTTACACAATAGTCCTTGGGATGGTGAAATAACAAGAATGCCCTCATGTGCAAGGCACATAACCATATTTAACCAAAAAACTAACAGGGTTAGGGTCAAAGGACAAAACGTGCAACAAAATTCCCTATAAAGGGCAAAAGCTGTCAAAATTCGTTGAAAATGACACCGCCTGAAAATAGTGTTAAGATAAAGGACAAAACGTGTAATTTATCCTTATTAAAAATGCCAATCTATGAAAAAAAGGCCAAAACGTCACCAATTGTATTGTGTTTATTAACAGTGGTATATAAAAAAATAACATGATAAACACCAAAATAAATGCCAATCTAACCCACCACGACATTAAACATGAATTGCTCGAATGTAACAGTGATAAAAGAAAATAACAATATTACTTTGAAATTCGCAGTCCATATCAGATGCCATGAAACTCGGTAACTTGAAGAAGGGGTAAAAGCTAATTCGAAAATTTTGGAATTTGAAATAGAATAAAGCACTGACAAAAGGAATGTTTCTAAACAAACAAACTAAAAGTGGAATAATGATCATACCCTCGTGTGTTAATTAGCGCTTATGTCACGTGTCGTTCTAGGAGCCGTTTTCACACTTTTAGACGTTTTCTTTAGAACCTTTTTCTTGAAATATCAAGCAAACAAATAATGAAGAGAAAGAAGACAAATAAGTTAATCCCTTTTATGGGTATTGAAATATCAAGAAAAAGTAAATTGATAATTAAGGGAAATGTTAAATTGAAGGTGACTATGAAGACACAAACATATGGAAGTGCAGAAATATATAAACGACTCACCAACTAAAACTCTTTATTCCATGAACTTGAGGATGAGTTCTTTTCAATTTAGATAGAATGACTTAGGACTGATAACTCGAACAAATGGCCAGTTGGTGAGTCAGTGGGAATGCGAAAAAGGGTGAAAAGAAATTTATAACTCACAAAATAATCATCATAAAACATTTTTAATAATTTTGGTTTTATTTTATATTTTTGGAATTTTATTATTTAGTTAAAGAAATATGGTGTGTGGGTTATGTTGATCGGAATTAAAAAAAGTTTTCTTGAACAACAAAACTTTATGAGTTAATTTCCATTTTGTTCCCTGTGATTTGGTCATTTTAATGGTTTTGCCCCAATAGTTTAAAAATAGCTATTTTCCTCCATGATTTTTCTAACTTATCGTCATTTTGCTCCCCGCCTCTAACTCCATCCAAAAAAATCCATTGGGTATTTTGGTAATTTTATAGATAAAAGAAAGAGCATGTAAGTCTTTTCACCTAAATAAACCTATAACTTATTTATTTACATGTATATAAGTAATTCTTTTCTGATCCTTCATCTTTCCAACCACTCTTTCAACCGGCCACCACCATCCACCACCACCTGCAACTACCACATGCCGACCACGACTAACGCGACTTTTAACTAAACATTTTAGTTGAGTTAGAGCCAGGGAGTAAACTACCGAAATACCCCTACTTTTAATTGAACATTTTAACTGAGTTAGAGCCAGGGAGCAAACTGGCGACAAACTCGAAAGATCAGGGAGGAAAATGGTTATTTTTAAACTATTGGAGCAAAACCGTTAAAATAACCAAACCACAGGGAGCAAAACTGTAGGATCGTTTCGCGACCTGAATGAGTCGTTCGGAAGAGCTCAAATCCGTTTCAGAGGCGGAAACTAAGAAACGGACGTGTACACAGCTTGAATCATACTTTAAGCCTCTTATATATTCGATTGACAATGATGTGACAACCCAAAATGTAGAACCTTTCTTGTATCTCGATGTAACATGCTTGAACATTATGTGATTAGTTGACATGTTTGGTGCAATGATATACGAGAACATCTTATGTGAATTGTATGTTATATTATGTGTATGCTTGTATGTATATGAACCGAAACAACAAGGACCCGACTCGAGACCATGTGGTCTCGAGTGAACAGTAACCGGTTTGGGCCTTTGGCCGGTTGGGCCATTTGGGCCGTAAACCCCTTAGCCGATTTGTAAACCCATTAGGGTGCACCTTGGGGGAACTAGTATTTATACCACACCTCTAGCCAACCTTGCCACTCTTTGGGCAACCACACTCACTCTCCTACATACATACTCTCCCACTAAAACCCTAAGAACACAAACACACATCATTTTCGGATCCAATCGGTTAGCACTAGGATTTCGGCTCAAGCTTGGAAATCGACACTTGGAGTTCACCTTTCCTACCTCTTAACCGGTTAGTGATTCTTATTGTGTTTGTGCTTGGATTGATGATTATGACATTATGGTTGTTTGCTAAGTTGTTGCACATGAAATGATTGTTTATGATAAAAATGTTACTTGAAAGGAAATAGCTACTTGTTGAACAAAGGATGATGTTTATTGTGTTTGGATATTAGTGTTTACATGATGTTCTTGATGCATATGATGATTCTAATGTGTACAATGAGATAACCGGTTAATATGCTTGATTTCGGATGGATAGTGCTTGGTGTTTAAGTGAAGATCGAATCACTAGTCTTGTTGAGCATGAAATCGGTATATGTTTGTCATATTATCGGTTAAGTATAGAACCGGATTGTGGTATTAAGTCCAAGTGTTTGATAGTTGTTCATGTATAATTAGGAAGAATGCATAATATGCTTGAACAAAGGTTGAATGTGTTATGAATATGCTTGAATGTTTGAAGAACATGAAGAACTTGTTGAATATGCTTTGAATGTGGGTTAAATATTTGAAATCCTGCTTGTTTGATCTGAATTCATGAATGTTTAGACAAGAAAACATGTTTAAGTGGATAGTACACAAATAGGGTGCATGCAATTGGAATTTCATTGGATAGTACAACTGTGCAGAATCAGCAACTGTTGGGGAGTCGAAACCCCTGGTTGCGACTCGCAACCACAACATTACAAGTCGAGACCGCCAGTTGCGACAGAGGTTACGAGTCCTGTTGCGACTCGCAACCATAACATGACGAACCGAGACCACAGGTTGCGACACAGGTTACGAGTCCCGTTGCGACTCGAGACCTTAGCATGATCAGCCGAAACCACGGTTGCGACATAGGTTGCGACTCGCAACCACCTATGATCAACACAAACAGCATGACTCGAAACCATGCTTGCGAGTCCGGTTGCGACTCGAGACCACGTTTATTGGACTTGCTTAGTTACGGGCCTTAGTTAATGGGCCGGCCTTATGGACTTCTGTGTTACTGTTGACGTATTGTTTGGGCCTGTTATCACGAGCCCAACTGTTAAGGCCTCACACTTAGACTCTGGGTGGTATATGACTGTTAACTGTGAGCTGTTAATGTTAAACATGTTTGCCATGATCAATACCTGTGTACAATACGTGTTGAACATTCGTGCACTGCTTGGCTTGAATCTGATACGAATAATATCTGTGATAGGACCTAATTGATTACCTGCAATTTGATTAACTTTTCTGTGATACTGCCGAGCAAACCAAGGTGAGTTCACACCCTCTACAAAGCATGGGATTCCCTGGGTTGGGAACGGGGTTAAGGAACGTGGGTTCCTCGTCCTCCTTGGGTAGGACAGCTATGGTTCAGGAATGCGATTCCTCGTCCGGATGGACGGATAACTCGTACTAGACTAAAACTCTATCACGAAGTCCCTCCTTTTTGTATCGACTTAATCGCCGGGCCAATGGCGAGCGGGTCATTAGTTAGATAGCGCTATTTAGGTCTGACAAACCTCACACCGTGCCGCAGAGGACGGGCGTGAACTAATGGATCTGGGGCACGTCAATGATGATAGACATTGATGTTTTCAGGGCACATAAACATGACTACAGTCAGCAGTCGATATGGTAACGAGTCTAGTGTACGCATGGGGTAGCCCCCACGGCCGAAATGCCTGATAACTAACATGGGGTAGCCCCCACGGCTGGAGTGCCGGAGTAATTGGGAATGAACAAGTCACGTTTTTAAACTATGGGGTAACCCCCACGGCAGGATGCCAGTTAAAGGAAACTGTTTTCGAAACAACTAAAACGAACACCCAACTGTGAACTCACTCAACTAGTTGTTGACTCGTTACTACATGCTTTGCAGGACCATAGGTACTCAGCTGGAGCTTGCATGGAGGAGAGTCGTTGTGGGACACAGATTGCTGCGTGCCATGTTCTATTTGAAAACATTTGAACTTATGTTATAACTTTAAACTTATGCTTCCGCTCGCAACTTAAACTTTGTTTGTTTGAAACACCAATCGTATTGGTTAAACTTTTATAACTGTTTATATGCTTGTTCAGTATGATTGGTGGCTGGATCCTGGTCAGTCACGCCTCCAAGCGGTAGTACTCCGCGGGTGGGATTTTGGGGGTGTGACAGATTGGTATCAGAGCCATTGGTTATAGTGAACTTGGTTTTAATAAAGGGGAAACGTTTTTTTTTTTTTTTTGTTAAAACCAGACTATAACCGGTACAGTGCTCAACGGTCCACAACGACACTTCACTCCACATGCAAGGCTCGACATACTAGGTAATATGATATGTGTATATTGCCTATTTGCTAGTTACATAGTACATTGCTCATGGTATACTTGATTAGTATAACTACTGTTGCTTGAACACGTGCGTGCTTACTCTATCCTCCTATCGTACTTTCGCGAACCTCTCTCACACGTATTACTCTTGTTATGAAGAATCATGTCTGGACGCGTTAACATGACACAAGCCCAGTTGACGGCTTTGATCAACGAACGAGTTGCCGCAGCGCTTGCAGCTGCAAACGCAGGAGGTATATCCTGCAGTCCGAATTTGTTCTAGGATCATTTGGATCCTACTCTCGTGAACCAACCTTTGTGTTAAACTCTGTCTTTCTTTCACCTACCTTAGGTCAATATGCTCAGGCACCGGTGTGCACTTTTAAGACCTTTATGGACTGCCGACCCACTACTTTTAGCGGAACTGAAGGAGCAGTAGGTCTCCTACACTGGTTTGAGAAACTAGAATCTGTGTTCGAAATGTGTGAATGCCCTGAAGCGCGCAGGGTGAAGTATGCTACTGGTACTCTCGAGGGTTTGGCCCTCACGTGGTGGAATGCTCAAGTGCAAATGCTGGGGTTGGTTGCTGCCAACGCCACCCCATGGGAAACTTTCAAGGAAATGATCAGGGAGGAATACTGCAGTCGTGATGACATTCACAAGCTGGAAGATGAGTTCTACAATCTCAAGATGACGGGGTCAGAGATTGAGGCATACACTAAGAGATCGCATGAGCTTGCCTTGTTGTGTCCTACTATGGTGGACCCTCCGTATAAGCGAATTGAACTTTATCTCAAGGGCTTGGTGCCAGAGATCCAAAGTCATGTGACTTCAGCAAACTTGACTATTATCCAGCAGGTTGTTCAGTTGGCTCACCGTCTCACTGATCAGGCGGTGGAGCAGAACAAGTTACCAAAGCGCATAGGTGTTGCAACTACTTCTGGTACTTCTAGTGAGAACAAACGGAAATGGGATGGAACTTCAAGCAAGGGTTCAACTTCTGTGCAATCTCAGTCTCAGCAGAGAAAGACTGACGACCACAAGAGCCCCAGTCAGCAATCGTCTGGTGGTCAAAGTCATGGTGGGTACAAGGGGAATCACCCCAAATGCAATCGCTGCAACTTACACCACAGTGGGCCATGCACCAGGGGCAACTGTCATCGGTGCAACAAGCCTGGTCATGTTGCAAAGGATTGCAGGAGCGCATATCCCGCCAATCAGAACCGTCAGCAACCTCAACAGAACCAGCGACAGCAACAGGGTAACAACAAAGGGTGCTTTCAGTGTGGAGCTGAAGGCCACTTCAAGAAAGATTGTCCCCAACTGAACCAGAACAACAACAACAACAATCAGGGGAATGGTAACAATGGGAACCACAACAACAACAATGGTGCTAGGGGACGAGTGTTCGTGATTGGTCAAGGTGAAGCAAGGAATGATCCCAACGTGGTGACGGGTAAGTTCCTTCTCGACGACTTTTATGTTACAGTCTTATTTGATTCGGGTGCCGATACTAGCTATGTGTCACTAGAAGTTAGTAAAATGCTTAAGCGTATTCCCACACCCCTGAGCGACAAGCACACTGTAGAGCTAGCAAATGGTAAGAGCTTGGAAGCCTCGCACGTAGTCAAAGGTTGCCAACTTATTCTCGCTAACCAGACCTTCTCTATTGACCTTATTCCTATCGTCTTGGGTAGTTTCGACGTTGTCATTGGGATGAATTGGTTATCCCAACACCGAGCAGAGATTCTTTGCAACGAGAAGATCGTTCGTATTCCTGGTTTAGGTAGTGAACCCCTCATGATTCGTGGCGACAAGAGAAGTGCTGTTGAGAACATCATCTCTCTTCTTAAGGCCCAGAAGTGCTTACGAAAGGGTCACACTGCGATTTTGGCTCTAGTTACTGATACCACAGAGAAAGAGAAGAAGCTAGAAGATTTTCCAATTGTACGCGACTATCCTGAGGTATTCCCTGAGGAATTACCTGGTCTTCCGCCCCATCGCCAAGTCGAGTTTCAGATTGAATTAGCTCCTGGAGCTGCGCCTATAGCTCGTGCACCTTATCGTTTAGCTCCATCAGAATTGGAAGAACTCTCCACGCAACTACAAGACCTCTTGGATAAGGGTTTCATTCGTCCTAGCTCATCGCCTTGGGGAGCTCCAGTACTATTTGTGAAGAAGAAGGACGGTACCTTCAGAATGTGTATCGACTATCGTGAACTCAACAAGGTGACTGTGAAGAACCGTTATCCTCTACCGCGCATTGACGACTTGTTCGACCAGTTACAGGGGTCAAGCTACTACTCAAAGATTGACCTGAGATCGGGATACCACCAGCTGAGAGTTCGAGAAGAGGATGTCTCTAAGACAGCCTTTAGAACCCGTTATGGGCACTATGAGTTTTTGGTCATGCCGTTTGGGCTGACAAACGCACCCGCAGTTTTCATGGACTTGATGAACCGAGTGTGCAAGCCTTACCTGGACAAGTTCGTTATAGTCTTCATCGACGACATCCTGATCTATTCTAAGAGTAAAGAGGAGCACGAACAGCATCTACGGCTTATTTTGGAACTCCTTCGGACAGAACAGCTTTACGCAAAGTTTTCGAAATGCGACTTCTGGCTTCGCGAAGTCCATTTCCTAGGGCATGTGGTGAACAAGGATGGGATTCACGTTGATCCATCCAAAGTGGACTCTATTAAGAACTGGCCTGCACCTCGTACACCAAAGGAAATTCGCCAATTCTTGGGATTGGCAGGTTACTACAGGAGATTCATTAAGGATTTTTCTAAGATCGCGCAGCCTCTCACCTCGTTAACGCAGAAAGGCGTTGTTTATCATTGGGGAAATGCACAAGAGTTAGCTTTTCAGCATCTAAAGGATAGACTTTGTAGTGCACCTATCCTTTCACTGCCAGAGGGCACAGAAGATTTTGTGGTTTACTGTGATGCATCAATTCAAGGTCTTGGTTGTGTATTGATGCAACGAGATAAAGTCATAGCCTACGCCTCACGACAACTCAAAGTTCACGAGAAGAACTACACTACGCATGATTTAGAGCTGGGAGCTGTTATTTTCGCACTAAAGTTATGGCGGCACTACCTGTACGGAACCAAGTGCGCCATCTACACCGACCACAGGAGCCTAGAGCACATATTCAAGCAGAAGGAACTGAATATGCGGCAGCGACGATGGGTCGAGCTGCTGAACGACTACGAGTGCTCCATCAGGTATCACCCGGGCAAGGCCAATGTAGTGGCTGACGCCCTCAGTCAAAAGGACACTGCGCCTAAGCGCGTAAGAGCTTTACAACTCACGATCCATTCTAGTCTACCTTCGCAAATACGAGTTGCTCAGATAGAAGCACTGAAACCAGAAAACGTAAGGGCCGAAGCCCTACGCGGGTCAAGACAACGCTTAGAGCAAAAGGAAGACGGTGCTTACTATGTAACAGGACGCAATTGGGTCCCACTCTATGGCGACTTACGAGAACTTGTGATGGATGAAGCACACAAATCTCGCTACTCGGTACACCCTGGTTCGGACAAAATGTACCACGACATTAAAACTACGTATTGGTGGCCTAGCATGAAGGCCCACATAGCAACTTATGTCAGCAAGTGTTTGACTTGTGCGCAAGTCAAGACGGAATATCAGAAACCCTCAGGCCTACTCCAACAACCAGAGATACCACAATGGAAATGGGAACAAATTTCCATGGATTCCGTTACTGGCCTACCTAGATCACAGCGCGGAAACGATACTATCTGGGTGATTGTGGATCGATTTACAAAGTCCGCACACTTTCTGGCAATTAAGGAGACGGATAAGTTCTCCACTTTAGCGGAAATATACCTCAAGGAAGTCGTTTCGAGGCACGGGGTGCCCACCTCTATCATCTCTGATCGAGATGCACGTTTCACTTCGGAACTGTGGCAGGCAATGCACAAATCTTTTGGCTCACGTTTGGATATGAGCACAGCATATCACCCACAGACGGACGGGCAGTCCGAGCGAACTATTCAGACCCTAGAAGACATGCTTCGTGCTTGTGTGATCGACTTTGGCAACAGCTGGGAATGGCATCTGCCACTCGTGGAATTCTCGTATAATAACAGCTACCACACTAGCATTAAAGCTGCTCCGTTCGAGGCATTGTACAGACGTAAATGCCGGTCACCTCTCTGTTGGGCAGAGGTGGGGGATAGTCAAATCACTGGTCCAGAACATGTGGTAGACACTACTGAGCGGATTGCTCAAATACGACAACGCATGGCGGCCGCTCGAGACCGTCAGAAGGCCTACGCCGATAAGGGCAGGAAACCACTTGAGCTCCAGGTTAGGGAGCGGGTATTACTCAAAGTTTCACCCTGGAAGGGTGTAGTTCGTTTTGGTAAACGAGGCAAACTCAACCCACGATACGTTGGACCTTTCGAAATCATTGAGAAAATAGGCAAGGTGGCCTACAGACTGAACTTACCAGCAGAACTCGGTGCAGTTCACAACGTTTTCCACGTGTCGAATCTGAAGAAGTGTCTGTCAAATGAGACCCACGTAGTTCCTCTGAAGGAACTCACAATCGACGAACAGTTGAAATTCGTCGAGGAACCAGTCGAAATCACGGACCGGGATGTTAAGGTCCTCAAGAGCACTAGAATACCTCTCGTTCGAGTTCGTTGGAACTCACGTCGTGGCCCAGAGTTCACCTGGGAGCGCGAAGATCGGATGAAACAAAAGTATCCCCAACTGTTTGTGAACAGTACAACCACTACTGAGGCTGAAGCTACGGAATTTCGGGACGAAATTCCAGATCAACGGGGGGAGGATGTGACACCCCAGGAAAAACGGGAAAACCATACAACTTGACTAGCTTCCTCAGTGAGTGCCATCAAATTTCGGGACGAAATTTCTTTCAACTTGGGGATGATGTGACAACCCGAAATCTAGAACCTTTCTTGTATCTCGATGTAACATGCTTGAACATTATGTGATTAGTTGACATGTTTGGTGCAATGATATACGAGAACATCTTATGTGAATTGTATGTTATATTATGTGTATGCTTGTATGTATATGAACCGAAACAACAAGGACCCGACTCGAGACCATGTGGTCTCGAGTGAACAGTAACCGGTTTGGGCCTTTGGCCGGTTGGGCCATTTGGGCCGTAAACCCCTTAGCCGATTTGTAAACCCATTAGGGTGCACCTTGGGGGAACTAGTATTTATACCACACCTCTAGCCAACCTTGCCACTCTTTGGGCAACCACACTCACTCTCCTACATACATACTCTCCCACTAAAACCCTAAGAACACAAACACACATCATTTTCGGATCCAATCGGTTAGCACTAGGATTTCGGCTCAAGCTTGGAAATCGACACTTGGAGTTCACCTTTCCTACCTCTTAACCGGTTAGTGATTCTTATTGTGTTTGTGCTTGGATTGATGATTATGACATTATGGTTGTTTGCTAAGTTGTTGCACATGAAATGATTGTTTATGATAAAAATGTTACTTGAAAGGAAATAGCTACTTGTTGAACAAAGGATGATGTTTATTGTGTTTGGATATTAGTGTTTACATGATGTTCTTGATGCATATGATGATTCTAATGTGTACAATGAGATAACCGGTTAATATGCTTGATTTCGGATGGATAGTGCTTGGTGTTTAAGTGAAGATCGAATCACTAGTCTTGTTGAGCATGAAATCGGTATATGTTTGTCATATTATCGGTTAAGTATAGAACCGGATTGTGGTATTAAGTCCAAGTGTTTGATAGTTGTTCATGTATAATTAGGAAGAATGCATAATATGCTTGAACAAAGGTTGAATGTGTTATGAATATGCTTGAATGTTTGAAGAACATGAAGAACTTGTTGAATATGCTTTGAATGTGGGTTAAATATTTGAAATCCTGCTTGTTTGATCTGAATTCATGAATGTTTAGACAAGAAAACATGTTTAAGTGGATAGTACACAAATAGGGTGCATGCAATTGGAATTTCATTGGATAGTACAACTGTGCAGAATCAGCAACTGTTGGGGAGTCGAAACCCCTGGTTGCGACTCGCAACCACAACATTACAAGTCGAGACCGCCAGTTGCGACAGAGGTTACGAGTCCTGTTGCGACTCGCAACCATAACATGACGAACCGAGACCACAGGTTGCGACACAGGTTACGAGTCCCGTTGCGACTCGAGACCTTAGCATGATCAGCCGAAACCACGGTTGCGACATAGGTTGCGACTCGCAACCACCTATGATCAACACAAACAGCATGACTCGAAACCATGCTTGCGAGTCCGGTTGCGACTCGAGACCACGTTTATTGGACTTGCTTAGTTACGGGCCTTAGTTAATGGGCCGGCCTTATGGACTTCTGTGTTACTGTTGACGTATTGTTTGGGCCTGTTATCACGAGCCCAACTGTTAAGGCCTCACACTTAGACTCTGGGTGGTATATGACTGTTAACTGTGAGCTGTTAATGTTAAACATGTTTGCCATGATCAATACCTGTGTACAATACGTGTTGAACATTCGTGCACTGCTTGGCTTGAATCTGATACGAATAATATCTGTGATAGGACCTAATTGATTACCTGCAATTTGATTAACTTTTCTGTGATACTGCCGAGCAAACCAAGGTGAGTTCACACCCTCTACAAAGCATGGGATTCCCTGGGTTGGGAACGGGGTTAAGGAACGTGGGTTCCTCGTCCTCCTTGGGTAGGACAGCTATGGTTCAGGAATGCGATTCCTCGTCCGGATGGACGGATAACTCGTACTAGACTAAAACTCTATCACGAAGTCCCTCCTTTTTGTATCGACTTAATCGCCGGGCCAATGGCGAGCGGGTCATTAGTTAGATAGCGCTATTTAGGTCTGACAAACCTCACACCGTGCCGCAGAGGACGGGCGTGAACTAATGGATCTGGGGCACGTCAATGATGATAGACATTGATGTTTTCAGGGCACATAAACATGACTACAGTCAGCAGTCGATATGGTAACGAGTCTAGTGTACGCATGGGGTAGCCCCCACGGCCGAAATGCCTGATAACTAACATGGGGTAGCCCCCACGGCTGGAGTGCCGGAGTAATTGGGAATGAACAAGTCACGTTTTTAAACTATGGGGTAACCCCCACGGCAGGATGCCAGTTAAAGGAAACTGTTTTCGAAACAACTAAAACGAACACCCAACTGTGAACTCACTCAACTAGTTGTTGACTCGTTACTACATGCTTTGCAGGACCATAGGTACTCAGCTGGAGCTTGCATGGAGGAGAGTCGTTGTGGGACACAGATTGCTGCGTGCCATGTTCTATTTGAAAACATTTGAACTTATGTTATAACTTTAAACTTATGCTTCCGCTCGCAACTTAAACTTTGTTTGTTTGAAACACCAATCGTATTGGTTAAACTTTTATAACTGTTTATATGCTTGTTCAGTATGATTGGTGGCTGGATCCTGGTCAGTCACGCCTCCAAGCGGTAGTACTCCGCGGGTGGGATTTTGGGGGTGTGACAAATGATTACAGCAAAAGGAAATACCGGCAGCACCTCGGTATAACTTTTTCTGACCGTTACAAATGAACTAGACAACAAGCCTATTTATAGTTATAGCCTGGCCGTTTGAAACTTCTCAAATGGTGACATCCTTCAAACGAAGGCCTTTCAAATGGCCACTATGTTCAAACGGACAACCTATACAAACGGACACAGTTCAAACAATGGGCTTCAAGCTGGGATTTCATGCTATTGGACCTCCTAATGCCAACATATCACTTGACCACCAGATAGAAAGCTCTCATTGGACCTTTAATAGGCATCATTTCATTGGACCTCTAATCATTTGTCTTTTATGGACATTTATATCCTTTGAGGCTTCAAACGGTCACCATAGATTTTCTAACTTTCATGACATCACTTGTGATGTCACCTAGGTGATGTCACTTGTGATGTCACCTATGTGATGTCACTCGTGATGTCATGTCCGATCGGATCCGTAATGAGACCGAGACACGACCTAAGACGAAGACGACAGATGACTGCACCAACAGACTCCCCCTCAGATGTTGACGAGTCTTAAAGGTCGAGTCTTCATAATCTTCAATCTTAATTGATCTTCTTCAGAAACTATCTTCTGGAATCATGTGCCTGGATCTTTCTCTGGCTCAAACTCTCGTTAGACTCCCCCTATCATCATGCTGGGATCGCTGTCTGGTATTTGTTATCACCATTGAAATCAACTCCTGGCTTTCTCAGTTTAAGCTCTCCTCTGGTTCTGATGTGTCTCCTGGCTATCAGTAGCAACAGGATCAGAAACCTGCACAACTCAAACACTCTATCACAAAACAAAAACACAATTGTGATTCAATATAATGAATCAACTAATCATATAAGACAACTATGAATGATTCAAAATCTTCACATTTTCACTCACTCCCTCCCAAACCACAAGTTCAACATGTTTAGCACTTGAAATGACGAAACTCAGCTCTTCACACTCAGTTGTCGAAAATCTTTTTGTAGTTTTCAAATTTCAAACAAAAAATACAATATTTTTGGATTTTTGAATTTAATGAAATACAGAAATGGAACACTATTTTTGTGAGATTGTGCAAGAGGATCATATCGGATTTTGAGACATATCACTAACACCGTTGATCTTATTAATCAGCAAGTGTTAAGAAACAAATTCACTTCTGATTGTCAGTATTGTTGTCCACTTAAACCTCTACACAAATTTTCAATTTATTCAAGATATGTATTTAATGTCTTAGCACTTAAACTTATTTGAGTGTCCCACCTCTTGAATATACTCCTGTATCCAGATCTCAATATTCAGATTTACAGGTAAGTATACTACGAATGATATCTGTATATAAATTAGGGGATGTGCGAGAACTGAGGGATCTCAGGTCGATACTTCCGTATGCGCAGAGAGATATCAGTTTCGACTTTGCAGTGTGTCCCCTTTAGGAGATCTTTTAGCTACAACAACTGATTATCAATTTTATTGTCTAATCAGCTGAGGGCTTTATGCTATGTTTCAAGCATATGAAGAAAGTATTATCCAAGGACTAGGTCAGAACTTCCATTCAGCAGAAGTCCCGGAATAATACCCCAGACATCATTGAGTAGAAAAACCTAGTATATCAGAATAAGAAACCTTTCAAACGAGATTTCAGGGGTTACCTATATATCCAAGTAGTGTTCCCCACAAACTAAGCAAGTTTGAATTTAGGTTTATATCTCGAATACAATTTATGAAGAAAGTATTATCCAAGGACTAGGTCAGAACTTCCATTCAGCAGAAGTCCCGGAATAATACCCCAGACATCATTGAGTAGAAAAACCTAGTATATCAGAATAAGAAACCTTTCAAACGAGATTTCAGGGGTTACCTATATATCCAAGTAGTGTTCCCCACAAACTAAGCAAGTTTGAATTTAGGTTTATATCTCGAATACAATTTACTAACTGTGTGAAGTCTACTGACACATCATTAGTAAGACTTGTTTAAAAACATTTTTGACTTACAAATCTCTAGCATGCTGTGATAGTCCACCGATATACTATCATCTCCTCTTTTTGCACCCAAACTCATTTTCATTTTTCAATTTTTTTAAATTTTTCAAAATTTTATTACTCCCCCTAAAATCAAAATATGTTTCAATTTTGATTTTCTGAGGAAAAATTGAAAACAAACTATACAAGAAATTTGACAACATTATGTGAATTACCTCAAATCACCATTCTCATGCAAAAACAATCAGAACTCCCCCTCACAACAAACTATTTTCCCATTTAGATTTCAAAACACTTAAGTTTGTTTCAATCAAAATGGTTTTTCCGGAAAAATTAGTTTGTGTAACAACCATTTGTAGGTTCGGGGTTATCTTCATCATCATGTTTTCATCAAACTCATAATAGATTTGACGCTATCAGTTTTAAAAAAAATCAACATGATACTTGTAGAAAATCAAGTACAACTTAATGTCCCTGATTTACCACATGTAAAACGAAAAATCACCAAAGTGAAATTTCTCAAGAAATATGCCGATTCATGTTCCACGCTTACCAACCTGGGAACTCCGGCAAGTCAGGTTTTTCATTTAAACAGATTCACCCAAGCCTGACGGTCCTTGGGTGATTTCGAATTCTTATTCAACAATGGTGGAAAATTTGCATCATCCATTGTTAAATCTGAATTCTCCTTTGTTACCTCAACCAATGGCTCCTCTGGCTTCGACGAACCAGAATCATTGCCTGCAGGTGGCTTGTCTGACTTTGACCTGTCAGATTCATCGCCAACCATTTTCTTCTTCTTCCCTTCTTCTTTAGTCCTCAGATTTGTATCTGATGAACTCATCTTGCTTGGCTTTGCAGCCGAGGAAGTTGATTCATCAGAACTCTTATTTTTTCCAACGGATGAACCCGAGGACAATATCTTCTCCAAATATTCTCTTGCTTTCTTTCTTTTCTTCCTCAGTCTGTCTTTCTGCCCTTGTGAAAGTTTACCTTTCTTTTCTTGAATTGACTGTTCTTGAACTTTAGGTTTCAGAACCTTCTGTTCCTAGGGCTTGACTTTGACTGGAATCTTTGCCAATTTTTGAGACTTAGCCCTCAATCTGTCATTCGATCTCCTTGGGCAATCTCTGGCAATGTGACCTTTGATGTTGCAGTTAAAGCACCTCCTGGTCTCATAACTCCAATATTGACAGTTAACAGCAATGTGTCCGTGATATCCGCAACTGTAACACACTCTGTTATCGTACCAGTTACCACCTTTTTCACACCAAATACTTAGATCATAACATTGTTTAGCTTGGTGGTATTCCTTCCTCAATTTTGCTGGTTTTGACGTTTGAGCACTATGGTCCAACCTGCACCACTTATTACCAACAATTTTTGAGTTTTCATTTTTTACTTTTTGTAATTTTTCATTACGATTGGATGATCGATCTGATGAACTTTTATTATGTTTTTGAAAATTTTTCTCATTTTTAATTTTTTGTTTCTGTTCCACTTTCTTCTTCAAAGGTTTTTGCTTAGAGCATTCTCCCTTTTCAGTCGATTGTAGAACAGTTTTCTGAAATTTTTCTTTCAAATTTAAAAACAATTTTTGTTTTTCTAATTTTTCATTTTCATCATCAGATTTTTCATCGCAATCTTCAACTTTGACATTGTCAAAGTTTGTGACATCGTCACTTATTGGAACAGAATTGATTGGTTTTGGACAGGGGATATTCAAAAACTCGGATGATGTCACAAAACCTTTCAATTTCTTTTCAAGTTCCTCAATTTTGTTCCTCGAATTCTCAGCTTCACTTTCAAGCCGAGATATTCTCCCAAAATGAGTCTTGATTGTTTCTTCATTCTCATTCTTCAAATTTTCAAGAACAGACTTTTCATTTTCCAAAACTTTTATCTGTTCTTGAAATTTTGATTCATTTGCTTTCAGATTCTTGTTTTCTAGCTTAATCCAGAAATCCTCATCTTCTGAAGATTTCTTTTTGCTTTCAAGCTCTTTTTCCAACTCTTTGATCTTCTTTTTAGCACATTCACCTTCTTTTTCCAATTTTATAATTTTCTGAAGATGGGAATTGATCAATTTTTGCTTTTCAATGTTGTTTTGACTAAAAACATTTCTCCCATCTTCAAAAATTTTCATTTTATTTTGAAATTCTTTTTCACTTCTTGTTTTTTCAATTTCAAAACCTTTAACTTTCTCTTCAAAAACTTTTTCTTTTTCTTTCAACTTCTTGTTTTCAAATGTCAAACTGTTCAAATTATTTAACAATTTGTCATTTTTGGCTCTCAGCTTTTCACAATTTCCCTGCAACATAAGAATCTGTTTAACATCAACTAGCTTCTCGTCTTCCAACTTCTTGACTTCCGATGTCAAACTTTCCGTATTCTTCAAGAGTTTGTCATTGTCAGTCTTAAAGTTGTCACACTTAGAGCACACTGATTCACAACTTGATGATCCAAACTCTGCAGATTCCTCAGCATTTGAAGCTTCTTCTTCATTTGCCCTGAATGTACCTGCACAAAATATTTTAACGAAATCAAGAGGATTTTCATTTACATCTATATAACAACCTCTCTTAAAATCGTATTTCATCACATATTTTGCCCTGACACATTTACCAATCCTATTGATCATCTCCTCAATCACATCTAAACTCAGATCCAGCACATGATTTTCTAAAACCTTGATCATTTCTTTCTTTTTCTTCCTTGTTTCAAATTCATGAGTTTTTAGTTTGCTGATGAATTGGTTTAGAGGTAATTTTGAAAAATTTGAATCCTTCCTTAAATTTTTCAAACATTCACTCCATTCAACAGGTAATGCATCTGCAAACTTTTCTATCTTTTCAACATTTGACAGACATATCTCATGACTTTTCAAGTAACTAAGTAAGACTCCTTATCGGTTTTCTAGATCTTCCAAAGTTTCATCTTTCAACCATACAAAATATTTAAACCTTTTCACCCATCCATCCTTTTTCACATTTCTATAACTGTCATCAATAAAACCTTGATGCCAATCATTAAATCTCTCGAAATAATCATTTTCTTGTTCATCAAATACCATCGCCATATTTCAAATTATTCCGACACGTCTTTGTTGAACACAAAAGCGAAACTGTAGCTGTCACAAAAGCGAATTTGTCAAGTGTCGTAAAAGCGAACCAGAATTGACCACAAAAGCGGACCAGACTTGTAACAAAAGCGGATCTCAACTGTCACTAAAAGCGAACCTCAACTAATGTGACACAAAAACTAACCAGTAATGTCGTCAACCACTTAACAACCTGCCACAACCCTACTTATTTGACCGATTAATTTTAATGGGCGGTGAACAAGGGCTTGTTGATTGGGCCTCCACTCTTAGTGGATGATGACATGAAACATGTTAGCAATATTTTTGATTATTCCCTAAATGCTCATTTGACCTAACAATCCACCACTTCTATTATCATTGGACCGCAAATCCCATTTAGGCAATATATTTCATTTCACATGCATTCTGACAAATCTGACTTATCACATGAGACACAATTCAAACGGTGACCTCTTCAAGCGATCATGACGTTTTCAAGTGGTCAGTTTCAAACGGTTATGTTCAATTTTCAAACGATGTCGGTTTCAAACGATGTGTTTCAGTTTTCAAACGGACATAGACCACTGTTTCAAACGGAAACCATTTTTCAAACGGTAAGTGATAATTTCAAACGAGAAAGTTTAATTTTCAAACGATCTGAAGCCTTTTTCAAACGATAGAAAATTTTCAAACGGACAGTTACTGAACTCGTTCAAACGGTCAACAGTTTTTAGGCCATTTTGACCAGTTCTACGTTGAATTTTAAGCTGAAACTTCTAAGGCTTTGTTAATTGACAAATCCGAACACAGTGTGAAATTTTGATCCGATTTTAACCGTAAAATTTATCGATTTTATGAAAGAAGGTGTAGAAAATGAGATTTTCAAGCTGAATATGGCAAGAACTCCTCGTCCTGAGCTCTGATACCAATTGTAGGATCGTTTCGCGACCTGAATGAGTCGTTCGAAAGAGCTCAAATCCGTTTCAGAGGCGGAAACTAAGAAACGGACGTGTACACAGCTTGAATCATACTTTAAACCTCTTATATATTCGATTGACAATGATTACAGCAAGAGGAAATACCGGCAGCACCTCGGTATAACTTTTTCTGACCGTTACAAATGAACTAGACAACAAGCCTATTTATAGTTATAGCCTGGCCGTTTGAAACTTCTCAAACGGTGACATCCTTCAAACGAAGGCCTTTCAAACGGCCACTATGTTCAAACGGACAACCTATACAAACGGACACAGTTCAAACAATGGGCTTCAAGCTGGGCTTTCATGCTATTGGACCTCCTAATGCCAACATATCACTTGACCACCAAATAGAAAGCTCTCATTGGACCTTTAATAGGCATCATTTCATTGGACCTCTAATCATTTGTCTTTTATGGACATATATATCCTTTGAGGCTTCAAACGGTCACCATAGATTTTCTAACTTTCATGACATCACTTGTGATGTCACCTATGTGATGTCACTCGTGATGTCATGCCTGATCGGATCCGCAATGAGACCGAGACACGACCTAAGACGAAGACGACAGATGACTGCACCAACAAAAACGAAAGTTAACTCAAACTGTATTTGAATAACCCAGCTAGTAAGAAGCTAGACAGGACGAGACAAATTACAAACCGACCCTGAAAAGTGAACCCCAAATGCAAATACAGAGTTTGAAAAGAGAAACACATGATGTAACACCTCGTAAAAATTGTGTCCAATAATGTATTAACACGTGTCCCTAATCCTAGTTATGCCTAATGTTGGCTAGGAGGGACTATTTTTGCCAAATGTGAAAAGTATGAATGTGGAGGGACTAAAAGTGTCAACATGCTGAAACTATGCCTCTGAGTGACCTTATACAGTTTCTGTATTCTCAAATAAGCCACTTGTTGGACGAGAGGAACTGTTTGTGAAATTATATGGAAGTTTGATAGTTGGAGGGTTAAAAGCGTCAACATGTTAATTTATACCTCTGAGTGACCTTTTAACGAACCGGGAGCTTTATGATGTTCAGTCATACTATCGGATGTGCCTAATATTGGCCATTAGGGGCTTTTTATACTTTAATGATAATATGTACAAGTATGGAAGTTAAGGGGCCTAATATGTCAAAGTGTGAAAGTTATTTAGCTGGCCGAGACTCCATACGGACCGCAAGGGTTCGACCTTACGATCCATAAGCCTTGCACAACAACGATTTTTTACTTGCAGCCCACTCCAAGCTGTCATAAACCTCCTTAAGCGAAACTATGGGTTGCATACTTGTTTGTGACACGTTAGGGGACACTTGTTATCATCTCTTGAAGCCCCATAACACCTGGAATCATCCCCTAATCCCTCCAAACACTATAAATTGAGGTGCTAGCAACACTTGAAACTTGCTCACTCTTGAATTCCTTCTATCAATCATTCTGGAGGTTCCTAAGTTATAGGAAACTCCTAATCAAGTTCTTTTCATCAGAGGATCACTAAGTAAGTGTTCCTTTCTTTTGCTTTTTCATTAATTAGGCTTTTAAAGCCAAAAGTCAAGCGTTTTCGATAAACGTTTTGACTTTCGGTTTAGACCTTAATAGTCCAGCCATTGTTTGAGGCGAACATGGCTACGTGATCGTAATTAGGTAGATGTTAATCCCTCAAAAGGGCACCTCCTGAAAATCATGTTTGCTTGGTCAATTGACGGGTCAAAGTTATTAATATTAAAAAGTCAAACGGGTCAGTTTTTGAAATAATCATAATCTGAGTTTATAGGTGTTTTAAATATGTTTTAACACTTAAACAACTTGGTAATAATTATTAGAACATGTGTAAACATGTCCGGCTCGTCAATTCCAGTTTTAGGGTCGGTTCGCAACCGAAAGTCGCGAAGTTTGACTTCTTCTTTGACTTTCGATTCTGACACGAATTAGATTAGTTTGTTACTGATTTAAGGTTCCATTATGATCATAATTTAATGTAGCATAACCCTCCGAGGTTATATTACATGATCATAATAGTAATCTGAGTTTTTTGCACATGAATCGTTAATATGTCATACTTTGACTAATTTGCCCTTTTTATTAAAAACAAGGTTTTAATCACTAATGAACTTGCAAATGACTTATGTACTGATATGTTAAAGTAAGTAGCATATTTTGATGTTATTAAACTGGTCATAAACTGAGTTTTCATATAATGTCGTAAATTATGTTTTAAAGTGACCAAAATGCCCTTTTGGCACATAGAACGGTTTTAAACATAATTTCACATATCAAACTCATTACCTACTGATGTAATATCATAATTAGGATATTTTGGGATATCAAATCAGTTTATAATCAGAGTTTATATATAAGTTCTTTTATTAAGTCATTAAATGATGTAAATGCCTTTTTTGCACATGACAAGGTTTTAAATAATAATTTTCATACAAAACCTTTTACCTACTATTATGTTATGATAAATAACATATTTCAACAGTATAAACCTGGTCATAACTTCTGTAGGTACATGTTATAAACTCAGATTCTCAAATAAGCTTTCAAACTATGTGTGAAATGACCAAAATGCCCCTACGGTGCATAGTTTGGTCTTAAACTATAAAACACAATATGTTTGTTATCCTACTAATATTATATCATTAATAAAGTATTTTTACAGAATGTTTATGGTCATACCATTAGATTATATGCAAGTTCCTTTTATACGTTGCTAAATGACTAAAACGCCCTTATGAGGCATAGTTTGACTTCAAAACCTTAACGGGCATAAAAGTTGATATCCTATTGATATTATAACTTGTTTAAAGTATATTGGCATATAGAACTTGTTCATGACTCATCCGGTTACCCGTTATCGCTTATACGTGTACGGTTAGACTTATGTAACTAGTTTACATAAGTTTACCGGAACGGGTTTAACCTTATCATTTTTAGCTCAATTTCCAGAATGTTATTTGTTACCCATATTATACAAGTCCAGTACTTGTTGGGTTTAAACTACATTTTATTCCGGTCATCGCTTAATCTAGCGTATCGTACTGTTTTTGATACTTTAAGCTAGCCGGTCTAAGTCTACGACTTGAATAAGAACCGTTAGCATTCTAATTGATTATTTATACCATCATTACAGACTAGACCCTTTCAGTAGATTGTTACCTACACTTGTCAATTGATTAAACGGCTGAGTTATTATAAACCTTGCATTCATAAGACAAGTATTAGCTCAGGTCAATTGATTAAACGGCTGAGTTATTATATGCCGGATTGTGGCTACAAAATTTTCATAACCCATTTTAATACGTTTTGACTGATAACTTAAACATTGGGGGTTAACGCGACCGTGTCCTGGATATCCATGGCTCATTAAATTAATAATGGCCATGACTGAGCACACGGTGTAGGTATACACCCGTCAGATGCTAATGCTTTATATAAAATGTTTTCTTACCCGTTGATCAGGGGATACCCCTTTGTGGGTTTAAGTGGTGAGTCGGTTAATCATGTCTCGGTGTTTAGTATTGGGCCTCATATGTATTGACAACCATGTAAAACTGTATACAAGATTATTTTGAATTATCCCAAGTTATTAAAAGATTTTCATGTGCCTTGTGCACTTAAATCAATTTTGAAATATTTTCAAAACGTGTTGGTTGATTGTATTTACTAGTGAAAACTGACGTATTTTCAAAAGACTAAGTTACAGGTACAAATACGTAAATAGGTTGGAAGCTGCTCGGTAATGCTAGAAGAGGAATTTGCAACTCATTTGCATAAGCCTATTAGTATGTTGATTTCATCTTTTGTACATTTTATGATCCGCATGTGGATTATTATTATTATTACGAGTCGTCTGTATTTATTATTTTGAACTTTGGACAATTGGTTTGTAATAATAATTTTACTCCAAGACTTCCGTTGTGCTACCTGTGAATATTAACTATGACGATACCAATCTTACGTCACGATACTCTCCACCGGACCCACCGAGTTTGTGATGAAATATCGGGGTGTGACACATGAAAACAAACCACGCAAACCAAACAAAAAAGAAGATCAAGGCGAACGAGACGAGAACAAACTCCCATTTATTGATCGAACACCCATTGCACTACACCTAGACGGGAACAAAACTAAAATTTTGATTAGGTTTTATTTTTAATTTAAAAGTCTAGTCTTTGATCAAACATAGTCTATAAATTGTAATGTTTAGCCCGCGGGGTGTGGGCTTGGGTTTGGGGCGTGGGAAACCCACCCAAGCCTTGCACACCATCCCCTATGGGCTTGGCTTTGGGCGTTGCCCCTCTGGCGTGGCTATGAAGCTTGGCGTGGGACGGGGGAGGAGGGGGAGATGATGTGGCTGGCTAGAATTGGCTGGACATATTTGACCCCAAAAAAAAAAGCCACGCCACCCCACACCCAAAAAAAGCCACGCCCAGCCATGTGGAGCCCACCTCCGGCACATGTCAACCCAAGCCCCCCGTCACCCAGCGGTCTTAGGTCAGCTTGTAATATTATTATAAACCTTCTCTCATTAGTGTTTTCTATTAAACGTTTGCTAGAACGTATATGACATTTTATTGCTTTGGTTCCTCGAAAGCGGATCTATGTTAACCATAGATTTTGTTTGTGGACAAGAGGGAGTCTATGGGCCGGGTGGGTGTGCAAATCAGTCCATATTTCCCATCTAAATCATATGTGAAATAACTATTAGATGAAAAGGTATATGATTTGCACAACCAATTATACATTCAATTCAATGGTTGCTTATGTGAAAAATCTTTATAGCTACAATTACCGTTATGTTACAGAGTCATGTAAGGAATTCTTGATAAGAACAACAAACACAGTATTATTATATTTCGTTTTTAATGTTTGATATGATACGATTTTATTTAGTTGCAAAACAAGTGGGAGTGGATATATATTTTTCTGTGCAAGTATTCAAAGTGTTCGGTTGGAACCTTGAAGGGTTATAAAAGTGTTGACTTTGTACAAGTCAACCAGTTTGTACATCTGAACCTCTTTGTGTGAACACCAAAACTTCAACCTCCTAAAGCATACCAAATACCATGTCTCATTTCTGTTGGGTTTTCAAGTACATTCATTTTATAAAGCCTTCAAAGGTTACTTTACACACAAACAATCTAAGTCAACCACTTTATACATCTGAACCTCTTTGTGTGAACACCAAGGACTTCAACCTCCTAAAGTACATCAAATACCATGCTTCCTTTTGGTTGACTTTTTGAGTAAACTCATTTTATAAGCCTTCAAACGTCACTTTACATACATATATTCAAAGTCAAGTTTGCAATATAGATGTCACAAAACATGTCTTGAAATAGTATTACTACTTCATGTTGTTTTTCGGTTCTTGGCATCGAACCCATGAAATGAAAGAGAAGTTTGGTATAACGATAGGTCGCGTTTGGTAACAAACCCAAAAGGGGGAAGTAGAATTAGGTAGAAAGATGGGGAAGTGGACAATCATTGGTTAGAGTTGTTCCTCTTGGCATGTATTTCAATCTTGAATTCTAAATTCAACGTGTCTTTTATTACATTTGGTTTTGGGAAGACTTTTTTATGATCACAAAAGATAATCCAGATATGCCCACTTGGGCTTACTCAACAAGCTTCATGCAGTTTATGGAAATTTAAAAGCATCTACTAACATTGTAATGTGCTCTAGTGTTTAGTGTTTAGTGTTTGGTGTTTGGTAGGGAGAGTATAGTCTAGATCGATAAGAGACAATGTGTAACTCAATAGCTCAATCAAGTTACATAAACTGCATCTACCTATAACCTAACTTTTCATTTCTTCAAGCTGAACAATAATTCTTGTAGTTCCGTTGTGCGAGTTTAAGAATTTGGTAAAAATGAAAACAAAGTTTGCTAAAAGGGAGACCCAACTATAGATACATAAATAGTCACGTATAGGATCATATACAAACAAGTATATTTATACAAATTCCAAGAACCAACAGTTTAATAACATGTGTTCAGAGGCGGCCCAATGGGCTTGTGGATCTAGGCAAAGGCCTGGGGCCTCCAAATTTTAAGGGCCTCAAGATTTTGGATTATGGGCCTCCATCTTCAATATATTATTTTCCAAGCCCAAATGCTTCCAAGCCCAGGCCTTGTACACCCCCATCCAGAGCCTGTTCCTACGTTCTTTAACTTACTCCGTCCTATCGTTTTTTACCTAGGGTTGCTCTGCTTTCTTACCTTGTCTATGTTAGATATTTTAGTGTAATCGGGATTGACTTGGTGATCAAAGTGAATAATACTACACATCAAGCAAGTTCGGAGATGCGGGAGTGCACGCTTGTTTGAGTTATTATTATTCGAAGTGTACGGGCGGAGCCCGTACTCTACGGGGATTCCAAGGGGGCAACGTCCCCTTGGCGGGGGTCCGGGGGCAGCGCCTCTGGGAGCAAGGTCCAAGGGGCGGCAGCCCCTGGCGGGGGTCCAAGGGGCAGAGCCCCTGGCTGGGGTCTATTTTAATTAAATTGCTTTATGGAAAATGCCTTAGAAAATAAAATTTATTAAAATTCGTCACAATTTTCAGACAAGAAATAAAGGCAGTTTAATAAAATTTGAATTATAACTGCCAGAGGCAGTTATCTGCAAAACATCCCAAAAATTCGGACACAGGTTTTGATCATCTTCTTCCTAGTTCAAAAAATTCGCAGACACACAAACATACCCGGGTTCATTTTCTCGAAAAACAGAGTTGTATCCGATTGAATTATTCGAGTGAACCACCGAAATAATTTAATCTGAGAGTGAAATCACGCCTCTCTAATCATCCGGCAATCAAATTAATTCCCCAACAATCTGTTGTCAGACACATGTCAGGCACGCTCACGGCTCATGGCGCACGCAACCATAGATGATGATGAAGATCCATTGCAATTCCTACCTCGCTATTCCAGACGACACCATATGATAAGGACTCGCGTAGAAAATTAACCTAGGACTAAAACCTAGCGGCGACGAGCACTTGGCCAACCAAGTTGCCAGTTGTCGGGGTTCTCCTCAGCCAACCGAGTAAGACGAAACGCAAGACACGTTTTAACAGAAAACTTCAAAATTCATTAACCAACCAACCAAGGAGTTTACATCTATATAAATAGGAAAACAAAAGAACAAGATAAACCAAAATCTCTAAACTTACGGACAAAGAAACATAATTTGAAAAAGGTATACGAATTTGTAACAGAAATAGAATTGAAAATAACTTCTCCTTTTAATTTTGGTTGGATGGGATCTTGTTGCCATAACTTGCTCTTAGCCACTTAAACCATCAGGCCCGTTCCCGTCAATGGTCCTTCGTTCCATTGGGCCCGGCCCATGATGCCAATCGGTATCATCCTCCCCCTCTAAAAGACGACTCGTCCCCGAGTCACCACTAAAATCATCTCCGTCCGTGTACGGCGCTAAGTCAGCGACATTAAAAGTAGCGGATACTCCATAATTACATGGCAAATCGATCTTATAAGCATTATCATTAATACATTTCAACACACGAAATGGCCCATCCGTGCGATCCTGCAACTCCCCGTATTGACCCGCTGGAAAACGTTCCTTTCGCATGAATATCCAAACTAAGTCCGCCTCTGCAAAAACCACACGTTTTCGATGTTTGTTTGCGCGCTGCTGATATTGCAAATTATGTTTCGTGATCTGGTCCCGAACTTGTTCATGTAGTAGCTTGATTTGAGTCGCCTGATCTTCCCCCTCGGCACTATAGGAATCGATGGTCGGCAATGGGGCTAGATCCAACGGTGTAAAAGGGTTGCGTCCGTAAACCACCAAAAAAGAGCTTCGTCCCGTTGAGCTATAGGAGGACCGGTTGTATGCGAATTCAGCTTAAGGAAGGGCTAGGTCCCACTGTTTTTTGTTATCACCAACTAAGCAACGAAGTAAATTACCAAGGCTCCGGCTTGTAACCTCTATTTGGCCGTCCGTTTGTGGGTGATGAGAGGAGCTGAACTGCAACTTGGCGCCTAAGCGCTTCCACAAAGTACGCCAAAAATGGCTAACGAATTTAACATCCCGATCCGAAGTGATTGTCTTGGGGACCCCATGCAACCTTACGATTTCATCAAAATATAAACGAGCCACTTTAGACGCATCGTACGTCTTAGAGCAAGGGAGAAAATGCGCCATTTTTGAAAACCTGTCGACAACCACCATAATTGAATCTTTTTTTCGTTGTGTCAATGGTAAGCCGAGTACAAAATCAAATGAGACGTCTTCCCATGGTCCGTTCGGTGTTGGAAGCGGTGTGTATAGGCCTTGATTAGTGTGGTGAGTTTTCGCCAGGCGGCATATTCGACAACGGTTCAGCACCTTTACGACATCCCGAACAAGCTTCGGCCAAAAAAACGTTTCGACACTAATGCGACAGTTTTGTCTCGCCCAAAGTGACTCGCTAAACCTCCCTGATGTGTCTCGAGAATTATGGCTTCCCGTACCGAGGAGAGCGGGACGCACAAACGCCGTCCTTTGAAAAGAAATCCGTCCCGTCGAACGTAATCACGAAACGGTGTGTTTACTCATTTTTTCCAACATTCCTTAAAATCTGGATCATCGCCATAGAGTAGTTTGATGCACTCGAAACCTTCCACGTGCACGGTTGACGTAGAAATCAATGCGTGACGCCGGCTAAGGGCATCGGCCACTGTATTTGCACTTCCAGCTTTGTGTCGAATGACAAAAGTAAAGTCTTGAAGTGTCTCGACCCACTTAGCATGCCTCGGGTTTAATTTGGTCTGCCCCTGAATGAACTTTAATGCCTGATGATCGGAATAAAGGATGAATTCATTCGGCAATAGGTAGTGGTGCCAATATTCTAGACTTCGTACAATAGCATAGAATTCTTTGTCGTACGTGCTATAACGCTTGCGAGTGTCATTAAATTTCTCACTAAAAAAAGATATAGGCCTGTTTTGTTGGCTAAGAACGCCCCCAATCATGAGGCCCGAGGCATCGCACTCTACCTGAAATACATGCTCAAAGTTTGGTAACGCTAGTACAGGCGCCTTCGTAACTGCTTTTTTTAGCTTGTCAAACGCTTTATGCGACTCCGGACTCCAAATGAACTTTGACTTTTTTAAACAATCAGTGATAGGAGCGACCACTGAACGAAAATTAGGAATAAAACGTCGATAAAAAGACGCTAAGCCATGGAAACTTCGGACATCATGCAACGACTTTGGAGTCGGCCATGTGGTTATGGCTTCTACTTTGGCGGTGTCCATTCGGATTCCATTGCCGGACACCAAGTAACCCAAAAAGATAACTTCTTTAGTCAAAAAGTGGCACTTTTTCCGATTAGCAAATAATTTTTGCTTCTGTAATATTAGAAAGATATCCCGCACTTATTGTAGATGTGCTTCCAAATTTTTGCTAAACACCAAGACGTCGTCGAAATAAACGACGACACATTTGCCGATTAGGTGCCTGAAGATATGATTCATTAATCGCATGAACATGCTTGGAGCGTTTGAAAGACCGAATGGCATTACCATCCATTCATAAAGGCCGTCTCGTGTTTTGAACGCGGTTTTCCACTCATCCCCGGCTCATAACCGTATTTGATGATAGCCGCTTCGTAAATTTATTTTATAAAAAACAGTGGCGCCATGGAGATGATCTAAAAGGTCATCAAATCTAGGTATTGGAAAACGGTATTTTATTGTGATTTTGTTAACCGCTCGGCTGTCAATACACATGCGAAACGTGCCATTAGGTTTAGGAACAAGTAACGCCGGAACGGCACACGGACTCATGCTCTCACGGATTAAGCCCTTTTCGAGTAGCTCATTGACTTGTCGGTGTAACTCGTTAAATTCCTTCGGGTTCATGCGATAAGCCGGTTTATTAGGAATTGTTGCACCGGGAATGAAGTCTATGCAATGTTGTATTTCCCGCATGAGCGGTAATCCTGCCAGAATATCATTAGGAAAAAGGTCCGAGAATTCATTGAGTAAGGGAATTACCTCGACCGGGACGTCTTCAATTGGATTGTTTTCTTCGAGGATAACTAGACTGAGCATGGGACTCGATGGTGATTGTCGTGTGAGGCCGGCAAATTCAGCTTTTGTGAGCGGCGTTATCTCCGATTTCTCGTCCCGCGGATTAAGAGGAGCCAATGTAACATGGATACCGTCTTTTTTGAAGGAATAAGTGTTTCGAAACCCATCATGTTTTACACGTCGGCCGTATAGCCACGGTCTTCCGAGTAACAAGTGGCACGCATCCATCGGAATAACTTCACACCATATCTCGTCGTTGTACTTGTTTCCGATCGAGAAGTTAACTAAACACTAATGCGTCACCTTTACTAGGTTACCTTTTCTCAGCCATGTTAATTGATACGGTTCTGGGTGGTCTTGTGTGTGTAATCCTAGCTTTTCGACCATGGTGTTAGCAACCATGTTTTCACAACTTCCACCGTCGATAATGACGGTACAAACCCGTTCCCTCGTTGTACATTTAGTTCTGAAGATATTGTGTCGCAGCCTGATGTGTGCGAGGTGTTATATAATTTAGATGTATATTTAAGCCCTTTTTACACTTTTAGCCAAGTTTTAAATTTATAAAACACGATATTCACTAACACTAAACACACATATGGGCAAGTGCACCCATCGTGGACGTAGTATAGTGTTGGTAAGATACCGAGGTCGTCCAAGGACACAAGAGCTTTTAGTACCGGTTTATCCTCAACGTCTAATCAAATCAAAAAGTTAGAAAAGATTTTTAAACTAAGAAAATAAAAACTAACTAAATGCTGAAAAATAAAAATAAAATAAAAACAGATAGACAAGATGAATCACTTGGATCCGACTCGTGTATTAGTATAACCTTTGATTATTTTCGCACTTTTGCACTTGTTTAAGAGATTATCTTAGTTATTGTAGTATGCCCCTCTTTTGAAGGCGACGTTACCCTCAACCCAGTAGTTTGAGTCAGCAAGGATACAATCCTAAAGGGTTGGATTATTGGAAAATAATGAATTAAGTTATTAATGCAAATTGTGGTAGGCCCCGCTTTTAGCGGTGACGTTACCCTCGGCTAAGTAGTCTGAGTCAGCAGGGATACAGTCCTAAATAGCCGGGTTATAGTATTAATAGTAGTTAACTTATGAGGGGGTCAAAGAGTTTGGATCCCCGCCATCCAATACCTATGGGCATTGAAGGAGATCCTACTAAAATTGACCCAGGTCCCTTGCAAGACCTCTAAACGTTGAACAAGGGCAAGACCCTTACCAAACCGTTCCTTTAACCCCCGACCAGGTAGCCAACATACCTCCATATAGACCGTGGAGATATGAATAGTGAAAATCTTTTATTTTATATAGACAGTAAAATAATGCCAAGACACCACGGACAAACGATAAGGAAAGATCACCTTCAACATAAGCAACTAGTTATTAAAGTCATTAATACAAAACCAAATAAAAAGTGCAAAAGATTAAAAATAAAAAGTATTATACTAAACACTTATCTTCACCAAGTGATGTAAGAGACTTAGGCAAACATGGCCTTTGATTGTCAAGAACTCTTACGATCAATCTTGGATCCCGAGACGACTCACGCACTCTACGATGGACAATGGATGATGGTGGTGGATGATGGTGGTGGATGATGGTGTTATGGTGGTGGTGGGTGGTGGATGAAGTGTGAGAGAGGTGGTGTGCCAAGGGATGAGTTGAAATGAAACCAAGCACTCCTATTTATAGGCTGAACAGAAGGCTGGGCACGGCCCCGTGTCCGCTGGACACGCCCCCGTGCCCGTCTGACACTCTCTCTCTTCATTAATTGTAATTCGCAATTACAATTAATGCGCCTGCTGTACTTTCGCCACGCCCCCGTGCTCACTGGACACTGCCCCGTGGTGGGCAATAGAAGCTTCTATAGGTTTGTCTTTTCTGCTGCTTCTTGGGCACGGCCCCGTGCTGGCTGAGCACGGGGCGTGTTCAGTCTTCTGTTTTCTCTTCTCTGCTTGGGAGGATGCCGTTGAGGGTTCGGGCAATCCACTTTTGTTCCTTTTCTTGTATTTATGTTAGAATTAGCTGTCTTTTTGCTTCTGTTGTGAATTTGAGCTCATTTCATCCTGAAAATACAAAAGGAAGGCAAAAACACTCTTTTTCCAACATTAGTACTCAAAAAGGGTTAGTTTTATGCCTTATTTGATGTAATTTATATGTTGCATTTTACACACATCAAATACCCCCACACTTGAACTTTTGCTTGTCCTCAAGCAAAACTCTTTAAATATGAGGCTTACACTCCCAAATGGAATGGGTAGAAGAGAAGGTTTTTTTGCTTGTCATAGAGTGTCAGGAATCCAAGATCTTTTTGGGTTTTATTTTTATTTATTTACAATCCTATTCGTTATGATTTATTTAGAACGTTTCATAAGAGAAATTACTTATTTAGGCTTAGCATGCCTTTTTAAAATTTCATTTATATACAAGTTCACATACCTCACGGGAGAAATCACTCAACACTCGGCCGAAAGTGTATTGTTTTAGTGAATCACTCGAGAGCGGCATGGAACTTATTCCTACCATAAGCTTGCCAAGCAATCAATCCTCCTCCTTTTTAACTATATATCTTTGTAAATATCAAGAGGACTTTTTGGGTGAAGGGTTAGGCTTGGGCTAAAGGTGGGTGGTTGGGTTAGTGGTTAGTAAAAGGGCGAAAAGCGTAAAAAGCGTCGGTTTTCGTAAAACACTTCGTTTTTAGTGACTTTTTATTTTGAAGTATTTCTCCAAACAAGCTTTTGTTTTCATAGCTTTGTTTGTTTTTAACTTCATCATTCATTATTTTTTTTTTTTGATCACACAAAAAAACGAGCTTACGAAAAACCGAGCTTGTTACTAAAATAAAGGGTGAAAATAAAAAGGGTTTTTGGTGGGTAAAAAGGGTTTTAGGGTAAAGAAATGAAAGGTTTAGGCTCAAAGGGGTTAACTAGGGATTTTGGGTAGGTGGTAAAAAAAAATTGAAAAATAATGGTGTAGAAAGAAAAATGGTTAGTCCTAATGCCTCCATCATTTACTTACTTGGGTTTAAGTTGGTAAGGACCGGGAATGAATCGTCGTGGCAAGTTCTAGAGTTGTAAGAACCAAGCGGCTATTCACACAAGAAACGAAAAATGAGCATTTAGTCTAAAGATGTGAATTTGTATGCTCAATAAAGGCTCAAAACTCACTTTTGTGGGAATGGGTTTTTATGTGATCGAGCATATATAATCAAATTTTAACTAAGCTTGTTATGCCGTTTCATAATTTTCTTATGTTGGTTCTTGTTATCACGACGCTCTCGGTTGTAAAATTTGTAAAAATATAACCTTATTAATCTTAGGATTCCTAATTTAAACTTTAGACAAGTAAAAAAAAATGAAAATTTTTGAAAAAATTTGGGGTGTTTAGCGGTTCCAATAGAGTTTTGTGTAAGGCTTGTTGTTAGGACTTGCAAAATTTCGAGGTGTTAGCTTCCCCCCCCCCCCCACACTTAAATTACACATTGTCCTCAATGTGTCCCAAAAATAAATTTTTAGGTTGATTGGATGTGTAATGTGGTGTTAAAAAGCAAAGATTTATGTTACTGGCAGTCTGGACACGGCCCCGTGGGGACCAGACACGGCCCCGTGTTCAAGTGCCAGTAACAAAAATTAAAGAAATGAGACAGAAGCCTGGACACGGGGGCGTGTCTGGTGAACACGGCCCGTGTCCAGTTACCTGAACTAGGCATTTTTCTGCAGGGGGTTCAGCACGGGGCCGTGTTGGTTGGACACGGCCCGTGTTGAGCCTTCTGTAATGGAGAATTTTGTGTCGGGTTGCCTTGTTCTTGTGCATGGGGCCATTTTTCTCGTTCCCTTTGTCATCCTTTACCACCACGAGTGTGTTTTATTCCTGCAAATTAAAACTAAAAGATTAAACTAAACTAAGGATAGTTCCGCGGAATGCCTCCGTGGTGCGCCACGTTTATAAGGGTCCTTGGCTAGACCCAATGTGAGGTTATATATTTTCTGAGTGGGATGCTTGGCGTCCCATGTTACACCGTCGGAGAGCAGCATCCAAACTTGAATCAATAACCTTCATGTAGTTGACCGGGTCGTCGTCTTCTATTCTCTTCCCAATTCCGAATTTTACTTCATCATCCCCGTACCTCAAGGTGAGTGTTCCGTCATTCATATCTACCACTGCTTGTGCGGTGGCAAGAAATGGTCTCCCTAGTATGAGGGGGACCTCGGTGTCTTCCTCCATATCGAGTATGACAAAGTCGGCTGGATAGACGAATTTGCTTACCTTTACCAAGACATTTTCGATGACACCTTGCGGGAATTTGACGGATCGATCAGCAAGTTGTATGCTCATTTTTGTAGGACTCGTTGTTCCTAGGCCGAGTCTTTTAAACATTGATGAGGGCATGAGGTTAATGCTAGCCCCAAGGTCGGCTAGTGCATTACGAACGGGGGACTCCCCGATTGAGCAGGGAATTGTGAAGCTTCCGGGATCGATTTTCTTTTGGGGAAGTTTATTGAGTACGAGGGCAGAGCACTCTTCGCCTAAGTTAACTAATTGCAAAGTTTCAATTTTCTTTTTATGAGTGAGGAAGTCCCTCATGAATTTAGAGTATTTGGGCATTTGGGTTAGGACATCAATAAAAGGAATATTGACATGCAATTGTTTTAATAGACTTTCGAACTTTGCGAATTGCTCATTGGTCTTTTGACGAATTAACCTATCGGGGTACGGGACTCGAGGAGCCTTGGTAGGCTCTGGTGACGGAGGGGAGTTCTTCTCCTGCAGAGGCGGGGGTACCGTTTCTTCTGTCGGCGGTGGTGCTTCTGCAGGCCCCACGGTGCGGTTTCGTAGCGTGATGAGATGAACTTGCGCTTTTGGGTTTGTTTCGGTATTGCTAGGTAATGCACCTTGTGGTCTCTCGGCAAAATTTTGAGCTATTTGATTTAATTGTTTTTCTATGTTTGGAATACTAGCTTGTTGATTTCTAAAATTTGACTCTAATTGTAGAAATCTTTCCGAGTTTTTCTTTTCAGTGTCGGAGATGAGGCGAGATACAGTATCTTCAAGCCTTTCTCGTCCACTTTGTTGTTGAGTGAAATTTTGTGACTCATTCCTTGGTTGTTGAAAGTTTGTTCGTTGGGTTTGTTGGTTACTACTATTGCTGGGTTCTCTCCAACCAAGGTTTGGGTGGTTTCGCCATCCTTGGTTGTAATTGCCCGTTGGAGGACCTGACGGCCTAGGTCTATTATCAATGTAGCTTACTGATTCTTGTTGATCGTCCGTTTCTTTCATACAACTCCAATTTTCATGTGGCCCACCACACCCTTCACAAGCCATAACCGAGACTGTTTTTGTCATTTCTAACTTTTTTATTTTTGAAGAAAGGGCCTCGATTTGGGCTTGTAAAGAAGTGCTTTCATCAACCTTATGGGCGCCCGGGGCAATAGATTTATTGCCTCGGGGAGTGTGCCATTAAAAATTGGTTTGAGCAATTTCCTCAATTTGGTTATATATTTCATGTGGGCGGCGATTACCTAAAAGTCCCCCGGAGCTAGAATCAAGTGTCTGCCTTGTGTGTGGCAACAGTCCATTATAGAAAGTGGATACTTGTTGCCATATCGCCAGGCCATGATGTGGACACTTGCGTAATAGCTCCTTGAACCTTTCCCAAGTTTCATATAAGGATTCCCCGTCCTCCGATCCAGCTGGGAGGGCGTTGAGCTAAGCTTTTGCTCGGTCTTTTAGTGAGAAAGGAAACATTCGGAGGCGGATGGCGTCATTTGATGCTCCATTGATCCGAAAGGTATCACATATTTCTAAGAAATTACTAATATGTAGATGGGGATCCTCGTCCGCAAGCCCATGGAAGGTTGCGGAGTTTTGGAGCATTTGTATTAAATGCGGCCGAAGTTCGAAGTTATTAGCTTCAACATTCGGTGCATTGATAGCGGCGCCTAGGTTACCTACGATGGGTCGTAGATAATCCATGAGGGTACGTTGGTCCGCCATTGGAGGTGGATCACCCGAAACTTTCTCTTGGTTTTTAGCTTTTAATCTTTTTCTGAGAAAGCGTTCCGGTTCTTCTAGAGGTTCTTTTATGTCCTTAATAGAACTGGAGCTCATCCACTATGTAGGATTGGTGTCTGGTTCCAAGTCCTGCAATAAAAACAGAAAAGAATGCTGGTCAGAAGGTTCACCACGGCCCCGTGCTCAGCGAGCACGGCCCGTGGTCGGAGTTACAGTAATTGTTTTCCAGATCCCAGTTACTGGAAAGTTGGACACGACCCCGTGTTGCACCGACACGGCCCCGTGGTCAGCCTTCTGTAACTTGGAAAACTAAAAACTGCCAGTAACGATGCTGGGCACGACCCGTGTCCGACCAGGCACGGCCCGTGCTGAGCTCTGCAGAAGCTGAAAAACTAAGAAAATTCTAAAAATTAAAAAGAAAAATAAAAAATATGACTAGGCCGTTGATTCCTAACTTTCTTAAAATCCTTGTGTCCCCGGCAACGGCGCCAAAAACTTGATGTGTGCGAGGTGTTATATAATTTAGATGTATATTTAAGCCCTTTTTACACTTTTAGCCAAGTTTTAAATTTATAAAACACGATATTCACTAACACTAAACACACATATGGGCAAGTGCACCCATCGTGGACGTAGTATAGTGTTGGTAAGATACCGAGGTCGTCCAAGGACACAAGAGCTTTTAGTACCGGTTTATCCTCAACGTCTAATCAAATCAAAAAGTTAGAAAAGATTTTTAAACTAAGAAAATAAAAACTAACTAAATGCTGAAAAATAAAAATAAAATAAAAACAGATAGACAAGATGAATCACTTGGATCCGACTCGTGTATTAGTATAACCTTTGATTATTTTCGCACTTTTGCACTTGTTTAAGAGATTATCTTAGTTATTGTAGTAGGCCCCTCTTTTGAAGGCGACGTTACCCTCAACCCAGTAGTTTGAGTCAGCAAGGATACAATCCTAAAGGGTTGGATTATTGGAAGATAATGAATTAAGTTATTAATGCAAATTGTGGTAGGCCCCGCTTTTAGCGGTGACGTTACCCTTGGCTAAGTAGTCTGAGTCAGCAGGGATACAGTCCTAAATAGCCGGGTTATAGTATTAATAGTAGTTAACTTATGAGGGGGTCAAAGAGTTTGGATCCCCGCCATCCAATACCTATGGGCATTGAAGGAGATCCTACTAAAATTGACCCAGGTCCCTTGCAGGACCTCTAAACGCTGAACAAGGGCAAGACCCTTACCAAACCGTTCCTTTAACCCCCGACCAGGTAGTCAACATACCTCCATATAGACCGTGGAGATATGAATGGTGAAAATCTTTTATTTTATATAGACAGTAAAATAATGCCAAGACACCACGGACAAACGATAAGGAAAGATCACCTTCAACATAAGCAACTAGTTATTAAAGTCATTAATACAAAACCAAATAAAAAGTGCAAAAGATTAAAAATAAAAAGTATTATACTAAACACTTGTCTTCACCAAGTGATGTAAGAGACTTAGGCAAACATGGGCTTTGATTGTCAAGAACTCTTACGATCAATCTTGGATCCCGAGACGACTCACACACTCTACGATGGACAATGGATGGTGGTGGTGGATGATGGTGGTGGATGATGGTGTTATGGTAGTGGTGGGTGGTGGATGAAGTGTGAGAGAGGTGGTGTGCCAAGGGATGAGTTGAAATGAAACCAAGCACTCCTATTTATAGGCTGAACAGAAGGCTGGGCACGGCCCCGTGTCCGCTGGACACGCCCCCGTGCCCGTCTGACACTCTCTCTCTTCATTAATTGTAATTCGCAATTACAATTAATGCGCCTGTTGTACTTTCGCCACGCCCCCGTGCTCACTGGACACGGCCCCGTGGTGGGCAATAGAAGCTTCTATAGGTTTGTCTTTTCTGCTGCTTCTTGGGCACGGCCCCGTGCTGGCTGAGCACGGGGCGTGTTCAGTCTTCTGTTTTCTCTTCTCTGCTTGGGAGGATGCCGTTGAGGGTTCGGGCAATCCACTTTTGTTCCTTTTCTTGTATTTATGTTAGAATTAGCTGTCTTTTTGCTTCTTTTGTGAATTTGAGCTTATTTCATCCTGAAAATACAAAAGGAAGGCAAAAACACTCTTTTTCCAACATTAGTTCTCAAAAAGGGTTAGTTTTATGCCTTATTTGATGTAATTTATATGTTGCATTTTACACACATCACAGCCACTTGGTGTCATCCTCCGGATCAGCAACAACGTTATTCAACACCCGTCGTGCAATGAGTGTTTCACCCTTGTCCGGGTAAAGGGTCACAGTCTCTTCTTCGTCTTTGATGTCATACTTGGGTTCAGCATCGTGAATGAATGCAATGATTTGTTTGTTTGGGCAGTCATGCTTGAGATGACCCAAGCCTTGGCATTTAAAACAACGTAGGGGTCCCGAGTTGTCTGTCGCTGTAGTGGGAGCGGCCGGTGTATCGGCCTTGACCGATCCGGCTCTGGTCGTGAATTGTGGTTGGGCCAGGGTGCGGCCAGAAGATTGGAGCCGGGCAGTGGCCTTGCCCTTTCGAGCGTTCTGTTGTTCGACCCGCAAGGCTAACCTGCATACATCAGAAAAGGAATAATACTGCATTAAAGAAACGGTGTCGGCAATGTCCGGCCGGAGTGCTCCTAGAAATCGCGTGATAATCTGTTCTTCGTCTTCGTCAGTCCCGCAACGTAAACGCATTCGTTCAAATTCAGTAATAAGATCTTCGACGGACAAAGACCCTTGTCGGAGGTTGTGGTACTCGATATAAGAGTCTTGTTTGAAGGTGACCGGAAGAAACTTGGCACGCAAGAGTCGCTGCATCTTATTCCACGAAGATATCTTGTGTTTGCCGTCTCGATAACGTTGTTTTTGTACGTTTTCCCACCATAGCGAAGCGTATTTTTTTAACTTTATGGCTACTAATTTTACCTTCAAGTTATCTGGGATGTCTCGAAGATCAAAAATTCGCTCGACTGTTTGTAACCAGTTAAGAAAATCATCTGGTTGCAGTTTGCCTTCAAACTCTGGAATCTCAGTGCGAAGACCTAGAGATCGGAGCGAATCAGCGGGCTGGTTTGGTGCTGGTGATCTTTGACGATGGTGGCGGCGTGGTGGCGATGGTGGTGGTGAATTGTGAAAAAAAATTTCAAATTCTTCCTCTTCGGTTTCGTCCAGATTCGATTGTGTTGGTGTTTTGTCAAACTGTCATTCATAGCGATTAAAAGGATTGATCTCCAATTCCCGAATCCTTTCGCGAAGTCGTTCGATCTCAACATCACGAGGGTCGCGTTCATCATTACCGTTGCCTCCAGCGGCGAATCTACGGTTTTGGTGACGGCGATCTCTTCCCTGTGCCGACATCTTGAGATCCCTGAGCTCTGATACCACTTGATAAGGACTCGCGTAGAAAATTAACCTAGGACTAAAACCTAGCGGCGGCGAGCACTTGGCCAACCAAGTTGCCAGTCGTCGGGGTTCTCCTCGGCCAACCGAGTAAGACAAAACTCAAGACACGTTTTAACAAACTTCAAAATTCATTAACCAGCCAACCAAGGAGTTTACATCTATATAAATAGGAAAATAAAAGAACAAGATAAACCAAAATCTCTAAACTTACGGACAAAGAAACACAATTTGAAAAAGGTATACGAATTTGTAACAGAAATAGAATTGAAAATAACTTCTCCTTTTAATTTTGGTTGGATGGGATCTTGTTGCCATAACTTGCTCTTAGCCACTTAAACCATCGGTCCCGTTCCCGTCGATGGTCCTTCGTTCTATTGGGCCCGGCCCATGATGCCAATCGGTATCACCATAGATGATGATGAAGATCCACGGCTCACGGCGCACGCAACCATAGATGATGACGAGTCATGATTTGGGGAAAAATTAGGGGAGTCATCATGTTAATTCCGAAATTAAGCTAGGTTAACGGCTATTTCATATGGTACAGGTTTATATGTGTCTTTTACTCAATCAATGTTTGCCCTAAAATTCGAAATCTCTGATTGAGGCTTTGTCTTTGTTTTTGTGTCTGAGATTGTGACTTTGCTTGTTGAATTGCAATTGATTATTGATACTGTGGTTGCAAGTTAAGATTGGGGTTGTGTTTGGAAGGCAGAGAACCTGTTTAGACTTTTAGAGAAGAGAAGAGAATAGTGAAAAGTGGCTATTGCACAGGTAATATTTCAGATTTCGATTCCTATTTTATAGTGAAAATTAGGGATTGTTGTGTTAGAAATTATAATAATAGTTAGAAACTATGATAGTAAACATTTGCTAGATTTCAATTGCTATTTGATATTTGTTAGAAACCGTGATAGTAGTTAGGCTATTTGCTATGTCAAATCGAATCCGAACTTTTGAATCCGGTTATGCAAAAAGACAAAAAAAAACGAAAATAAGAAGCTTTAATTGAATCACAAAAGGTAGCACTTCTGAAATTTTGTTCCAAACAAAATTCTACAAAAGATATACCTACAACAAGTGAACATCCAAACGATAATATACCTACAAAAAATCGAAAACAAGAAGCTTTAATTGAAAAAGATTTTTTAGAAGAACTTGATTACGATAATTTCATCAAACAATTTGCCTCGATTAAAGCTAGAAAAGTAGATTTTATTTAAACATATACTATAATTATAGAAAACACATGACTTAAAAAAAAATTAACTACGCCAATTATAAACTTTTTAGTTTATAATTGTCGGTCCCAAGCCCGGATAAAGGATGAGGATTTTGTTACTAAATATGTTGAAAATGATAATTTTGCAAAAGGGCTACCACTTCGTAGTTTGATTAGGGCCTCCGAAAACGTATGAACGGCATTGCATGTGTCCTTAATTAAAACAAAATATTTGTTAAAACGCAATCTAAAACTAAACATAATCAGGAAATTCAACATCCAAATAAAAAAATGCAGTTTAGAGGCGTCGTCATTAGTAGGTTTAACCTTAGGCAAAATCCCACTGATCAAACAAACGTCACCGTATCGGGTTCATGCTTGGACGCTTCTAGATCTTATCCATGATGATCATAGTTTGGTATTGTTTTCTGTGTCTAATACGGTTCTGGCCAAGCATGTTTTTCTTTTTGGCAAATGTAATTGCAGATTAAAGTCACCGGAATAAAATGTGTGTGTGGGGGGGGGGAGGGGGGTTGAGAGAAAATGGCTAGATTTTCGGCGAGGAGATAATGATTGTCAATTGTTACTTTAAAATAGTCGACTATGATGTGTGTAGATAAGATGGAGAGTAGGAGCGTAGAGTAAAGGTAGGTATGGTGCGTTGTGGCTGGTGTTGGAGTAGTGGTGGCCATGGTCATGGTCATGGAGATGAAGAGTACGTTTTCAGATCTAGGGTTTTTAACATGAAGAAGTAATTAAATAAACCAAAATGCCTCTTTGCGTTAAAATTAAAAAAAAAAAAAAAACATAACTCCTATTTGATCATTCCCAAAAAGATGAATAAAGGTTCATTCTTGAGGATAATTGAAGAAAAACTACTTTTAAAAGGATTTATGGGAATCTTGATTGACAAGGTTAAATACCTATATTTAGGAAAAAAAGTGTATATAAGTTTTTTTTTATTAAATTTAAGTTTGATGTTCTTTTTTTTACATGATCCGACCCGACCCGAACCGGTTTTTTTTATGTATATATCTAGACGTCAAAAATTTAAAAAAAAAAATCTGCACCCTCATGAAAAAATTCCTGGGTCCGCCACTGCTTGTTCATTTATATTCTTCGTTGGCTATAAGTATTTTCTAAACCATTTAAATTTTATAGAAGAAAAATAATGCTCTGTTGGGTTGTTATTTATTATTATTACTAGCTTACAACTCCGTGTATTACACGGATTGAATGACGAAAAATGTAAATTATAAACTTGTATATAATCCTTATTAATAAATGACTTATTGAGATAAATTAGTAAAATAAAAGAACAGTTATATTTTCGTTACTTGTACATATGATTTGATACTTTATTAATAACTATTGTTTATATCCAAATAATATATTTTATCTTAACAAATATATATGGTTAGGGTAAAATGAAAACTTCTACGAGTTTTGAGAACATAGAGAACTCAACCTTACAAAAGGTTTTTTGATTTTGGATTCAAGTGGTTAAAACCACTAAAACATAGGAACATAAAAAGTAATTTACTACTAATTAAATTTGAAATTATATGTTTGATCTCTAACTATATTAAATAATATTATACTTTTTATATTATTTAATACATTTATATTTGTTATAGATAATTATTAATTAAATTTGAATTTAGACATTTATCTCTAACTATATTAATTAATATTATATTATTTTTTGTGTATAAAATTAATATGTAATACTATTATTAAAAGGGAGGAGGCACCAGAGAGTGACACGTGTACAAAAAAATTTTCATTTATTAGTATAGGAAGATTTTTTTTTTTTTTGCCTTTTTTTATTTGACAAACCTTTCAAATATTACTTACGTAAATCGTTATTTAATTAACATTTTGAGTAAACTGATAAAATGGTCCCTAAGGACTGGTCTCTATCCTTGTTTTTTTTTTTTTTTTTTTTTTTTTTGCCATGGCGTTCAAATGAATCACCTTCAACGTTAAGTTTTAAACTTACGTAAGCATGACTTTATGTCAACGTAAGTCATGAATGGTAAAACCACGGGGCGCCGCATATTCATTTTTTTTTTTTTTTGAACGGCAAATTTGGATCACTGACGGACTACTGAAGTATCATCGTGCCACCAGCAAAACCACCCGATCATATCCATCTCCACTAGGCAATAATGCCTATACACTAATTCAGGAGGAAACCCAATAAATCTGGGAAAATCCCCTTTGTGGGAATCGAACCCATAACCTAATGGTCATAAGCCTTATCCCATCCCCAATACCACTAGGCTATAATGTCATGGGTATGCCGCATATTCATTTGACTTCACAAATATGCGACAGTGAATATTAAGGAATCTGCTAACGTGTTCTCATATCATTCGCTTATTTAACGCCAAGCAAACTTCTTCTCCATTTGCCACGTGGCTCAATCACAACTCACCATTTCCCCCTTTATATACCACCCACCCCCTTCACTTTTCCATCACATTCATTCCCTCTGATGACTAATCTAACGAACTGCACAAAAGGCCACATCATCGGCCGCGGCTCCACCGCCACCGTCTCCATTGCCACCACCGTCACAGGAGACCGGTTCGCCGTCAAGTCAACAAAACTCTCCAAATCATTGCTCTTACAAAAAGAGCAACACTTTCTTTCTAAACTAAGATCCCCTTATATAATCGAGTACATCGGATTCAATGTCGATTATGCGAATGATATTCCATTGTATGATCTGTTCATGGAGTATGCAACTGGCGGCGCTGTTACCGATGTAATTAAGAGACAAGGAGGGTCTCTTGACGAGTGTTTGATCCGATCTTACACTCATCAGATTCTACAAGGGTTGGATTATCTTCACTCCAATAAGTTGGTGCATTGTGATATTAAATGTTCAAATATATTGGTGTGTGAAGATGGTGTCAAAATTGGTGATCTGGGCTGTGCTAAATTGGTGGAGAATTGTGGAGATACATCCTCTGGATTTTCTGGTACACTGGTTTTTATGGCGCCTGAGGTTGCGCGAGGCGTAAAACAAGAGTTTGCGGCTGACGTGTGGGCTCTTGGGTGTACGGTTATCGAAATGGCAACGGGTTGCAACCCGTGGCCAGAGATGAATAACCCGGTCTCTGCTTTGTACAGAATCGGGTATTCGGGTGATGTACCGTTGTTTCCGATGTGGTTATCGGATGAAGGTAAAGATTTCTTGAAAAATTGTTTGCAACGAAAAGATGAAGAAAGATGGACGGTGAAAGAGCTTCTTCAACACCCTTTTGTTAATATAAACTCGAGTTCGGAAAAGATTGAAAGTTTTGATTCTCCAAGTAGTATCCTGGATCATGGATTCTGGGATTGTTTCGAGGTCACCGACACTCCATCTTCGACCAAGTTCATGACATTCTCCGGCGAATCTCCGGTTGACAGAATAAAAAAATTAGTGGAAACCACTCCTTGTGTAAATTATTGTATGACAAATTGGATTGCAGAAGAAGATTGGATCACAGTGAGAAGTAATCACGTGGACGAGAATTCAAATATAACCTATGAAGATTCACAAACAGATGTAGAGAAGGAAGATGATGACAGTGAGTCAACTCGTTCAGACTCGGAATCTCTATCAGAATTGTATGTAGAAGTTGGGTTTTCTGACTCGGTTAGAATCATAGTAGAATCTAATGTACTTGAAACTAGTGATGCAAATGTTGTTAATTCAAAATTTCTTGGTTTCAAGAACATTAATAATGATAGTTGTTTGCTTGTTGATTCAAATCTGAACGTTGCATTATTGATTATTGCTATATTGGCCTTTGCATATGTTCTTATTTTTAAGTAGATCTATCAAATCGAATTATAAAAAGAAGTTTATAACACAAACAAGTCACATTAGACGGTTGTTGCCAAAAGAATAAAGTCGATGCTCATCTTTTATCATTTTATATTGTATATTCTTTTGGTTTTTGAATGTTCCATCTATACGAACTTATTTACTTGTTATATAAAAATAAAATCAAAGCTAGTACGAGTAGGTACTTTCAAGGTTGATGGAAAATTGATTTGATGGATTGTTGGGTTAAAGAAAGGATTGAAATTGGTTTAAAAATAGGTCTAAACTGAGGAACATTACATGGGAGAACTGGTGTAAATTTGTAATTATGTAAGTTCGTAGTTTGGTCGTCCGGTTTGGGTTTGACCGTGTTTTAGTGAAGTTTTCGTTTCAAAAAAAAAAAAAAAAGGATTGAAATTGTGCAAGTCAACTTATTGCACCTCTTTGTTTGAACATCATTTTTGAACATCCAAAAGTACAACATACCATGCTTGTTTCATGGTTGACTTTTTTTGGTTCTTGTTATAACTAGTTCATAAGCTTTCAAACATCATTTTACAAATAGACATCTAACAACAAAAGTCACTACTTTGTCACGTTAGGGTGTAAGGAGTGGTTAAATATTTTGGAGTGGCAAACCAAAAAACCGACCAATCAGAGTGCGCCATGTCAATGAGTCAAAAGTGTTTAAACTTTGGTGAAAAGTGTTGGCAATGGTTTAGACACTTGGTGAAGTGGTAAACTATTTTTTTTTAAAAAGGAAAAAGTTGTGAGTGGTTGATATAGGAATGGACCCCACCCACAATACCCTCTCTCTCTCAATCACCTTCCCCGCATCGGTGATCCTCCCCCGATTCTTGAGTTGTTCGGCAACGGCAAAACCTCGGCGGCGGTGTTTGCCGATCGGTAAAAAGGTTTGCCGAGGTTTGCCGAGTCCCACTCCGCACACCCTTATTCGATTACTTGTGAACTTATTCATACGAGAAAGAAAGTGGAATCGGGTATAGGTTAGTTACTTTTTGTAACGAATTTTTTTTTTTAATTAGCATTTTTATTCCATTCCAATCATTAGGGCAAATTACATAAGGATAGCAGGTAGACGAGCAACAAACTGCGCCGCCATCCCTTTCTGAATAGAAAACCCTAATCTACTAAAAATATTTCGAGTAAGGAATCGAAATGTTAGAAAGCGGAATTAGGTTGAAAGAGAGGTCAACGGTTTGAGTTCTTCCTGTTGGCATGTAGTTCAGTTCACCTTTGAGTTTCAACCTTACTCATTTTTTATAAGGTAATAGATGATAAAAAAAAAATATACATGCCTACTTGAGTTTGCTGGGTTTGCGTTTTAAAAGCATCAATTTTGACCTTTAATTTTAGTTTTGCCTAAAAGTACATTATCTTGGAAATTGGAATAAGGTAATATACTTCTGGAGTTGGACTCTTGTGTTTGGTTTTTGTTGGAGAGCCTACAACCTAGATAGAGTCCATCTACATGAACTCATATTTTTAAGGTCAATTACAGTTAATTAATATAGTTCAAAATAGCTACTTCTCGTAGTATGATTCTAAATTGTATTTGGAGATTTGTACATAATCATGAATTAACTTGCATAGAATAAATATCATGGATGATAAGGGGCTAATAACTCGAATGAACGGCTCGTTTGTAAACTGATGAGAATACAACCAGTGGCGGACCCAGGATTTTATTTCAATGGGGTCCATTTTCGGGTCGGTCCTCGTTCGGGTCGAGTTGAAGTGAGGTTTGAACTAGATTTAAAAAAAAAATAAGAAAAATGGGCTTATCAAGGATTGAACCCATGACCTCTTGGTGGAAAAGAGGGAGATTTACCACTACAACATCTTTCTTTTTATTTTTATGGTGTCCACCTAATTATATTTATGGGGTCCATATACAATTTAATATACCGAATCTACTATTTTTTTTTAAAAGATTGGGGTCCAGGGACCCCAGTAGCATCAATGTAGGTCCGCCCCTGAATACAACACAAGGGTAATAAAACGATTCATAGCTCATATAAATATTAATCCTAAAACATTTTTAATAATTTTATTTTTAATTTGTACTTTTGGATTTTATTATTTGTTTTAATAAAGTCTAACGTGTTAGTTATGTTAACTGAAATTAATACTTTGTTTATGTTTTCTCTTTTATATAAGAACCTAGTCATGGCCGTCCTTGAGAATTCACTCGGGGATCCTAGGCGAGTAGAAAAATGGACCCCTAAAAGTAGACCCTCAACCGGTTATTGTTCCTTCACCAATTTGCCCCCATATAATTTTCAAACAATCGCCTGTGTGTTCTCTTAAGGTCTGTTTGGTAAGGGGTAATGGAATGGACGAAGGAATGGAATGGACGAGGTAATGGAATGGACGAGAGAATGCAATGGATCATTACCATTCCATATCTTGTTTGGTTACCATGTGAATGGAATGAATTATTATTGTGTATTGTTCGGTAGGCAAGAAAAATGGAGTGATAAAATTAGCGGTGAGTGGTGGTGGTGGTCGGTGGTAGTGATTGTGGGTGGTTATAGGTGGCGGTGGTGGGTGTCGGCGGCGGCGATGGGTGGTGGTGGTGGCGGTGAGTGGCGGTGACGACGAGTGATGGTGGCGACAAGGTGGCCGTTGGTGGTAAGTGGCAGCAAAGGTGGCGGCGGCGGCGGATGGTGGTGGCGGTGGTGGTGGCGTCGACGATGGGGGTGGGTGGCGACGGCGAGTGGCGTTGGCGGTTGGTCGCAGCTGTGGGTGATAACGGTGGCGAGTGGGTGGCGGCGGCGGCGGTGGCTGTCGGGGTGAGGTGGTGGCGGGTGGCGGCGATGGCGTCGGTGGTGGTGGTGGTGGGTTGTGGCGAAGGTTGTGGGTTGTGGTGTTGTTGATGAATGGTGTAAGAGGGGATGGATTGGAAAAAAAAACATGGGGGGTGGAAGGAATAATTTTGAGTGAATGGAATGCCTTTTGGAATGGGTGATTCCATTTCATTGACCAACCAAACACCCTTTTCTTCATTCCCTCGTAATCACTTATTCCATTCCACCTCTCATTACTACATACCAAACACTACCTTAATGAGTTTTAATTTTAAAACATTATTGGGTTTAGCTGATTAAATGAGAACTGAGTTCATTTATTTTTGTGGACCTAATCGGAATAGGATAAATTAATAAGTTTCAAAACATATAGGATTTTAGGGAAAAGATCAAATAGGAAGTTAATTTTTGCTAGGAAGGATAGGAAGCCATAGGATTATGACATGTGGCAAATTTTAAAATAAAGAGAAAGGGTATTTTAGTCAATCCAACTCCTTCTTCTTCCTTTTTCAAAACCCAGTAACTTCAAAACCCACCATTTTCAAAACCCACCATCTTCAACTATTTCTTCACTTTCTATCTCAATAATCACTACATTATAGTGCGATTTTCATCACCAATCAATGATTCAAAACCCGATCAACGTGTTCTTCAGCTTTTTTTTTGAAGAAAACCCAGTTTAATTTCATAAAAAAATCTCATTTTTTCCGGTGATTTTGGAGATAATCACTCGATTCGTTCGATTCAAGCGTTGATAAGTGTTTCTATCATTCAAATTTCGTCAATTGATGAAGAAATCGGCTTCGATCCATATAAGAAATTCTTTAATTTCATTTTCACGATCTGGGTTTTTGATTTAGTCATTGCATTTTACGATCTGTGCGGGGGTCTGGGGGCGGTAGCCCCTGGTAGCGGGGTCCCAGGGGCGGCAGCCCCTGGCGGGGTCCAAGGGGGGGCAGCCCCTGGCTGGGGTTGAGCTGCCAGGTTTATGTGTCCATTGCGTTTTAGAAATAAGAGAGTTTTATGTGGTTTCTGGCTATTGCGTTTTAGAAAAAAAAACACATTTTTAAGTGTTTTTAGTCATTGCGTTTTAGGTAAAACACATTTTTAGGTGTTTTCAGTCCATTGCGTTTTAGAATGAGTCATTTTTAAGTGTTTTCTGGCCATTGCGTTTTACATATAAGACATTTCTTTGTGTTTTTTGGTGCATTGCGTTTTAGGTAAAAACACTTTTTTATGTGTTGTTAGTCCATTGCTGTCACACCCCCAAAATCCACCTGCGGAGTATTACCGCTTGGGAGCGTGACTGACCAGGATCAAGCCACCAATCATATAGAACAATGTATATAGTAACAGTAATTGTAATTAAACCAAACCAAATCCATATGAAAGGTGTTCCAAAACATAAGTAAGCTATCACTGTTTAGCGGAAGCGTATCAATAAAACCCAACATAATTAAGTACTAAATGTCATAAATGTTTAACGAAACAATCACAATCCAAGCCCACAATGACCAGCTCCTCCATGTGCAAGCTCCATGTACCTAACGACCTGCAAGGCATGTAACAGAGGATCAACAACTAGTTGAGCGAGTTCACAGAAAGTAAATGCGTAATAGTAAGTTCGTTTGTAACATGTGGCTCTACTGGGCCGATAGTATGTTCTATTGATGGGGGCTTCCCATGTTGTTTATCCACTAGACTATTCGTAACCATAAGTGTTCTACATATACCGAGAACAGTAATACGTACAAGTTTACGTAGGTTTTACGTAAGTATGCTTCACAACCGAGGATACGGGTATGCGGGGGTTTACGTAGGTTTTACGTAAGTGCCTGACACAACCAAGGCAGTAGTGAGTATCAGTTCACGTAGGCTTTACGTGAGTGTCCTTCGCAACCTGAGGACAGTGAGCAATACAAGTATACGTAGGTTTTACGTATGTATCCTGCACAACCGAGGACGATGGTATGGTAGTCTAGTAATAGTGTCCGTATGAATCTATTCAACCTTATCCTTTCAATCCCATTCCCAAGCCCTGGGAATCCCATGCCTTAGTAAGAGTGTGAACTCACCTTGGTTTGCTCGGTATGCTAAGTAAGTGCTCAAGTAAATCAATCACGCCCTAGGGTATGCACGTATACACAATCAGTTTGTATTCATATTGTTCACGCATAGACATATCACCAAATAGTACATTGCACGTATTCAAGATTATGCAAGTCATGTTCCTCATTTAACAGCAGTTAAATATTTCAGTTAACATTTAACAGAATTAGGCTGAGTTACTGGACAGATTATACATTTGGCGAAACACATTTTGGCGAAACATGTTTTGGCGAAACACTATCTGTTTCGTCGTTGGACCCTTTGACGAAACCAAAATCCTGTTTCGTCAATAGCTCTTGGCGAAACTAAATCCTGTTTCGTCATGAGTTCTGTTTCGTGGACCAGGCAGTTACGTCAACAATTAATTACGTCAATCATGCCGATCGGTTACAGTATCAACACAGAAACCCTAATCAGCCGTCATGAACAATATCAGTCATCATCATCACACAGAATCATTATCATACAGAATCAGGCAAAATCTTTCGTTAACATCAATTGATCTTTACTATACATCGACTATTCTATACACACAATTTACGGTTTTACCACATAAATCAATCTATCATGAATCAATAATCCAATCAAGGCTACAACATCCTGAACCCTAAACGTTTGCAGATTTAGCACCATGTCACCATACAATTCGAGTAGTGTTTACGGTTTTCATTATTATGCATAGCGATCATCATCAACAATTATCAAGGGATTCAACATAAGGTCTAGCATTGCATAACATCAACAGATCATACTTTTTGATTAACAGTTTATAAGGATATCAAACTAACGATCATGTAAGAATTAAACACTAACCGTAATAGATGAGAGCAAGAACGGGATTGATCTAGGGCCTCAAGGTCGCCGTTACACAGAGAGAGTTCTAGGGTTTTTCTTATTTGCCAAGAGATGTGAAACATGAGTCGGTTCACAATAATATACTCAAGTTACCGATTTGGGCCCGTAGTGGGCTTTGGCGATACTGGGCTCGGCGTAACACATGTGTTTCGTCGAGTTCGGGTTGGCGAAACATGTTTTATTTCGTCGAGTAAGTTCACACGAATCACAACTCTATCTCGTCGAGTTGTTTGATGGTGAATCAATCTAAGTGTTCTGTAATAATCCATGTTCTATTTTCAACATCAATAAGTCACATACATGCACACTCGTAACACGTTTCATTAAAACATAACATGTATGATTACAAGTCAAACAAGTCAACTACTAAACAGTCAAAGTCAATGTGCAATAAATTTCGTCCCGAAAGTGAAAGTCAGAAACTCGAGTTGTCACATTATCCCCAACTTAAAAGAAATTTTGTCCCGAAATTTGGCATGCGTTTACTGAGGAAGCTAGGTAAGTTGTATCGTTCACTGGTTTTCCTGGGGTGTCACATCATCCCCCCGTTGATTTGGAATTTCGTCCCGAAATTCAGTAGTAGTAGCTTCAGCCTCAGTAGTGGTTGTATTGGTTTCGAATAACTGGGGATACTTTTCTGTCATCTGGTCTTCGCGTTCCCAGGTGTACTCTGGGCCACGACGGGAGTTCCAACGAACTCGAACAAGAGGGATTCTCTTGTTTTTGAGGACCTTAACATCCCGGTCCGTGATTTCAACTGGCTCCTCGACGAACTGCAACCGCTCGTCGATAGTGAGTTCCTTAAAAGGAACTATGAGGGTCTCATCTGACAGGCACTTCTTCAGATTCGACACGTGAAATACATTGTGAACTGCACCGAGTTCAGCTGGTAGGTTTAGCTTGTAGGCCACTTTGCCTATTTTCTCAATGATCTCGAATGGTCTGACATACCGCGGATTTAGTTTGCCCCGTTTGCCAAAACGAACCACACACTTCCAGGGTGAGACTTTTAGTAAAACCCGGTCCCCGACCTGAAACTCCAACGGTTTCCTACGCTTGTCCGCGTATGCTTTCTGACGGTCGCGTGCTGCTGCCATGCGTTGTCGTATTTGTGCAATCTTTTCTGTGGCGTCCACTACAATCTCCGGACCCGTGATCTGACTATCCCCCACATCCCCCACATCTGCCCGTGATCTGTCGTATTTACGCCTGTACAATGCCTCGAATGGAGCGGCTTGTATGCTGGTGTGATAGCTGTTATTGTATGAGAACTCCACCAAAGGGAGGTGTTTTTCCCAGCCGTTGTCGAAATCAATAACACATGCCCGAAGCATGTCTTCAAGAGTTTGGATCGTTCGCTCAGACTGCCCATCCGTCTAAGGGTGATACGCTGTGCTCATGTCTAACCGTGAGCCGAAAGATTTATGCATCGCTTGCCATAGCTCTGACGTGAATCGTGCATCCCGATCCGAAATGATGGAGGTGGGCACCCCGTGCCTCGAAACAACTTCTTTAAGATAGATGTCTGCGAGAGTGGAGAACTTATCCGTTTCCTTTATAGCCAGGAAGTGTGCAGACTTGGTGAGTCGATCCACGATCACCCATATAGTATCATTCCCACGCTGAGATCTAGGTAGGCATGTAACAAAATCCATGGAAATTTCTTCCCATTTCCATTGCGGTATCTTGGGTTGCTGAAGTAGGCCCGCTGGTTTCTGATACTCCACTTTGACTTTTGCACATGTCAAACACTTGCCAACGTAAGTCGCGATGTGGGCTTTCATGCTAGGCCACCAATATGTTGTTTTGAGATCGTGGTACATTTTATCCGACCCTGGATGTATTGAGTAGCGAGACTTGTGTGCTTCATCCATCACAAGCTCTCGTAAACCGCCATAAAGTGGGACCCAAATACGCCCCGTTACATAGTAGGCGCCATCTTCCTTTTGTTTCATTCATTGCCTTGAGCCGTGTAAGGCTTCAGCTTTGACGTTTTCGGGCTTTAATGCTTCCATCTGAGCGGTTCGTATCTGTGCGGGAAGATTAGACTGAATAGTGAGCTGCAAAGCTCGTACACGCCTAGGTAGAGTGTCTTTCCGACTGAGAGCGTCGGCCACAACATTGGCCTTGCCTGGATGGTACTTGATGGCGCATTCGTAATCATTGAGTAACTCGACCCATCGTCGTTGACGCATGTTCAAATCCTTCTGCTTAAGAATATGCTCGAGACTCCTGTGATCGGTGTAAATTGTGCACTTGGTACCGTACAGGTAGTGTCGCCATATCTTAAGTGCAAAAAAAACAGCTCCCAGCTCTAAATCATGCGTCGTGTAGTTCCGTTCATGAACTTTGAGTTGTCGCAAAGCGTAGGCAATAACTTTATCCCGCTGCATCAATACACAGCCAAGCCCCTGTATCGATGCGTCACAATAGACCACAAAATCGTCTGTGCCCTCTGGCAATGAAAGAATAGGTGCACTGCATAGTCTATCCTTCAGATACTGAAAAGCCGTTTCTTGTGTGTTACCCCAACGATAGGTAACACCTTTCTGTGTCAACATAGTAAGCGGCTGTGCGATCTTGGAGAAGTCTTTGATGAATCGCCTGTAGTAACCCGCCAAACCCAAGAATTGGCGTATTTCCGTCGGTGTACGTGGTGCAGGCCAGTTCCGGATCGAATCTACCTTGGATGGATCAACATGAATCCCATCCTTGTTCACCACGTGGCCTAGGAAATGGACTTCACGAAGCCAGAAGTCGCATTTTGAAAACTTGGCGTACAGTTATTCCTTTCGAAGAAGTTCCAAAATCAATCGTAAATGCTGCTCGTGTTCCTCCTGACTCCTGGAGTAGATCAGAATGTCGTCGATGAAGACAATTACAAACTTGTCTAGATAGGGTTTGCACACCCTGTTCATAAGGTCCATAAATACGGCAGGCGCGTTCGTTAACCCAAATGGCATGACGAGAAACTCGTAGTGACCGTAGCGAGTTCTGAATGCTGTCTTGGAGACGTCCTCATCCCGGACTCTCAGCTGATGATAACCTGACCTTAGATCAATCTTGGAGTAGTAACTCGACCCTTGCAACTGGTCGAATAAGTCGTTAATACGAGGAAGAGGATAGCGGTTCTTCACTGTGACCTTGTTCAGTTCATGGTAGTCTATGCACATTCTGAAAGTGCCATCCTTCTTTTTCACGAATAATACTGGAGCTCCCCAAGGCGAAGAGCTTGGACGAATGAAGCCCTTATCCAAGAGCTCTTGTAGTTGCTTAGACAGTTCTTCCAGTTCAGTTGGAGCTAGACGATACGGTGCTCGAGCTATAGGTGCTGCTCCTGGAGCTAGCTGAAACTCGACCTGACGATGAGGCGGTAGACCAGGTAAATCTTCAGGAAACACTTGAGGATAGTCGCGAACTACTGGGATATCTTCCAATTTCTTTACTTTCGCTGCTGCGTCAGTGACAAGTGCCAGAATGGCGGTGTGCCCCTTTCGTAAACATTTCTGCGCCTTCAAGAAAGAGATGATGCCAACCACAGCACCACTCTTGTCGCCTTGAACTTCAAGAGGTTCTCGACCAGAACGAGGAATGCGAATTACCTTTTCCTTGCATACGATTTCTGCTTGCTGTTGGGATAACCAATCCATCCCAATGACTATATCAAAGCTACCCAAAACTATGGGAATGAGATCAATCGAGAAGGTCTGACCCGCTAGAACGATGTTACAACCCTTGACTATATGCGTGGCTTCTACACTTTTACCATTTGCTAGTTCTACGACATGTTTGGTGTTTAGAGGTGTTGGTGTACGTTTTAACAATTTACTCATTTTCAAAGACATATAACTCGTATCCGCACCCGAATCAAACAAAACAGTAACACAAATATCGTCAAGAAGAAACTTACCCATAACGACGTTGGGATCATTTCTGGCATCACCCTGCCCCAACACAAATGCACGACCCTTTGCTTCATTGCCGTTGTTGTTCCCACCGTTGTTGTTGTTTCCATTGCCCTGATTGTTGTTATTGTTGTTGTTCTGGTTCCTGTTTAGCTGAGGGCAGTGCCTTTTGAAGTGACCTTCTGCACCGCAATGAAAACACCCTTTGTTGCCCTGCTGTTGGTTCTGCTGCGCTTGAGGCTGCTGCTGATTCTGGTTCACAGGCCGAGGGCTTCTACAATCCTTGGCCTCATGACCCATCTTGAGGCATCTTTGACAGCGACCCTTGTTACACTGGCCACTGTGGTGTCTGTTACAGTTGTTACACTTCGGAAGGTTCCCTCGATATCTGCCCTGCATGTGACTGCCTGAAGAGTGCTGACTGGGACTCTGATAACTGTCAGTCTTTCGCTGCTGAACCTGTGACTGAACTGAAGCTGATCCCTTGCTAGAATCCCTATCCCATTTTCTCTTTTTGTCACTAGGAGTAGCAAGTGTAGTAGCAGCGGTAGCAGTAGCGCTGATACGTTTAGCCAGTCTGTTCTGATCCACTGCCTGATCTGTGAGACGATGAGCGAGGCGTTGAATAGCCTGGATGTTGTCGAGATTGGCCGATGTCACATGGCTCTGAATCTCCGGTGCTAATCCCTTGAGATACAACTCGATACGCTTAACTGGAGGGTCCACCATAATTGGACACAGCACGACCAGCTCATTTGACCTTTTAGTGTAACCCTCAATTTCTGATCCAGTCATTTTCAAATGATAAAGCTCGTCTTCCAGCTTATGAATGTCTTCCCGAGTGCAGTATTCCCTTTTGATCAGTTCCTTGAAATCATTCCAAGGGGTGGCGTTAGCAGCTGCCAACCCTAAAATCTGCACTTGCGCGTTCCACCAAGTTAGCGCAATCCCTTCAAGTGTGCCAGTGGCGTACTTCACCCTGCGATCCTCAGGGCATTCACACATCTCGAACACAGACTCGAGCTTTTCGAACCAGTGGAGGAGTCCAACCGCTCCTTCAGTGCCACTAAACGTGCTAGGACGACAATCCATGAAATTCTTGAAGGTACACACAGGTTGCTGAACGTGTTGACCTAATGTGTAAGAATAGAATGAGGTTAAACATAAGAGTTGGTTAGGAACGTAGGATCTAAAGATCCTAGGATGAGTTACGACTGCAGGGTATACCTCCTGCGTTTGCAGCTGCAAGTGCCGCAGCAACTTGTTCATTGATAAGAGCCGTCAACTGGGCTTGAGTCATGTTAATACGTCCGGCCATTGATCTTCACATCAAAGGCAACATAAGTGAGAAAGGTTCGCGAATAGTGCGATGACAGAAGAGTGTAAGCACACAGGTGTTCTCAAGCAATAACAAGTAGTGAGCAATGAAATCTAAGCATACTACGAGCAAAGTTCTATGCAATTCTAGCATGTAGGCAATAAACATAAACCTTATTACCTAGGATGTTAAGTCTTGCACGTGGAGCGAAGCGTCGTTGTGGATCGTTGAGAGCACTGTTCTGGTTATAGTCTGGTTTTAAGAAAAACGTTTTCCCATATTAAAACCGAGTTCTCTATAACCAATGGCTCTGATACCAATCTGTCACACCCCCAAAATCCACCTGCGGAGTATTACCGCTTGGGAGCGTGACTGACCAGGATCAAGCCACCAATCATATAGAACAATGTATATAGTAACAGTAATTGTAATTAAACCAAACCAAATCCATATGAAAGGTGTTCCAAAACATAAGTAAGCTATCACTGTTTAGCGGAAGCGTATCAATAAAACCCAACATAATTAAGTACTAAATGTCATAAATGTTTAACGAAACAATCACAATCCAAGCCCACAACGACCAGCTCCTCCATGTGCAAGCTCCATGTACCTAACGACCTGCAAGGCATGTAACAGAGGATCAACAACTAGTTGAGCGAGTTCACAGAAAGTAAATGCGTAATAGTAAGTTCGTTTGTAACATGTGGCTCTACTGGGCCGATAGTATGTTCTATTGATGGGGGCTTCCCATGTTGTATATCCACTAGACTATTCGTAACCATAAGTGTTCTACATATCCCGATAACAGTAATACGTACAAGTTTACATAGGTTTTACGTAAGTATCCTTCACAACCGAGGATAGGGGTACGCGGGGGTTTACGTAGGTTTTACGTAAGTGCCTGACACAACCGAGGCAGTAGTGAGTATCAGTTCACGTAGGTTTTGTCACACCCCCAAAATCCACCATGCGGAGTACCACCGCTTGGAGGCGTGACGTGACCAGGATCGAGCCACCAATCATATCGAACAACATAATTAAGTAATTAAAACCAAACACAATGCGATTGGTGACCAAAAGGAAGTAAACCGATTTTAGTTAAACAGCGGAAGCATAAAATATAAGTTCAAAGCATAGTCCATAGTTCATAAGTTTAAAGTCCAAAACGTAGATTTAAATAGTTCATAAAGTTTATTTATTAAATGCGGGAGATGTCAGTTCGCATCCCACAACGACTACCTCCATATGCAAGCTCCAAGCATTTAGCGACCTGTAAGGCATGTAACAACGAGTCAACAACAAAGTTGAGTGAATTCACAGTTGGTTGTTTAGTTATAGCATTCGTTTCGTAAATCATTTGTTCGTTTTGAAAACCATGTATCGTATGAGTTTGCATCGCGGTCTTTCTGACATGTTTGCGAAGATTAGTGGGGGTTTCCCATGTGTTACTAGACCACGCGTATCGACTGCTAAGGAAATATAAGAGGTGCCCTAAGTCAATGTCTATCAGCATTGACCCTTTGCCCATAGTCCATTAGTACACGCCCGTCCGACTGGCACGGTGTGAGGTTTGTTAAACCTAATAGCGCTATTAACTAATGACCCGCTCGCCATAGGCCTCGGCGATTAAGTCGATAAATGAGGGACTTAAAGTGATAGAGTTGATGGTCTTATGATCGTGTACGTAGGTTTTACGTACGTGCCCTTCAATCTGAGGACAGTAAAAAGTAGTATAATAGTAATGATAGTACAAGTAGTTAATCAATCACGTCCTAGTATAATTTACCAGTTAGTCATTTAGTGGCCTTCAATTAGAACACAAAGTTCCTACACGTATTTATCACACAACATGCATCGTTTTAACGGTTTATGCCCCTCTAAGTTTCCCATCCATTCCCCACTCAAAATCAAACATACGATAATACACATAACATATATAACATGTTAGATCATTCACGGATAGCATACTCGACATTTAGACACGCAAGTCACAACTTATCTCAATTCAGCATTTATATTCAAAACCGGCTGTTTTCGGACGTTTTAATAAAATAGTTAAATTATTCCAAAAATTCGCATATTTTTACAGGATGTCCTAAACGTTCCATATTTTATTGTGTAAAAATATCGGGGTCCGGTTCACTACCAATATTTTATAAAAAATCATATTCTGGACTGAACTCAGATTTATGTATTTCTGACCACAGTCCACGGAACAATTTATTAAAAATTTATCGAGTGTCCGATTTACGAAATTCCGGTGGGGTAATTACACATGCATCGGTTGTCATCTACTGTACAAATTGCATGGTCCGATTCATCACAAAACTCAGGTTATGACTGAAAGTACGACACCCATTTATTGCTGTCAAAATTCAGCTTAAGTTGCTGTTACAATTTAACACTTTAAAAATAGTAAACGAAGTCCAAAAATTATGATTCCGGTTCCATTAGAACCGTATTTCATAATATCACATATTAGACTCAAAATATCAGTTTTTTGTTTAGTTCATGACCTGTTTACAGCCAACTGAAGTTGGCTGTAAAACTTGGACAGATTCTGACTTTTAGTGTTTAACCTTCTAAATCGTGTTCGATCGATACCGTTAACAAGTTTAGTGATCACAACACATCAAACATTAATATTAACTAGTAACTTATCAAGGAAATCAGAAATAATCATATCCACACCAGATCTACATGATTTACACACATAACTTTTTTTTATCCAACTTATTCATTTTTTTGTCCAAGACTTTATGTTAGGTTCTTAAGTGTTTATGATTTTTATCCGACGAATCTCTTATTAACCACATTAGGCAAGATCAAGAAGGTGATTAGAAGCACTTACAACTAGCACAAGGCTAGGGATGAACACTATGTATTGAAGATGAAAAAAGTTGGTGGTTAAAAGCTAATGATGGAGGTCCTTCATGTTTCAATGCTTCAAGCTTCGTTAGATAATCTTCTTACACCTTAAGGAGTGTTTAGATTGTGTTGGAGGATCAAAGAAAGATGGAAGTGAGGTTAGGGGGTGTTGGCCGTGAGCTTGTTGGGAGGGAGAGAGAAGAGTTGTGGTGATGTGAAGAAGATGGGTACTTATGATCCAATATATATTTTCTAAACTCTTTTGTTCATAGGGTATTATGTCTAGTTAGTACATGACAATATCTTTCACCAAATCAAAATGAATCTTCTAGGATTGTGAGAAGATTACATAAATCTTGTATTTAGGCATGTGGGCCGATTTTGTGAAGATATGGGGAGGGGTCTATGTGTAAACTTTAATCAATAAGAAATCTAAGCAAAATATTTCCAAGATCTTATCATATCCAATCAAGATCTCATGGAAGATCACTAGAGATTTAGGAAGATATTAGGAAAGATTTGTACATCTTTGGGTGAGGTCCATAGGGCCAAAAATCGGTTGGGGGGGGGGGGGGTCTTGTTTCAATTTTTCTAACTAAATGGTAATTGATAGTTAGGGCGCAAGTAACTTGATAGTATATGTTTGTGTGATGATTTTTGGTGGGTGTTATGGTATTCGGGGATCACGACTAGTCAAGACTAATTAAATAATGGTTTCGACAATTATTTGGTGTCCCGGGTAATGTCCAGTTGTTCGGTCGGATACTGTTTCGTTAAAGTGTTTAATTGTTCCGTAGAGTGTCTTATATGTATATTTTTGTAACACAATTCATTCCTAACACTCAGGAAAGCATACCGGACTATTTAGTAATTTTTCTGTATACTACTAGTATGTTAACACGCACATGTAAGTACAACACAGTAATCAGAGAGCAGCTAAATAATTTAGCACAGTCGTCAAGCACTTAAATTATTATTAAATAAATTGTACGGAATACATGGGATTTTGAGGGTTGTCACATTCTCCCCCTGTTAAGAGAATTTCGTCCCGAAATTTAGTGCGTGGTTACTGAGGAAGCTAGTTAAGTTGCGTTGTTTTCCTGATTTTCCTGGGGTGTCACATCATCCCCCCGTTGATTTGGAATTTCGTCCCGAAATTTTGCGCTAGCTTCAGCCTCAGTAGTGGTTGCATTTTTCTTAAACAGCTGGGGATACTTGAGTTTTATTTGGTCTTCTCGTTCCCAGGTATACTCTGGGCCACGACAGGAATTCCAACGAACTCGGACCAGAGGTATTCTGGTGTGCTTGAGAATCTTGACATCCTGATCCGTAATCTCTACTGGTTCCTCAACGAATCGCAGCTTGTCGTCGATTGTGAGCTCTTTGAGAGGAACTATGAGGGTCTCATCTGACAGACACTTCTTCAGATTCGACACATGGTATACGTTGTGAACTCCACTGAGTTCTTCAGGTAGGTTCAGCCTGTAAGCGACTTTGCCAATTCTCTCAATGATCTCGAACGGTCCGACATAACGCGGGTTGAGCTTGCCCCGTTTGCCAAATCGGACTACACCTTTCCAAGGTGAGACTTTGAGCAGCACTCGATCCCCAACCTGGAACTCAAGTGGTTTTCTTCGCTTATCGGCATAGCTTTTCTGATGGTCACGAGCTGCCGCCATTCGCTGTCGTATCTGGGCAATCTTCTCGGTTGTATCTACTACAAGTTCTGGGCCAGTGATTTGACTGTCACCAACTTCTGCCCAACAAAGAGGTGATCGGCATTTACGTCTGTACAATGCCTCAAACGGAGCGGCCTGGATGCTGGTGTGGTAGCTGTTGTTATACGAAAATTCCACTAACTGGAGATGCTTTTCCCAGCCGTTACTAAAATCGATTACACATGCCCTAAGCATGTCTTCAAGGGTCTGGATGGTGCGTTCAGATTGCCCATCTGTCTGTGGATGATAAGCGGTGCTCATATCTAAACATGAGCCAAAAGACTTATGCATAGCTTGCCACAGTTCAGAGGTGAAACGCGCGTCACGATCAGAAATGATGGAGGTTGGCACTCCGTGCCTTGATACCACTTCCTTTAGGTAGATGTCTGCTAGAGTAGAAAACTTATCCGTTTCTTTGATAGGCAGAAAATGTGCAGACTTGGTCAGTCGATCCACGATCACCCAAATGGTATCATTTCCGCGTTGAGATCTGGGCAGGCCAGTAACGAAATCCATGGATATTTGCTCCCATTTCCATTTTGGGATCTCTGGTTGTTGAAGTGGGCCTGATGGTTTCTGGTATTCGACCTTGACCCTAGCACAGGTCAAGCATTTACTGACGTAGGTTGCTATGCTGGCTTTCATACCAGGCCACCAGTATGTAGTCTTTAGGCCGTGGTACATCTTATCCGAACCAGGATGTACTGAATAACGAGACTTATGTGCTTCATCCATCACAAGCTCACGTAAGTCTCCATAAAGTGGAACCCAGATGCGTCCGTTAACATAGTAGGCGCCGTTTTCTTTTTGTTCTAGCCGTTGCCTCGATCCTCTTAGGGACTCAGCTCTGATGTTCTCTGCCTTCAATGCTTCAACCTGAGCATGGCGAATCTGAGCGGGAAGGTTAGATTGGATGGTAAGCTGTAACGCACGTACACGCCTAGGTATAGTATCCTTCCGGCTGAGGGCGTCAGCCACAACATTGGCCTTGCCCGGATGATACTTGATCGCGCATTCGTAATCATTCAAGAGCTCTACCCATCGGCGTTGTCGCGTATTCAATTCCTTTTGCTTGAAGATATGCTCGAGACTCCTGTGATCGGTGTAAATGGTGCACTTGGTACCGTACAGGTAATGTCTCCATATCTTAAGCGCGAAAACAATTGCTCCCAGTTCCAGATCATGAGTAGTGTAGTTCCTTTCGTGAACTTTAAGTTGGCGCGATGCGTAGGCAATGACCTTGTCGCGTTGCATCAGCACGCAACCTAGTCCTTGGATGGAAGCGTCGCAGTAAACCACAAAATCATCTGTGCCTTCAGGCAATGAGAGGATAGGCGCGCTACAGAGTCTATCTTTCAAGTGCTGAAATGCGGACTCCTGTGCATCACCCCAACGATAGGTGACACCCTTCTGAGTCAGTGAAGTGAGAGGTTGCGCAATCTTGGAGAAATCTTTGATAAACCTTCTGTAATATCCTGCCAAACCTAAGAATTGGCGGATCTCTGTTGGTGTGCGGGGTGCAGGCCAATTCTTGATCGATTCAACCTTAGATGGATCCACATGAATTCCATCCTTGTTTACCACATGGCCTAGAAAGTGGACTTCGCGAAGCCAGAAGTCACATTTCGAAAACTTGGCATACAACTGCTCTTTTCGTAGAAGCTCCAGAACAAGCCTCAGGTGTTGCTCGTGTTCCTCCTGACTCTTAGAATAGATCAGGATGTCGTCAATGAAAACTATGACAAATTTATCCAAGTAAGGTTTGCACACTCGGTTCATGAGGTCCATGAAGACCGCTGGTGCATTCGTCAATCCGAAAGGCATAACCAGAAACTCGTAATGGCCGTAACGAGTTCTGAATGTTGTTTTGGAGACGTCCTCCTCTCGGACTCTCAGCTGATGGTATCCCGATCTCAAATCAATCTTAGAATAGAAGCTCGACCCTTGCAACTGGTCGAACAAGTCATCAATGCGTGGAAGAGGGTAACGATTCTTCACGGTCACCTTGTTGAGTTCGCGGTAGTCAATACACATCCTGAAGGTACCGTCTTTCTTCTTCACGAATAACACTGGAGCTCCCCATGGCGAAGAGCTAGGACGTATAAAACCCTTTTCCAGAAGTTCTTGTAGTTGCATAGACAGTTCTTCGAGCTCTGATGGAGCAAGTCGATAAGGCGCACAAGCTATTGTTGTTGCTCCAGGAGCTAGCTCGATTTGAAACTCGACTTGTCGATGAGGCGGAAGCCCAGGTAATTCCTCAGGAAATACCTCGGGGAAGTCGCGCACAATAGGGATGTCTTCAATTCTCTTCTCTTCCGTTGATGTGTCAGTAACGACTGCTAAATTGGCAGTGTCGCCTTTTCGCAAACACTTCTGGGCCTTAAGGAAAGAGATGATGCCTTCGACAGCACCACTCTTGTCGCCACGAATCATGAGAGGTTTTTCACCAGAACGAGGAATGCGGACGATTTTCTCCTTACAAACAATCTCCGCTTGATGATGAGATAGTCAATCCATCCCAATAACGACGTCGAAACTTCCCAGTGTGATAGGAATAATATCGATAGAGAAAGTCTGACCAGCTAAGACAAGGTTACAACTTTTAACTACGTGTGTGGCTTCAAGACTTTTACCGTTAGCTAGTTCTACCGTGTGTTTGGTGTTCAGAAGTGTTGGAGTGCGCTTAAGCATTTGGCCAACTTTTACGGACACATAACTAGTACCGGCACCCGAATCAAACAAAACAGTAACAAAGAAGTCGTCCAGAAGAAACTTACCCATCACAACGTTGGGATCGTTCCTTGCTTCTCCCTGACCAATCACGAACACACGACCCTGGGCGCCATTGCCATTATTGTTACCTCCGTTGTTGCCCCCATTGTTGTTCCCATTATGATTCCCGTTTCTTGGGTTGTTCTGATTCTGGTTTTGGCTCAGCTGGGGGCAGTTCCTTTTAAAGTGGCCTTCAGCACCACACTGAAAGCATCCTTTATTTCCCTGCTGGGGCTGCTGCTGGTGGTTCTGTGGAGCTTGTTGTTGTTGGCGATTCTGATTCACAGGACGTGAGCTCCTGCAATCCTTGGCTTCGTGACCCATCTTGAGACACCTCTGACAACGTCCTTTGTTGCATTGACCACTATGGTGTCTGTTACATTTGTTGCACTTCGGGTGGTTTCCTCGATACCCACCCTGTCCTTGATTACCGGAGGATTGCTGACCAGGACTCTGGTAGCCATCAGTCTTTCTCTGCTGAGACTGAACCGAAGCAGAACCCTTACTGGAGTTTTCATCCCATTTTCGCTTGTTGTCGTTGGGAGCATCAGAAGTAGTGGCGCTAATACGTTTGGGCAGTTTGTTCTGCTCAACCGCCTGATCAGTGAAACGATGAGCCAACTTGACGATTTGTTGTATAGTGCCAATGTTAGCTGAGGTCACGTGGCTTTGAATTTCTGGCACCAAGCCCTTAAGGTACAGCTCAATGCGTTTGTAAGGAAGGTCCACCATAGTAGGACACAGGATGGCCAGTTCGTTTGACCTCTTAGTATACGCCTCAATCTCAGACCCCGTCATCTTCAGATTGAAAAATTCCACCTCTAGCTTGTGGATGTCGTCACGACTGCAATACTCTTCTCTAATCAGTTCTTTGAAGCCGTTCCATGGGGTGGCGTTAGCAACCGCCAACCCAAGCAATTGGACCTGTGCTTTCCACCAGGTTAACGCAGCTCCTTCGAGTGTTCCAGTAGCATACTTCACCTTACGATCTTCCGGGCAATCACACATCTCGAAAACAGACTCGAGCTTCTCGAACCAGTGAAGAAGGCCTACAGCACCTTCTGTGCCGCTGAAAGTGCTAGGTCGGCAATCCATGAAGGTTTTGAATGTGCACACAGGAGGCTGAGCATGTTGACCTGTGGCGCGAGAATAAAAGACAAGGTTAAGCACGAGGGTTGACTTGCGAAGGTGGGATCTAAACGTTCTAAGATGGGTTGAAGTAGCAGGTTATACCTCCTGCGGGAGCAGCTGCGAGTGCCTCAGCAACTCGTTCGTTGATCAAAGCCGTCAACTGGGCTTGAGTGAGGTTGATACGTCCTCCGCGTCCGCTCATGATCTTCATCACGAAGCAACGTAAGTGAGAAAAGTGTCGTGAAAGTGCGTAAGTGTGGGATGACAGTAGAGAGTAAGCACACAAGGTTCAAGTAGCAGTTATCACGTTAACTAATGCACAGTGTGAGCTATCTAACCGACAATATAACATATATCATACCACTTATGGTGTCGAGTCTTGCACGTGGAGCGAAGCGTCGTTGTGGATTGTTGAGCACTGTACAGGTTATAGTCTGGTTTTATCAAAAATCTTTTCCCTTTTTAAAACCAAGTTCACTATAACCAATGGCTCTGATACCAATCTGTCACACCCTCAAAATCCACCATGCGGAGTACCACCGCTTGGAGGCGTGACGTGACCAGGATCGAGCCACCAATCATATCGAACAACATAATTAAGTAATTAAAACCAAACACAATGCGATTGGTGACCAAAAGGAAGTAAACCGATTTTAGTTAAACAGCGGAAGCATAAAATATAAGTTCAAAGCATAGTCCATAGTTCATAAGTTTAAAGTCCAAAACGTAGATTTAAATAGTTCATAAAGTTTATTTATTAAATGTGGGACATGTCAGTTCGCATCCCACAACGACTACCTCCATATGCAAGCTCCAAGCATTTAGCGACCTGTAAGGCATGTAACAACGAGTCAACAACAAAGTTGAGTGAATTCACAGTTGGTTGTTTAGTTATAGCATTCGTTTCGTAAATCATTTGTTCGTTTTGAAAACCATGTATCGTATGAGTTTGCATCGCGGTCTTTCTGACATGTTTGCGAAGATTAGTGGGGGTTTCCCATGTGTTACTAGACCACGCGTATCGACTGCTATGGAAATATAAGAGGTGCCCTAAGTCAATGTCTATTAGCATTGACCCTTTGCCCATAGTCCATTAGTACACGCCCGTCCGACTGGCATGGTGTGAGGTTTGTTAAACCTAATAGCGCTATTAACTAATGACCCGCTCGCCATAGGCCTCGACGATTAAGTCGATAAATGAGGGACTTAAAGTGATAGAGTTGATGGTCTTATGATCGTGTACGTAGGTTTTACGTACGTGCCCTTCAATCCGAGGACAGTAAAAAGTAGTTTAATAGTAATGATAGTACAAGTAGTTAATCAATCCCATTCCCAAACTCCTGGGAATCCCATGCCTTAGAAAGAGTGTGAACTCACCTCGGTTTGCTCGGTTAGATTCTCAATATAGCTAACAGTCAAAGTCGGTCAATCACGTCCTAGTATAATTTACCAGTTAGTCATTTAGTGGCCTTCAATTAGAACACAAAGTTCCTACACGTATTTATCACACAACATGCATCGTTTTAACGGTTTATGCCCCTCTAAGTTTCCCATCCATTCCCCACTCAAAATCAAACATACGATAATACACATAACATATATAACATGTTAGATCATTCACGGATAGCATACTCGACATTTAGACACGCAAGTTACAACTTATCTCAATTCAGCATTTATATTCAAAACCGGCTGTTTTCGGACGTTTTAATAAAATAGTTAAATTATTCCAAAAATTCCCATATTTTTACAGGATGTCCTAAACGTTCCATATTATATTGTGTAAAAATATCGGGGTCCGGTTCACTACCAATATTTTATAAAAAATCATATTCTGGACTGAACTCAGATTTATGTATTTCTGACCACAGTCCACGGAACAATTTATTAAAAATTTATCGAGTGTCCGATTTACGAAATTCCAGTGGGGTAATTACACATGCATCGGCTGTCATCTACTGTACAAATTTGATGGTCCGATTCATCACAAAACTCAGGTTATGACTGAAAGTACGACACCCATTTATTGCTGTCAAAATTCAGCTTAAGTTGCTGTTACAATTTAACACTTTAAAAATAGTAAACAAAGTCCAAAAATTACGATTCCGGTGCCATTAGAACCGTATTTCATAATATCACATTTTAGACTCAAAATATCAGTTTTTCGTTTAGTTCATGACCTGTTTACAGCCAACTGAAGTTGGCTGTAAAACTTGGACAGATTCTGACTTTTAGTGTTTAACCTTCTAAATCGTGTTCGATCGATACCGTTAATAAGTTTAGTGATCACAACACATCAAACATTAATATTAACTAGTAACTTATCAAGGAAATCAGAAATAATCATATCCACACCAGATCTACATGATTTACACACATAACTTTTCTTTATCCAACTTATTCATTTTTTGTCCAAGACTTTATGTTAGGTTCTTAAGTGTTTATGATTTTTATCCGACGAATCTCTTATTAACCACATTAGGCAAGATCAAGAAGGTGATTAGAAGCACTTACAACTAGCACACGGCTAGGGATGAACACTATGTATTGAAGATGAAAAAAGTTGGTGGTTAAAAGCTAATGATGGAGGTCCTTCATGTTTCAATGCTTCAAGCTTCCTTAGATAATCTTCTTACACCTTAAGGAGTGTTTAGATTGTGTTGGAGGATCAAAGAAAGATGGAAGTGAGGTTAGGGGGTGTTGGCCGTGAGCTTATTGGGAGGGAGAGAGAAGAGTTGTGGTGATGTGAAGAAGATGGGTACTTATGATCCAATATATATTTTCTAAACTCTTTTGTTCATAGGGTATTATGTCTAGTTAGTACATGACAATATCTTTCACCAAATCAAAATGAATCTTCTAGGATTGTGAGAAGATTACATAAATCTTGTATTTAGGCATGTGGGCCGATTTTGTGAAGATATGGGGAGGGGTCTATGTGTAAACTTTAATCAATAAGAAATCTAAGCAAAATATTTCCAAGATCTTATCATATCCAATCAAGATCTCATGGAAGATCACTAGAGATTTAGGAAGATATTAGGAAATATTTGTACATCTTTGGGTGGGGTCCATAGGGCCAAAAATCGGTTGGGGGGGGTGTCTTGTTTCAATTTTTCTAACTAAATGGTAATTGATAGTTAGGGCGCAAGTAACTTGATAGTATATGTTTGTGTGATGATTTTTGGTGGGTGTTATGGTATTCGGGGATCACGACTAGTCAAGACTAATTAAATAATGGTTTCGACAATTATTTGGTGTCCCGGGTAATGTCCAGTTGTTCGGTCGGATACTGTTTCGTTAAAGTGTTTAATTGTTCCGTAGAGTGTCTTATATGTATATTTTTGTAACACAATTCATTCCTAACACTCAGGAAAGCATACCGGACTATTTAGTAATTTTTCTGTATACTACTAGTATGTTAACACGCACATGTAAGTACAACACAGTAATCAGAGAGCAGCTAAATAATTTAGCACAGTCGTCAAGCACTTAAATTATTATTAAATAAATTGTACGGAATACATGGGATTTTGAGGGTTGTCACAGGTTTTACGTGAGTGTCCTTCGCAACCTGAGGACAGTGAGCAATACAAGTATACGTAGGTTTTACGTATGTATCCTGCACAACCGAGGACGATGGTATGGTAGTCTAGTAATAGTGTCCGTATGAATCTATTCAACCTTATCCTTTCAATCCCATTCCCAAGCCCTGGGAATCCCATGCCTTAGTAAGAGTGTGAACTCACCTTGGTTTGCTCGGTATGCTAAGTAAGTGCTCAAGTAAATCAATCACGTCCTAGGGTATGCACGTATATACAATCAGTTTGTATTCATATTGTTCACGCATAGACATATCACCAAATAGTACATTGCACGTATTCAAGATTATGCAAGTCATGTTCATCATTTAACAGCAGTTAAATATTTCAGTTAACATTTAACAGAATTAGGCTGAGTTACTGGACAGATTATACATTTGGCGAAACATGTTTTGGCGAAACACTATCTGTTTCGTCGTTGGACCCTTTGACGAAACCAAAATCCTGTTTCGTCAATAGCTCTTGGCGAAACTAAATCCTGTTTCGTCATGAGTTCTGTTTCGTGGACCAGGCAGTTACGTCAACAATTAATTACGTCAATCATGCCGATCGGTTACCAGTATCAACACAGGAACCCTAATCAGCCGTCATGAACAATATCAGTCATCATCATCACACAGAATCATTATCATACAGAATCAGGCAAAATCTTTCGTTAACATCAATTGATCTTTACTATACATCGACTATTCTATACACACAATTTACGGTTTTACCACATAAATCAATCTATCATGAATCAATAATCCAATCAAGGCTACAACATCCTGAACCCTAAACGTTTGCAGATTTAGCACCATGTCACCATACAATTCGAGTAGTGTTTACGGTTTTCATTATTATGCATAGCGATCATCATCAACAATCATCAAGGGATTCAACATAAGGTCTAGCATTGCATAACATCAACAGATCATACTTTTTGATTAACAGTTTATAAGGATATCAAACTAACGATCATGTAAGAATTAAACACTAACCGTAATAGATGAGAGCAAGAACGGGATTGATCTAGGGCCTCAAGGTCGCCGTTACACAGAGAGAGTTCTAGGGTTTTTCTTATTTGCCAAGAGATGTGAAACATGAGTCGGTTCACAATAATATACTCAAGTTACCGATTTGGGCCCGTAGTGGGCTTTGGCGAGACTGGGCTCGGCGTAACACATGTGTTTCGTCGAGTTCGGGTTGGCGAAACATGTTTTGTTTCGTCGAGTAAGTTCACGCGACTCACAACTCTGTCTCGTCGAGTTGTTTGATGGTGAATCAGTCTAAGTGTTCTGTAATAATCCATGTTCTATTTTCAACATCAATAAGTCACATACATGCACACTCGTAACACGTTTCATTAAAACATAACATGTATGATTACAAGTTAAACAAGTCAACTACTAAACAGTCAAAGTCAATGTGCAATAAATTTCGTCCCGAAAGTGAAAGTCAGAAACTCGAGTTGTCACAATTCTATCCTATGAACTTGAAATCCAACATCCGGTTTAAGGAAAATATTCACTTAAAGCTCTCGGCTCATTACCTTTTTACAAGTTTTGACCCGTTTAAGCATTTACCAACATAACTTGCTTATTTGACCCAAATTTTCCGGAAACCTTATGATTTCAATATTACCAATCATAAAGATTAAATCCCTGGATGCCTTGCATCCTCTTAACCTATTTTCGCTCAAAAGCTTATTTTGACCCATTAAGGGTATTTGCGCATTTTAAGGTCCTTGGCTTACAAAAATCATATTTCTCGCTTTCCTACTTTTTCAAAACATTCACTTAATCAAATAGATTGTTTCTAATCAACTTTTAAGACCATTTGCCCGTTTTACTCATCAAGGGCGATTTTGTCAACTTTGACCCATCCTTTACTACAAAAGACTTCATTGCATAATTAACCAATCCTACTACTTAACTACAACTCTAATCACACATACCTGGCTCGGATCAAAGCTATGACCCGTTTTAATACTTCATGCACTAAATAACTAGTTAATAGCAACATAATTCCTTTCGCTATTCATCCTGTGAAAGCATAATACTTGACAAAACAATTCGTTAGTTATTATCGCCAAATGGTGATATCTTCACCATTTGACCCGTTAAGTCTAAATGTCCAATTTATTCTTGTGGGATTTTGGTTATTCATTATCCCATCCATAAAACTTATTCCTCCGTTAACTCGTAACAAAATCACTATAATACCCTTTTTACCCTTTTTGACCATCAAACTTAGCTTCTTAACATCGACACATGTTCCGACCCATATCAAAGCTTGTCGGAACATTATAATTCACATAATTACTTGCCATGTTCGTAATCACTACTTTGAATAGATATTTTACAAAAAGGGGTGTATGCTTTACTTACCTCACATCCAAATATGCTTCCCGTTTGCATAAGTCTCGTTTGACCCGCTTCTTTCCCAAGCTTCCTTGCCGCTTACCAAGCATCAACTATCATATATCATTCTAATGATAGTTAGTTTATTCATCATTCATCACAACCCTTTCATCACACGGACCTTATATGGAATTTATCATTCAACCTTATAACATGCTAATCTATCGTTTCTTATCCGTTTTCTTTAAGCATTCGCACACATGTATGATTTCAAACATCATTAACATAAGTAGTTCATCATTTTACATCACACTATCTAAAACGCACTTCTCGCATTAGTTAACTATCAAATATCTCATTATCACATTCTACACCTAATTACCACGTTCTTGCATACAATTTCACCTTCTAGTTTCACCTAGTCATTTTATCAAACACTTGGCGCGCGTACAACATTTTAAACTCTATGTACATGTGTTTTATGCATAACCTACTAGTAAACTTCACTAAACTCAACCATTCAACAATTTCACATGATTCATTCATCCTATAACATGATTGCCTATTAATACATTAGTGATTATGCTTTCATTCAACAAAATTACACAATTGGAAGATCATCATTCATTAACATACTACTAGAACAAGTGGGTTTCTCCTCAATTCTTCATTATAACCAAATTCAAGCATAAGTCATATTCAATATGATGATTCTAACTCATATGCATCTTCAATCCATTCAATTTTCATAATTTGATTGAAACCCATTTCATCAACTACCATCAAAACACAAAATTTAACATACCTCATGTTGAGAACTCATAGATAACTGAAAATCCAGTCACATGCATTTGAAATTCGTCCTCAATCTCACTCAATTTATCAATTTTTGGATCAATTGGAGAAGAAGGGTTTTCCTTCTCCTGCTCCTGCCTTGCGTCGCACATACACATATCCCACACACTACACTTTCAATTTTATTCTTATTAATTTGTTACATGTTCACTTTCAACCCCTAAGGTTTCACTTGGTTATTAATAAGGCCAAGCTTTTATTCTTTCTACCCTTTTTTTATACAATCTAACTTAGTTAATTAACTAAAACCTTTAAACACAAGGTAAATTCATAATTCGGATTTTTGGGGCGTTACATGACTTTTTCCAGCAAAAAACCTAATCAACTCGACCCCAAAAAACCAAAACGCAAAACCCGAAAAAAAGACCCGAACATTTATTGTCTTTTTTTAGATGTATTTTGATTTGAGGTGAAAATTAAGTTTTAGGATATTTGAATATAATCATATCATATTATTAAATAATGTCTGAATTTTAATAATATTTTTTTAGTAGTAATATGAATTTTGATTATCTTTTGTTGTGCAAGCATTCAAAGTTTTCGGTTGGAACTTTCAAGGGTTAAAATAGAACATTGATAATAATGGAAAGGTTAAAGAAATTGTTGACTTTGTACAAGTTAACCAAACCAGGTTGTACATCTAAAGCAGACCAAATACCATGCTTCGTTTCAGTTGACTTTTTTTATTACATTCATTTTTAAACCTTCAAAGGGTGCTTTACACAAACATTTTAAGTCAACCACTTTGTACATCTGAACCTCTTTGTGTATGACTTCAACCTCCTAAATACGTACCATGCTTCCTTTCCGTTAACTTTTTGAGTTAACTCATATTATAAGCCTTCAAACGTCACTTTACATACAAACATTCAAAGTCAAGTTTGCAATATAGATGTCATAAACCATCTCTTGAAAAGCATTACTAAGTCTACTTCATGTCATTGTTCGGTTTTGGCATCGAACCCATGAAAGGAATGATAAGTTTGGTATAAAGATCGGTTGCATTCGGTAACGAACCCAAAAGGGAAAAGTAGAATTAGATAGAAAGAGAGAGAAATGGACAATCATTGGTTAGAGTTGTTCCTCTTGGCATGTATTTCAATGTTGAATTCTAAAGTCAACCTGTGTTTCATTGCATTTGGTCTTGGGAAGACTTTTTTATGATCACAAAAGATATGCCCACTTGGGTTTTAATTTTAATCAGCAAACTTTATGCAGTTTATGGAAATTTAAAAGCATCTACCTAACACTGTAATGTGCTCTATCCTTCTGGATTTTGGACTTTAGTGTTTAGTGTTTGGGGTTTGGTAGGGAGGTTACAATCTACATGAGAGACAATGTGAATCAAGTTACATAAACTGCATCTATAAATTAACTTTCTCATTTCTTCTAGCTGGAAAACATTTCTTGTAGATCCCTTGGGCAAGTTTAAGCATTTCGTAAAACTAAAAATAAAGTTTTCTAAAAGTGAGAACGTATATACAAATAATAGCATAGTAAAAGTTTGTTCAAAAAAAAAAAAAATAGCAACACTTAAACACTAATGTTTCAATATTATGAATATCAAATAACTTTTATTCGTAACATTGGCGAATATGAATATCAATAAAGTTCTATACATACCATGGTTGTAAAAATCACGACTAGATACTGATTAATCTTGAACTAATCTCCAATCGATTGATCTTGATTAATTACAATTAATCCCGATTAATTACGATTAATCCTTGATTAATTGCTAGTCCTCACCCCACTGGCCGACTAATCTCGATTAATTACAATTAGTTCCGATTAATCCCTGATTAATTGCTCATCCTCACCTCACTAGCCGACTAACGACTAACGATTTCTACAACCATAATACATATGTATGTGCATGCATACATACATTTAACAACTTAATACGATGATTACTTTTAAATTATATATACATTTAAACTGATTGTTATATGATAATTTGAACTTCTTCAAAAATGCGAGAAAGCTCTATTATATTTTATATTTTTTTGTCAACCCCCCCCCCCTCCTAAATTTGTTTGAAAATGAAATTGTATTGAAAATATAGTATTTTTTGATATTGTAAGCTATACGAGTGTCGATACGGTACTGAAACCGTGACCAACCGAACCGATTCTCATCGAACTACAACGGTACCGGTACTAGTATTATCGGAAACACTATTCGTTTTTTTTTTAATTTTTCGATCGATTTAAAATACGTGTTGATATGCTTTTGAGCGTATCTAGATTTTGTTTTTTAAGTTGTGCTTAAACAAGAGCAGACCTAGCGTAGAACAAGAGGCAGGACGCTCCGTCGGTAGTGTAAAATTAATGTGAATTTTAGAAAAATTTAACCTTTTTTCGAGTTCACTGCCCCCCTTTTATAGAATGTTGCCTTTTTAGTTTTTTTTTTAGATCCGCAAGTGTATTTAAACTCTTGATATAACTAACTTGTCATTCAATAATTACGTACGTAAGCATTATGTTTTGTGAGTCATCTATGGTAAAAACATCCGGCGGCGCAATATACATTCAATTTCCCAAAGATGCTACGGTGAAAAATAAGGGTGTAAGGGGTGCTCACCTAATAGGTGAGTCCCCCATCTTACATATAGTCAATCAGATCAAGCCACGTCAACTCCCCTAATACACTCCCCTAATACCTTGTTTTGATGGCGGCACTCACCTATTAGGTGAGTTGTTTTTTTTTTTTTTTTTTATTCTAAAATAATGCATGTTTTATAAATTAAAAAAAGATTAGTAAAAATAAAAATTAAATAAAAGACATTTCATTAAATTAAAAAAAAAAACATTCGAACTAGAAAAAAAGATACATTCAACCTAAAAAAATATAAAAACAAACTACTCCTCGTCCGAATCAACTTCAAGGTGAGGCAAATCTAAACTTCCGAGATGCTCAACGAGATCGTGTTTTAGCCTCCAATGCGTGTCTTCGTCAATGAGCTCCGTATAGGCTGTATCATCGAAGACGGGTTCGACTGGAGGATCTTGAATATGAACCGGTGCTATCGCCCTTCCGTCGTCTTTTATAATCATGTTGTGTAAAATAAGGCACGTATACACGATGGACCTTATTTTTTTCACCGTTTTCGAACGCATTGGACGATTTAGTATTCCCCACTTCGACTTTAACACACCAAACGCCCGTTCCACATATTTTCTTGCGGCCTCGTGTTGCCTCTTGAATTTTTTTTCGTTCGGGTCGTGTGGATATGGAAAAGACTTCACAAACACGGACCAGGTAGGGTAGATCCCATCAGTAAGATAATACCCGCGTTTGTATAAATGGTTGTTCACTTGAAATGGACAATTTGGCGCCGTTCCATTTCGTTGAGCAAGAAATAACGGAGATTGTTGCAGCACGTTGATATCGTTTTGTGAACCCGCTGGCCCACAAAAAGCATGCCAAATCCACAAATCTTGAGACGCTACCGCTTCTAACATAACCGTCGGGTATTGATGATCGCCTCTCATGTATTGTCCACGCAATTCTGTGGGGCACATTCTCCAGACGAAGTGTGTACAATCCAGACTCCCTAACATGCCAGGTAGGTGATGCCTATCCTCATGAGCCTGATACAATAGCGCGATGTCGTGGCTCGTTGGTCTACGTAGGAATTCACCGCCATACCTTTTAAAAATAAAAATTAAATAAAAGACATTTCATTAAATTAAAAAAAAAACATTCGAACTAGAAAAAAAAAAATACATTCACCGCCATACCTTTTGCATACCGTCTCGCAGAAATATTCAAGGCACTCACGAGAGGTCCTTTCAGACATATTTAAATACTCGTCCCCCTCGTCTGGTGGGTTACCGGTTGCAAGTTGTTTAATTGCCGAAGTAACCTTTTGCAACGGTGTAAAGCTTTTCTTCATTCTCCCGTCTAAGCCTTCTTGAAACCACTCGTCATACGCTTCCACGTCACTAACAATTTTTAGGAACAAAGACTTGGACATACGAAACCTGTGACGAAAAGTATCTTCACTAAATTTTGGATTTTCATCAAAATAATCGGCCATGAGTGTCTCGTGGCCCCCCACACGATCTCGACGGACATATTTTTTTTTACTAGACGATGCCGTGTCTAGTAGCTCCGCTTGTTGGATGAGATTTTGGAAGAAAACTAAGCTACTATCGCTGGACGACGCATCTCCATCGTCGGGAAAGTCGGGTAGGGTAGAAAGAAACGGGAACTTGGAATCCATTTTGTGTTTGAAAGATATAAATTTGAGAATTTTGGTGTTGGTTTGTTGTGAATGTGGTAAAAAATGAATTAAGATTGGTTAGTATATATATTGTTTTAAAAAAAATTGATTTTTTTTTTTTTTAAATTCGACCGTTGGTAAACGGTCAATTCTCGATCCACGCGCAAAATCATTCGGTGAACCCACAATCAAAACCCACCCCGATTCGGGACCCCGCGGTGATGGCGGCGGTGTTCCCGATCGGGGAAAGGCCTCACCGATGGGACTCCCCGAGAACGCCCCGTTCACCCTAAGGAATCTAAGTAACGCCATGTGCTAACGTGTTCTCATGTTATTCGCTTATTTCAAGCCAAGCAAACGCCGCCTACCCACTCAAACTCCTCTCCTTTTGCCACGTGGTTCAATCACAGCTCATCATTTTCCGCGGCAATATTATAAACACACTACCAGCCAAATAAAGAAAGATTGAAACAACACCAATCTAACAAAAACATATTATTATTTGTTTATTACACAATCTCCCCCCATATATATATCACCCCCTCCCTTTACTTTCAATCACATTCTCTTTAATCTAATGAACTGCTTAAAAGGCCCCATCATCGGCCGCGGCTCCACCGCCACCGTCTCCATCGCCACCACCGTCACAGGAGACCGGTTCGCTGTCAAGTCAATGGAACTCTCCAAATCATTGCTCTTACAAAAAGAGCAACAGTTTCTTTCTAAACTAAGATCCCCTTATATAATAGAGTACATCGGATTCGATGTCGATTATGCGAATAATATTCCAATGTATGATCTGTTTATGGAGTATGCAACTGGCGGCACTATTACTGATGTAATTAAGAGACAAGGGGGGTCTCTTGACGAGTGTTTGATCCGATCTTACACTCATCAGATTTTACAAGGGTTGGATTATCTTCACTCCAATAAGTTGGTGCATTGTGATATTAAATGTTCAAATATATTGGTGTGTGAAGATGGTGTCAAAATTGGTGATCTGGGTTGTGCTAAATTGGTGGAGAATTGTGGAGATACATCCTCTGAATTTTCTGGTACACCGGTTTTTATGGCGCCTGAGGTTGCACGAGGCGAAAAACAGGGGTTTGCGGCTGATGTGTGGGCTGTTGGCTGTGCGGTTATTGAAATGGCAACGGGTTACAACCCGTGGCCAGAGATGAAGAACCCGGTCTCTGCTTTGTACAGAATTGGGTATTCGAGTGACGTACCATTGTTTCCGATGTGGTTATCGGAGGAAGGTAAAGATTTCTTGAAAAAATGTTTGCAACGAAAAGAGGAAGAAAGATGGACGGTGAAAGAGCTTCTTCAACACCCTTTTGTTAATATGAACCCGAGTTCGGAAAAGATTGAAAATCTTCAGAAAAGTTCTCCAAGTAGTATTCTAAATCAAGGATTCTGGGATTCTTTGGAAGAATCCGAACCGACCGTATTCATGAATGTCTCCGGGGATTCTCCGGTGGACAGAATAGGACAATTGGTGGAAGCAACTCCATCATGTTTGCCAAATTGGGTTGATGAAGATAATTGGATCACAGTCAGAACCAATCATATAGATGATGATGATGATGATGATGATGATGATGATGATGATGATGATGAGTCATCCTGTGAAGATTTGTTTTTGTTTTCAGATTTATATGAAGAAGATTATCTGTTGTCTGTTAGAATGATGTTAGGATCTGATGTAGATGTAAGTGGTGGTTCAAGTGTGGTTGTTTCAAGATTCCTTGATTTCAATAACATGAATGATAATAATTGTTTGTTTACTAATTCAAATTTAAACTTTGCATTATTGGGTCATATAGTTGTTGAGTTAGCAAATGAGTGTTTATGGTTTTCAAACCTTCGTTATTCTTGTTTAAATAGAATGGGATATAATGAAAAATTAAATATCAATGTTTTCATAACTTCACCGGTGACTCAACGAACTTACAGATCCATTGGACAGACCGGTTAAATTGGTTCTGGTTTAAAAATTGGATGACCATATAGATGATATGAGTTAACAGTTAAAACACACACACATATACATATTTTCAAAAAAAATATCATATTAATTTATCTTTCTGTATGAATTTACAAAGATAATAATATATAAATCCTAGAATAAACAAAAATAAATAAGCATGCACTAGTAAAAAAATACCATAATGAGATTCTGTAAACAAAAAAATCAAATAAAAATCCGAGCTAGCTACCAATCACGCTTGCTAGTTCAACTGATTAGCGTCAGAACTGATTGATTTAAATAAAGCTGATTCAAGAATACTCAAGTAGATAGGTTGTGTAGGCGATTTTCGTTAAGAATTTGTACGATACAATTTTAAGAATAGGGTATAAAAACTATACTAGTTGCAACTTGCAAATGAAATTTATTTATGTAAAAAGTAATGTCAAAATACCAATAGGATTCGGCAAGCATTACAAAAGATGCATTTATCACTCCATATTCATTGGTAGCAAATTCAATTCTAAACCAAAGCAAGTGTTAATGTAATACATTTCACATGGATTTTTATAATAGTTTTTGTTCATATATGGAAATAATAATACATGTCGCACATGCATCATTTTTATTTTATATTTATGAATTTCAAACAGCCACAAGCTTAATTAAAACTCCCACACCCCACCAAACTTTTGTGTCAATTTGAGAAGATAAGTCTTAAACATAAGTGATACAAAAGGTAACAGGTTAATTAAAAAGAATTTACAATTACATTAATTTTTAAATAAGTTGATAAGTTTTAATGTGTTAAAATATAAAAAAAACAAATATATATATTCTAACTTTTTATAGTACTTGTTAAAAACTAATCATAATATAACACCAACCGTTCATTGTTGCAAAAAGAACCCCGTTAAAGAACCTAAAAGGCTAAAGGTGGAAAGGTCAATGTGTTGAATTCTTGCCTTTTGGGTTTTAATTGAAAGGGCATATAGTTCAAATTTGAACCTAAGAGCTAAAAGTCTACATGACTCTAGAATAATAAAAGAATTTACACATTGGTTAAGAAGTCATCAGTCCAAAAAGTAAGTTTAGATTAAAATATTTCTACTTTGTTTTGAGGTCTAGTGGGGTAGTTATAACTTACAACCTTCTGTTGTGGTTCAATAAACTATTCATTTGTTGTTGTTAAAGTCAACTGCAAATAATGACCATTGACCAACGACCAGTACGGACTACATTCGTCTAACCTTTTGTTGTTGTTGACACCATTCGAGTATCCTATATACTAGGAGCTTGATGATCTCTAAAGCAATGTTACGACAATAAATATTGTTAGAGCAATCTAAGGGACGGGGTGTACCCGGGTACCTCTCATCGGGTAAAGGTACCCAATCAGATATGCCACCGCCGATGAATCGGGTGGTGTACTTGGGCGATGTTTACCGATGAAAGGGAATGGGATTTGACCGTTGGCACTTGGCAACGACGCCAAAGCCGTTGGAAGCTTAAATAAAAAAAAATTAAAAACCCAAACTCTATTTATATATACCCCACAATATACATCTTTTTTTAATCATATTCTTCACCAAAATTCATACGTTACTTCACCAAAATTCAAACACATGGATTTACAAAAAAATAAAAATCAAAATCAAAGGTTGGTGCAACCAAGAAATCCTCTAAATCGCGAGGAGCCGATTCAAGCACGACTTGTCAATTTTATAAACCACAACTAAATTTTACACAACCATAACCACAATTGTTTCAATACCAACAATATGCCTATCCACAACAATTTTTTACACAACCACAAGCTCCTATTCAACCACAAGGTCCTAGTCTAGTTGCACACATGGTTGTAAGAATCGCTAGGAGCTAGTCAGGTGGTGGGGTACCGAGTAGCGATTAATCGGGATTAGTCATGATTACTCGGGATTAATCAAATTGGGATTTTTCTATGTGATTTTCAGTTTTATACTCACTTATATACGTATTTTTTTAAGTAGACAAGTTTCTAACCCCGCCTCTACCCATTATTTAAGTGTACAAGAGTAATCGTCAGAATTTATAGGTTTTGGTCGCAGTTTGATCGGAATCTGACCGAAATTTTGCGAAATCGCCTATTACCGGCCAACCAGGGCCTATTTTTTCCGCCGACTAGAGCCGATTAGAGCCGACTAGGGCAGAATTGTGATTAATTCACAAATTACCTGAAAATTAATTAGCGACCGGTCGACTAGAGAGTAATCGCCGACTAGTCGCCGATCAATCCCGATTTTTCCAACACTGGTTGCACATAGTCAATATGAATAAACTTTAGAATATCAACAAGCATTCGAACCGTTTGTAATGAGGAGCCCAAATTTGTGACCCCCACGTGACAATGTGGAACAACCGGTCTCGATATTTAAAGTTCTTAATGATGATGATACCATGCTAAAATGCAATTTCAACAAACTAATGAAGAATATAATTTGGATGATGAGGCGGTTCAAGCAAATGAAGGAAGATTCACCGGGTGTTCGAAGAGTCATCCATGAATAAACGAGCAAGAAGTAGCTTTGGTTATTGCTCCGAAAACAATAAAGTCAGAAATCAACAAAAAAAATGATAGTTTTCGGAACGCATTGCTTAAACATTACAACTCACTCGGGGGCGAAAGTACTCGAACGATTCATCAAATATCTTCAAACTGTACCGCTTTGAATACACAAATGAATGAGTTCAACGTCTATTGGATTCAAGCGGTAGAATTTCTATCTATATTTATTTTTGGTTTATAATTGTACTAATTTTTGTTTTTATATAAGATCATCTATGAACTAGTGGATGCAACGATCTTCAAATGGTGACAAAGGCGTTAGGTGATTACCAACGTAAATTTCTAGGCGGTTTTACTCACGTTGATACATGGGATATTGTATGAATGCATGACAAATGAGTCAAAGTCACATTGATTGGTGAAGCGTCCGATAGTCATTCCAACAAGAGAAGAAAGTCAACGAAATCCGGCAATTACCAATCATCTACACCCGACGATGCCTTCACTAGTTATATGCCGGACCTCAAAGAAGATGATGCACCAACAAGACCAAATTGAAAAGGAAATAAACACGTTGAGTCATCAAGCAACAGTAGTTTGGATGACTAACTTGGGTTGTGCAGATCAATCAAAGAAGAGAAGATTAACAAGTTGGTGGAAATAAAAACAAAATAACGAGAAGAAGCTATAGCGTTGTTGGCGGATCAACGAACACGAGGCTGTGAGGCAAAATACGTTTGACCCCCACTTTAAGATGTTTATGAAAAAAATATAATACATATAAATACACTCGATAAGCGTCCATTTTTATTTGTTTTCCGAAATTTTACAACTAACATTACCTAGACTTGAAAAAAAGAGATAAAAACCTCCGAGATCAACTAAGACAAACCGTGGAAGGCACCTCGACTATTTCGGAAGGTGGAAGAAAAGTTAAGTTGATTTTTGACCAACTCTCGACCGTTGGCCAACCCAACAATGAGTCTGATAACTTACATTGGTTTATTTGTGGTCTTGGTGCCTCGTTTGAGACCTTTTCTAGGAAATACGGGCAACCAAACCTCTATCGCTGTTTCGGGATCTTCTTGTTCAATCCGAGTTGCACGAGTTGTTTCTAAAGTCATTAACCCTCACTTTCCTAATCATATTTGCTAGTTAAACAAAGCTCTCTATGGTCTAAAATAGACACCACAAGCTCAATTTTAAAGGCTAAGTTCCTTTTTAATCATTAACTAGACGTGACACCCGCCGCGTTGCAGCCGGGTTCACATACATATATCCCAGAAGCCAGACTGTCCAATATTCCTTTGATTCATTACAGCATCAGCACTCGATAGAGTAGCCGAAAGAGAGAACCCTAAATATAGACATCGAGTCCAAGCGTTGTATGAACATGAATAGATACAAACTGCATGTACAAAAGGAGGTAATATAATGATGACCGGCTAGCATAAGATCACTCCCAGACCATTGTTCGTTCAACAATCCTTCTAATATTTTGATGACCTCAAACTCCGCACTAAAACTTTTAGCCATTTTCCCACTTCACAACTACCTAGACACTTCTCCAACTTTCCCTAAAAACACCTACATAGTAACAATAATTAAATTTAGCAGTCATTAAATAAACTAAATACTCCAAAGCAAACTCAAGGTATCATGATAGTTTCCTCGGGGAAGGATCAACCAAAATGAAAATATAATTAGGGGATCTGTTTAGTCATTGTTGACCAGATTTTATTCGAAAAATCACCTGAATTTGGACATAAAGCGTGGGCTTTCAAGTCTTGTGCGCTTGGTTGGGTTGCGCTTCTGCGCCCAGCATTGTGTGCTTTTCACAACTATGGTTGAAAGATAAAAAGACGCTTCTTGATGCGTGCTAGTGTGTATATATTTTAGATGTATATTTAAGCCCTTTTTACACTTTTAGCCAAGTTTTAAATTTATAAAACACGATATTTACTAACACTAAACACACATATGGGCAAGTGCACCCATCGTGGACGTAGTATAGTGTTGGTAAGATACCGAGGTCGTCCAAGGACACAAGAGCTTTTAGTACCGGTTTATCCTCAACGTCTAACCAAATCAAAATGTTAGAAAAGATTTTTAAACTAAGAAAATAAAAACTAACTAAATGCTGAAAATAAAATAAAAAAACAGATAGACAAGATGAATCACTTGGATCCGACTCGTGTATTAGTATAACCTTTGATTATTTTCGCACTTTTGCACTTGTTTAAGAGATTATCTTAGTTATTGTAGTAGGCCCCTCTTTTGAAGGTGACGTTACCCTCAACCCAGTAGTTTGAGTCAGCAAGGATACAATCCTAAAGGGTCGGATTATTAAAAGATAATGAATTAAGTTATTAATGCAAATTATGGTAGGCCCCTCTTTTGGAGGTGACGTTACCCTCGACTAAGTAGTCTGAGTCAGCAGGTATACAGTCCTAAATAGCCGGGTTATAGTATTAATAGTCGTTAACTTATGAGGGGGTCAAAGAGTTTGGATCCCCGCCATCCAATACCTATGGGCATTGAAGGAGATCCTACTAAGTTTGACCCAGGTCCCTTGCAGGACCTCTAAACGCTGAACAAGGGCAAGACCCTTACCAAACCGTTCCCTTAACCCCCGACCAGGTAGCTAACATACCTCCATATAGACCGTGGAGATATGAATGGTGAAAATCTTTTATTTTATATAGACAGTAAAATAATGCCAAGACACCACGGACAAACGATAAGGAAAGATCACCTTCGACATAAGCAACTAGTTATTAAAGTCATTAATACAAAACCAAATAAAAAGTGCAAAAGATTAAAAATAAAAAGTATTATACTAAACACTTGTCTTCACCAAGTGATGTAAGAGACTTAGGCAAACATGGCCTTGATTGTCAAGAACTCTTACGATCAATCTTGGATCCCGAGACGACTCACACACTCTATGATGGACAATGGATGATGGTGGTGGATGATGGTGTTATGGTGGTGGTGGGTGGTGGATGAAGTGTGAGAGAGGTGGTGTGCCAAGGGATGAGTTGCAATGAAACCAAGCACTCCTATTTATAGGCTGAACAGAAGGCTGGGCACGGCCCCGTGTCCGCTGGGCACGGCCCCGTGCCTGTCTGACACTCTCTCTCTTCATTAATTGTAATTCGCAATTAAAATTAATGCGCCTGCAGTACTTTCGCCACGCCCCCCGTGTTCACTGGGCACGGCCCCGTGGTGGGCAATAGAAGCTTCTACTGGTTTGTCTTTTATGCTGCTTCTTGGGCAAGGCCCCGTGCTGGCTGAGCGCGGGGCGTGTTCAGTCTTCTGCCTTCTCTATTTTGCTTGGGAGGATGCTGTCGAGGGGTCGGGCAACCCGCTTATGTTCCTTTTCTTGTATTTATATTAGATTTAGCTGTCTTTTTGCTTCTTTTGTTAATTTGAGCTCATGTAATCCTGAAAATACAAAAGGAAGACAAAAACACTCTTTTTCCAACATTAGTACTAAAAAGGGTTAGTTTTATGCTTCATTTGATGTAATTTATATGTTGCATTTTACACACATCAAATACCCCCACACTTGAATCTTTGCTTGTCCTCAAGCAAAACTCTTTAATATGTGGCTTTCACTCCCAAATGGAATGGGTAGAAGAGAAGGTTTTGGCTTGTCATAGAGTGTCGGGAATCCAAGGTCTTTATTGGGTTTTATTTTTATTTATTTACAATCCTGTTCGTTATGATTTATTTAGAACATTTCATAAGATAAATTACTTATTTGGGCATAGCATGCCTTTTTAAAATTCCATTTATATACAAGTTCACATACCTCACGGGAGAAGTCACTCACACTCGGCCGAAGGTGTCTTTTTTTAGTGAATCACTCGAGAGCGGCATGGAACTTATTCCTACCATAGGCTTGCCAAGCAATCAATCCTCCTCCTTTTTAACTTTTTACCTTTGTAAATATCAAGAGGTCTTTTTGGGTAAAGGCTTGGGCTAAAGGTGGGTAGTTGGGTTAGTGGTTAGTAAAAGGGCGAAAAGCGTAGAAGCGTCGGTTTTCGTAAAACATTTTGTTTTAGTGACTTTTTATTCTTAATGAAGTGTTTCTTCAAACATGCTTTTGTTTTAAGAGCTTTGTTTGTTTATTTCTAACTTCATTCATTTTTTTATTTTATTTTATTTTATTTTTTTTCGAAGTCACACAAAAACCGAGCTTGTTACTAAAATAAAGGGTAAAAATAAAAAAGAGTTTTTGGTGGGTAAAAGGGTTTTTAGGGTGAGAAATGAAAAGGTTTAGGCTCAAAGGGGTTAACTAGGGGAAGTTTTTGGGTAGGTGAAAGGAAAAATAAAAATAATGGTTTTGAAAGAAAAAAGGTTTAGTCCTAATGCCTCCATCATTTACTTACTTGGGTTTAAGTTGGTAAGGACCGGGAATGAATCGTCGTGGCAAGTTCTAGAGTCGTAAGAACCAAGCGGCTATTCACACAAGAAACGAAAAATAAACATTTAGCGTAAAGATGTATATTTGTATGCTCAATAAAGGCTCAAAACTCACTTTTTGTGGGAATGGGTTTTTCTATGTGATCAAGTATATATAATCGAATTTTAACTAAGCTTGTCATGCCGTTTCATAATTTTCTTATGTTAGTTCTTTTTATCACGACGCTATCGGTTGTAAATTTGTAAAAATATAACCTTGTTAGTCTTAGAATTCCCAACTTAAACTTTAGACAAGTAAAAAAATTTGGGGTGATTAGCGGTTCCAATAGAGTTTTCTGTAAGGCTTGTTATTAGGACTTGCAAAATTTCAAGGTTTTAGCATCCCCCCCCCCACACTTAAATTACACATTGTCCTCAATGTGTCCCAAAAATAAATTTTTAGGTTGATTAGATGTGTAACATGGTGTTAAAAGCAAAAAAAATTATGTTACTGGCAGTCTGGACACGGCCCCGTGGGGACCGGGCACGGCCCCGTGTTCAGGTGCCAGTAACGATAATTAAAGAAAAGAAACTGGGGGCGTGTCTGATGAACACGGCCCGTGTCCAGTTACCTGAACTGGGCATTTTTCTGCAGGGTGTTCAGCATGGGGTCGTGTTGGTTGGGCACGGCCCGTGCTGAACCTACTGTAACGGAGAAATTGTTGACGTGTGGCCTTGTTCTTGTGCATGGGGCCATGTTTCTCATTTCCCTTATCATCCTTTACCACCATGAGTGTGTTTTATTTCTGCAAATTAAAACTAAAAGATTAAACTAAACTAAGGATAGTTCCGCGGAATGCCTCCGTGGTGCGCCACGTTTATAAGGGTCCTTGGCTAGACCCAAAGTGAGGTTATATATTTTCTGAGTGGGATGTTTTGCATCCCATGTTGCACCGTCGGAGAGCAGCATCCAAACTCGAATCAATAACCTTCATGTAGTTGACTGGGTCATCGTCCTCTATTCTCTTCCCAACCCCGAACTTTACTTCCTCATCCCCGTACCTTAAGGTGAGCGTTCCGTCATTCATATCCACCACTGCCTGTGCGGTGGCGAGAAATGGTCTCCCTAGTATGAGGGGGACTTCGGTGTCTTCTTCCATATCAAGTATGACAAAGTCGGCCGGGTAGACAAATTTGTTTACCTTTACTAGGATATTTTCGATAACACCTTGCGGGAATTTGACGGATCGATCAGCAAGTTGTATGCTCATTTTTGTAGGACTCGTTGTTCCTAGGCCGAGTCTTTTGAACATTGATGAGGGCATGAGGTTAATGCTAGCCCCAAGGTCGGCTAGTGCATTACGAACGGGGGAGTCCCCGATCGAGCAAGGAATCGTGAAGCTTCCGGGATCGATTTTCTTTTGGGGGAGTCTGTTGAGTACGAGGGCAGAGCATTCTTCGCCTAAGTTAACTAATTGCAACATTTCAATTTTCCTTTTATGAGTGAGGAAGTCCCTCATGAACTTAGAATATTTAGGCATTTGGGTTAGGACATCAATAAAAGGAATGTTGACATGCAATTGTTTTAGTAGACTTTCGAATTTTGCGAATTACTCATTGGTCTTTTGACGAATTAACCTACCGGGGTACGGAACTCGAGGAGCCTTGGTAGGCTCTGATGATGGAGGGGAATCCTTCTCTTGTAGAGGCGGTGGTATAGTCTCCTCTGTCGGCGGTGGCGCTTCCGTAGGCCCCACGGTGCGATTTCGTAATGTGATGAGATGGACTTGCGCTTTTGGGTTTGTTTCGGTATTGCTTGGTAATGCGCCTTGTGGTCTCTCGGAAAAATTTTGGGCTAGTTGACTTAATTTTTTTTCTATGTTTTGAATACTAGCTTGTTGATTTCTAAAATTTGATTCTAATTGTAGAAACCTTTCCGAGTTTTTCTTTTCAATGTCGGAGATGAGGCGAGATATAGTATCTTCAAGCCTCTCTCGTCCACCTTGTTGTTGAGAGAAATTTTGTGACTCATTTCTTGGTTGTTGAAAGTTTGTTCGTTGGTTTTGTTGGTTACTACTATTGTCGGGTTCTCTCCAACCAAGGTTAGGATAATTTCGCCATCCTTGGTTGTAAGTGCCCGTTGGTGGACCCGACGGCCTAGGTCTATTATCAATGTAGTTTACCGACTCTTGTTGATCGTCTGTTTCTTTCATACAACTCCAATTTTCATGTGGCCCACCACACCCTTCACAAGCCATTACCGAGACTGTTTTTGTCATTTCCAATTTTTTTATTTTCAAAAAAAGGGCCTCGATTTGGGCTTGTAAAGAAGTGCTTTCATCAACCTTATGGGCGCCCGGAGCAATAGATTTATTGCCTCGGGGAGTGTGCCACTGAAAATTGGTTTGAGCAATTTCTTCAATTTGATTATATATTTCATGCGGGCGGCGATTACCTAAAAGTCCCCCGGAGCTAGAGTCAAGTGTCTGCCTTGTGTGTGGCAACAACCCATTATAGAAAGTGGATACTTGTTGCCATATCGCAAGGCCGTGATGTGGACACTTTCGCAATAGCTCCTTGAACCTTTCCCAAGTTTAATATAAGGATTCCCCGTCCTCTTGTGAATATGTATTAATTTCAGTCATTAATTTAGCCGTTTTAGCGGGAGGGAAATACTTATATAGAAATTTTTGGGCTAGTTCATCCCAGGTGTTTACCGATCCAGCTGGGAGGACGTTAAGCCAAGCTTTTGCTCGGTCTTTTAGTGAGAAAGGAAACATTCGAAGGCGGATGGCATCATTTGATGCTCCATTGATCCGAAAAGTATCACATATTTCTAAGAAATTAGTAATATGTAGATGGGGATCCTCGTCCGCAAGCCCATGAAAGGTTGCGGAGTTTTGAAGCATCTGTATCAAATGCGGCCGAAGTTCGAAGTTATTGGCTTCTACATTCGGTGCGTTGATAGCGGCGCCGAGATTACCTACGGTGGGTCGTAGATAATCCATGAGGGTACGTTGGTCCGCCATTGGAAGTGGATTCCCCGAAACTTTCTCTTGGTTTTTGGCTTTTAGTCTTTTTCTGAGAAAGCGTTCGGGTTCTTCTAGAGGTTCTTTTATGTCCTTATTAGAACTGGAGCTCAAACACTACGTAGGGGTGGCGTCTGGTTCCGAGTCCTGCAATAAAAACAGAAAAGAATGCTGGTTAGAAGGTTCACCACAGCCCCGTGCTCAATGAACACGGCCCGTGGTCGGATTTACAGTGATTGTTTTCCAAATCCCAGTTACTGGAGAGTTGGACACAGCCCCGTGTTGCACCGACACGGCCCCGTGCTCAACCTTCTGTAACTTGGAAAACTAAAAACTGCCAGTAACAATGCTGGGCACGGCCCGTGCTAAGCTCTGCAGAAGCTGAAAAACTAAGAAAATCCTAAAAAAATTAAAAAGAAAAATAAAAATATGATAAGGCCGTTGATTCCGAACTTTCTTAAAATCCTTGTGTCCCCGGCAACGGCGCCAAAAACTTGATGCGTGCTAGTGTGTATATATTTTAGATGTATATTTAAGCCCTTTTTACACTTTTAGCCAAGTTTTAAATTTATAAAACACGATATTTACTAACACTAAACACACATATGGGCAAGTGCACCCATCGTGGACGTAGTATAGTGTTGGTCAGATACCGAGGTCGTCCAAGGACACAAGAGCTTTTAGTACCGGTTTATCCTCAACGTCTAACCAAATCAAAATGTTAGAAAAGATTTTTAAACTAAGAAAATAAAAACTAACTAAATGCTGAAAATAAAATAAAAATAAAAACAGATAGACAAGATGAATCACTTAGATTCGACTCGTGTATTAGTATAACCTTTGATTATTTTCGCACTTTTGCACTTGTTTAAGAGATTATCTTAGTTATTGTAGTAGGCCCCTCTTTTGAAGGTGACGTTACCCTCAACCCAGTAGTTTGAGTCAGCAAGGATACAATCCTAAAGAGTCGGATTATTGAAAGATAATGAATTAAGTTATTAATGCAAATTATGGTAGGTCCCTCTTTTGGAGGTGACGTTACCCTCGACTAAGTAGTCTGAGTCAGCAGGGATACAGTCCTAAATAGCCGGGTTATAGTATTAATAGTAGTTAACTTATGAGGGGGGTCAAAGAGTTTGGATCCCCGCCATCCAATACCTATGGGCATTGAAGGAGATCCTACTAAATTTGACCCAGGTCCCTTGCAGGACCTCTAAACGCTGAACAAGGGCAAGACCCTTACCAAACCGTTCCCTTAACCCCCGACCAGGTAGCCAACATACCTCCATATAGACCGTGGAGATATGAATGGTGAAAATCTTTTATTTTATATAGACAGTAAAATAATGCCAAGACACCACGGACAAACGATAAGGAAAGATCACCTTCAACATAAGCAACTAGTTATTAAAGTCATTAATACAAAACCAAATAAAAAGTGCAAAAGATTAAAAATAAAAAGTATTATACTAAACACTTGTCTTCACCAAGTGATGTAAGAGACTTAGGCAAACATGGCCTTGATTGTCAAGAACTCTTACGATCAATCTTGGATCCCGAGACGACTCACACACTCTATGATGGACAATGGATGATGGTGGTGGATGATGGTGTTATGGTGGTGGTGGGTGGTGGATGAAGTGTGAGAGAGGTGGTGTGCCAAGGGATGAGTTGCAATGAAACCAAACACTCCTATTTATAGGCTGAACAGAAGGCTGGGCACGGCCCCGTGTCCGCTGGGCACGGCCCCGTGCCTGTCTGACACTTTCTCTCTTCATTAATTATAATTCGTAATTACAATTAATGCGCCTGCAGTACTTTCACCACGCCCCCGTGTTCACTGGGCACGACCCTGTGGTGGGCAATAGAAGCTTCTACTGGTTTGTCTTTTATGCTGCCTCTTAGGCACGGCCCCGTGCTGGCTGAGCACGGGGCGTGTTCAGTCTTCTGCCTTCTCTATTTTGCTTGGGAGGATGCTGTCGAGGGGTCGGGCAATCCACTTATGTTCCTTTTCTTGTATTTATGTTAGATTTAGCTGTCTTTTTGCTTCTTTTGTTAATTTGAGCTCATTTAATCCTGAAAATACAAAAGGAAGACAAAAACACTCTTTTTCCAACATTAATACTAAAAAAGGGTTAGTTTTATGCCTCATTTGATGTAATTTATATGTTGCATTTTACACACATCACTTCTCTCCCCTTCTTCCATCTTTAACTTACATTAATGCTATAACAAGCGTTCTATGGAGCTCTAAATAGCCAATAGCTTGCATTTTCATTGCTAGTAGTTACCTGGTGCCAAGGTTATACACATAATAAAAGATAAAGCAACTATTTTTAAATGCTAGAGAGTACCATGTATGTTTGGAGAAAAACTCACATTTCTATAATCAAACAAATTTAAGACTGAATTTAGTATAAATGAAAGATATGGGTAGTGAAATGTAAATTGTATTGTACTTGGATCATTTGAATCCATAGGGCAACACTCAGTTTTATTAACAAAACAACTGCTTTGAAGGTAAGTGGCCATGGTCATGCCTTGCACAAACTTGTCAAGTCTTGACTCTTTTGAACAACAACATTATTCTTATTTGTTGGTGAAAAATTTATAAAACGTGTTGGCCATGGTAATCTTAAAGGTACTACAACATATTAAATACATGTGACTAAATCCTAAATGTTTGACGAGATCGGCATTAAGATATTAGTACTGTCTACTTGGTATGCAAAATTGTACCTTTACAATATAGTACAACTCCCCACCCACGGGATACGGTAGTCTCCAGCTTGTCGGTGCTGAAAACACGTAACATTCAAAGTTATTAAATTTTTGCGACAACAGGCGTGTTGAAAATTTAAAAAAACTTAGTAATTTTTTAGCTTATTTTGTATCGAGGCTTTAGTATGCGCGAGGTCGGGAGGTTCAGGCCCAAGTAGAGGCGTACAAAAAAACCGGTTTTAGAACCGAAACCGGGAAAAAAACCGAAACCGGTTTTTTTATAACCGGATTGGTTTTATAACCGAACCGCCGGTTTGTGACCAGTTACTGATCTTGATCTGAAAAACCGGTTAATAACCGAAACCGGTTTTAAAAAAACCGGTTAAAACCGGAAAAAAAAAAAACGGTTTTTTTGGGAAAAATCGGTTAAAAACCGGTCCTAACCGGTTACACCGGTTATTGTTTTGGACTTGAGAAACCGGTTAGTAACCGAAACCGGTTATAAAAAAACCGTTTTTCGTTTTGGGTGAAAAAAACCGGTTCGGTTAATAACCGAAACCGGTTTTTGAATAAAACCGATTTGTATACCTCTAGGCCCAAGTATGTATGCATATTTTGTGATCTAGTAATTGTTAAATCTCAAACTTTTGAATAAAAACATCTCTTTAACACATTATTCATTGTATTTAACATGCTATATAACTACGACTATATCATAATATAACGACCCATAGCCCTTCAACGACTACGCAATCTGCCTGATTCCTTCGAGTTCGATAGCTCTTGTAGAATTTCTAAATCATAAGAGCTGAGGGAAAAAACTCAACTGAACAGCAAAAAAAGAAAAAAAAAACTCAACTGAGAAAGGGGTCGTATCCAAGGTTTGTTGATGAATGAAATCCAAAATCTCCATGACTGCTTCCTCTCTTCAATTTTCCAAATGTCAACAATACAATGAAATCCACAAATTAGTATAGAGCATCATGAATAATAAAAGGGGAAAATTTATACCTGAGTTCGCTTTGGGCTTTAATAGTGAACCACCATCGCATCAAACTCTTCCGACCGTGAACCACCACCCCACTGCATCGCCTTTTTTAAAATTGTGGTTTTCCGGCGATGGTGATGGTTGTGGCGTAGTTGAGCTTGGGGGTTCCGAAATCCTCGGCTCAGATCTGTAGGCCCTTGTGCTAGATCTTGAATCGTCGGAGCCTGAAACATTTGGAAGTTTCAATCAAACACATGACTTAAACATGACAAGTTCATACTCTAGCACTTGAGTTGATTATTCTAAAAAATAATTAGTTTGAATAAAAATTCTTATTGCGCATCATATTATATTGGTACTTTTTCATCAACCAATTAATTCTTAAAAAAAGGATGACAAGCCTTTGCTAGAAAATATATCTTAAAGTGATAAAGATTTTGCAAAAGAATATCCACTTTAGATTAATTTATAGGGCAAATACAGTATTCCAGACACTTCATCAAGAGAGTGACTTGAATTTTTTTCGTCTCCTACCTGTGTAAAGATGTAAATAATAGAAAAAAATATATTTACTCTCCCAGATTAAAGATAACTAAATTAAATTACCTTAGCAAATTTGCCACTTGAAATAGAAAGGGCAAGGGCAACCTTCTAGAAGGCTGGTATGTGATGCACAATGACAGCAGTTAATCTTCGTATGTATCTTCCACAAAGAGCATATCAAAGATAAGGCATCTGTACTACACAGCTTACCCCAAATTGATTGATTAATGTGCATAACATAACGACAGTTCATGTAATGGTCCATACTGTTAGGGGAAGATTTTCCAATGATCAGTGATCCTCAATTGCTGTTGGGTTTAAGGATCCTTAATTATGTTTGAGTTTAGGATCCTCAGAGAATATTGAAGGATTAGGATCCAGGATCATCTTAGTGATCCTTACACTAACGATTGTCTGCTTTGAATATGGAATTGTTTTGCAGGAGTACGTGCTTGGACTTGGTCATGGCGATATTCCTGGATCATATTCTATTTTATTCCGCACGTGCTTGACCATTGTGAACGTTATGGAGATCGTGGGGAGAGGGCATGAATTGCGGATAGTTAGTTATCTTAGATATTTTCTAAATTTAAAAAGGGGATAGCGAGCTAGATTATAACACTTGGCTATTTTTGGCTACAAACACACACTCATACTGCTCTCATCAGCTTACAACACTCTGCTCGGCGATTACACACTTTCTTTTACACATTTCACTCTAGTGATCCTTGTAACTAGCTCGCTATCATCCGAAGTTGTAACACACATTTTGTTTAATCTAAGTTGGTGATCGGTAGTTTCCATCACCCAAGGTTTTTTATGCCGGAGATCAACTCTTGATCAAGGGCTTTTTCCTCGTATAAATCATTGTGTCACTTGTTCATTAGATTTCTGAGTGATCCTTAATATTGTTCATTGATTCAAGCATCACACCTCACATCTAAAGATTTGGTTGCATTATCTTGGCTTGATTTTTGATCAAAACAGTTTGGCGCCCACCGTGGGGCAATTGGTGCTTCATTTCTGAGAAACTTTGTTCGTTTCGCTCATTTCGGTTCATCATATTCAACCAGATGGCTTCTCAAGGGAAAACCACTTCAAGTGCAATGCCTGCGGTCAATTCATCCCAAGGTGTTCCACCTTTGCCTCCACCACCTTCTGGATCCCAGAAGAATGCTAAAAAGAAACCGACCCCTATTTTCTCAAAACCTCCAACTTCTTCTACACCTTATACTCCTACTAGTAGTAACCTTTTTACTTTAATTTTGCAGATGAAGGATCACATACAGCAGCAGGATAAGACTAACGAAAGGATTCTCAAAGAAATTGGAGATATCAAGAAACAGAAGAGATCAGCAGAGGATCATTCCCCCATTGATGCCTAGATCTTTGAATTTCGACACTCTGGTCATAACCTCTCAGCATTCTGCAGCTCCAGATGTCCAATACTTGGGTGGAACAAGAGGAATGCACTACGGATCCTCAGCAACGTCTCAGGCTTTAGGATCCTATTTTCAACCGGCAGGATCCTTCTCTCAGCATCAAGGATCCTTCGTCAGCTTAGGAGGATACATGGGGACGCAACAGGTTCAAGGATCCTCTCAGGTTCAAGGATCCACCTTTCAGCCTTAAGGATCCTCTCAGGTTTTCGGATCCATGGATTATCCTCCAAGACCCCCGTTCACAATGCATCAAGGATCCAATGTTTCCCAGGATCAAGGATCCTTAAGAAGTTTGCAACCTAGAAGCTCTGATGTCCATCAAGGAGACTTCATTCCAATGCAAACCATTGCTTCTTATGGTCCTTCAATCATACCAGAATCTTGACAATACGGATTCACATCCTGGATTCCGAACTTGAATCCACCAGGAGGTAACACTTTTAATAATTCTTATACCACTAACCATGGCCTTATGCAGGATACAGGTATTAATCAAGCTATGGCTAGGGAGTTACAAAAGCTCAAGGATATGATATCCAGTGTTCCACGGGTGGTTGAGCCTATTCCAGAAATTGCAGATGGGAGCCATAAGATATCTCGTTTTGCACCACCTATTTGTGATGCTGAGATACCCAAAAGGTTCCAGATACCAACCATGAAGTTATATGATGGCTCAACAGATCCTGAAGAACACGTGGCTCAATACAGAAAAAGGATGGAGATTAACCCCATCCTAGAGAGGTTAAAAGAAGCATGTCTATGCAAGGGATTTGGATCCACTCTCACAGGATCAGCTCTTAAATGGCTGCTAAGTCTTCCCCCCTACTCTATTACTTCATTTGCTAATCTAGTTAACCTGTTTAATAATCAATTTTCTTGTAGTAGAAAATTTGAACGATTGACTAGTGATTTGTATAGGTTTACTCAAGGTCAAAATGAATCACTTAGAGATTATATCACTAAGTTTAGTAAAGAATCCTTAGATATCCCTAACCTGGATATAGCTACGGCTGTAAAAGCCTTTAAAATGGGTTTGCTTAGGGATTCATTATTCTATGATGATCTTGTTATAACCCCATGCAGGAATCTCGATAAAGTAAGAACCAGGGCCCTCAGGTTCATCCGGTTAGAGGATGACAAAAGGATCCAGGAGAGACTAGCAGGATCCTCGAAACAGGAAAAGCAAGGATCTTATTTCAAGAATAACAAGTTCAAATCCTACAACAAGTCTGATAACCAGAATGTGCATGCAGTAGAACAAGAAGAGGATGATGAGGATTATTCTCCAATTTCTGAATATTGTTTTTCTGTTGATAACAATGAACTAATCCTTGCAATGCAGAATTTACGTGAGAAAGCTAGGTGGCCAAGAAAAAGTGACAAACCAGCTTCCACAAAAGATAAATCAAAATGGTGTGCATACCACGAGGATTTTGGGCATCTCACCGAAGAGTGCATTGCACTAAGGAAAGAAATTGGTTACTTGTTAAGCAAGGGGCACTTAAAGGAACTTTTGGGGCGAAAGAAGTCAAGAATCCAGGATCCTGAAAGGATCCCAGAAAAAGCTCCAGCTCCTCCAGCAGATGCACAAGTTATAAACTTTATATCCGGAGGATCAGACATTTGTGGTACTTCATTTTCGGCAGCCAAAAGACATGCTAAAGAAACCAAGATGGATAATGGAGACAGACCCATCCAAACATCCAGTGTTACCAAAGACAAAATCATAACTTTTGATGAGGATGATCGCGTGGACATTCAGGATCCTCATCATGATGGTCTCGTTATTACTCTTTTTATTTCTAATCATTTTGTTCGCAAGATCCTGATAGATGGAGGAAGCTCTGTGAACATCATCTAGCTTGATGTCCTTAAGAAGATGAATATTCCTGAATCCGATATTATACCAAGATCCTCAGTGCTTGTGGGATTTAGTGGGGAGACCAAGAATACTCTGGGGGACATCAAACTCCCAATTTATATCGAAGGATTACATTCTTATCAAAAATTTTGTGTTATAGATTGTTTATCATGTTGTAATGTTATCCTTGGCAGGCCTTGGATACATGACATGAAGGCAGTCCCATCCACTTATCATCAATGTGTGAAGCTTCCTAGTCCATGGGGGGTGGTGAAAATTGAGAGTGATCAGCAAGAGGCTAAGAATTGCTACACATCATCAATGAGACCAGCCTCAAGGCCTAGAGAGCAATAGCAATTAAAGTATCCTCCGAGGGATGTCTTGGAGGCAAGAGAGCAGGATATAGAAGAAATCCTTATGGATCCTCATGATCCTGAATCCAAGATTTACATAGGATCAGGGATAAAGAGGATTTGGTATCCTTCCTCAAGAGAAGAAAATCTACCTTTGCATGGAAACACGAAGATATGACAGGTATATCTAAAGATGTAATTACTCATAAACTTGGCATTGACAGATCATTCAAACCAATCCACCAAAAAAGGAGGAAGTTTGCACCAGAGAGAAATGCCATTATCCAGGAGGAGGTAGAAAAGTTACTGTTTTGGTCAAAAAATCACACAAGGATAATGCAACCAAACTCTATGTAAACGGGGAATGATGCTTGGTTTGATGAAAAAGTAAAGGATCACTTTAGTGTGAAATATGCAAGTGACACAAGGATTTATACGAGGAAAAAGCCCTTGATCAATGAATGATCTCCGGCATAAAAAACCTCGGGTGATGGCAACTACCGATCACCAAACTTCAATATAACAAATAATGATTACAACTTCGGATGGTAACGAGCTGAGTACAAGGATCACTATAGTATTGTGTCTAAGCGTGTGAGGAATGTGTTGTGTGTCTTCCGAATGTGGAAGAGTGCTATATATACAAGTGTGAGTGGCTCTATTTTAGGTAAATAGACTAACTATCAGCTCATTACCCCTTTAGGAATAAAAGTAAATCTAGCCTAAATTATCGCCCTTAAATCATGCTGAGTTTCCATATCCTCTACAACGTTCATCTCTGATTAAGCATATGCCAAAGTTGTAAAGACGAGTCCCTTGATTACGTTGCTAAGAGCAGAACCTGCTAGACATTCCTGCAAGATAACATTAAACCCAATGAAAACAACTGTTAGCATGAGGATCCCTATGATGGTCCGTGATCCTGATCCTGGAACTCTTCTGAGGATCACTATCTGCCAAAGAAATAAGGATCACTGGTTAGGATCACATGTAAGGATCATATGTCATAAAAATCCAGCCCTAACAATTGCCCCCAAAATATAAGGAGTAATATTGTAAATAAATGAGTTATATTTTGCTTGATCTTATCCGCAACAAGTTAATCGGATAACTAGCCGTTGAAGTCGGACTAGCCGTTGCAATTCTTACGTCACAGAAGTGACAGCCCTGCAGATCATCATTATAAATAAGAGATAGAGATAGGATCAATTTGCATTTAAATTCAAGAGAAACTCCCTTTATAATCTCGTCCGAAGATTGATCAGGTATTCTTCTTTTCTTCCTTCTCTTACTCTGTTTCTCTGTCTCTTTCCATTCTTCTGCAAATATGTTGCTCCGGAATTCCCCTCACAAGGATCCTAAGAAGAACAGCCCCTTGAAAGGTCAAGGGATCATCAAAGACTCTCCCACCAAGAGGTGCTGTTTTACTGATCCTCAGGTTGATAGAATCCGTCATTGTTTTCCGGCGAACACCATCTTCAAGTCCTTCACTCCCACTGCTTTGAGTGACTTTATTTCTGATACTTGGGTAGCCTTTCCTGTTACTCCGTTCTTAATAGGATATTCGTATCCTTTTCCTCGATTCACCCAGTCCTTCTTTTCCCTCACCGGCATCTCCTATATCCAGGCCATGCCAATGATCTGGAGGGTTTTATATACCCTTGAAAGGATCATTGAGCAGGAAGGGATTGATTTAGGAATGGCGGAGCTGGCTGAGATGTATGATCTCACAACGTTTGGATCCTGTCGATATTTGTTTAAACGGAAAGCCGGAGAGGATCACCCTGTTCTCAAGGTCACCAAGAATGACACGAATTGGAAGTGACGGTTCTTCTTTGTTAGGAGGGATACCATCCCTGATGGGAAGGATCTGCCCAAGGAGTGGGCTACTCATGGTAGGATAGAGGATCCTAGAAGGATCACCATCAGATTTGTTCCTTAGGATGAGGATCACTAATATTTTCTTTGTTTTTTGTTTATTGTGCAGCTATCTCCATCTCTCATCTGAAGCTGACACCTGCTGCAAAAGAGAGGCTTTTGGCCTTCAAGAAGCTTGATCCGGAGACAAGAAGTTTTCAAGTTGCCACCCAAGATTCACAGGAAGTATCCTCCGCATCTGCCACAATGTCAAGTAAGTATCCTCATTTAAAAAGTAGTTTTACGTAGGATTTCTAAATCAGTTAGAATACTTATCTTATTTTGGTTGTGTAGGTGCATGAAAATCTGCTAAATCTGCCTCCAAGTTTGGCATTGATGATCTTGCTAATGTTAAATCTGCAAGGAAGAAGACCCCTGCTGCCAGTCTAACCGCTTCAGCCCCTAAAGCACCTATTAGGGGTAAAGGAAAGAAGAGAAAGGCCTCTGAGGATCTTCAAGGATTTCCCCTGCTTCGCCAACAGTTTCTTGATTACGTTAACGAAGTAAGGATCACTGCTCCCGCTTGTATATCCTGCTTGTATATCCTGCTTGTTTGAGGATCACCTGGTCCTGAACTTACCCTTTTCCCTTTCTGCAGAAACTCGCTGAAATAGAAACATATATTGGCCACGTTGAGGATCAAGACCGCCATATTGCCGACCTCCAACAGATGGGTGTGCTGAAGGATCTCAAGATTGCTGATCTTGAGAAGGAGCTTCGGGCTACCAAGGATGAAGCTGCCAAAATGGTGATCAACTTCGATTATGAGAAGCATGATATCACCCAGGATGCCAAGGTCTCTGCTGCGATAACCATGTACAAGATCCAGTTGCAGATGGCTGCGGAGGCTCAGGATCCTGCCTTCGACAAAAGCACATGGGACGTGGAGGGCTGGAAGGCAAGGCTAGCAGAGTTGGAGGATGATGATGAAGCTGAGGAGATCCCAATGCTTGAAGGTGGTGATGCTGGCAAGGATCAGGGAGAAGCAAGTGGAGCTGGTGGTGATGGTGCAGCGAAGGTTTGAGCTGCAGAATTGGGCGATGAAGGAAACTTCTAGACATAGCCGGAGCCCAATTTTTTGTGTTTGTTGATGTTTTTAACGATGATGGTCTGTAACTCTGAACAATAGTTTTAGGATTAAGGATCCAGGATCCTTCAGACAATAGGTAGGATTGCAAATGGTGGAGGGATCCTCTGTTTGGGGGATGAAGCCTTTGTGATCCTGCCGCTCTTTATTTTCCTGCATGCTACGACCGCACAAACAATGGACACCCTTTGCCAACCCATGTGGACGGGCCGCGTTTTGCTGGTAGAAACGTGGGTTGGCAATTTTGACAACTTTGAAGGGTTTAAAATCCTTTGTTAATAAAATAACTCTAATCTTTTTGGCTTATCTCGTGTTGTTATCCTTTGTTTATCCTCTTATTTTCCAATTGTTTAAAAACATATTCATTTGAGTAAGAAAGGTTAAGCAAATCATGTTCAAGAATTTTAGGATATGATCCTGGATCAAATATCCTATAATCGAAAATTTTCAAGGTAGTTTATTTTAAGAATCATAGGTTCAGTTGTCAAGGGTTATTCAAATGAATAATGAATGAAATTAAAAATAGTTAAGGATCATACCTGAGGATCCAAGTTAGGATCCTAACCTTTAATCAGGATAACCATAAGTAAAACTTTAATGGATAATAAGGATTAAGGATCCTTGATTGTTTAACTTCGAAAACCTGAAAAAATGGAATATAACTTGGGACTAAGCCAATATAAAGGATAAGTTAGTAACTGGGGACAAGCCCAAAGGATAACTGGGGACAAGCCCATAGGATCACTGGGGACAAGCCCGAAGGATAACTAGGGACAAGCCCAAGGATCGTATGTAAACTGGAGTATGGCCCTTACTGGCGATTATCCAAACATAGTGACATGAAAATGCCAAAACCTTAGCTAACGTGAAAACGTTAGAAACCTTAGGAACGGATGTATGGTACGTCTACCATTATACGTAGGATCCTAGGTATAGCCAGTACGATGAGGTTATCAGCCCCGAAAGTGGGTACTGGTCCCAAAGACGTGAACTATACCAGGATCATCGTGCGCTACAGGCGGAAACTGGGGACAAGCCCAAGGATAACTGGGGTTGAACCCAAGGATCTGAGATGCTTTTGAATATTCTTAATGATATGCTGAGGATACCTGGACTATCAGAACTTAAATTCTCGTGAGAAGAGGATGAAGGATGCATGATCCTTATCCTTAGGTAAAAATAAGAAAATGAAATTGTTTAGGATTAGGATTTTACCAGAGTAAGGATCATTGACATTATCGGGATCCTTCGAGGATGCTTTCAATGTAGGGATCATATGTGCTAGGAGGATCCTGTTCACATGAAATATTTCTTTAAGTGAACAGCATTTCAGGCTCTAGGTAACAAATTTCCTTCCATGGTTAGCAATCTATATGCCCCTTTTCCTGCTTCAGCTTCAATCAAGTAAGGACCTTCCCACTTTGGTGCTAATTTCCCGTCAGCAGGATTGATGGTATTTTGGAATGCTTTTCTTAATACCATATCCCCCACTTGGAATTTTCTTATTCTGACATTTTTGTTGTAAGCACCAGCCATTCTTTGTTGGTAGCTAGCCATCCTTATCCTAGCCAGATCCCTGATTTCTTCAATAGTATCCAAATCCTGAGCCAAGTTTGCAGCATTCTCTTCAGGATCACGGGTGCTTGTTCTAGCAGTTGGAACCACCATTTCTGTTGGGATCACTGCTTCTGCCCCAAACACCAAGGAGAAGGGTGTTTGACCAGTAGCATTCTTGGGAGTTGTCCTGTCAGCCCAAAGCACATAAGGCAATTCTTCTGCCCATTTCCCCTTCTTGGATCCAAGTTTCTTCTTCAGATTGTTGATGATGATCTTGTTGGATGATTCTGCTTGGCCATTGGCTTGTGGGTGGACTGGTGTTGATGTTATCATCTTAATCCCCCAACTGTCACAAAAGTTAGTAGTCCTGCTCCCAATAAATTGGGAACCATTATCACATACAGTTTCAGAAGGAATGCCAAATCTAGTTATAATGTTTCTTTTAATAAAGGATATCACTTCCTTTTCTCTGACTTGGGCAAAGGCTTCGGCCTCTATCCACTTGGAGAAGTAGTCAGTCATGGCAAGCATGAATACTTTTCCACTAGGTGCCTTAGGGAGCTTGCCAACTATATCCATCCCCCATCTCATGAATGGCCAAGAGGATGGTATAGGATGTAGAAATTCAGCCGGCTGATGAAGGATATTGCTGTGTCTTTGACAAGGATCACACTTCTTAGCATACTCCACAGCATCCCTCTTCATAGTTGGCCAGTAGTATCCTGTCCTAAGGATCCTTGAGAACAATGCCCTGCCCCCAGTGTGGTTTCCACAATCTCCTTCATGGAAGTCTTTTAATACTTCTTGAATTTCAGGATCCTCGATACATCTTAAATATGGTCCTGCAAGAGATCGCTTATATAGCACATTATTCAAGATTGTGAATTGAGATACCTTAATCCTGAAAGCCCTAGGATTTTCTCCCATAGGAATCTCCCTGTGTTGTAAGTGTCTCATGATTGGTGAGATCCATGATCCTGAATAAGATTGAGTCTCCTCACTAGGGATCATTGCAGTATCCTCTTCTATTTCCATGGCCACCTGATTTTCAATAGCAGGAGCTAGGATATGGATGATGGGGATACTTATATCCTCAGGGATCTTCAAAGATGATCCTAGATTGGCCAATGCATCAGCTTCTGTATTTTCCTCCCTTGGTACCTGTGTCAAACTGAAAGAAACAAAGGAGAGTGCCAATTCTTTGACTATCTCTAAATATTTGGTTAGTTTTTCACCTTTCACAGCATAGGATCCATTAAAGTGATTAGTGATTAACAATGAATCCACGTATACCTCAAGATACCTGATCCCCATATGCTTAGCAATTTGTAAGCCAGCGATTAAGGCTTCATATTCAGCCTCATTATTAGTGGCTTGGAACTCACAAGCTATGGAATGGGGTATTATGTCCCCCTGTGGCGATTTTAGTAGTATGCCAAGCCCTGTGCCTTTGACATTTGAGGATCCATCAGTATGTAGTATCCAAGGATCCTTGGTCTCATCCAGCTGCTGGACCTCTAATTCGGCTTCCTTTTGTAGATCACTACTGAAATCAGCCACAAAGTCTGCTAATGCTTGAGATTTGATGGCTGTTCTAGGCTCATATCTTATATCATGGGCACTAAGCTTTACTGCCCACTTAGCCATCCTTCCGGACATCTCTGGTTTCCTGAGGACATTCTTGATTGGAAAATTAGTTCTGACAACAATAGCATGGGTTTCAAAATAATGTCTTAGCTTAGTAGATGCCATAATTAATGCAAGAATAAGTTTTTCAAGGTGTGAGTACCTGGATTCAGCATCAAGTAAACTCTTACTTACATAATAGACATGATATTGTGTACCTTCATGATCCTTAACAAGGACTGCACTTACATCTGTTGAGGATACCGCCAGGTATAAGGATAACACATCTCCTTTTCCGGGTTTCATCAATGCTGGAGCTGAGGACATGTATTCTTTGAGGGCTTGTAAAGCATTCTCATGTTTTTCAGTCCACTCAAATTTCTTGTTCTTTCTTAGGATATCATAGAATTCTTTACATCTTTCTGAGGATTTGGATATGAACCTATTTAGAGCTGCTATCCTGCCTGTTAGCCTTTGCACATCCTTAGCGTTGGCAGGGGATTTGATATTCACCAATGCTTTAATTTGTTCCGGGCTTGCTTCAATGCCCCTCTGAGTTACCATGTATCCTAGAAATTTACATGCTTTAACACCAAAGTGACATTTTGAAGGATTAAGCTTCATGTTATAATTATCAAGGATATCAAATGCTTCCTCCAAGTCCCTTAGGTGATCCTCAGCTTTCTTTGACTTTACTACCATATCATCTATGTACACTTCCATAGTTTGTCCAATTTGATCTTTGAACATCATATTCACCAGCCTTTGATATGTTGCACCTGCATTTCTTAATCCAAAAGGCATGGCAATATAACAATATAAACTGGTAGGGGTCATAAAAGCCGTATCCTCTTGGTCAGATGGCTCCATCTGAATTTGTTGGAACCCAGATGATGCATCCATAAAAGTTAACAGTTCATGCCCCGCCGTTGCATCCACCATGGAGTCAATGTGGGGTAATGGGAAAGGATCCTTGGGACATGCCTTATTCAGATCAGTGAAATCGACACATACCCTCCACTTTCCGTTTTTCTTTTGGACAACAACCACATTGGCTAACCATTTTGGATATTTTACCTCTCTGATCATACCTGCTCGAAGTAGTCTTTCTACTTCTTCCTGGATAATGGCATTCCTTTCTGGTGCAAACTTCCTCCTTTTTTGATGGATTGGTTTGATTGACCTGTCAATGCCAAGTTTATGAGTGATAATATCCTTAGATATACCTGTCATATCTTCGTGTTTCCATGCAAAGGTAGATTTTCTTCTTTTGAGGAAGGATATCATGTCTTCTTTCATCTTGCTAAGGATCCCTGATCCGATATAGATTTTTGAATCAGGATCATTAGGATCCAAAAGGATTTCGTCCACATCCTGTTCCCTTGCCTCCAAGACATTCCTTGGAGGATACTGTAATTGCTATTGCTCCCTTGGCTTCGAGGTTGGTTTCATGGATGAGGTATAACAATCCTTAGCCTCCTGCTGATCACTGTCGATCTTGATTATTCCCCATAGGCTAGGGAGTTTCACACATTGATGGTAGGTGGATGGGACTGCTTTCATATCATGTATCCAGGGCCTGCCAAGGATAACATTACAACAAGATAAACAGTCAATAACACAAAATTTTTGATAATTATGTAATCCTTCCACGTAGATTGGGAGTTTGATGTCCCCCAGGGTTTTCTTAGTTTCTCCACTGAATCCCACAAGCACAGAGGATCTTGGTGTGATGTCTGATTCTGGAATACCCTTCTTCTTCAGAACATCAAGCTGGATAATGTTTACTGAGCTTCCTCCGTCGATAAGGATCCTGCGGACAAAATGGTTAGAGATAAAGAGAGTGATGACTAGACTATCATGATGAGGATCCTGGATGTTAATTCTATCATCCTCGTCGAAGGTTATAATTTTTCCTTCCGAGACGCTTGATGTTCGAATAGGCCTTTCTCCGTTATCCATTTTAGCTTCCTTTGCATGCCTTTTAGCTGCCGAGAAGGATGTACCACAGATGTCTGATCCTCCAGAAATAAAGTTGATCACTTGTGCATTTGCCGGAGGGGCTGGAGCTTTTTCAGGGATCCTTTCAGGATCCTGAGTCCTTTGCTTTTTTCTTCCCAACAACTCTTTTAGATGCCCCTTGCTTAGCAGATATCCAATTTCCTTTCTTAATGCGATACATTCTTCAGTTAAATGCCCAAAATCCTCGTGGTATGCACACCACTTCGATTTGTCTTTAGTTCCAGTTGGTTTATCATTCTTTCTGGGCCACCTGGCTTTTTCTCCTAGATTCTGCATTGCAAGGATTAGTTCATGATTGTCAACGGAAAAACAATATTCAGAAATCGGAGGATAATCCTCATCATCCTCTTCTTGGTCAACAGCATGCACGTTCTGGTTGTCATTTCTATGGTAGGATTTGAATTTGTTGCTTTTGAAAGAGGATCCTTGCTTTTCTTGCTTTGAGGATCCTGCTTGTCTCTCCTGGATCCTCTTGTCATCCTCTAGCCGGATGAACCTGAGTGCCCGAGTTCTTACTTCATCTAGGTTCCTGCATGGTGTCATAACAAGATCATCATAGAACAATGAATCCTTAAGCAATCCCATCTTGAAGGCCTCAACAGCTGTGGCCATATCCAAGTTAGGAATATCCAAGGATTCTTTACTAAACTTCGTTATGTAATCCCTTAATGATTCATTATGACCCTGAGTTACCCTATATAAATCACTAGTCAATCTTTCAAACTTTCTACTACAAGAGAATTGATTATTGAATAGATTAACTAAATTAGCAAATGAAGTAATAGAGTAAGGGGGAAGACTTAGCAGCCATTTAAGAGCTGATCCAGTAAGAGTGGATCCAAATCCTTTACATAGGCATGCTTCCTTTAACTTTTCTGGGATTGGATTGATCTCCATCCTCTCCCTGTATTGTGCTATGTGCTCCTCAGGATCCGTTGTACCATCATACAGCTTCATAGTAGGGATATGGAACCTTTTGGGTACCTCTGCATCACAAATTGGTGGTGCAAAATGAGATACCTTATGGCTTCCATCTGCAATCTCCGGGATAGGCTTGACTACCCCTGGAACACTTGAGATCATATCCTTCAGCTTCTGCAGTTCTCTGGCCATAGCATGGTTGATACCTGTATCCTGCACGAATCCATGGTTAGCGGTAAGATAATTATTTAAGGCGTTACCTCCCATTGGGTTCAAGTTAGGAACACCGGATGTGAATCCATATTGCTGGGATTCTGGGATGATGGAGGGACCAGTGGAAGCAACGGTCTGCATTGGAATGAAATCTCCTTGATGGACATCTAGACTTCCTGTTTGCAAATTCTTCAAGGATCCTGGCATCTGAAGGGATCCTTGAACCTGGGATGATCCTGGAACAAAGGAGGATCCTTGAACCTGGGATGATCCTGGAACAAAGGAGGATCCTTGAACCTGGGATGACCCTGGAACAAAGGAGGATCCTAAGCTCATGAAGGATCCCATATGTTGAGTATAGGATCCTGCCGGTTGGAAATATGATCCTGATGCCTGAGTCATTGTTGCTGGGCCGCAATGCACTCCTCTTGATCCACCCATATATTGAATGTCTGAGACCTCTGATGGCTGAGAAGTAATCATTGGAGTATCAAAATTTAAAGATTTGGGCATCAGTGGGGAATGATCCTCTGCCGTTTTCTTTTGCCTTTTGAGATCTCCGATTTCCCTGAGGATCCTGTCATTAGTTTCATCCTGCTGCTGCATACGATCCCTCATCTGCAAAATCAAAGTAAATATATCACTAGTACTGGGAACAGAAGAAGTTAGAGCAGAAGATGATGGTTTAGAGGAGATAGTAGTTGGTCTTTTTTCAGTATTTTTCTGAGATCCGGCTGGTGGTGGAGGCAAAGGTGGAATGCCAGTAGATGAATTGACTGCCGACATCGCTGTGGAAGTATTCTTCAACGACGAAGCCATGCAACACTCCGGAATGGTCACCAACAGAAAAATTTCTTTATGAATGAAGCACCAATTGCCCCACGGTGGGCGCCAAACTGTTTTGGTCAAAAAATCACACAAGGATAATGCAACCAAACTCTATGTAAACGGGGAATGATGCTTGGTTTGATGAAAAAGTAAAGGATCACTTTAGTGTGAAATATGCAAGTGACACAAGGATTTATACGAGGAAAAAGCCCTTGATCAATGAATGATCTCCGGCATAAAAAACCTCGGGTGATGGCAACTACCGATCACCAAACTTCAATATAACAAATAATGATTACAACTTCGGATGGTAACGAGCTGAGTACAAGGATCACTATAGTATTGTGTCGAAGCGTGTGAGGAATGTGTTGTGTGTCTTCCGAATGTGGAAGAGTGCTATATATACAAGTGTGAGTGGCTCTATTTTAGGTAAATAGACTAACTATCAGCTCATTACCCCTTTAGGAATAAAAGTAAATCTAGCCTAAATTATCGCCCTTAAATCATGCTGAGTTTCCATATCCTCTACAACGTTCATCTCTGATTAAGCATATGCCAAAGTTGTAAAGACGAGTCCCTTGATTACGTTGCTAAGAGCGGATCCTGCTAGACATTCCTGCAAGATAACATTAAATCCAATGAAAACAACTGTTAGCATGAGGATCCCTATGATGGTCTGTGATCCTGATCCTGGAACTCTTCTGAGGATCACTATCTGCCAAAGAAATAAGGATCACTGGTTAGGATCACATGTAAGGATCATATGTCATAAAAATCCAGCCCTAACAGTTACTCTGAGCAGGTATGATTAGAGAGGTCAAGTATCCAAGATGGTTGGCCAATGTGGTTGTTGTTCAAAAGAAAAATGAAAAGTGGAGGGTATGTGTCGACTTTACTGATTTAAATAAGGCATGTCCCAAGGATCCTTTCCCATTGCCCCACATTGACTCCATGGTGGATGCTACCGCGGGTCATGAGCTGTTAACTTTTATGGATGCTTCATCTAGATTTCAACAAATTCAAATGGAACCATCTGATCAAGAGGATACAGCCTTTATGACCCCAACTGGTATTTACTGTTATATTGCTATGCCATTTGGACTAAGAAATGCAGGTGCTACTTATCAAAGGCTAGTCAATATGATGTCCAAGGATCAAATTGGACACACTATGGAAGTCTATATAGATGACATGGTGGTTAAGTCTAAAAGAGCTGAGGATCACTTTAGAGACTTGGAGGAAGCATTCAATATCCTTGATAAATACAATATGAAACTAAATCCTTCCAAGTGTCATTTTGGTGTTAAAGCAGGTAAGTTCCTAGGCTATATGGTGACTAAGAGGGGCATTGAAGCAAGTCCAGAGCAGATTAAGGCTATTGTGAACATCAAATCCCCTGCCAATGCCAAGGATGTACAAAGATTGACAGGCAGGATCGCAGCCTTAAACAGGTTCATATCCAAATCCTCAGAAAAGTGCAAGGAATTCTATGACATCCTGAGGAAGAACAAGAAATTTGAGTGGACTGAGAAGCATGAAAGTGCCCTCAAAGCTCTTAAGGATTACCTATCCTCAGCCCCCGCTTTGATGAAACCAGAAAAAGGGGATATATTATCCTTATACCTAGCAGTATCTCAAAAGCAGTAAGTGTGGTCCTTGTTAAGGATCATGAAGGTACACAACATCCTGTTTATTATGTAAGTAAGAGTTTGCTTGATGCTGAATCCAGGTATTCACATCTAGAAAAGCTTATCCTTGCTTTAATTATGGCATCTACTAAATTTAGAAATTATTTTGAAACTCATGCCATTATTGTTAAGAATAATTTTCTAATTAAGAATGTTCTCAGGAAACCTGAAATGTCAGGGAGGATGGCTAAATGGGCAGTGAAGCTCAGTGCTTATGATATAAGATATGAGCCTAGAACAGCCATTAAATCCCAAGCCTTAGCTGACTTTGTGGCAGATTTCAGTAGTGACTTGCAAAGGGAAGCTGAATTAGAAGTCCAACAGCTAGAGGAAACTAAGGATCCTTGGATACTCTTTACTGATGGAGCCTCTAATGTCAAAGGAACAGGGCTTGGAATACTACTAAAATCGCCACAGGGGGACATAATACCCCACTCTATAGCTTGTGAGTTCCAAACTACTAACAATGAGGCTGAATATGAAGCCTTGATAGTTGGTTTGCAAATTGCCAAGCATATGAGGATCAGGTATCTTGAGGTACATGTAGATTCATTATTAATCACTAATCACTTTAATGGATCCTATGCTGTTAAAGGTGAAAAGCTAATCAAATACTTAGAGTGTTAGGGCTGGATTTTTATGACTTATGATCCTTACATATGATCCTAACCAGTGATCCTTATTTCTTTGGCAGATAGTGATCCTCAGAAGAGTTCCAGGATCAGGATCACGGACCATCACAGGGATCCTCATACTAACAGTTGTTTTCATTGGATTTAATGTTATCTTGCAGGAATGTCTGGCATGATCCGCTCTTAGCAACGTAAACAAGGGACTCGTCTTTACAACTTTGGCATATGCTTAATCAGAGATGAACGTTGTGGACGATATGGAAACTCGGCATAATTTAAGGGCGATAATTTAGGCTAGATTTACTTTTATTCCTAAAGGGGTAACGAGCTAATAGTTAGTCTATTTACCTAAAATAGGGCCACTCACACTTGTATAAATAGCTCTCTTCCACATTCGGAAGACACGACACACTTCCCTCACGCTTTGACACACGATACTATAGTGATCCTTGTACTTAGCTCGTTACCATCCAAAGTTGTAACCTTTATTTGTTATATTGAAGTTTGGTGATCGGTAGTTTCCATCACCCGAGGTTTTTTATGCCGGAGATCATTCATTGATCAAGGGCTTTTTCCTCGTATAAATCCTTGCGTCACTTGTGCATTTTATATTTAAGTGATCCTTCACTTTGTTCATCATACCAAGCATCATTCCCCGTTTACATAAAGTTTGGTTGCATTATCCTTGTGTGATTTTTGACCAAAACAGTTTGGCGCCCACCGTGGGGCAATTGGTGCTTCATTCATAAAAAGTTTTTATGTTGGTGACCATTCCGGAGTGTTGCATGGCTTCGTCGTTGAAGAATACCTCCACAGCGATGTCGGCAGTCAATTCATCTACTGGCATTCCACCTTTGCCTCCACCACCAGCCGGATCTCATAAAAATGCCGAGAAGAGACCAACTTCTATCTCCTCTAAACCATCATCTCCTGCTCTAACTTCTTCTGTTCCCAGTACTAGTGATATATTTACTTTGATTTTGCAGATGAGGGATCGTATGCAGCAGCAGGATGAAACTAATGACAGGATCCTCAGAGAAATCGGAGATCTCAAAAGACAAAAGAAAACGGCAGAGGATCATTCCCCACTGATGCCCAAATCTTTGAATTTTGTTACTCCAATGATTACTTCTCAGCCATCAGAGGTCCCAGACATTCAATATGTGGGTTGATCAAGAGGAATGCATTTCGGCTCAGCAGTAGTAACTCAGGCATCAGGATCATATTTCCAACCGGCAAGATCTTATACTCAACATATGGGATCCTTCATGAACTCAGGATCCTCCTTCGTTCCAGGATCATCCCAGGTTCAAGGATCCCTTCAGATACCAGGATCCTTGAAGAATTTGCAAACAGGAAGTCTAGATGTCCATCAAGGAGATTTTATTCCAATGCAGACCATTGCTTCCACTGGTCCATCCATTATCCCAGAATCCCAGCAATATGGATTCACACCCAATTTTCCTAACTCAAACCCGATGGGAGGTAACACTTTTAATAATTCTCTTACCACTAACCATGGATTAATGCAGGATACAGGTATCAATCATGCTATGGCCAGAGAACTACAAAAACTGAAGGATATGATATCAAGTGTTCCAGGGGTAGTCAAACCTATCCCGGAGATTGCAGATGGAAGCCATAAGGTATCTCGTTTTGCACCACCAATTTGTGATGCTGAGATACCCAATAGGTTCCATATCCCAACTATGAAGCTGTATGATGGTACAACGGATCCTGAGGAACACATAGCACAATACAGGGAGAGGATGGAGATTAATCCAATTCCAGAAAAGTTAAAGGAAGCATGCTTATGCAAAGGATTTGGATCCACTCTTACTGGATCAGCTCTTAAATGGCTGCTAAGTCTTCCCCGTTACTCTATTACTTCATTTGCTAATTTAGTTAATTTATTCAATAATCAATTCTCTTGTAGTAGAAAATTTGAAAGGTTGACTAGTGATTTATATAGGGTAACTCAGGGTCATAATGAATCATTAAGGGATTACATAACCAAGTTTAGTAAAGAATCCTTGGACATTCCTAACTTGGATATGGCCACAGCTGTTGAGGCCTTCAAGATGGGATTGCTGAAGGATTCATTGTTCTATGATGATCTTGTTATGACACCATGCATGAACCTAGATGAAGTAAGAACTCGGGCACTCAGGTTCATCCGGCTAGAGGATGACAAGAGGATCCAGGAGAGACAAGCAGGATCCTCAAAGCCAGAAAAGCAAGGATCCTCTTTCAAAAGCAAAAGATTCAAATCCTACAATAGGAATGACAACCAGAACGTGCATGCCGTTGACCAAGAAGAGGACGATGAGGATTATCCTCCAATTTCTGAATATTGTTTTTCCGTTGATAATCATGAACTAATCCTTGCAATGCAGAATCTAGGAGAAAAAGCCAGATGGCCCAGAAAAAACGACAAACCAACTGGAACTAAAGACAAATCGAAGTGGTGTGCATACCACGAGGATTTTGGGCATTTAACCGAAGAATGCATCGCATTAAGAAAGGAAATTGGATATCTGCTAAGCAAGGGGCATCTAAAAGAGTTGTTGGGAAGAAAAAAGCAAAGGACTCAGGATCCTGAGAGGATCCCTGAGAAAGCTCCAGCTCCTCCGGCAGATGCACAAGTAATCAACTTTATTTCTGGAGGATCAGACATATGTGGTACATCCTTCTCGGCGGCTAAAAGGCATGCAAAGGAAGCTAAAATGGATAACGGAGAAAGACCTATTCGAACATCAAGTGTCTCGGAAGGAAAAGTTATAACCTTTGATGAGGATGATAGAATTAACATCCAGGATCCTCATCATGATAGTCTAGTCATCACTCTCTTTATCTCTAACCATTTTGTCCGCAGGATCCTTATTGACGGAGGAAGCTCAGTAAATATTATCCAGCTTGATGTTCTGAAGAAGATGGGTATCCCTGAATCAGATATCACACCAAGATCCTCCGTACTTGTGGGATTCAGTGGCGAAACTAAGAAAACTTTGGGGGACATCAAACTCCCAATCTATGTGGAAGGATTACATAATTATCAAAAATTTTGTGTTATTGACTGTTTGTCTTGTTGTAATGTTATCCTTGGCAGGCCCTGGATACATGATATGAAGGCAGTCCCATCCACCTACCATCAATGTGTGAAGCTCCCTAGCCCATGGGGAATAATCAAGATCGACAGTGATCAGCAGGAGGCTAAGGATTGTTACACCTCGTCAATGAAACCAGCCTCGAAGCCAAGGGAGCAATAGCAATTACAGTATCCTCCAAGGGATGTCTTGGAGCCAAGAGAACAGGATGTGGACGAAATCCTTTTGGATCCTAATGATCCTGAATCAAAAATCTATATAGGATCAGGGATCCTTGGCAAGATGAAAGAAGACCTAGTATCCTTCCTTAAAAGAAGAAAGTCTACCTTTGCATGGAAACATGAGGATATGACAGGTATATCTAAGGATATTATAACTCATAAACTTGGCATTGACAGGTCAATCAAACCAATCCATCAAAAAAGGAGGAAGTTTGCACCGGAAAGAAATGCCATTATCCAGGAAGAAGTAGAAAGATTACTTCGAGCAGGTATGATCAGAGAGGTAAAATATCCAAAATGGCTAGCCAATGTGGTTGTTGTTCAAAAGAAAAACGGAAAGTGGAGGGTATGTGTCGATTTCACTGATCTAAATAAGGCATGTCCCAAGGATCCTTTCCCATTACCCCACATTGACTCCATGGTGGATGCAACGGCGGGTCATGAACTGTTAACCTTTATGGATGCATCATCTGGATTCCAACAAATTCAGATGGAACCATCTGACCAGGAGGATACGGCTTTTATGACCCCAACCGGTTTATATTGTTATATTGCTATGCCCTTTGGATTAAGAAATGCAGGTGCAACATATCAAAGGCTGGTGAATATGATGTTCAAAGATCAAATTGGACAAACTATGGAAGTATACATAGACGATATGGTTGTGAAATCCAAGAAGGCTGAGGATCACCTAAGGGACTTGGAGGAAGCGTTTGATATCCTTGATAATTATAACATGAAGCTTAATCCTTCAAAATGTCACTTCGGTGTTAAAGCAGGCAAATTCTTAGGATATGTGGTAACTCAGAGGGGCATTGAAGCAAGCCCGGAACAAATCAAAGCATTGTTGAATATCAAATCCCCTGCCAACGCTAAGGATGTGCAAAGGCTAACAGGCAGGATAGCAGCTCTAAACAGATTTATATCCAAATCCTCAGAAAGGTGTAAAGAATTCTATGATATCCTAAGAAAGAACAAGAAATTTGAGTGGACTGAAAAGCATGAGAATGCTTTACAAGCCCTCAAAGAATACATGTCCTCAGCTCCAGCATTGATGAAACCAGAAAAGGGAGATGTGTTATCCTTATATCTGGCGGTATCCTCAAAAGCAGTAAGTGCAGTCCTTGTTAAGGATCATGAGGGTACACAATATCCTGTCTATTATGTAAGTAAGAGTTTACTTGATGCTGAATCCAGGTATTCACACCTTGAAAAACTTATCCTTGCATTAATTATGGCATCTACTAAACTAAGACATTATTTTGAAACCCATGTTATTGTTGTTAGAACTAATTTCCCAATTAAGAATGTCCTCAGGAAACCAGAGATGTCCGGAAGAATGGCTAAGTGGGCAGTAAAGCTTAGTGCCCATGATATAAGATATGAGCCTAGAACAGCCATTAAATCTCAAGCACTAGCCGACTTTGTGGCTGATTTCAGTAGTGATCTACAAAAGGAAGCAGAATTGGAGGTCCAGCAGCTGGATGAGACCAAGGATCCTTGGGTACTACATACTGACGGATCCTTAAATGTCAAAGGCACAGGGCTTGGTATACTACTAAAATCGCCACAGGGGGACATAATACCCCATTCCATAGCTTGTGAGTTCCAAGCCACTAATAATGAGGCTGAATATGAAGCCTTAATCGCTGGCTTACAAATTGCTAAGCATATGAGGATCAGGTATCTTGAGGTATATGTAGATTCATTGTTAATTACTAACCACTTTAATGGATCCTATGCTGTGAAAGGTGAAAAACTAACCAAATATCTAGAGATAGTCAAAGAATTGGCACTCTCCTTTGTTTCTTTCAGTTTGTCACAGGTACCAAGGGAGGAAAATACAGAAGCTGATGCATTGGCCAATCTAGGATCATCTTTGAAGATCCCAGAGAATATAAGTATCCCCATCATCCATATCCTGGCTCCTGCTATTGAAAAACAGGTGGCCATGGAAATAGAAGAGGATACTGCAATGATCCCTAGCGAGGATACTCAATCTTATTCAGGATCATGGATCTCACCAATCATGAGATACTTACAACACGGGGAGATTCCTATGGGAGAAAATCATAGGGCTTTCAGGATTAAGGTATCTCAATTCACAATCTTAAATAATGTGTTATATAAGCGATCTCTTGCAGGACCATATTTAAGATGTATTGAGGATCCTGAAATTCAAGAAGTGTTAAAAGACTTCCATGAAGGAGATTGTGGAAACCACACTGGGGGCAGGGCATTGTTATCAAGGATCCTTAGGACAGGATACTACTGGCCAACTATGAAGAGGGATGCTGTGGAATATGCTAAGAATTGTGATCCTTGTCAAAGACACAGCAATATCCTTCATCAGCCGGCTGAATTTCTACATCCTATACCATCCTCTTGGCCATTCATGAGATGGGGGATGGATATAGTTGGCAAGCTCCCTAAGGCGCCTGGTGGAAAAGTATTCATGCTTGCCATGACTGATTACTTCTCCAAGTGGATAGAGGCCGAAGCCTTTGCCCAAGTCAGAGAAAAGGAAGTGATATCCTTTATTAAAAGAAACATTATAACTAGATTTGGCATTCCTTCTGAAATTGTATGTGATAATGGTTCCCAATTTATTGGGAGCAGGACTACTAACTTTTGTGACAGTTGGGGGATTAAGATGATAACATCAACACCAGTCCACCCACAAGCCAATGGCCAAGCAGAATCATCCAACAAGATCATCATCAACAATCTGAAGAAGAAACTTGGATCCAAGAAGGGGAAATGGGCAGAGGAATTGCCTTATGTGCTTTGGGCTGACAGGACAACTCCCAAGAATGCTACTGGCCAAACACCCTTCTCTTTGGTGTTTGGGGCAGAAGCAGTGATCCCAACAGAAATGGTGGTTCCAACTGCTAGAACAAGTACCCGTGATCCTGAAGAGAATGCTGCAAACTTGGCTCAGGATTTGGATACTATTGAAGAAATCAGGGATCTGGCTAGGATAAGGATGGCTAGCTACCAACAAAGAATGGCTGGTGCTTACAACAAAAATGTCAGAATAAGGAAATTCCAAGTGGGGGATATGGTATTGAGAAAAGCATTCCAAAATACCATCAATCCTGCTGACGGGAAGTTAGCACCAAAGTGGGAAGGCCCTTACTTGATTGAAGCTGAAGCAGGAAAAGGGGCATATAGATTGCTAACCATGGAAGGAAATTTGTTACCTAGAGCCTGGAATGCTGTTCACTTAAAGAAATATTTCATGTGAACAGGATCCTCCTGGCACATATGATCCTTACATTGAAAGCATCCTCGAAGGATCCCGATAATGTCAATGATCCTTACTCTGGTAATATCCTAATCCTAAACTATTCCATTTTCTTATTTTTACCAAAGGATAAGGATCATGTATCCTTCATCCTCCTCTCACGAGAATTTGAGTTTTGATAGTCCAGGTATCCTCAGCATATTATTGATAGCCTTCAAAAGCATCTCAGATCCTTGGGTTCAACCCCAGTTATCCTTGGGCTTGTCCCCAGTTTTCGCCTGTAGCACACGATGATCCTGGTATAGTTCATGTCTTTGGGACCAGTACCCACTCCAGGGGCTGATAACCTCATCGTACTGGCTATACCTAGGATCCTACGTATAATGGTAGACGTACCATACATCCGTTCCTAAGGTTTCTAACGTTTTCACGTTAGCTAAGGTTTTGGCATTTTCATGTCACTAAGTTTGGATAGTCGCCAGTAAGGGCCATACTCCAGTTTACATACGATCCTTGGGCTTGTCCCCAGTTATCCTTTGGGCTTGTCCCCAGTTATCCTTCGGGCTTGTCCTCATTTATCCTTCGGGCTTGTCCCCAGTGATCCAGTGGGCTTGTCCCCAGTTATCCTTTGGGCTCGTCCCCAGTAGTATACTAACTTATCTTTTATATTGGCTTAGTCCCAATTTATATTCCATTTTTTCAGGTTTTCGAAGTTAAACAATTAAGGATCCCTAATCGTTATTATCCATTAAAGTTTTACTTATGGTTATCCTGATTAAAGGTTAGGATCCTAACTTGGATCCTCAGGTATGATCCTTAACTATTTTTAATTTCATTATTCATTTGAATAACCTTTAGACCTTGACAACTGAACCTATGATCCTTAAAATAAACTACCTTGAAAATTTTCGATTATAGGATATTTGATCTAGGATCATATCCTAAATTTCTTAAACATAATTTGCTCAACTTTTCTTACTCAAACAAACATGTGTCAAAACAATTGAAAATAAAAAGGATAATAACACAAGATAAGCGACAAAAGTTTAAGATTTTATTTATAAACGAAAGGAGTAACCCTTCAAAGCTTGTCAAAATTACCTACCCCAAGCATCTACCAGCAATACGTGGCCCGTCCGCTAGGGTAGGTAAAGGGTGTCCATGATAATAGGTTCAAAAGTAATGCAGGGACATAAAGGCGGCAGGATCACAATGGCTTCATCCCCCAAACAGAGGATCCCTCCACCATTTGCAATCCTACCTATTGTCTGAAGGATCCTGTATCCTTAATCCTAAAACTATTGTTCAGAGTTACAGACCATCATCGTTAAAAACATCAACAAACACAAAAAAAATTGGGCTCCGGATATGTCTAGAAGTTTCCTTCATCGCCCAATTCTGCAGCTCAAACCTTCGCTGCACCATCACCACCAGCTCCACTTGCTTCTCCCTGATCCTTGCCAGCATCACCACCTTCAAGCATTGGGATCTCCTCAGCCTCCTCATCATCCTCCAACTCTGCCAGCCTCGCCTTCCAGCCCTCCACGTCCCATGTGCTCTTGTCGAAGGAAGGATCCTGAGCCTCCGCAGCCATCTGCAGCTGGATCTTATACATGGTTATCGCAGCAGAGACCTTGGCATCCTGGGTAATGTCATGCTTCTCATAATCAAAATTGATCAGCATCCTGGCAGCTTTATCCTTGGTGGCCCGGAGCTCCTTCTCAAGATCAGCAATCTTGAGATCCTTCAGCACACCTATCTGTTGGAGGTCAGCAATTTGGCGATCTTGATCCTCGACGTGGCCAACATAAGTTTCTATTTCAGCAAATTTCTGCAAGGAAAACAAGGCATAACGTCAGAAACAAGTGATCCTCAAAATTGTCAGGATAACGAACAGGGGCAGTGATCCTTACCTCGTTGAAGTAGTCCAGAAACTGTTGGCGAAGCAGGGGCAGGCCTTGTAGATCCTCAGAGGCCTTTCTCTTCTTTCCTTTACCCCTAATAGGTGCTTTAGGGGCTGAAGCAGTTGGGCTGGCAGCAGGAGTCTTCTTCCTTGCAGATTTGACATTAGCAAGATCATCAATGCCAAACTTTGAGGCAGACTTAGAAGATTTTCCAGCACCTACACAACCAAAATAAGATAAGTTTTCTAATTAAACTTGAAAATCCTACATAGAATTACTTTCTAAATAAGGATACTTACTTGACATTGTGACAGAGGTAGAGGATACTTCTTGGGAATCTTGAGTAGCAACCTGGAAAGTTCTTGTCTCCGGATCAAGCTTCTTGAAGGCCAAAAGTCTCTCTTTTGCAGCAGGTGTCAACTTCAGACGAGAGATGGAGATAGCTGCACAATAAACAAGAAAATATTAGTGATCCTCATCCTAGGGAACGAATCTTATGGTAATCCTTCTAGGATCCTCTATCCTACCATGAGTAGCCCACTCTTTGGGCAGATCCTTCCCATCTGGGATGGTATCCCTCCTAACAAAGAAGAACCGACGCTTCCAGTTTGTGTCGTTCTTGGTGACCTTGAAGACAGGATGATCCTCTCCAGCTTTTCGCTTAAACAGATAACGACGGGGTCCGAAAGTGGTAAGATCATACATCTCAGCCAGCTCCGCCATACCGAGGTCAATCCCTTCCTACTCAATGATCCTTTCAAGGGTATATAAAACCCTCCAGATCATTGGCATGGCCTGGATGTAGGAGATGCCGGTAAGGGAAAAGAATGACTGGGTGAATTGAGGGAAAGGATATGAATGTCCTATCAAGAACGGAGTAACATGAAAGGCTACCCAAGTATCATAGATGAAGTCACTTAAAGCGGTAGGATCAAAAGATTTAAAGAGGGTGCTCGCCGGAAAGCAATGACGAATTTTATCAATCTGAGAGTCGGTAAAACAACACCTCTCAGTTGAAGAATCCTTGATGATCCCTTGACCCTTCAAGGGACTGATCTTCTTAGGATCCTTGTGCGGGGAGTTCCGGAGCAACATCTTTGCAGAATAATGGAAAGAAATAGAAAAACAGAGTAAGAGAAGGAAGAAGGAGGAAAAGAGATACCTGATTGATCTTCGGACGAAAATATAAAGGGAGTCTCTCTTAAATTTAAATGCAAATTGATCCTATCTCTAACACCTATTTATAATGATGATTTGCAGGGCTGTCACTTCTGTGACGTAAGGTTCGCAACGGCTAGTCCGTCTCTAACGGCTAGTTATTCGATTAACTTGTTGAGGATAAGATCAAACAAAATACAACTCGTTTATTTACAATATTACTCCTTATATTTTGGAGGCAATTGTTAGGGCTGGATTTTTATGACTTATGATCCTTACATATGATCCTAACCAGTGATCCTTATTTCTTTGGCAGATAGTGATCCTCAGAAGAGTTCCAGGATCAGGATCACGGACCATCACAGGGATCCTCATACTAACAGTTGTTTTCATTGGATTTAATGTTATCTTGCAGGAATGTCTGGCAGGATCCGCTCTTAGCAACGTAAACAAGGGACTCGTCTTTACAACTTTGGCATATGCTTAATCAGAGATGAACGTTGTGGACGATATGGAAACTTGGCATAATTTAAGGGCGATAATTTAGGCTAGATTTACTTTTATTCCTAAAGGGGTAACGAGCTAATAGTTAGTCTATTTACCTAAAATAGGGCCACTCACACTTGTATAAATAGCTCTCTTCCACATTCGGAAGACACGACACACTTCCCTCACGCTTTGACACACGATACTATAGTGATCCTTGTACTTAGCTCGTTACCATCCAAAGTTGTAACCTTTATTTGTTATATTGAAGTTTGGTGATCGGTAGTTTCCATCACCCGAGGTTTTTTATGCCGGAGATCATTCATTGATCAAGGGCTTTTTCCTCGTATAAATCCTTGTGTCACTTGTGCATTTTATATTTAAGTGATCCTTCACTTTGTTCATCATACCAAGCATCATTCCCCGTTTACATAAAGTTTGGTTGCATTATCCTTGTGTGATTTTTGACCAAAACATAGAGATAGTCAAAGAATTGGCACTCTCTTTTGTATCTTTTAGTTTGACACAGGTACCAAGAGAAGAGAATGCAGAAGCTGATGCACTGGCCAATTTAGGATCATCCTTGAAGATCCTAGAGGATATCAAAATCCCTATTATCGATATCCTGAATCCTGCTATTGAAGATCATGTGGCTATGGAGATAGGAGAGGATTCTGCAATCATACCTAATAATGCTCCGCAATCAGGATCCTAGATCCTCCCAATCATGAGATACATCCAACACGGAGAGATCCCTACAGGAGAAAACCCCAGGGCTTTCAAAATTAAGGTGATAACATCAACACCAGTCCACCCACAAGCTGAACTTTTGCATCCTATATCCTCCTCTTGGCCATTTATGAGATGGGGAATGGATATAGTTGGTAAACTTCCCAAGGCACCTGGTGGTAAAGTATTCATGCTTGCTATGACTGACTACTTCTCAAAGTGGATAGAGGCTGAAGCCTTTGCTTAAGTCAGAGAGAAAGAAGTGATATCCTTTATCAAAAGAAATATTATTACTAGATTTGGTATCCCTTCTGAAATTGTATGTGATAATGGATCCCAATTTATTGGGAGTAGAACTACTAACTTTTGTGACAGTTGGGGGATTAAGATGATAACATCAACACCAGTCCACCCACAAGCTAATGGCTAAGCAGAATCATCCAATAAGATCTTCATCAACAACTTGAAAAAGAAACTTGGATCCAAGAAAGGAAAATGGGCAGAAGAGCTACCTTATGTATTGTGGGCTAACAGGACAACTCCCAAGAATGCTACTGGCCAAACTCCATTCTCTTTGGTATTTGGAGCAGAATCTGTGATCCCTACAGAAATGGTGGTTCCTACTGCAAGAACAAGTATCCGTGATCCTGAAGGAAATGCTGAAAACCTGGTTTAAGACCTGGATACTATAGAAGAACTCAGGGATTTGGCAAGGATAAGGATGACCAGTTATCAACAAAGGATGGCTGGAGCTTACAACAAGAATGTCAGGATCAGGAAATTCCAAGTTGGTGATATGGTATTAAGGAAAGCATTTCAGAATACCACCAATCCTGCTGATGGAAAGTTTGCACCAAAGTGGGAAGGCCCTTATTTGATTGAAGCTGAAGCAGGAAAGGGGGAATATCGATTGCTAACAATGGAAGGTGATTTGCTACCAAGAGCTTGGAATGCTGTCCATTTGAAAAGATACTTCATGTGATAAGGATCCATGATCCTTAGCTAACAAGTATCCTCGAAGGATCCTTACAGGACAAAGGATCCTCATTTTGGTAATGATCCAATCTCAAACTATTTCATTCCTTAATTATCCTATATATATGGATAAGGATCCTGGATCCTTTATCCTCCTTTCACTTGTTTTTAAGTTTTGCAGAAGGTTTGGGTATCCTTGGCAGAGGATAAGTCTCTACGGAAGTATCCAGTTATTTGGGCTTGACCCCAGTTATTTGGGCTTGACCCCAGTTCTTTGGGCTAGTCCCCAGTTTGGGCCCGTCCCCAGTATCGCCAGCAGCGCACGATGATCCTGGTACAGTTCATGGCAATGGGACCAATACTCGCTTTAGGGGCTGACAATTTCATTGTACTGGCTATATCCGGGATCCTGCATATAATGGTAGACGTACCATACATCCGTTCCTAAGGTTTCTAACGTTTTCACATTAGCTAAGGTTTTGGCATTTTCATGTCACTAAGTTTGGATAGTCGCCAGTAAGGGCCATACTCCAGTTTACACAAGATCCTTTGGACTTGTCCCCAGTTATCCTTTGGGCTTGTCCCCAGAAGTGTTGGGCTTGTCCCCAGTTACTAACTTGTCTTTTATATTGGCTTAGTCCCAAGTTATATTCTATTTCAGGTTTTCGAAGTTAAACAAGCAAGGATCCTTGATCCTTACCTTCCATTAAGGTTTGTCTTTTTGATTATCCTGATCATAATTGTTAAGGAGTTAGGATCCTAACTTGGATCCTCAGGTATGATCCTTAAATCACTTTGATTTTATTTATCATTTACATAAGTGACCCTTATTCTTTGACAACGGACCTAATGATCCTTGGATCGCATAACTTTTCTAAGTTTATTAACTATAGGATATTTGATCCTGGATCATATCCTAAAACTCTTAAAAATGATTTGTTCATCTTTTCTTATTCAAACAAAGTATATGATGACAGTTGGAAACTAAAGAATTCATAAGGATAACAACACTGGATAAGCCAAAAAGTTAAAGTTTTATTTATTAACAAAATGTTCAACCCTTTAAGGTTGTCAAAATTGCCAACCCACATTTCTACCAGCAAAACGTGGCCCGTCCACATGGGTTGGCAAAGGGTGTCCATTGTTCACGTGGTCATAACAGTGCAGGAAATTAAAGGCGGCAGGATAACAAGTGGCTTCATCCCCCAAACAGAGGATCCCACCACCACCTATTATCCTACCTACTGTCTGAGGATCCTTGATCCATAATCCTAAAAACTATTGTTCAAAATACAACCCATCATTGTCCAAAAACATCATAACCAAAACAAACTACCAAACTTAAAAAATGGGCTCCGGCTATGTCTAGAAGTGTCCATCATCGCCCATTCATGAAGCTTACACCTTTGCTGCATCACCTTCACCAGCTCCACCTGCTTCTCCACCACCCTGATCCTTGCCACTGTTGGTTGCCTCGATAGCCAGAACTTCATCAGCTTCTTCTTCATCCTCCAACTCAGTCAGCCTAGCCTTCCAGCCCTCCATGTCCCAGTTGCTCCTGTCAAAATTAGGATCCTGAGCTTCTTGGGCCATCTGCAACTTGGTTTTGTACATGGCAATGGCAGCGGAGACTTTAGCATCCTCCATGATCTCGTGCTTCTCATAGTCAGCATTGATCTGAGCTGTAACCGCCTGAGTTTTGACATCATTGAGGTCCTTTTCGAGGGAGGCAATCTTATTATCCTTGAGCAACGCCACTTGTTGAAGGTCTGAGTATTTTTCTTCAATCTCTTCAATGCTCCCTACGTAGTCTCGGATTTCAGCAAATTTCTGCAAAAGAAAGGTACAATTCAGGATCCCTTAGCCTCAGTATGGAAGGATCATGTACAAGAATCATATTTAAGGATCATCTATTCTTACCTCAACAACATATTCCTCGAACCGATGTTGAATCAGAGGAATGCCTTCAAGGGCACCGACAGCCTTCCTTTTCTTTCCACCTCTTCCCTTCGAAGTGGTTGCCTTGGGGATTGTAACGGAAGGGCTAGCAACAGACTTTTTCTTTCCGGATCGGACGGTATCGAGGTCAGTGACACTAAAGCGAGAGGCAGATTTTGATGACTTTCCAGCACCTACACACCCAAAACAGATAAGTATCCTTATTTCATTTCTATTTAACCATTTATTTGAATATTTAATTGTGCAAAAAGCATGATACTTATTTGACATTGTTACAGAACCTGAGGATACTTCTTGAGAATCCTGGGTATTTGCTTGAAATGACCTTGTTGCAGGATCAAGTTTTCTGAAAGCAGCAAGCCTCTCCTTGGTGGCAGGTGATGGTATAATATGCGAAACAAAGATAGCTGCATAAAAGAAACAAAAGCAAGTTAGTGATCCTTATCAGAAACAAGGTTACCCGGTGATCCTTCTAAGGATCCTTTATCCTACCATGGGTGGTCCACTTCCTTGGCAAATCCTTTCCATTTGGGATGGTAACCCTCCTGACAAAGAAGAACCGCCTTTTCCAGTTGGTGTCATTCTTAGTGGTTTTGAGGATGGGGTGTTCTTCAAAGGGTTTGTGTTTGAATAAATATCGGTGGGATCCGTGGCTCACAAGGTTGTACATCTCTGCCAACTCCGACATTCCCAGATCAATGCCTTCATGCTCAATGATTCTTTCAAGGGTACTCAAGACCCTCCACATCATTGGCATCGCTTGGATATAGAAGATGCCGGTGAGAGAGAAGAAGGACTGGGTGAATTCAGGGGAAGGATACGAGTACCATATTGTGAATGGGGTGACCGGGAAAGCTACCCAGGTTTCAGATACGAAATTGCTCAGAATGGTGGGATCAAAAGCTTTGAAAATGGTGCTCGCCTGAAAACAATGGCGAATTCTGTCTATCTGTGGATCAGTGAAGCAGCATCGTTCCTTCATAGAGTCTTCGATGATCCCTTGGCTCTTGAGAGGACTATCTTTTTTGTGATCCTTAGCCGGCGAGGATCTTAGCATCATTTTAGTCATGATGAGGGTAAAGAAGAAGATGAACAGAAAAAGAAAACGTAAAGGGAGAAGGAAAAGGAAATACCTGCTTGATCTTCCAACGTGGATTTAAAGGGAGTCTCTCTTGAATTTAAATGCAAATTGATCCCTATCCCTAACTTCAATTTATAATAATGATCTTGCAGGGTAGTCACTTCGGTGACGTCAGGTTGGTAACGGCTAGTCCGACTACAACGGTGTTTTGGTCAAAAATCACACAAGGATAATGTAACCAAACTTTATGAAAACGGGGTATGATGCTTGGTTAATTATGAAAGTAAAGGATCACTTCTGTGATAAAGATGCAAAGACACAATGATTTATACGAGGAAAAAGCCCTTGATCAACGAATGATCTCCGGCATAAAAAACCTCGGGTGATGGCAACTACCGATCACCAACTTCAATATATCAAAAATATAATTACAACTTCGGATAGTAATGAGCTGAGTACAAGGATCACTGAGTGTCTAAGTGTTTGAGAGTTGTGTCGTATGTCGTGTGTGTTCTTCCGAATGAAGAAGGGTGGTACTTATACGTGTATAGGTGACTTATTTTAGGTAAAAGGACTAATTATCAGCTCATTACCCCTTTAGAAATAAAGACAATCTAGCCTAAATTGCTGCCCATGAATCAAGCCATGTTTCCATATCCTGTGCAACGTCCTTCTTCAATTAAGCTCTTGCCATATTTGTGAAGACGCGTCCCTGGATCATGATGTCTAGAGCATATCCTGCTAGATGGTCCTGCAAAACAATATTGTATTAAGCGGAAGTGGCCGTTAGTATGAGGATCACCATAATGTCCCATGATCCTGATCCTGGAGTCCTGCCGAGGATCACTGTCTGCCAAAGAAATAAGGATCACTGGTTAGGATCATGTGTAAGGATCACCTATAATAAAAATCCAGCCCTAACAATTGCCCCCAAAATATAAGGAGTTAATTGTAAATAGACGAGTTATATTTTGTTTCGATCCTATCTCTAACGGGCGACTCCAAGAAACTAGCCGTTATGTTCGGACTAGCCGTTGTGATCATTACGTCAGAGATGTGACAATCCTGCAGATCATGATTATAAATAGGAGATAGGGTGAGGATCAGTTTGTATTTAAATTCGAGATACACTCCCTTTATATTCTTCACCGAAGATCGATCAGGTACTCTCCTCTTCTCTTCTTCTTCTCTCTACTCTCTTTGCTCTGTTTTCCGTTTCTACTTTGTTTCTGTTCCAAACATGTTGCTCCGGAATTCTCCGCACAAGGATTCCAAGAAGGGTAGTCCCTTAAAAAGCCAGGGGATTATCAAGGATTCTCCTACGGAGAGGTGTTGCTTTAGTGATGCTCACGTAGACAAAATTCGTCATTGTTTTCCGGCGAATGCCGTTTTTAAATCCTTTGATCCTACCGCTTTGAGCGACTTTGTCTCGGATGTCTGGGTGGCTTTTCCTGCTACCCCGTTTGCTATAGGGTACTCGTATCCTTTTCCAGACTTTACCCAGTCTTTCTTTTCCTTAACCGGCATCTCTTACATCCAAGCTATGCCGATGATCTGGAGGGTTCTTTATACCTTCGAGAGGATCATCGAGCAGGAAGGGATTGATCTGGGGATGGCGGAGTTAGCTGAGTTTTATGATCTCACCACCTTCGGTTCTCACCGATATTTGTTGAAACGGAAAGCTGGGGAGGATCACCCAATCTTCAAAGTTACCAAGAATGATACAAACTGGAAACGTCGGTTTTTCTTTGTTAAGAGGGATTCCATCCCGGATGGGAAGGATCTGCCCAAGGAATGGGCCACTCATGGTAGGGTAGCGGGTCCTCGAAGGATCACTATCAGTCCTGTCTCATATGATGAGGATCACTGATGTCTTTTTTCCTTTGTCTTTTATGCAGCTATTTCCATTGCTCGTCTGAAATTAACCCCCGCTGCGAAAGAGAGAGTGTTAGCTTTTAAAAAGCTTGATCCTGAAGTTAGAAGCTTCCAAATCACTATCCAAGATTCTCAAGAGATATCCTCTGCATCTGCCACAATGTCAAGTAAGTATCCTTATAGAAAATAAGTTTTATGTAAAAGTATTTAATTTAACAAGGGAACTTATCTTGTTTTTGAATTGTGTAGGTGCTGGAAAATCTGCCAGGTCTGTTAAATCTGCCTCCAAATTTGGGATAAGTGATCTTGCCAATGTCACGTCTTCAAAGAAGAAGGCTCCTGCTGCCAGTCCTTCAGCATCAGCTCCCAAAGCGTCTATCCGGGGCAAGGGAAAAAAGAGGAAAACCTCTGAAGATCTCCAAGGATTTCCCCTCCTCCGTCAGCAATTCCTTGACTACGTGAATGAGGTAAGGATCACTGCCCCTGTTGGTCATCCGTTTCGAATATCCTGTTTGTGTATCCTGTTTCTTCGAGGATCATCCGGTTCTGAACTTACCTTATTTCCCTCTTTGCAGAAACTTGCCGAGATCGAGACCTATCTTGGTCATGTTGAGGATCAAGAGAGCCAGATTGCTGACCTTCAACAAATGGGAGTGCTTAAGGATCTCAAGATAGGAGACCTTGAGAAGGAACTCCGGGCCACGAAGGGTGAGGCTGCTCAGAGGTTGATTGATATGGATAACGAGAAGCAGGAGATCACCCAAGATGCTAAGGTCTCCGCGGCAATTGCTATGTATAAGATACAACTTCAGATGGCCGAGGAGGCTCAGGATCCTACCTTTGACAAAAGCTCGTGGGATGTTGAAGGTTGGAAGGCAAGGCTGGCAGACCTGGAGGACGAGGATGAGGCTGAGGAGATCCCCATGCTGGAAGGTGGTGGTGCTGAGAAGGATCAAGGTGGAGATGCTGGTGGTGACGAAGCAGCGAAGGAGTAGGCTGCATGATTGGGCGATGATGGATATTGTTGACTAGGCCGGAGCCTAATTTTTTAGGTTTGGTAGTGGTTTTTTGTGGTTGTTGATGGTTTGAAACAATTATGGTCTGTAATCTCTGAACAATAGTTTCTTAGGGTTAAGGATCCTGGATCCTTTGAACAATAGGTAGGATTGCAAAAGGTGGAGGGATCCTCTGTTTGGGGGATGAAGCCTTTGTGATCCTGCCGCTTTAATTTTCCTGCACAATGCTAAGACCGCATAGACAATGGACACCCTTTGCCAACCCATGTGGACGGGCCACGTTTTGCTGGTAGAAATGTGGGTTGGCAATTTTGACAACTTTATGAAAGGGTTAATGATCCTTTTGTTTAATAATATAACTTAACTTTTCTGGCTTATCTCGTGTTGTTATCCTTATCTTCTTAGTTGTCTTTGTAATATATTTGCCAGAGTTGAAAATATATTTAATAAATTTAGGATATGATCCTAGATCAAATATCCTGATATTGAAAATATTCAAAGTATTTTAGTTCAAGGATCATAGGTTTGGTTGTCAAAGTATAAGGGTCAGTTAGGATAATGAATATAATCAAAATAGTCAAGGATCATACCTGAGGATTCAAGTCAGGATCCTAACCTTCAATCAAGACAATCGTGGATAAGACTTTGATGGATAATAAGGATTAAGGATCCTTATGTGTTTTACCTTTGACAAACCTGAAAAACGAAGCACAACTTGGGACTAAGCCAATGTAAGAAGTAAATTAGTAACTGGGGTCATACCCAAAGGATAACTGAGAATGATCCCAGAGGATCACTGGGGACAAGCCCATAGGATAACTGGGGACAAGCCCAAAGGATAACTGGGGACAAGCCCAAAGGATCGTATGTAAACTGGAGTATGGCCCTTTCTGGCAACTATCCAAACTTAGTGACATGAAAATGTCAAAACCTTAGCTAACGTGAAAACGTTAGAAACCTTAGGAACGGATGTATGGTACGTCTACCATTATACGTAGGATCCTAAGTATAGCCAGTACGATGAGGTTGTCAGCCCCGAAAGTGGGTACTGGTCCCAAAGACGTGAACTATACCAGGATCATCGTGCGCTGCTGGCGGAAACTGGGGATAATCCCAAGGATAACTGGGGTTGGACCCAAGGATCTGTGGTGCTTTTGGAGATCTTTGACGATTTGCTGAAGATACCTGAACTATCATAACTCAAATGGTTTGTGAGTAGAGGATGAAGGATACATGATCCTTATCCTTAGGTAAAAAGTAAGAAAATGCAATAGTTTTAGGATAAGCATATTACCAGAGTAAGGATCACTGATATTTCCGGGATCCTTCAAGGATACTTCAATGTAAGGATCACATGCATGAAGGATCATGTTCACATGAAATATTTCTTTAAGTGAACAGCATTCCAGGCTCTTGGTAACAAGTTTCCTTCCAAGGTTAGCAACCTGTATGCCCCCTTTCCTGCTTCAGCTTCAATCAGGTAGGGACCTTCCCATTTTGGTGCTAGCTTCCCGTCAGCAGGATTGATAGTATTTTGAAATGCTTTTCTCAACACCATATCTCCGACTTGGAACTTCCTTATCCTGACATTTTTGTTGTAGGTACCAGCCATTCTTTGTTGGTAGCTTGCCATCCTTATTCTAGCTAGATCCCTGATTTCCTCAATAGTATCCAAATCCTGAGCTAGGATTGCAGCATTTTCTTCAGGATCACGAGCAATTGTTCTAGCAGTTGGGATCACCATCTCTGTTGGGATCACTGCCTCTGCCCCAAATACTAAAGAGAAAGGTGTTTGACCAGTGGCATTCTTGGGAGTTGTTCTATCAGCCCATAGCACATAAGGTAACTCCTCTGCCCATTTCCCCTTCTTGGATCCTAGCTTCTTCTTCAGATTGTTGATGATGATCTTGTTGGATGATTCTGCTTGACCATTGGCTTGTGGATGAACTGGTGTTGATGTTATCATCTTGATTCCCCAACTGTCACAAAAGTTAGTGGTTCTGCTTCCAATGAATTGGGAGCCATTATCACATACAATTTCAGAGGGAATGCCAAATCTAGTTATAATGTTTCTTTTAATGAAGGATATGACTTCCTTTTCTCTGACTTGAGCGAAGGCTTCAGCTTCTATCCACTTGGAAAAATAGTCAGTCATGGCAAGCATAAATACTTTTCCACCAGGTGCTTTAGGGAGCTTGCCAACTATATCCATTCCCCATCTCATGAATGGCCAAGAGGATGATATGGGGTGTAGTAGTTCAGCTGGTTGGTGAAGGATATTGCTATGTCTTTGGCAAGGATCACACCTCTTAGCATACTCTATAGCATCCTTTTTCATGGTTGGCCAGTAGTATCCTGTTCTAAGGATCCTTGAGAATAATGCCCTGCCCCCAGTGTGGTTTCCACAATCTCCTTCATGGAAATCTTTCAACACTTCCTCGATTTCAGGATCCTCGATACATCTCAAATATGGTCCTGCAAGAGATCGCTTATATAATACATTATTCAAAGTTGTAAATTGAGATACCTTAATCCTGAAAGCTCTAGGATTTTCTCCCGTCGGAATCTCCCCATGTTGCAAGTATCTCATGATTGGTGAGATCCATGATCCTGAATAAGATTGGGCTTCTTCACTAGGGATCATTGCAGTATCCTCTTCTATCTCCATGGCCGCCTGATTTTCAATAGCAGGAGCCAGGATATGGATGATAGGGATACTTATGTCTTCTGGAATTTTTAAGGATGATCCTAGGTTGGCCAATGCATCAGCTTCCGTGTTATCCTCCCTTGGTACCTGTGTCAAGCTGAAAGAAACAAAAGAGAGTGCCAATTCTTTGACTATCTCTAAATATTTGGTTAGTTTTTCACCTTTAACAGCATAGGATCCGTTAAAGTGATTAGTGATCAATAATGAGTCCACATATACTTTAAGATACTTTACCCCCATATCCTTAGCAATTTGTAAGCCAGCAATTAAGGCTTCATATTCAGCCTCATTGTTAGTTGCTTGGAACTCACAGGCTATGGAGTGGGGTATTATGTCCCCCTGTGGCGATTTTAGTAGGATCCCTAGCCCTGTGCCTTTGATATTTGAGGATCCGTCAGTGTGTAGTATCCAAGGATCCTTGGTCTCATCCAGCTGCTGAACCTCCAATTCTGCTTCTTTTTGTAGATCACTACTGAAATCAGCCACAAAGTCAGCCAGTGCTTGAGATTTAATAGCTGTTCTTGGTTCGTATCTTATATCATGGGCACTAAGCTTTACTGCCCACTTAGCCATTCTCCCTGGCATATCTGGTTTCCTGAGGACATTCTTAATTGGAAAATTAGTTCTAACAACAATAGTATGGGTTTCAAAATAATGTCTTAACTTAGTCGATGCCATGATTAATGCAAGGATAAGTTTTTCGAGGTGTGAGTACCTGGATTCGGCATCAAGTAGACTTTTACTTACATAGTAGATAGGATATTGTGTACCTTCGTGATCCTTAACAAGGACAGCACTTACAGCGGTTGAGGATACCGCCAGATATAAGGATAACACATCTCCTTTTTCCGGTTTTGCTAATGCTGGTGCTGAGGACATATACTCTTTTAGGGCTTGTAAAGCATTCTCATGCTTCTCAGTCCATTCGAACTTCTTATTCTTCCTTAGGATATCGTAAAATTCTCTGCATTTCTCTGAGGATTTCGATATGAACCTGTTCAAAGCTGCTATCCTGCCTGTCAGTCTTTGAACATCCTTGGCATTGGCAGGAGATTTGATATTTATTAATGCTTTGATTTGTTCCGGGCTTGCTTCAATGCCCCTCTGGGTTACCATGTATCCTAAGAACTTTCCTGCCTTAACACCAAAATGGCATTTTGAAGGATTAAGTTTCATGTTGTAACTATCAAGGATATCGAATGCTTCTTCCAAGTCCCTTAGGTGATCCTCAGCTTTCTTTGACTTGACCACCATATCATCTATGTACACCTCCATAGTTTTTCCAATTTGATCCTTGAACATCATATTTACCAGCCTTTGATATGTTGCACCTGCATTTCTTAGTCCAAAAGGCATGGCGATATAACAATATAAACCGGTTGGGGTCATAAAGGCTGTATCCTCTTGGTCAGATGGTTCCATCTGGATTTATTGGAACCCAGACGATGCATCCATAAAGGTTAACAGTTCATGCCCCGCTGTTGCATCCATCATGGAGTCAATGTGGGGTAATGGGAAAGGATCCTTGGGACATGCCTTATTCAAATCAGTGAAATCAACACATACCCTCCACTTTCCATTTTTCTTTTGGACAACAACCACATTGGCTAACCATTTTGGATACTTTACCTCTCTGATCATACCTGCTCGAAGTAGTCTCTCTACTTCTTCTTGGATAATGGCATTCCTTTCTGGTGCAAACTTCCTCCTTTTTTGATGGATTGGTTTGATAGACCTGTCAATGCCAAGTTTGTGAGTAATAATATCCTTAGATATACCTGTCATATCTTCATGTTTCCAAGCAAAGGTAGATTTTCTTCTTTTGAGGAAGGATATCATGTCTTCTTTCATCTTGCCAAGGATCCCTGATCCGATATAGATTTTTGATTCAGGATCACTAGGATCCAAGAGGATTTCATCTACATCTTGTTCCCTTGCCTCCAACACATTCCTTGGAGGATACTGTAATTGCTATTGCTCCCTCGGCTTCGAGGTTGGCTTCATAGATGAGGTATAACAATCCTTAGCCTCCTGCTGGTCACTATCGATCTTGATTATTCCCCATGGGCTAGGGAGCTTCACACATTGATGGTAGGTAGATGGGACTGCTTTCATATCATGTATCCAAGGCCTGCCAAGGATAACGTTGCAACAAGATAAACAGTCAATAACACAAAATTTTTGGTAATTATGTAATCCTTCCACGTAGATTGGGAGTTTGATGTCCCCCAGAGTTTTCTTCGTTTCCCCACTGAATCCTACAAGCACGGAGGATCTTGGTGTGATGTCTGATTCTGGGATTCCCATCTTCTTCAGGACATCAAGCTGGATAATGTTCACTGAGCTCCCTCCGTCGATAAGGATCCTGCGGACAAAATGGTTAGAGATAAAGAGAGTGATAACTAAACTATCATGGTGAGGATCCTGAATGTTAATGCGATCATCCTCATCAAATGTTATCATCTTTCCTTCTGAGACACTTGAGGTTCTAATAGGCCTTTCTCCATTATCCATTTTTGATTCTTTTGCATGTCTTTTGGCCGCTGAAAAGGATGTACCACAGATGTCTGATCCTCCGGATATAAAGTTGATCACTTGTGCGTCTGCCGGAGGTGCTGGAGCTTTTTCGGGGATCCTTTCAGGATCCTGGGTCCTTTGCTTTTTTCTCCCCAACAATTCTTTTAGATGCCCCTTGCTTAGCAGGTATCCGATTTCTTTTCTTAAGGCTATGCAATCTTCAGTTAGATGCCCGAAATCCTCATGGTATGCACACCATTTGGACTTATCTTTAGTCCCAGATGGTTTATCATTCTTCCTGGGCCATCTAGCTTTTTCACCTAGATTCTGCATTGCAAGGATTAGTTCATGATTATCAACGGAGAAACAATATTCTGAGATTGGAGGATAATCTTCATCATCCTCTTCTTGGTCAACAGCATGCACATTCTTGTTCTCATTCCTATGGTAGGATTTGAATTTATTGCTCTTGAAGGAGGATCCTTGCTTCTCCGGTTTTGAGGATCCCACTTGTCTCTCCTGGATCCTCTTGTCATCCTCTAGCCGGATAAACCTGAGTGCTCGAGTTCTTACTTCATCTAAATTCCTGCACGGTGTCATAACAAGATCATCATAGAATAATGAATCCTTAAGCAGTCCCATTTTGAAGGCTTCAACAGCCGTAGCCATATCCAAGTTGGGAATGTCCAAGGATTCTTTACTAAATTTAGTTATATAATCCCTTAATGATTCGTTATTATTTTGAGTTATCCTGTACAAATCACTGGTTAATTTTTCAAATTTTCTACTACAAGAGAATTGGTTATTGAATAAATTAACTAAATTAGCAAATGAAGTAATAGAGTAGGGGGGAAGACTTAGCAGCCACTTAAGAGCTGATCCAGTTAGAGTGGATCCAAATCCTTTACATAGGCATGCTTCCTTCAACTTTTCTGGGATAGGATTGATTTCCATCCTTTCCCTGTATTGTGCTATATGCTCCTCTGGATCCGTTGTGCCATCATACAGCTTCATGGTAGGGATATGGAACCTTTTGGGTACCTCTGCATCACAAATTGGTGGTGCAAAACGGGATACCTTGTGGCTTCCATCCGCAATCTCTGGGATAGGCTTGACTACCCCCGGAACACTTGAGATCATGTCCTTTAGTTTCTGTAATTCCCTGGCCATAACATGATTGGTACCTGTATCCTGCATGAATCCAAGGTTAGTAGTAGGATAATTATTTAAAGTGTTACCTCCCATTGGGTTCAAGTTAGGGAATCCATATTGCTGGGATTCTGGAACAACGGAGGGACCAGTGGAAGCAATGGTCTGCATTGGAATGAAGACATCTACACTTCCTGTTTGCAGACTTTTTAGGGATCCTGGCATTTGTAAGGATCCTGGTGTCTGGAATGATCCTGGAACAAAGGAGGATCCGTGAACCTGGGATGATCCTGGAACAAAGGAGGATCCTTGGCCTTGGAATGATCCTGGAACAAAGTAGGATCCTCGAAACTGCTGTGCCCCCGGATAGGCTCCCGGATTCATGAAGGATCCCATGTATCGAGGATAGGATCCTACAGGCTGAAAGTGTGAGTTTGATGTCTGAGTCATTGCCGCCGAGTTGAGATGTGATCCTCTTGACTCCCCTATGATTTGCATGTCCGGGATCCCTGATGGCTGGGAAGTGATCATTGGAGTATCAAAGCTCAAGGATTTGGGCATCAGTGGAGAATGATCCTCTGCCGCTTTCTTTTGTCTTTTGAGATCTCCAATTTCCCTGAGGATCCTTTCGTTAGTTTCATCTTGCCGCTGCATACGATCCTTCATCTGCAAAATTAAAGCAAATACATCACTAGTACTGGGAATAGAAGAATTCATAGCAGAAGAAGATAGAGGTTTAGAGAAAGTGGGAGTTGATCTCTTCTCAGTATTTTTCTGAGATCCTGCCGGTGGAGGAGGCAAGGTGATCTGTGATGAGGTGACCGCAGACATCGCCGTGGACGTGTTCTTCAATGATGAAGCCATGTAACTCTTTGAAATGATTTCGAACAAAAGATTTTCTTATGAATGAAGCACCAATTGCCCCACGGTGGGCGCCAAACTGTTTTGGTCAAAAATCACACAAGGATAATGTAACCAAACTTTATGAAAACGGGGTATGATGCTTGGTTAATTATGAAAGTAAAGGATCACTTCTGTGATAAAGATGCAAAGACACAATGATTTATACGAGGAAAAAGCCCTTGATCAACGAATGATCTCCGGCATAAAAAACCTCGGGTGATGGCAACTACCGATCACCAACTTCAATATATCAAAAATATAATTACAACTTCGGATAGTAATGAGCTGAGTACAAGGATCACTGAGTGTCTAAGTGTTTGAGAGTTGTGTCGTATGTCGTGTGTGTTCTTCCGAATGAAGAAGGGTGGTACTTATACGTGTATAGGTGACTTATTTTAGGTAAAAGGACTAATTATCAGCTCATTACCCCTTTAGAAATAAAGACAATCTAGCCTAAATTGTTGCCCATGAATCAAGCCATGTTTCCATATCCTGTGCAACGTCCTTCTTCAATTAAGCTCTTGCCATATTTGTGAAGACGCGTCCCTGGATCATGATGTCTAGAGCATATCCTGCTAGATGGTCCTGCAAAACAATATTGTATTAAGCGGAAGTGGTCGTTAGTATGAGGATCACCATAATGTCCCATGATCCTGATCCTGGAGTCCTGCCGAGGATCACTGTCTGCCAAAGAAATAAGGATCACTGGTTAGGATCATGTGTAAGGATCACCTATAATAAAAATCCAGCCCTAACAAACGGCTAGTTATCCGTTGGTTTGTTGCGGATAAGAACGAGAAAATATAACTCGTTTATTTACATTTTTACTCCTTATATTTTGGGGGCAATTGTTAGGGGAAGATTTTCCAATGATCAGTGATCCTCAATTGCTGTTGGGTTTAAGGATCCTTAATTATGTTTGAGTTTAGGATCCTCAGAGAATATTGAAGGATCAGGATCCAGGATCATCTTAGTGATCCTTACACTAACGATTGTCTGCTTTGAATATGGAATTGTTTTGCAGGAGTGCTTGGACTTGGTCATGGCGATATTCCTGGAGCATATTCTCTTTTATTCCGCAAGTGCTTGACCATTGTGAACGTTATGGAGATCGTGGGGAGAGGGCATGAATTGCGGATAGTTAGTTATCTTAGATATTTGCTAAATTTAAAAAGGGGATAGCGAGCTAGATTAGAACACTTGGCTATTTTTTGCTACAAACACACACTCATACTGCTCTCATCAGCTTACAACACTCTACTCGGCGATTACACACTTTCTTTTACACATTTCACTCTAGTGATCCTTGTAACTAGCTCGCTATCATCCGAAGTTGTAACACACATTTTGTTTAATCTAAGTTGGTGATCGGTAGTTTCCATCACCCGAGGTTTTTTATGCCGGAGATCAACTCTTGATCACGGACTTTTTCCTCGTATAAATCATTGTGTCACTTGTTCGTTACATTTCTGAGTGATCCTTAATATTGTTCATTGATTCAAGCATCACACCTCACATCTAAAGATTTGGTTGCATTATCTTGGCTTGATTTTTGACCAAAACACATACCATAAGCACCAGGGCGGGTCGTGTGAAGAGTGGAATGCAGGTTAGCTAAGGGAAACGGGTCAAATCAGTCATGACCATGGGTCATTTGTGTATTTTGAATTTACCAGTTCCCATCGAACATGACTAAAGTTTTCATCTAATGTATGTATTGTATCTAGCAACCCAGACTCTCTGGGTAAGAAATCGGCTCCAAATCCCAGACTTTTTATAAAAGAAATGGTTATAAACAACTTCAAATCTAAACAAAGAGTCCGCCTATTCTATAAGGTTAGGGTTTCTGTACCAAACTCTATTTTCTACACTGAAAATCCGCAATTTTTCTTTTAGGTTTATATAAAATTTTGAAGAGAGCTTTTATGCATATACATTATTCAAGAATAGAACAAAAACAAATTCCCGATTTTAATATACCCATAAGTGTTTCAATAAAGCACTCGAAACCCATGTTTATTTAAAGCCCAATGAATCACAACCCTAAACCTAAATATGCAAAAGCAACAGACCGTAATACGTTTTCCATTGCTTTAAGGTTTTCACCCACTGTTGCTGCCATCTTTCATCCTAAGCCCATCATCATACTAATCTGCCATTCAGTTGATACTTAATCTGCAATTAGGTCAAATAATTAATAATAGTCAAACCTAGATACGCAATTCATAATGGTATAAACAATCAAACCTTGGTCTTCAACTATTGCATCAACGGTGAATCGACGGGTCCATTCGTAACTCCGGCACTGATGCTACCTGTCCAGAATAGACTTTTTGACCATCGATATCGCAGACCGTCACACTGCAAAAAATAACATCGACGACAGCCCGACAGTTCGACTCCGCCAGCGTTTCCGTGTCGGAGAAGATGATTGTGAGGGGAACTGGCGTCTGGGTGGATTTGGGGGGATTAGGGGGTGTGCGTATGGGATTAGAGAGAAGATGATGCGTGGTATTTTATGAAAAGAGGAGCACGGGACGCGTGTAATAAGAAAAGGTAGAAACATTGTACCTAAAGGTACTACATCAACTGCTGGGAACACCAATTAAGCTATTGGTACAACCCCATATTGCCAAATCATGTTACAAAATTATAATATATAATATATAATGGATTCTCTTGCAGTCGGGCTGACACATCGCTCTTTATCTTTAAGTATGACTCATGTATTATGTATCTTCTTGTCTATGTGATGATTTGATTCAGACAGGAAATCAAGACAAAGTCATGACTACCTTTATCGGTCAATTACGCAAAGAGTTTGCCATCAAAGACCTTGGTCATATAAATTACTTCCTTGGTATTGGGTGACCTATGCTACATTACTACTGTTCACTTTCAACTACACAAAGAGTCGGGCTTTTTACCATCGAAAAGTTTCAACTTATCACTTTCACTCGCACATCAGAAAGTGTAAAAAACTTGAAAACAACACATATCTTGCATTGTCAACTTTCAGATACTTCATAGTTAAATCATAATAAGATAGTAATATTTATATACATGGTGTCTAGCCAGGTAGCTCCATTATGGGGTATATACGTTTGTTTTCAGTAGAACCGACTTAGTTCTCAGCAGGAGATTGGTTTCGCTGGCTTCTTTGAAAACATTGTTGAGGACTGTGCGGCTGTTGGGTTGTCTTTTTGGTTCTTTGATGGTGTTTTCCGGAGCTTATTTGGATCCTCTTTTGTATGCGTCTGATCAGGCTGTGCGTTCATGATCTTTATGACCCTTTCAGGGTCCAATGCCATCACGGCCATCGTCTCATACACCTGCAAACATCGATTAGTATAATATTTAAAAGAAATATTTTTATAATCTTATTGAATTATATAAGATACCTGGCATATATCGTTGGCTTTCTCGACCCAATTTTTGCTTTGACAAATAAGGACAATATAGTCTTTGCACTCCTTGAACACCTTGTACAGAAATTCATTACTCGAGACTCTAGCCTCGGCAATTGCGCATCCTGAACTGAGCTGAAATATTTTTCATTATATGTCATCAAACTTTAGATAATTCAAAATTTATTTTTTGTAAAACTTTTACATATGAATAGATTTGTTTATGATATATTGTCAGTGCTTACAAGCGAAACAAACAACTGCTCAAACAAACTAGAAGGTGAGATATTCTCCAATCCATTCAGAATCCCTTCACTACAAAGAACCATAGGTTTTTTTGTTACTTTTTTTATTATCAAATCATTTTATAATCAAGAAGAAAGGAGTTATCTTATGCAACTTACACAGATAAATCCTCATAGTATAACGGAGCCTGTCTAATAGCAGGTATTGGTTTTGCGGTTTGCCATAGTTCTCGCCATAAATTACCTAAATCATGAAACCGACATCAGACAATCCGCATTATTTGCGGAAATCATAGCAAAACGTGTCTAGTTAAAGACGGTGTGGTTGTGTACCTTCTTTCTGCATACGTGTACTCAGGTGTCCTCTAGAAGGCGAAATATCACCACCGGTAGCTTGTTTACTTTCGTCATTTGTTTCTGTCCAATCAGGGGGTGAATGCCATCTTACGAAATCTTCTAATATGCTCCCTGGATTTGCTGCCTAAAAAATTACAACCGAAACAACAAACAGTTATCTAGCAGGTAAAAAATAGAAAAAGAAAATTAATACGTCATTCAAATGAACCCTTTTTTCGCTCAAAAATCCACCTTGAAAGCCTGCATATCGGAAAGAAGCTGAGAACACCCTGCACCAACACTGACCACATAAAAAAAATTCAAATTTTATAAAAAAAATCATTATTCATGTATTAAAAAAAATGTTTCCTAAGATTCAAAAAAAATTCAACCTCCCTGTACGTAATACAAATTCCTCCGTTTCTTTGATGATATCTTCTGTGAGAAGCGGCCATTCCTAGAAACCGAAAAATGAAAATAACTTAACAAAAAAAGAACAAGTGATATGACAACAACAAACTACATAAATCATAAATATTATATAATATTCTAACCTGCATAACCGGGGTGTATACAGGTTCACCAGTATCCAATAATGTTGTGTTTTCAAGTTGTTTGTCAGCTCCTAACCGAAGCACAAATTTCCCGGAGCTAATTCGAGCATACACATGAGGGCTTTCCGGAAGAAGATCCGCAGGAGGATGTGACAATTCAGCAATATTATTGGCTTGTTTCAGAACAGAATCTAGTGATGCAGTGGCAATAGCGCGGCGTTGTTTTCTAGAAATACAGCAATTGATAACCTGCAACTGCTGATGTAACAGACAGGAATTTAAATTTGGAATTTCGTCTGTTGGGATGCCGGGAATATGTTTTCCTTCACACCATAGCCTTCTCAACTGCTTGTAAAAAAGGAACAAGAAACATATTCTAGTTATGTAAAGGCACATTAACATAATTTTGTTAGTTATATGCTTAGTTCTTAAGTACAAGATAAACAAGAGTAACTTACTTCCATAACAACCCTACTCCAAAACAACGCCATTTTCTTCAAAGTTTTTATGCTTCCCATGGCTTCAGCAAGCTCCGGAACAAAGCTTTCTGGAGGAGCACCATGAACTTCTTTGGAAAATTTAGTAACTTTTGGAGCTTTATCCATACAAGATCTAGTTTTCCTTCTCGAAAGATGTCCTTCTGCGAATATCTTGCAAGGATTACAATGGAAGTGAAATATTATCAACCGTTACTTGCATAAAAAAAAGTTTAACCTCCAAGAACTCAACAGTTTCTGATTATCTATTTAAGAAAATGCGTACACGTTATGACATCAAATGACATGGTGTTGAGAAGCATGTTACTAAGCTGTCTTATGTTTTGAGGGAGTTTATAGACCAAACACGGGTTTAACTTCTATGCAATTAAGACAACCGTTAAGTTAACAGCTAGATAAGTTACCTGGATCCATGAGCAAATGGATAAAAGACATTACTTTTTCATCACGACCGAACTCAGCGGCAAACTTATCTTCTTTCTCCCCAACTACAAAAGACTTCATGGCATATAAGCTCAAACCAGCTCTCTCTTTCACTGGTGAATAATCTCTTGCTAATATCATCAAATCCTTCATTGACTTTACAATTTTTGTAGTCCTGAATTTGTTAATAACAACATAGCAGAATTTAAGCAATTTTTTAACAAGTTTATGAACCTTCAAATCTGGTCTCATTATTAATTCAAGACCGAAATACTTTTAATATATGTTGCGCACGTTATTAATTTTGCAAAGGACTTGAAAATGGAAAGAATAGAGGTGTGTCTTGCACACATTTGTACTCATCATAACATGTACAACATTCACAAAGCAGCACAGAAAAAGGAAATTAAACGGCCAAGTTAACTTACTCAACACCTATTGCTAATTGCTTTAGCATGGATGCTGATGGTATGATGTCACTGTTCACATCATCCGCAGCTGTTGAGCCGCCGTTCTTTTCCTGCAATATATGAAACTGTTAATCAAATAATGAAAAAACTACCTAGTGGTTCCTCACCTTGAGTTGTATAATGTGAAATAAAACAAATAAATAAACAGAAATTAGTAGCCTTAAGGACTCAGTTATATGATATAATGCCAATAACAGGTTGTAAAGAATTACCTTAGAATTAGGAGTCCTGATTGATAGGTTATAGGATATAAGGCCAATAACATGTCCATCAAAAATTGGAAATGCCATTGTTATATATTATTATTTTGTGTCACTTTTGTTAGCTTCTTGGACTCCTTTTTCTCCAAATCTTCTAATCTTAACCTTTCCTGCCCAATTTGTAACACTCAGAATCACAGGTTGAACATTCCAACGTGTAAATTGACTAATGGAACTGTTTATCAGATAACTAGAGGGGTGCCTGCCCAATACTGTGGGGCACACAAACACTGATAATCACGTAACATGTTAAATTTTTTTAAATTAGAAAAAAAAACTATAGCACTGCTCAAATTCGCGTATGAAAACAAATATGTGTCTAAAAAATGTGGGGTAGGTTTAAAAGTCAACAATATATTTTTACAGGATTGTATTAATTAAACTCTTAAAATTTTATAAAACTACCTTTCTCTCCTCTTTATATAGTTGATAAATTATAAACCTCAAAAAAAAGAGGGAATAAAAACTTATCATAATGATGGCATATTACTTGTTTAAACTTAAAAAAAACATAAACATCAAAATTCATCTTAATTCCTTCGTTTCTGCTTGGTTGTAAAAAGTACGCAAGACGCGCACCCTGAGGCTTTTTCGCTTAGCACCTAAAGTAATTATAAGAAGTGGGAGATTTTTCTGGGCTTTTTTGGCCTGAGGCGCACGCCTCTCGTACCCGAGGCGTTTTTATGCATCTAACTGTTGTACCTTAGGTTTTTCGGCTTGTACATGCAGCTAAAATCATACAAAAACCTTATTTATAGCTATATTTTGGGTAGGGAATATTAAAAATGTATGGGATATATAAAATACATATATAATTAGCTTAAGCCTCGGGTACGAAAAGGCCGGCGCTTTTACGCTTCGCGCCTCGGTTTTAGACGTCGTCGCTTTTATGCGCCTCTCGCTTTTTAAAACCAAGAGTTTCTGAACATAATGATCTTATACGTTGAATCAAAATTAGCGCTAACAACATGAAGAAATGGGTTTACCTCCTTTGCTCGTAGAATCGGAGGAGCACTCTTCCCGGAAATCGGCGAATCCGTCCGGGAATTGTATTCGGAATCAGGCAATGAAGGTTTTCAGTTGAGATAGATACATATGTATATAAATGGATTTAAAATTTAGTAAAACAAGTTCTAAATATAGATTGGTTATGAAAATGAGTGGAAGATAGATAGATAGATAGCTATATTATCGGTTGAGAGAATCTGATTTTTAACATCCGTGATTTTCTGGGTGGTGCGTAAACGATTTGTGTCGATGATTATGCGCCCCTTTTGGAGGGAAATCTGGTTCGGTTCGTCCAAACTTTTTATTGAATAAACATTTTAAAGAGCAAATGTTAATACAACGCGGGGATAGCTCAGTTGGGAGAGCGTCAGACTGAAGATCTGAAGGTCACGTGTTCGATCCACGTTCACCGCATAATTTTTGAGTTTATTTCTTTACATTATTCTGACTTTTGATGTTTTAAATTATCTTTGTTCTAGGGGTGTGCAAAAAACCGAATTAGCCGAACCATAACCGAATTAACCGACAAAACCGAATCGAAAAAACCGAACCATTGATGTTTTAAATTATCTTTGTTCTAGGGGTGTGCAAAAAACCGAATTAGCCGAACCATAACCGAATTAACCGACAAAACCGAATCGAAAAAACCGAACCAAATAAAAAACCGGTGGGTCGGTTAATGGTTTTTTTGAAAACCGAATGTAGCGGGTCGGTTATGGTTATCATTTTTTCCATACCCAACATAACCGAACTGAACCGACATGTAAATAAATTTTTGTAGGATTTAAGAATTTTCACCATATTTTTTATATTTGATGTTTTTGACCGAAGATTTTTAGTACTTATTGGTTTTTCATATCATTTTGTAGTTTTGGTTTAATGTTTATTTGAATTTATGGAATGTATCATATCACTTTATTTGAATAATTGGTATTAATATTATAGATTATATGTATTGGTAAAGGATCAAATAAAAATAAAATAAACGTACGAACTGTACGAATTGAAAGAAAAGTCAAAAAGTGGCGGTGGCAATATGGTAATTATCAGCAATTTCAAAAGTACTGTACTGGGGAAAAGCAAAAAGTGGCGGTGGCAATCTGGTAATTATCAAAAACTTCAAAATTACTCTAGTAGGGTAATTTTGAGCATCTGTAGGGTAATTTTGAGCATCAATAGGGTAATTTTGAGCATTTGTAGAGTAATTTTGAGAAATGTAGGGTAATTATCAAATTACTCTAGTAGAGTAATTTTGACTTCTGTAGGGTAATTTTGGAAAATGTCTTGTAGAGTAATTTTGTTAGCATTTAGTTATGGGGTTTAGCTTTATGGTTTAGTTTTTAGCTTTTAGTTTGGGTTTGGGGGGGGGGGGGTTAGGTTTTTTTTAGGTTTTGGGGGTGTGGGGGGGGGGTTAGGTTTTTTTAGGTTTTTTTTGAGGGGGGGGGGGGTTAGTGTAATTTTGATAATTACCCTACACGACCAAAATTACTCTACTTGAACTTTTACAATGGTTTAGGTTTTTTTAGGTTTTTGGGGGGTGGGGGGGTGTTTAGTGTAATTTTGATAATTACCCTACAATTTTGATAATTACCCTACACGACCAAAATTACTCTACTTGAACTTTTACAAAATTACCCTACAGAAGTTCAAAATTACTCTACTAGAGTAATTTTGAAGTTGCTGATAATTACCAAAATGTCACCGCCACTTTTTTGACTTTCTTTCACTTCGTACGTTTCGTACGATAACTTTATTTTTACAGGAACTTAACTCTATATGTATTTTTTTAATACTATGTAATATACTAATATATACAAATATGCAATAACAATTTATTCCATGTTAAAAAAAATTAAGTTATTTTTAGCTAAGCTAAATACACGGTTAACCACCCATAACCGACCCGTTATAACCATCAAAACCGAATAACCATAACCACCATAACCGATCGGTTATGGTTACGGTTATTCAATAACCGACATCGCGGTTATGGTTTTTGGTCAAAACCGACCGACCCAAACCGACCCATACACACCCCTACTTTGTTCCAACACTTAACATAATATTGGCGAGTTTGAATTTATTTTAAACAGATTCGAGCGATACCCACGAACACATCTAGCTAAACAGGTTTTGTTAGAATCAACCTCAACCTGTCACTTACGAATTGAACTTTTCTAATTTATACCAAATTTCCGTTATCCTAAACTGTGACATTAAAATATCATTGTAGTTAAAAAGGTAACATAACTATTTGGTATATTCGAACTTCTCACCAACAATTCATGGTAAATTTAAAAATAAAATAAAGAAGCATTAATATGATTTCTAATCATTTGCTTTCTCCAACACTCTGGTCTAGATTTAAACTGCAAGAAGCTGCTCCACATTTATGGGAACCATGAACTGTTGCGATCCACTATATATGAGGTCCGAGAATAAGCTAGCAACTGATTCTGTCGGATGGTAAAGATCCCAAAAAATATGGTTTTTTCTGTTTGGACAATAGATTGCTAGTGGGGTGCATGGTGCATCAGCATTTAGGTTTCCAACCCCACAACAAGCTTCCTTTATCTCCGTATACCCTAAAATAAAACATACATATTACACATAAGTTTTAGTTATTACTTTTATCTATTATTGTTTAATGAAATCCATACAAACAATACCATAAGTCTCATGGTTTTGGAAGAGGTTGATCATAGCACCGTAAGTATCAAAGTAAGCATAATTCATGCCCGGTGATTCCGACTTCAATCCTTGTAACATCATCTTTAGACCATCATTATACTTAGTCGACCAATAATTTATTTCAACTTTGCATTCACCGGTTCGGTTTTCCTTTCTTTGAATCGGGCAACAACCAATCGCCCCAACTCCAGTCACCACTAATTTTCGCGCACCTAATCCATACAACGTCTGCATTTAAGTCATTCAAACGGGTTAAAATTTCTAGAATAACTTGCTAGTTACCAAAAGTTGTACCTTGAGTAACACTTTGAAGGTGGACACCATACGATCAACATATTGTTGTGGGGTGTATTGTTTAGCGACAATAGAACCGACACGAAAATATGCAAACCAATCGTTGCTTCCAAAAACGATTAGGAGTAAGGATTTTGATAGGTGAGCCTGTGCACCAGATGGTCCCAGTTGATGGACCAGTTTGTCATGGACCACAGTAAAGTAGTCCACTTGTTGTGCTAAAGAAATTGCTTGTTTCTGCACTCACAATATAAAAAAAATAATTACTTTCCCTTAACAAAATTGCGGGGATAGCTCAGTTGGGAGAGCGTCAGACTGAAGATCTGAAGGTCACGTGTTCGATCCACGTTCACCGCATATTTTCATTTCATTTTTATAATTTTAGTTTGCTGGGTTTGTTTCTTACAAAGAGAAATCCACCGGTTTCATTAAGTATACCAGCGCCTCCGGATGCAAAGCTGACTCCGGTGATGGGTGGTGTCGCGCCAATTAACGATAAATACGCTGGCGATGTTGGTAAACCAATCTTTTTCGCTGCCAAACACGGTAACAATACAGTGTACATAATTATATGAAAAAAGTTGTTCCTCTCCAAGTGGTGAGGGTCGTGGACAAAAGAGTTGTGTTTGCCCTCCATTCTAAAAGAAATTAAAAGAAAATGACAGAATAGATGCCAAATACCAAGAAAGTCAGCAGCATTCTCCCCATTAGAGAATCTTCCGGTGGGTTTGTGGTTGGGAAAATCGACGCCATTGTGAGGGAAATTAGCCTTGGCGATTGAAAGCGGCAGGTAGTTATTGTTTCCAACGTCTACCAACGAGTCACCCAACACGTAAACCGCGGGTGCAGCAGCATGAGCTTTACAGACACTAATGATAAATGCGAAAACGCACATCAATAATGTCGCCCTAGTGCCGCCACAGTCAGTAATGGCCATGGTGTGTGTGGTTATTAGAAAGTGAGGGCAAAAGTGGGATTTATAAAGGAACCAATAGGTAATAGGGAGCCACTCTGGGGCGGACCCACCCTTTGGCCAAGGTGGGTGGCCGCACCCATTGAAAAAAAAATTAGTGTATATTTTAGGAAAAAAATCCGACCACACCCCTTGAAAATATGGTTGAACACCTCGTCCGCATCCCCAACAAGTATTTTCTGAGTCGCTGGAGCCACTGGGTTGGATAATGGGGAGATTGACGTGATCCCACGTTGAGTGTGATTGAATCCTCTCCTTTTTCTTTCTGTGGTATGGGCTAAGCAAGGGTGTCAACCGTTTACTTAATTTGGCAAAATCTTTTTAATATTATATTGTAACTGAATGTACTAAATGCATAAATGGCGGCTTATCTTTAGAGTGATTTCTAAAGTCGAGACGATTTGAATAAAATTATTATTCTTCTTCCTTCCAGCATGATAAATCGAGATCCTAGAGTGATTTTACAACCGACAAGGAGGTTGTTTGATTCAGCTCTTAATGGGCTCTTAATAGTTTAGATCTTTTATTAGTTCAGTACTTAATAGTTTATTTAATGGTTTAGACTATTTGTTTCGCGAACAGATGTCTGAATGGTTAAGTGTTATAATGAGTCTGAATGGTTAAAACCTCTTATCTGAATGGGTCAAACATTTACATCTAAACGGTTAATCATCATACTGGCTCTTAATGGTTCAGCATTTCATGGTTTAGACCTCTTATACTCGTTCAGCACTTACCTATTTGGAAGTTGTCAAATACCTCTAACTCACGTATCCACTAAACCTACTTATAAATCTATGTTAATGTTACTACACAGGGAAAAACAGGTTCACTACACTCCTTGCTACAAACCTTTTGATAGAATCATTTTTGTGTAATTACAAAAGTAATGGAATTGTTAAATTCACTTTCAATGAAATTTGGAATTACCATATTAGGTTTTGTATGGTTGAGAAGTTGATTCTCCAAATTTCCTCCAAAACTGCTTAATACTTTTTTAAGTGTTCTTAATTTTTCTATTTTTGTTATTCGTCGGATTTATTGGTACGGTTATTGTTGTTATTTGTAGGATTCATTTGTAGTTCAATGGACGACACAAGTTTCTTTGTATGCTTCGCACGCGAAAAATGCTTTATACACTAACCGCATACATATACTGACATACATATGGATCGCATCTAACGCAAATCAACTTTAAGAGTTAACTGCCATTTTCATTCCTGTGGTTTGGTGGAAAATGTCACTTCCGTCCCATAAAGAATTTGCGCCAGTTACGTCCTCAACATTTTTGAAACGTGCCACTTTAGCCCAAAAAGATAACGCGCCATTAAAAACGTTGAGGACGGAACTGACATAAGGCGTCATCTTTTTGGACTGAAGTGACACATTTCAAAAATGTTGAGGACGGAACTAGCACAATTTTTTTTTTTTGACTGAAGTGTTATTTTCCACAAAATCACAAGGACGAAAATGACACTTGACTCCAACTTTAAATACGGAAATGTGATAACCTTACATCTATATAGGCGAACAAAGAAAATAAAAATAAACATAAGGGGTAGGGAGTGGTTAGACACTTGAAGGTGGTAAACTTCAAAATCAACCAATGAGAGTGTGTCAAGTCAAAGCGGTAAACTATGCTCAAAAGTGTTGGCAATGGTTAGACACTTCATGAATTGGCAGGGGTGGACATACATATAGCCCAAGGTGGGCGGGCGCACCTCCGGGAAAAAAGAAATTTAGTGCTATTTTCCGTTGAAAATCTCGTCTGCACCCCTTAGATTTTTTCGTCCGCACCCCTTGAATTTTTTCATCCGCACCCCTTGGAATTTTTCGTCCACACACCTTAGGTAAAAAATGTTTTCGATTTATATTTTAAATTTTTTTAGCAAGCTCTAATTAAAAAAACTACCTAAATTATATAAACTTATACTACCCAACTTAACCCAAATACCCAATACCTTAACCCACTATTTCATTAAACATAATTAGCCCACTAATTACTAGCCCATTAACCAAACTCAACCTAAGTTCAAACTATAATAATTAAAATAAGCCCAATAGTCCCTTAGAATTCATCCCGCCCTCCCTCTCTTGGGTCGTCTCCTACCAGCGATCATCGACCACAACAGCAACCACAACAGCATGTCATCAGCAGCCGCGAACCACCGCCGTCCGACACTAAACGGTAACAAAATTCTTAAATAGGTTTGAAATTTCATGTGTTTTGACGTTGTTTATGGTTGTTTAGATGATTTTTAGGGTGATTATGTTTTTAGATGATTTTTACGGTGATTACACACGATTTCTAGGGTTGAAAATTAAAATTGAAACATTATTTTATGGAGCGATAAACTTATGCATCAATTTGTTTGTGATAGGAACCATGAGTAGGGACGTTATGGCGCAATTTCTTTTGTTTTACATGACCCGACACGAACCGACCCGATACGAACCGATTTTTTTACTTATATACCTAGGGCCTAAAATTTTTAAAAATGCTTCGCACCCCCATGGAAAAATTCCTGGGTCCGCCTTTGTGAATTGGTAAACTATTTAAAAAAAGGAAAAAAGTGTGATTGGTTAAAGATGGCATGGACCCCACCCCACACACCCCCTCTCTCCTACCCTCCCTCTCCCCGATCGGTAACAGGTTGTCGCACCTCCACCTTCACTGCGCGGCAAACATGGTTGGCGGCGGTGTTCCCGTACAACAAACCCCTTTGCTGAATCAGTTTGCCGCCCCACTGTATCCCCTAAAGGAATACCAAATGCACTTAAATAACTAGTGCCAATACCCCATTACATGGTATTGGTAATGACTTAAGATATTAGAAAGTAGGAAATGCAGAGAACAACGTGGGTATGCATGCATGAATGGAATCTTGAATGTGGGCCAAGAGTGGGGCACGTATCACCATTCTTGCAATTTTTATTATCGTACAAGAACCCAACTCTTGAAAGTCAATCGATGTGTTGTTATTGCATCACTCGATGTTGATAATTTTTTCCTCAAAAAACGTATTAATTCAAGAATATTTTACCCTCAACCCATTAAAAAGGTTGATGACTAAAGAAAAATGACATTTTTTACAAATTACATAGACCACTTGTATAATTAGTTCCTTATTTAACTCATTTTTATAAAAACTAAATAATTACTAGTACCTCATGTTAACTCATTTTGTAAAAACTAAAAAAATAAAAAATAAAATAGCTTTTATTATCTGCGCGTTGCGTGGGAATCGTTAAACGAAACAAAAATATACGTAAAAACGTTGAACCACGCACGTTCATTGTGTCATGTTAAATCGCTAAATTCAGACCAAAACATAAACATAATAATAATAATAATAATAATAATAATAATAATAATAATAATAATAATAATAATAATAATAATAATAATAATAATGATAACAGTTAAATAAATTAAATCATAAGCGGTATATTGTATTTTAATTAATACTCTAAAAGAATACAAGAAGATAAAAATATAAAAGTTATATTGTATATTTAATAATCTTTCTATACTAATAAACAAAAATCCTTTTTGGACACGTGTCATTCTCTGTTAATTTTTCATCTTTATTTTCTTATTTATCTCTTTTATTAAATAAATAATATTAATATTAAAAATCAATTTAACTAAATCTATTTATCTCTTTTGTTTTCATAATCTGAAATTGATTTCTTTTTTAACTCTAAAGTTTCAATCTTTGGCAATTTAAGTCTAAAGTTTCAATCTTTGGTATTTTAACCCCTTTGATTAATTTGATTTTTCACTTCTAATTCAAAAGTTTTCATCTTTTGCAATTTAACCCCTTTAATTTTTTTTACTTTCAACCCAAAGCTTTTCATCTTTCGCAATTTAATCTCAACGCTTTTTTTACTTTCAACTTTAGTCTCTTATATACTTTTCATCTTTCATAAGTTCTCCGTTTAACGTGTCGTTCTAAATTTCCGATTTAACACGTCGCAACGTGCGCGTGTGGTTCAACGTTTTTTCATCTATTTTTTTCCCGTTTGACATGTCCGCTGCAGCGCGTCTATTTTTCCTGTTTAATAGGTCTGTCGCAACGTGCGATTAATTATTTTTTTATCGGTTTTACACATAGGCTCATGGTCATATGAGAAATATTTGCCTTTCATATAACATGATATATAACTAATGAATCCCCGCCGCATTACGGCGGGTGGTAATTCTAGTACTCTAATGAAGAAAGTAAAAGTTACCGGAAGAAAATTAAATTACTAATGGTGTGAAAAAAGAAAATAATTGTGATACAAATAAGTAACCACAACGGAACATGCATAAATTAATTCAATAGTAATTTGTGAGTAGATTTTTTTATCTATATACTATATATAAGCATTTCCCATGTCCATAAATGTAATTTCCAACAAAATTTTAAGATGGCAGCCGAAAAGACAAAAACAAATCCCCAATTTTAACACTTTTTCTTCCCATCCTGCCCCTCTCTCCCTCAACTGATCGTCATTCACACCACAGCAACTAAATGCAATTGAAGTCGGAGGAAGCCAAAGGTCGGACAAAAAATTAATACAATTGATTATTTCAATTGATTATTGTCTCCTTTGACGCACACTATTTATTTTCCTCTCCTGTCTCTTTGGCACAACATTTATCAGAGCATTCTTCTCAAATTTCTTAAATCAAGGAAGCAAGCGAAGAAGAAAATCAAGGGTGAAAATGGTTTGGCTTCCAGGTGGCATCAACCAACCTTCTTTCCAATAGAGATCCGGTATGTTGCATAAATTGCTCCACCCTCACGATTCCATGTTCTCTTTACTGTCTGTAACATAGACAATGATAATATAATAAGTTAAGTAATAACAGAAACACAAAATTTTTACAACTGATCGGTGGAGATGGTATGTTCCGCTCGATTACTCGATGTTTCCTATTCCCGAACGCCGTCGTTTTGTTCATATGTTTCGCCTGCACACCATAACTCCAGGTATTTCTGTACAAACCCTAAATCTACCGTCCGATGGCGTTCGATGTCATCGTTCGATCCATATGCGTTCAATTAATCGCATCTTTATAAATCTAGGTATTATTAGAAGAATTTCTTAATCAAGTTTTAGTAAAACTTCATTTACAAACTAAAATTGTTAAGAGATCTTAATATCTGGTTGTTCTTAATTGTTTCTAGACTTTGGCTGCACTTAAAGAGGAGGGGATTGTTTGAAAAGGTATGTTGAAGTGCATATGTTCAGTATGTTCAATCTTTTTTATATTAAACTTTCACATATGTTCACTTTCTTTACGAGTGTAAATAGTCAAGTAATTTGACTTTTTAATATTTAATCTAATTTTGGTCTGATGACGTTTTGTGTTGTTAGCAGGTCAATCATTTGCCTATACATGTCTTACCTGTTGCTAACACTGGTCAAAGTCAAAGTTAAAGTCACCATGGTCAGAGTTCATACTCATCTGATGACTTCCCAAAAACCGTGGTGATGACGCTTAATCAAGGTTCAACGGTCAAGAGCATGGATTTTCATCCTGTACAACAAATCTTGCTTCTTGATTGGCTCTCTTTTACTCTAAAAAGCAATTTTCCATTAATTGTGTATTTTGTCACTAATTTCCGTCTTTTTTACGAATTGCAGTTGGAACAAGCATCGGTGACATCATGATATGGGAACTCGCTAGCAGAGATTTCTTTCAGGTGAAATTTCTTTATCCAAATCTTTATTACATTTTTTTTTGAGAGTTGAAGCTAGGGCTGAGCAACAAGCCAAACTCGGAGTAGACTGAACCCGAAGATACACAACAACAGCATATAGACCTCATCGGAACATGATGGTTCGTGACTGATATAGTCCTAGATCAGAACTTGGTCTGCGGTGGACCTGAACCCACTCACATTAAGAACATTAATGTAAACAAAAGTATTTCTTTTTGAACTAACCTCTTCATTTAACCTGTATAATTTTTATCACAAACCCACTTAAAAAATGAGGTTTCTGCATTCTGCTATTTAAATGACTTGTTTACGACTGTCGCAAAATTTTTTGAATTCGCCATTGTTCTGTGCTTTAGTCTAAAATCCAAAAGAACCTCCTTTTGTTTACGATTTTCACAAAATATTTTGAATTCGCCATTGTTCTGTTCTTTAGTCGGAAGTCCAAAAGAACCTCCTTTTGTTTACGATTTTCACAAAATATTTTGAATTCGCCATTGTTCTATTCCGTCATCAATCATCATCGATGTCACGATTCAAAATCTATACCAACATAATAATCACACTCACATTACCAACTTGTGGTTAACAGAGAAAAACAATCCTTTCTACACTTTACAGTGAAACTGCACGAAAGTTTCCTTTTATAAGAATAATCATTTCCATGAAAAGTGCCAACACATTATGCAAGTCTTTGCATTGCAATATGGAGATGGTTTAACAGGCAAGCAACTGATTTGGGATGATTTTCTTAACCATGACTCGGTCAACAATCAACAGCAAAAGTAATTTGACTTGTCTTTTCACTTTGTATATTTTCCAGTAGTTGACTATTTGATTTTTTTTTACATTGACATTCAGGGATGGCAATGGGTCGGGTTTGGGACGGGTTTAGGTAATCCCAAACCCAAACCCGGTTAGATAAGCTTGTCCCAAACCCGTCGGGTTTCTAGCGGGTAAATACCCATCGGGTATCGGGTATACCCGCGGGTTTCGGGTAAACCCGTTCATGGTTTTAAAAAAACGCTTGAGGCGTGCGCCTCAAGGAGCGCCTCGAGGCGAAACGGCCAAAAAACGAGTCTGAGGTGCGCCTCATGGGGTTTTTACTGCATATGCGCCTTAGAGGGGCTGAGGGGCTAAGAAAGGCTGCGCCTCAGGTGTGCCTCATGGGATTTTCATAGTTGTTTTTGATGTTTTTGACTTTTTGTGTCAATTTCAAGCATTTCATGTCTTTTTTTATGTACGTTTTTGATGATTTTGATGAATCTGATGATGAAATTAGTTAGTATTATTATTTTTATAATATATATGATTTTTATATTTATTTATTAATACCGCCTCGGCCTTACGCCTCGTTTCGCCTCGAGGCTTACGCCTCGTGAGGCGAAGGGAAAACGCCTCGAAACTCGTTTCCGTTCTTTTAAACCTTGAACCCGTTAATTTAAAAAGATTACTCGTTGGGTATAGTAATCTCAAAACCCATTGGGTATCTATCGTGTAACTACTAACCGGTTACATTTTGTATTGTCATTATAAAAATATATATCAAATAACTACAATGTATACGGAATAGAGTACCTATATGTGTAAAAAATGGATGTGTCATATATATACATATTTAATAATATAAAGAAATTATATCGGGTATACAAAACGGGTACACTTTATCGGGTAATTGGGTTGGGTAAACGGGTATATCACTAAATCCCAAACCCGTCCCAAACCCGCGAAAAAAATAAAAACTATTCCCAAACCCGTCCCAAACCCGATTAACCGACCCTAAACCTGTCCCAAATATGTCGGGTTTCGGGTTTACTCAACGGGTTCGGGTTTGATTGCCATCCCTTTCACCTCAAGAAACCATGATTTTTCCAAGTTTTGGAAATTAATGGAAAAAGAATACAAAAGTTGAAATTTTAAAAGTCAAATATGCTGACTCAATATGTCAACCACGTTTTGTTTATCTAACAAGTACTTTTATTCTCTCAGAACATCAGAGACGGGTTACTTCCCGAATGAAGTTCGAGCATCCGTCACATAACAGCAGTGACCCGCATACGAAGGCAGATCAAGGAGGAAAGAGTTTCTCAGGATCTTAAGATGTTGAGACATTGGGTTCCTGATGATTTAAAACTTTATTATTGGCATTTCTTTTGTTAAAACATTAAAATCTTTAGCTCCATTTTTAACAAGTTTTATGTTATAACGCGCATTTTAGGAGCATACCTAAATGCTTATGGTGTACCATGCAATCGAGACCTGGCACACGGGTCGGTTTGGGTCGGGTCATGGGTCAAAACGGGTTCGGGTAAAAACGAGTCGATTACAAATAAGGGTTGTTTTGGCTCGGGCCGAATCGGATTCGGGTTGAAACGGGTCCGGGTCGAAATGGGTTTTGGGTCGGGTCGGGTCAGGTTGGTTAAAAATTGCTTTCTTTAAAAGGGTTGTTTTGATTGTTTGCATACGCGGATAATGAGAATCACACCGAATATATTATAATTTTTTATTGTTTTAAGGTTTCAATTATATTCTCGTCCCGTATTATCGACTCCGCAGCAACGCACGGGTTTCCCACTAGTATCATACAGAGGAAGAACTTTGAGAAGAAAATTATTGAGAAAAAAATGAAAAAGGATGTAAATGCAAGATTTTAAATAGTTTTTTCTTTATTTTATTTATTATTATCTTTAACTAATTAATTATTATAGAGACTATCATTTTTTACATTAATTTTTTTTTTGTCTATACACATCAAAATTATCCTACATACCTTGTAATTTATCTTAAACATCTCGTAATTTAAATTTTTTTTTTTGAAAAAAATATGAATTTTAATAGTAAATTACAAATTTATTGTATTTAGCTATTAAATAAGAAGACTACAAATTAATGATCTGTATAAGTTTAGCAATATACTCTTACAATAAGAAATTATTAAATGAAATAAATAAAACATTATTATTGGTTGAAATTTCTTCTTTTTTTCTTAGGGAGTACGGGGAGCCTTGCGGGGAAGGCGAGCAGTGAGTGTTCACCATGCGGTAACATCGTCGCCAATCCCGGTGAGGATCCGCTAAAAACCCAGCCGCTTTCTTCTTCATCATCTTCTTCTTCTTCCTGCTTTCCAGCAGAAAGCATCACCGGAATTGGAATTTTTCGCCGGAAATCGCTTCTGGAGTCGCTATCTGCTCGCTATATGGTCGATATGCACCTTGTAGCGGAGGTTGGCCGCCATGCCATGCTATTCGATATAGCGTCCGCTATGGACGCTATTGATAACTATGGTCACAACTAAGTGAATTCCACACACAAATAAGTTGTATTATTAAAAAGTGAAGATGAAAAGACACGTTATAATGTGAACAAATTTAATATAGTGTCACGATTATTAGGCCATCTGTAGTCATAAAGCCCTTTGTGGGGCGTTATGCGACACGTGTCGTGCCACGTCACACAGGGGCTTTATGGGGCGTTATATCACTAGAGCCCGTAGTCATAAAGCCCTACCCATCAATACCTAATTATTAATTTTCGTTTTTATTAATTAATTATAAAAACACTAACTAATTTTTGATTGGTCCAAACTTTGAAATCTCCCCCATACTTGGCGCTATATATATCACGCTCCACTATTTTTTTTGTCTCATAAATCCCTTCGTAATGGTGTTTGGGGCTTTATAGGGGCTTTATGTGGATGCATAACGCCCTACTACACATGGTCTTAAAATTAAAAAAAGTACGTATAAACTTTACTTAATATTTACTTAACATTATATCATTTCATGTTAGACTCATTTAAGGATAATGTTAGGACTAGGTTTAGACTCGTCTAAAAATAAAGTTAAGGATTATAATTAGAGTGAAGGGAATGGGTGGAAGATGATGCAAGAAGGGATGAGTGGTGAAGAAAATTGAGCCACTAAACTTGGAAACTTTGTTTCTTCTTTCCCATTTGAAATTTGATTCCTTATTTCTTTCTTTACCAACTATAGCAACCGGCCATTAAAAGAATTTTCTTGTAAGATTAAATGGTTTTATAAAATAATTTGTATGGTTTTGTGGAAACTTTGTAAAAGTAGGTGGTTTGCTACCTTAACAAGTGAATTCACCATATAAATCATGTCGTATTGGAAAACACTAATTAAAATCGGATCAGATTATTAATAACAAGTAAACTGTATATACGTTATATTAAAATATCATACACGATATGTCATTTACTAAATCAATATCATGAAGGATGGTTGGAGCAAATCAACGTAACATATCATAAGCCCGTAACTACAACATGAACAAATGATCAAAAACCTCTTACACATTACCAGGTGTTAAATGAGTTTTTATACGAAGATACTAAAACACACTACCCTAACTCTCTAATAAACACAAGACAGTTAGCACTAAACCATATTTGTTGAAGAAATTAAAGTAACTAAATCAATATTTAAGAATTTAACTTTATTATGCAAAGAACCAAGAAAATTCCATGGTCTAAATTAGGGATGAGCTCGGTACCGACCGGTACCGAACCGGTACTGTTGGTGCACGAATGTCTAAAGCCTGCGTCTTAGTCTTAGTTGTTCATGTATAGGGTCTAGGAATGATATTTATGTATAGTATAGGGGGTTGTTATGTAAATGTTTGGTTTTAATGTCCTGATTTCGCCCCAAATGAAATTGTGTCATTTGGAGCGAAATCACATCTTTCTGATTTCGCCCCAAATGACACAGTGTCATTAGGAGCGAAATCACACCCCCATATATAGTGCTAGTGTTTTCTCATTTGTAACTTCATGTCCACTGTGTAGCCGAACTGCTGCCGAACTTTTTCGTGAAAGATTAATGAGAAAACCAGTTTAAAGTGATCTGCTTCTGTTTCTACTCAATTTCTACTTTGTTTCTACATGTTTGTGTATTTCCGCTGCATAAACAGTAGTATCTAGCTCTGATTGACTCACTTGACTCTCAATAACGGTCCTACAATTGGTATCAGAGCCAGTTATGAGCTAGAATACCAGAAACAAAGCATTTTTACTACATTTTCTGAGTGTTTGGACTTTGCCACAGACAAAATGGACTGAAATTTGGACACATAGTGTAAAATTGTCTATTAATAAACCCTTGAGAATTTCAGATTAAAATACGGCTTAAAACTGGTCAAAAATGCCTCGAAATCTGATTTCGCTCCAGGAGGTGTTTGGTTGATTTCGCTCCAAACATCCTAATTTCGCTCGAGCAGTAGAAGCGAAATCAGTGATTTCGCTCGTAAGTTGTGATTTCGCTCGAGATTTACTCATTGATTTCGCTCCAAAGGTTTCAAGTGCTGATTTCGCTCATAGTGACACCCTGATTTCGCTCCAAAGGGTCACTTTCTGATTTCGCTCCACAGAGCAAAGTTTGATTTCGCTCCAAACCAAACTTAAAGTCTGATTTCGCCTGAAAATTAAACTTCTGATTTCGCTCCTAAAACTGTTTGTTTTTTAAAATCATGGTTTGAGCGTTAAGTCCGTTTTGTTCGTGATAGCGTGTCGGAAACTCAGTCTGTGTTGAAAGTTTTTCGATAAAAGTAACCTGTTTGTCAAAAAGTTAAACATTTTTGGAATTTGTCACTTAAAATGGAACATCAAGATTTTTACAACCTGTTTGCGGGAAGCGGCATGACGGCTACGCAAAGTCCGGCGAGTATAGTTCAAAATGTTAACATGGAGAATGAGCTAGGGACGATGAAAAAGCCACCGAAGCTTATGAGTTTGGACGGATATGCCGGATGGTCAGATCGTTTCAAAAACTGGGTCCAAGCCAACCACTTCGAATGTTGGATGAAAATAGAGAAGAAGTATGTACCACCAGTTGATGGATTGGGATTGGAAAAAGGCATCGGGAGTTTAACAGAAACTGAACAGATTGAGTTCAAGGCTGAGAAGAAGATGGCCAGCATTCTGCAACAGGTCATCAAAGAAGATATTCTTGTTTTACTGCAACATGATGACAACTCTCAGTCGATGTGGCAAGCTTTAAAGCTGAAGTTCCAAGGCAGTGTATCGATGATTAAAAGCAAGAAAGCCTTAATCAAGAAAGAATTTGACATTTTTACCGGGACTAAAGGTGAAACGACAAAGCAGTTAATTGAACGATACTGTCATCTTGTGGTAGAAATGAAACGGTTAGAGATTACAAAGACAAATGAAGAATGGATCGATAAGCTGTGCGATGCACTACCGTATGATGAGTGTGGCACTTACTTAATGATGCTGAAGAATAATTCTGATTTTGTGAATCTCAACCTCAGCTCATTCATCGAGAAGATAGAAGCCCATGAGCTGGAATTGCTGAAAATCAAGAAGATGAACTCAGCAAGTGTGCAACAAGATGCATCTTTGTATTACAAAGGCAACACTCCAGTTTCAACCAATCAAAGTCCAAAGATACAGACGGGTTTTATTGCTGATAACACCTCAAGTGCTTCTTCAAACACTCCTCAATCCAGCAAGTCTTCACCATTCATGAACTTTGAACCAAATGTCAAAGCTCAGGAACAGCCTTCACCTCAAAGCTCTACAAGTTCCAATAATCAGGCATATGTTTCTGGGATGCAGTGCAACATTGCGGTGAATATTAAGAATGGAAACGAGATTACTGAAACAGCCGCAAAACAACACATTGCACTATTTGCTTCCGTTCTAGAGGCTTATGAAGGTTTGGTGGCGGGTAGGATTGGTAATCCCGATATGACAAAGGAGGATTACGACCAAATCGACCCGGAAGAGCTTGAATTGATTGACATAAAGTGGTGCATGGCGAGTTTGGTCAAAAGAGCACAACGTTTCATGGAGATCACAGGCCGGAACAGTCTCTCAGGTCCCGATCAAAAGTTAGGATTCCATAAATCAAAAGTTACCTGCTTTAAATGCAAGGAATGTGGTCATTTCAAGAGAGAATGCCCTAATCGTGAAGTAAACCACCATCAGAACCCGTTCACAAACGATTATTATAGGCAGGCGATCTATCATCGACCTAACCAACAACCAACTGTTCAGAGGCCGCAGATCGAGAACAAACCGGAAAAGGCGCTTATAGTGAATCAAGACGATGAAAAGGTAGCTGAAGGTTTCAGCTGGGATAAATATATCCCCGGAAGCGATGGGCAGGCCATGATGGCGGAATTAGTTGAAGTATCTGAGATGGTGACTGAGCCAGAAATAGTTACTGAAGATGTTGCTGTGGTTGTTGAAGAGGTTTCTGTTGAAAATGTGGTCAATATTGAAGAAATAGCTGCTGAAGTGTATTATTATCAGTCAGAACAGGAGGTATTGGCAAGTTCAATGTAATTGATAATGCCTCCTAAAGTTTTTGAATCTTTTGCAGGTTATTTCGAAGAACCGACAACGGGATCATGTCCAAGATATGAAGAGAAGAAAGAAGTTGTCGAGGAATTGATAGACGTGACGAAAGAGCTGATTGGAGAGGCATTGAAAGACCTAGCTGACAAAGCTCTCATGGGAAAGCTCAAAGAGGTAGACTCAGAACTCGAGAAGTCAAAGTCTATCAGTACTGTGTCGGTCAAACAGGAGTCTGATCAGAAAACTGGAGTCCAGGAGGTCAAAGTGTCTGAGTCTGAATTGAGAGATGTCGGTAAACAAGATGTCAAAGTTGTTTGTGATGAACAGGTTGTGGAAAAAGTCGTTTCAATCCCTGAAACACCATGCCAACAGTATTTACAGCCGTGCATGGAGTGTCTTGAAAAAGACACTAAGTATCAGGAATTGAAACACCATGCTGATACAAGTCAAAGAGGCTTACGATACTCTTTCCAGGTCAATCAAAATGATTCAAAAAGAAAGTGCTGAAAACGACAAAGCAACAAGATTGGCTAAAGCAACACTGTTTGATAAACAAATTGAGGTTAATTTTCATTTAGACACGATTGCTTCACTTAAAAAAGAGCTTGAATTGACTAAAATTGAAAATGATTGGATTGATAAAAAGTTGATGAGTTATGTGGCTTCATCTTATGTTCTCGAACAGATTGTCCCACAGCAGCCACATGATGCACCAGTCTTTAAGAGCGTTCCACCCCCAATGTGGAATCATTATACGCAAAAATATCCAGATGGGGTGGAAGCTGCTTTGAATCTCAAACTGAGATCGATTGAGGATGATTTGCCTGAAAGCATAGATGTCACTTTCTCTCCATCTGACACCGACAATGAATCACAGGTTATCAAAATAGTTGTCGATCAGGTGTTGGATGAGGAGAGTGATAAATCTGAAAAGTCTTAATCTGAAAAGGTTGTTAGTGATTCTGAAGATGAGGGTAATTTCTTAGATCGGTTCATATCGAAATCGGACAAGAGTGCGAATGATGATCCGATTATGGTGGTATACACTATGATTGGATCAGACAAACTTTATTCCGATTTCGAGTATCCTCTTCAGAATGTGAAGATTGAGAATGTTGAAAAAGTGTTTAAGCTGGTTGAAATAAACATTAATGAGGTTAATAACAATGAATTCTTTTCAAAACCTAAAAAATCATTTGTTACATCACGTTCTACAAGTTCGGGAAAGAAAGAAGGGGATGGTAAAGGTAATAACAAGAAAAACAATTTTAAAAACAAAGGAATCGGTTTTGAGAAGAAAACGGCTAAGCAGGTGTTTAAGCCGAAAGAGAAGATGAATGATATTTTTGTCGCTGGTCCAAGTGTAGATGATGAAAAGGATTATATTTTTAGTGAAAAGGCTGTGGACGATTTCAATGCAGCGAAAAAGTTGAAAGAAGAGACAGTCAAATCAACTTTTGTCGAATATGACAAAAGGGTGTGCTATCGCTGTAGTGAAATCGGGCACATGGCGAAACAATGTAAGAAAGTGATTGAGAAACCTGTTTTTTGTAAAACCAATTGTTCAAAAACCAAGTGTTCAAAAACAAATTGTTCATAAACCACCTGTTCAAAAACCAATCGTTCAAAAACCTCGACCAAAATCACCAATTGATACAAAAGGTAAAAAGCCAATGGTTTCTCCAGTTCGCATTTTAAAGAGAGGTGAATCTTTGAAGTCGGAAGATAAGCCGAAATCGACTTTCGAGGTTGGCGAATCTTCCAAGTCTCGCAAGACTTCAAAAATTTACCCAAAAATAAAAATTTTTGAAAACCAATCTTGGGTCGCGAAGTCGAAACCATCTGTTGAGGTCAAAAAGATGGAGAATGCTTTGAAAATTGAATCAAATGTTTTTAAAGATGACGTTGTTGAGTTTAAAAATGAACTTGATAAATTTCTTTCTGATTTTCCCCAAATAAACAATAAAGTAAAATCAATTGTGAAAGAAGAGGTTCCTAATGTCACATTTAACTTTCCAAAAACAGTTGAGAAGTGTGATGTAGTGTTCGGCAGTGTGTCTGAGGTTAAGAAATCATGGGCTTCATTGTTTGAATAAGTTGATTTGATGTTTGCAGGGGCTGCCCAAGTCTATATTGTCAAAGTGGATTATGGATAGCGGTGCTTCAAGGCATATGACTGGGACGCTAGCCCTTCTCTACGACGTCAAATCCATAAATGGAAGCTATGTGGGATTTGCTGGGAATCAAGGCGGGAGAATCGTTGGACAGGGAACGTTGTCAAATGGGGTGATTTCTTTCGACAAAGTGAACTATATAGTAGAATTAGAAAACAACTTACTCAGTATTTCGCAAATTTGTGATAAAGCTTTCAGTGTACATTTTACGAAAACAGAATGTGTGGTTTTGAAACCATGGTTTAAAATCCATGATGAGATGGTGTTGTTGCGCGCTCTGCGGGATAACGACCTTTATATTCTTGATATGAGCGTCCCAACACCAACAACTCATCAGAAACAATGTTTTGTGTCAAAGTCAAAAGCGGCGGAAAAATAGTCGATAATGTGGCATCGTAAGATGGGCCACATTCATGTTCGCAAAATGAACTTTTTAGTATACAATGATTTGGTAGATGGTGTAAATCTAATGAATTTTCACTTGAATGATGATTGTGTAGCGTGTAAAAAGGGGAAGCAGACTCGGAAGTCACACCCACCGAAGATCCTCAACGTAAAGATTACACATGGATCTCTTCGGGCCTGTCAACGTAAAGAGCATCAGCGGAGACTTGTATTGCCTGGTGGTGACTGATGAATTTACGATATTCTCGTAGGTCGTGTGCTTAGAAAGAAAAGATCAAACTTTTGAGTCATTGATGGTGTTATTCAAGAAGATGGAAACGGTGTATAAGCTGCCGATCCGAAGGATTCGTAGTGACAACGAAACGGAATTTAAAAACAACAAAATGTACGAGTTTTGCAATGAGAAGGGAATTCTTCATGAATTCAGTGCGTCGTACACACCACAACAGAACGGCGTTGCTGAACGAAAGAATCAGACTCTAATAGAGACAGCTCGCACAATGTTAGCCGATTCCAAACTACCAATCTTCTTCTGGAGCGAAGCAGTATCTGCAGCCTGCTACACGTTGAATCGTGTTCTTACTGTCAAGAAGTACAAAAAGACATGCTTTGAGCTGCTGCACCGATATAAGCCAAATCTTGAATTTCTGGAGCCATTTGGGTCTCCTTGCACGTTTATTGATGAAAACGGTAAATTTGGCGCTAAATCAAATGAGGGTTTCTTTGTAGGTTACGCAAGCCCACTGAAGAGCGTGTTTGTACCATGCCTGGGGAAAGTGATTCAAGTCCAGCATGTGGATTGTCAGAAGCATACTCCATCACCACAACTTCCCGGACAAAGATTCCTGTTCGATTACGATAAGCTCTGGGAGTCGTTTCAACTACCGGTTCAGCCGAGTGACGAGGAACTAGCACTTCTGTACCAGTATCAGCAACATATGCCACAGGAGCAAGTGTCTAGACCACTAGTAGTTCCTCAACCCACCGGGGGTACTCACGATGATGAAGCAGGACCGAGTGGAACAGCTCACGAACCACCAGAGGAACCGGCTCCAACATTTGATAATTCTGACGTCTCAGAGGAGGAATTTACTCCGACCTTTGACGAGGAGCCAAATGTTACTTCGCAGGAAGCTGAGGATCAAACCGTTGATCTTGATATATCGAACTTGCAATCGGAAGTTATTGTGCTTGACACTGCTATGCCTAGGACTTTGTCTTACCATCCGTCAGAGCAAATAATTGGTGACCTGCAAAGTGGTGTCAAAACCCGAGACCAAATAAACCGAGCTCTTACATGTTTCTATTCTTCTATTGCTGATTTACAAAAAAGAATTCTCATTAAAGTGTTTTATTTCGCAGATCGAGCCCAGAACCTACAAAGAGGCGTTAACTGAGGATAGCTGGGTGAATGCGATGCAGGAGGAGCTGCAACAATTTGAAAAGCTGGGTGTATGGAGGCTCGTTGATCTACCTGAAAATCAAAAGTTAATAAAAACAAAGTGGGTTTTTAAGTGTAAACGGGATGATAGAGATGTCGTGGTGAGAAACAAAGCGCGACTAGTGGTACAAGGATTTAGTCAACAAGAAGGCATCGACTACGATGAAGTTTATGCGCCGGTTGCCAGACTCGAGGCAATTCGAATCTTTCTAGCCTTCGCGTCATGGAAAGACTTTAAAGTGTACCAGCTGGACGTCAAATCTGCCTTCCTTTACGGAAAAATCAAAGAAGAAGTGTATGTGGGGCAACCGCCGGGGTTCACAGATCCACTGCACAAAAACAATGTGTATCTACTGGACAAAGCGCTTTACGGACTTCACCAGGCCCCGAGAGCCTGGTACGAGACGCTTTCCCAATACTTGTTGGCCAACGGGTTCACAAGAGGGATAGTAGACAACACTTTGTTCACCAGGGAAGAGGCAGGCCACTTGTTGATCGTGCAGATGTATGTTGACGATATCATTTTCGGTTCCACCAACGACGACCTGTGTAAAGAATTTGAGAAAGTGATGAAGAAAAAGTTTGAGATGAGTTCGATGGGGGAGATGAAGTTCTTCCTCGGGCTGCAGGTGGAGCAAATGCCAGATGGAATCTTCATTCACCAAACGAAGTATGTGAAGGACGTGCTTGACAAGTTTGATATGACTGAATGCAGTCCTGCATCAACCCCCCTTGCACAGAATCATGGGATTTGTCCAGACGAAAATGGAGTGAAAATGGACGAGACACTGTACCGATCAATCATTGGATCTCTGATGTATCTCACGGCTTCCCGTCCAGACATCATGTACCCGACATGCCTCTGTGCCAGATATCAGTCGAATCCAAAGCAGTCACACCTGACCATTGTGAAACGTATCTTACGGTATTTGAAAGGCTGCCCAAGCATCGGCTTGTGGTATCCTCGATCGGGTGACTTTTCTTTATCAAGTTTCGCTGATTCTAACTTTGGAAGCTGCAAGCAGAACGCAAAGTCCACCACTGCTGGGTGTCAGTTCTTCGGAACTCGACCCGTCACCTGGCAGTGAAAGAAACAAACCGCAGTGGCGCTCTATACATGCGAGGCTGAATACGTTTCAGCCTCCAGCTGTTGTTCGCAGATCCTTTGGATGCAACAGCAGATGCGCGACTTCGGTTTGCAGTTCTTAGATACGCCGATCTATGTGGACAATGAAGCAGCTATAAACATTACGAAAAATCCGGTTCACCATTCTAAAACGAAACATATTGAAATCCGTCACCACTTTATCCGTGATTATCACGAGAAAAAGTTAATTCGGATTGAGCATTTGCACACCGATGATCAGAAAGCGGATTTTTACACAAAACCCTTTGACAAAAAGAGATTTTGTTATCTTTTGAAATTAAACGGGATGAAAAATCTGCAATCTGGGAGGGTAATAGAATGTGAAGCCGAGTTGGGCGGCGATCTGACGTGAACCATTTTGTGTTGTCAACTTTGTTTGTACAGTTTATTTTCTGCTTTTCGATAAAAACAAAAACACAAAAATATGTTTTTCTTTTTAGGGGGAGAAATTCGTAGAAAAATACAAAAACATGATAAAATACAAAAATCTAAAAACATTAGAAAAACTTGAAAAAAGAGCTTGTGTAGAATAGGGGAAATGATAGTACATCAGCTAGACGGGCACAGTACGTTAAAGAATTGTAACGTTTAAAAATGCAATTAAGCAGTCTTGCTAAAGATGTGCCGATAGGTTTTTGCAAAATCAGTAGATCAGTTTGGGATATAAACCTAAAATTTACTTGCGTTTACATGGGGAACACCTCCAGGATATATGGGTAACCCCCGAAATCTTGTTTGAAAGGTCCTGTATTCTGAGATACTAGGTCTTTATGCTTAGTGATATCTGGGGTATTATCCCGGGACTTCTGCTGTATGGAAATACTGACCTAGTCCCCGGATAATGCTTTACGCATTGCTTTACTCGTAAAGCCTCCCCTCAGCATACAAAATGATTAAACGTTGCAAAATGTCAAATCATGTGCTGTTGTAAAAAAGATTCCCTAAAGGGAACCCACCGTAGAGTCGAAGCCGTCATCACTCTGCGTATACGGAAGTATCGACCTGAGCTCTCACGGCCCTCGCACATCACCCCATTACAGATATCATCTAGGTATATTCACCTGTAAGACTGAATATTGGGATCTGGATATGGGAGTATATACTGAGGTGGGACACATGTAGAGGTTTAAGTCTTAAAACAACTAATTCTGTATCCCGGGCAGATTGAAAGTTTTGTGAGAATTTAAGAGGACCAGTATATCGACAATCTACGCGAATTGTTTAAGGCTTGGTATGTAATAATAGCTTAACGGTGCTTGTGTCTTGTCGGCAGCTGATATGATCCCCTAATGTAGGACCGGTTTTGACACCGTTCGATTGCGTAACGAACATTCGACGTGCGGAATCCGTGAACGTGCATGACCGAACACACAATAACGTACGAGAACCGTGATTTTATTGAAGAATATGACGCGTACAATGCAAAAATCACGTAGAGAGTACTTTCTCTCTCTAGACTTTCTCTCTCTAAACTTGAATCTCCAAATCTCCAAAATAAGTCAAAAGTCTTTACATTAACACTATAACACCCTATTTATAGGCCAAGGCTTTTAATGAAACTTTTCATTAATTACAAGATTGCCACCTTGACTTTTGACTAGATATAATACTTTAAAGACTTGATTTCTTCGGTTTCTTGCTACGGCTCGGATTGACGAAGGCGATAGACATTAATGCACTAACACCTAACACGCTCACAAAAAGATTGTGTGTACAGTTTTCAGTTTACCCTGTTAAAAATCCAAAAAGATTTTAGTTTCTCATCTTATTTTCGACAACCGACGTTGGGAATCAGACGATCAAAGCTTTGTGCAGATCATGTCTGTGATTGATGAGGGTTGGGTAAGCAGGAGATTCTTAGACTGCGATTGGTACATGTTTGAAGTTTGAAAAAGTGTTTGAAAGTGCAAAATGTTCAAAAGTTCATTAAGTTGAACTATTTTCAGAACGAAAAGTCAGAGTACTTCATAAACTGGTCAACCATGGTCATTAACTTGGACTTGGTAGGTCAAACAGTTGACCAAGGTCATTAACTTGGACTTGGTTAAATGGTGTGTCGGTGTATAATCAGAAATTGCTAAAAAGTTGAAATTTTGAAAACAATAATTCTGAATTCGCTCCTAATTGAACTATAACCTGATTTCGCTCCTAGATGCTATCAAAGCTGATTTCGCTTGTAGCTTTCTATTTGATTTCGCTCAAGAGACACTCAATGACACTTCGAGCGAAATCAGACAGAGTATAAAAGCCATCTGATTTCGCTCATAACTCACTCTTCACATTCCGCTCTTAAGTTTTTCTCTCTGGCAAATCTTGAGCGAAACCCTAAATTGTTGTGTTCTAAACGATTTGCTGCCCGTTTTCCATCAGATCTTGTTGTTATCTTAATTAGTGATCATGGGCAAGGTAGTTTGAGTCATAAGTGTCAGATATCATGTATTAATTGTGCAGTCGGCAACTGTTGATGAACAAAACTTAGTTTTTAGGGTTTTAAATGATAAATTTGTACAATAAAACAAATATATGTTGTCGTCTCATAGTGTAGATCATGTATTTGGGTGTTGATTGTATCAGATTTGTTGTTAATTGTTGTTTGTCGGAACAAAGGATATGCAGACTTAGATCTAGGGTTTGTTCAGGGTTAAAAGTGGAATTAAAAACATACCCTAGTGTCGGAATCATCAGTTTAACACGTTAACATAATCAATTTTATCATTCAATGAGTTTTGAGAGTGTCAATCTGATTTCGCCCCAAATTGAAGTATAAGGTGATTTCGCTCCAAAGCGGATGTCCTGATTCCGCTTCTATGTGTCCATGTGATGTTTTAGTGATTCCGCCCCAAACTGTGTTAACCTGATTCCGCTTTTGAGCACATGTTGTGATTTCGCTTCTAGTGCACATCTTTGATTCCGCTCTTAAATCAGTTTAATCTAATTTCGCTCCTGATGCATGTTATGTGATTTCGCTCCTAACATGCTTAGTGTGATTTCGCTTGTAATTTCATTTGAAAGTGTTTGTTGTTGAAATTTCTAAGTGATTGATTATTGTATGTTGTTTTTGATGTGCAGGGTTCAAGTGTGATCTTTGATCCTCTTCACAACAGCTGTTGTGACTTGGATGTGCAGAAAAATACTGAATTGGCTAAGTTTAGCAGCATCTTGGAGTTCATGGGTTGTATTCCTATTCAAAAGGCCTTGACAGCTCAACGACCATTGTACAAGTCACATATTAAGCAGTTCTGGAAGCATTCAACGTATAATGAGGCCAACAAAACAATTCAATCAATTGTGAAGGTGAATAATGAGAAGAAGGAAATTGTGATTACTGAGGCGCTCATTTGTGAAGTTGTGAATTTTCCGGACGATGCAGAGTCGCCAACAAGATTTCCAGAACGAATGGTAAAGGGTTGCATGCTGATGGGTTATCTGGGTGCATTGAATGTTGGAAACTATTTGAAGTCAAAATTCTAGAAACCCTACAAGTTCATTATTCACTGTATATTGATGTCACTGAGCCATACTAAGGGAAGTTATGATACAATGCGTGATTATCAGATGAACATGGTCACTGCTTTGGTGTTGAACAAGAAATATAACTTCTCGCATATTGTTTTTCACTATATGGCTGAGAATATTACTACAAAGAGCAAGACTTGGATGTATCCAAGATTTGTACAGATGATGATCGATCATGCTTATCCAGAGATTGAACGTGATTTAGAGAATGATCTGTTAGTGCAATCACACATGAGCAATGATTCGCTAAAGGAACTTGCAAGATACCACCCAAATCACCCTGAACCAAAGATTGGTGCTGAATTCTTCGGATATATAAAGGATGTGAATTATGTTGATCCTGATCCAGCTGATCATCAAAACTGGAGAAACGAAGAAGAAATGAAGGAAGTAGCCTATGCTGAAGAGCTAAAAACTCTTGTGGAGTTCAAAAACACAAGAAATGATTGGTTTGTCAAAGAAACAAGGAGGAGATGCTAAAAGGTTACCCCTAAAGTACAAGAGGGCGAGGGATCTTCATCACAACCAAAGAAAAAGCAAAAGAAAGTGACAAAGACATTATTGGTTGATGAACCTGAGGAAGATGAGCCAGTTGTAACTGTGGAAGAAGATCCGTATAATGTTGATGAAAATTTGATGTTTAATGTTGATGTTTTAGATACTGAACAAGCTGTTAATGTAGAAGCTCAGAAAGAGAAGGTTATTAACGATATTGAAGGTGATGATGTTGATAAAGATACTACAAGTTCCTCGAGTTCTTCAGAAGATGAAGTAGACGAAGCTGAACGTTTAAGAAGAATTCAGGAAGCAATAGAGAAAGAGAATTGTTGAGAAAGAGGAAGAGGCAAGAGAAAGAAGATGCTCCATATGTGCCATCCCCACAACATGTTTCTGATTCGCAATCTCCTTCAAGTGGCAGAAAGAAAGCCGGGGCAAGAAAGAAAGTTGTATCTCCAAAGTTCCGAAAAGTTACTCCAAAGATTTCAAAGCCGAAGATCGTCTTAAAGAAGAAACCTTCCAAAGAAACCAGTAAATCACCAACACCACCACATGAGCCAACACCACACCAATCACCAATCCAATCACCTTCACGACAACCTACACCTCCACAATAACCTTTACCACCAAAACAACCAACACCACCCAGACAACTATCACCTATACATCTTTCACCACTACATCTTTCACCACCACAACAACAAACCTTATTCACATTGCAAGAAATCTTTCAAACACCACCACTCACCCAAATTCAACTAACACCTGGTTCTACTGGGCACAAAGGTCTTCATATTCCTCATGATACTCTTGAAGATATTGGAGATTTCGGCTTTGCAAATGATGAACAAGTTAAGAAGATGGAAAAGAAGATGGATGAAGTGTTGGATGAAAACAAAAAGTTAGCTGCTGAGAACAAGAAAGTTTCTGATCGTGAGAAAATTCTTGAGATGCGTGTGAAGAGACTGGAGACTGATAACAAAGAATTGTTGAAGAAGATTGACACTGATCAATCAGAGATTGATATCTTGAAAGTGCGAGTTGCTGAACTTGAAGAAGAAAAAGCTCGAAGAGATGAACAGAACGAATACTTCAAGATGAAAAACAAAGAGCTAGAAGCGGCGAAAGCATTTAGAGAGCATAAGTTCTATATGTTAAACAAAGTTGTTGAAAGTATGCTCGGAACGTCAGTTGAACAAAAGTTTGAAGAGATACAAGTTGAAGAACTCAGGGCAAAACGCCAAGCTGATATTGATGAATAAATGAAAGATAAAGGTAAAGGCGTTGAAGGTAGTTCAGCAGTGACAGAGAGATCAATTGTTCCTTCCTTGGTTGTTGAGAATCCTGAACCTATAACTGCTATATCTGGTCTTTTTGAGGAAGAAACACATCTTGAAGAACTAGTTGGTGATCATGATGAAGAAGATGATGATGATGATGAGGATGACGAGGAAGATGACGATGATGAGAAAGTCTTTTCAGCGAGCAGTCATGGTTCTGATAACGACGATGACGATGCTCAAGGTGGTATGGGTATAAAAGTGACTGAAGCTTCCACTGAAAGAACTGTTGATGATTTTCTAAATGATTTTGTGAATGAAGAATCAGGGGGAGCTGAAGGAAAGGGGGAGTCTGGTGATGCTCAGAATGTTCAACATGCCGAGAAGTTAATTTTGAGATTAGATACTTATCGGGAAAAAGGTGAACATTTTCATACGTACACATTGGAAACGATTAAAGAAATGACCCATATGGTGAATCCTGATTTCAAGTTTGACTTTGAAGAAGAATTAAATGCGTTCGACATCAACCACCAGCCTGAATACGAGTATAAGTATGTTGAGGATGCTGACATTTACGACAGAGTTGAGGTTGAGGATTGGACAGATGATGAGAGTGTTAGTGAAGATACTTCTCAGTTGCCTATGCTGATGGAGTTCTTTACAGAAGAAAATCGGGATGAGTTGAGAAGAAAAGTTGCTGAAATCTTAAAAGATAAGAACTTTGATGGCACTCCCAAAGATATGGAAAAGGAAGAACGGAAAAAGTGGTTTAAAGATAGTCACGAGAGGAAGTTCAAAAGACCGTTGAAGTATTATTAACAAGATCGAAGTGTGTCGCTCGGTGACATCATTAGCTGGGGTTTCTTACCTCATGTTAATGCATATGCTATCAGGAGAGAGTGCGGGGTGCAGTACTTTGAACGTTTATATGACATAATGTCATTACCATGGTGGGATGTGGAGGAGCTATCTAAAGTTAGAACTTTAGGATATCCAGTTCGTAAGAATGATATTCCGATGTGGGGGTATATAAAGTTTGAATCGTTGAAAGAGTTTCGACACTGGAAGCCACATTACCCTAAGAGAGTGCAGAGGGTAAATCCGGAAACAGGGGTTGAAGAAACGATACTTAATGTGAAAAAGCCGAAGACAATGAAGACTATCCCAGTGCCACCAATGGAGCAGGATTTCTATAAAGGATTCTTGGGCTGGGTATATAGTTACATTTCAACTGAGGCTGTCATTACTTATCGAGCAGGAAGTGAGTTAAGAGAGATGCATGTGTATGACCCAATGTGGCTTGTGAATTGCTCTGCTAAGGATATTGAATGTCTATTCATAAACAAGATCCACTATCAGGCTGAAGATAAAGAGCAGGCTATGCGGTTTCAACGTGTTGCTACTCTTTGCTTTCAAAAAGGTATAAACACTGAAAGTAAATGGAAGTCATCTTGGTGGTCACTCGATGAAAAAATGAAAAGGAAAGCTGAACGTGAACGTCGAAAGCTTGAAGAAAAGAGAGGAAAGTGGATGAACATTCAAGCTGAAGAAGAGAAGAAAAGAAAGAAAGAGAATGACCGAGTAAGTAACTTGCTTAGGAGGAAGCCTAAGTCAAGGGAAGAAACGTTCAGAGCTGTCTGAAGACCCGAAGACAAGACTGAAGACTGTGGCTGTATCCAAGGGGGAGTTTGTTGGTGCATGAATGTCTAAAGCCTACGTCTTAGTCTTAGTTGTTCATGTATAAGGTCTAGGAATGATATTTATCTATAGTATAGGGGGTTGTTATGTAAATGTTTGGTTTTAATGTCCTGATTTCGCCCCCAAATGACATTGTGTCATTTGGAGCGAAATTACTTCTTTCTGATTTCGCCCCAAATGACACAGTGTCATTAGGAGCGAAATCACACCCCCTATATATAGTGTTAGTGTTTTCTCATTTGTAACTTCATGTCCACTGTGTAGCCGAACTGCTGCCGAACTTTCTCGTGAAAGATTAATGAGAAAACCAGTTTAAAGTGATCTGCTTCTGTTTCTACTCAATTTCTACTTTGTTTCTACCTGTTTGTGTATTTCCGCTGCATAAACAGTAGTATCTGGCTCTGATTGACTCACTTGACTGTCAATAATGGTCCTACAGGTACTGGAACCGAAAGTACCTGTAACACCTCAAAATTTTGCGTCCTATAATGTATTGACACGTGTCATAAATATACACGTGATAATAAATGCTAAATGAGGACTAAAGTTGACAAACATAGAAAGTATGTGGATCCGAGGGTTCAAAATGTCAACAAAGGATGAATATACTGTACAGTAACCCTAAATGATGCTTGTACCTTCAAACGAATAAATCATGGATCGTACGGAACGAAATGTGGAAGAAAGTGGGAAATTACAAACTACAGGGGTTAAATGTGTCAACATGTTTAAGTTATACCTCTGAGTGACCCTTTAACAAACCCGAGGCTTTGTAATGGTAAATTACGCTCACTAGAATATACGATATAAATTTCGCAAAGTTCCGTTTTAAAACGAGAAAGTTATGATCAAATTCGTATGCGAGGGGTTAAAAGCATCAACATTGAAAGTTAGGAATTTTCGGGTAGTAATAAACTAACCAAGGACTTAACGGCGCGGGTAAAAGTCACGAGGCCCTTATACGTAAATAAAAGAGGCCCAAAACGCAAAGTTACCCCTTCGAAACGCCAAAGGCCAACAGTAATAATTGAAAAAGATTTGAAAATCTTGCAAACAGGTCTCAGGCGGGCCGCAAAAAAGTAGCAAGGGGCTTTACGCGGGCCGCGCTGACAGTAAAGATATGGGCTCTGACATTAGGATTCGGCATGGATTGCCTGCGCAAGTGTGTAACCTGTTTTGACATGGATTGCCTGCGCAAGTGTCTATGCTAAAGGAATCCAGATGTTTGAAGAAGGGATGTGTCATTTATATGGCACAGGTGACCATTGGTGAGGATAAACCCAAGATTGAAGACATCCCAGTCATCTTTGACTATCCTGAAGTTTTCCGGGAAGAACTGCCTGCTTTGCCACCAGATAGGCAAGTGGAATTCAGTATCGACATCATTCCAGGAGCAGCGCGTATTGTAAGAGCACCTTATAGATTGGCACCCACGGAAATGAAAGAATTGAGAACGCAGCTAGATGATCTGCTAGCCAAAGGTTTTGTTAGACCTAGTTCGTCTCCTTGGGGAGCGCCAATCTTGTTCGTCAAGAAGAAAGATGGTTCGATGCGTCTGTGCATCGATTATCGTGAGCTTAATAAGGTTACAATCAAGAATAGGTATCCTTTGCCCAGGATCGACGATCTGTTCGATCAGTTGCAAGGAGCAAGCTACTTTTCCAAAATTGATCTAAGGTCATGCTACCATCAATTGAAGGTCAAGGACGAAGATGTGCACAAGACTGCATTTAGGACTCGTTATGGTCATTTTGAGTTCCTAGTGATGCCTTTTGGGCTCACTAATGCACCTGCCGCATTTATGGATCTCATGAATCGCGTCTGCAAGCCGTATTTGGATAAATTTGTCATTGTCTTCATCGATGACATCCTCATATACTCAAAAAGTCAAGCTGACCATGAGAAGCATCTTCGATGTATTCTTAAACTGCTTTATCAAGAAAAGCTTTACGCCAAATTCTCTAAATGTGAATTTTGGCTACGAGAAGTCCAATTCCTTGGACATGTAGTCAGTGAGCGTGGTATCCAAGTGGATCCCGCCAAGGTTGAAGCCGTCATGAATTGGCAGGAGCCGAAGACGCCTACAGAGATTCGGAGTTTCCTAGGTCTAGCAGGATACTACAGACGCTTCATCAAAAATTTCTCAAGAATTGCTGCACCCCTAACTTCTTTAACTAGAAATAATATAAAGTCTAATTGGGGCCCTAAGCAGCAAGAAGCGTTTGACATCCTTAAACAGAAGCTAAGCAATGCTCCTGTGTTGACATTGCCGGAAGGAATGGAAGAATTTGTAGTATATTGTGATGCATCGCACACCGGGATGGGTTGTGTGCTTATGCAGAGAGGCAAGGTGATTGCCTATGCTTCACGACAGTTGAAAGTGCATGAAAAGAATTACACCACCCATGACTTGGAGTTGGGTGCCGTTGTATTTGCACTAAAGCTATGGAGGCATTATTTGTATGGCATTAAATTTGTGATCTATTCTGATCACAAAAGCCTTCAGCATCTGTTCAAGCAGAAAGATTTGAATATGAGGCAGCGACGTTGGATGGAAACTCTGAACGATTATGACTGTGAAATAAGATACCATCCAGGCAAGGCCAACGTAGTCGCAGATGCCTTGAGCAGAAAAGAAAGAGTGAAACCAATAAGGATCAATGCCAAGAGCATTGAAATCAAGAACAGTCTGAATGAACGATTGTTAGCTGCACAGAAGGAAGCTGTGTCAGAAGCTAACTATCCTAACGAAAAGCTAGGAGTAACTGAAGAACAGTTATCCTATGGCAAAGACGGAATTCTGAGATTAAATGGAAGGATATGGGTTCCTGTTTTTGGAGGTCTTCGTGACGTTATCCTTCAGGAATCCCACAGTTCCTGATATTCCGTTCATCCTGGAGCGGACAAGATGTACCAGGATTTGAAGGCAAACTTTTGGTGGATAGGCTCGAAGAAGTCTATAGCCACCTATGTAGCAAAGTGTTTGACTTGTGTGCAAGTAAAAGCTGAACATCAAAAGCCGTCGGGCTTGCTGCAATAGCATGAACTTCCCGAGTGGAAGTGGGAAATGGTGACGATGGATTTCATCACCAAGCTGCCAAAGACAAGGAAAGGAAATGATACAATATGGATAATAGTTGATAGACTGACTAAGTCAGCACATTTCCTACCCATCAAGGAGACTTATAGCTCCGACATGTTGGCACAATTGTACATCGACAAGATTGTATCTCTGCACGGAGTACCCGTGGCTATTATTTCGGATAGGGATACCAGGTACACGTCACACTTTTGGAAAAGTTTCCAACAGTCTTTGGGCACGCTCTTAAACTTCAGTACGGCTTACCACCCTCAGACAGATGGACAGAGTGAGCGTACAATCCAAACGTTGGAAGACATGCTTCGTGCATGTGCGATCGACTTAGGTGGTAGTTGGGATACCCACCTACCATTGGTCGAGTTCTCCTATAACAACAGCTACCATACGAGCATTAAGGCTGCACCTTTTGAAGCCCTATATGGTAGAAAGTGTAGAACGCCCGTTTGTTGGGCAGAAGTTGGAGATGTCCAGATGACAGGACCTGATATAATATTTGAAACAATGGACAAGATTGTCCAAATTCGCGATCGATTGAAAGCTGCCCGAGATAGGCAGAAAAGCTACGCAGATTTGAAGCGTAAGCCTTTCAATTTCGAAGTAGGCGACAAAGTATTGCTTAAGGTATCGCCCTGGAAGGGGGTGATGCGATTTGCAAGTTAAGCCCGAGATATATTGGACCCTTCGAGGTAATCGAACGTGTCGGATCGGTTGCCTACAAATTAAACTTACCGGAAGAGCTCAGTGGTATCCACAATGTGTTCCACATCTGTAATCTGAAGAAGTGTTTCGCTGATGAATCACTAGTTATACCGCATACAGATGTACACATCGATGAGAGCTTAAAGTTCGTTGAAAAACCTGTGTCGATCAAGGATCGACAGGTTAAGAAGCTTTGCAGGAAGTATATACCGACTGTGAAGGTAAAATGGGATGCCCGTAGAGGTCCCGAGTACACGTGGGAAGTAGAATCCATGATGCAAGAAAAGTACCCTCATTTGTTTCAATAAATCTCGAGGTCGAGATTTATTTTAAAGGGGTGAGGATGTAACACCTCAAAATTTTGCGTCCTATAATGTATTGACACGTGTCATAAGTTTACACGTGATAATAAATGCTAAATGAGGACTAAAGTTGACAAACATAGAAAGTATGTGGATCCGAGGGTTCAAAATGTCAACAAAGGATAAATATACTGTATAGTAACCCTAAATGATGCTCGTACCTTCAAACGAATAAATCATGGATCGTACGGAACGAAATCTGGAAAAAAGTGGGAAATTACAAACTACAGGGGTTAAATGTGTCAACATGTTTAAGTTATACCTCTGAGTGACCCTTTAACAAACCCGAGGCTTTGTAATGGTAAATTACGCTCACTAGAATATACGATATAAATTTCGCAAAGTTCCGTTTTAAAACGAGAAAGTTATGATCAAATTCGTATGCGAGGGGATAAAGCGTCAACATTGAAAGTTAGGACTTTTCGGGTAGTAATAAACTAACCAAGGACTTAACGGCGTGGGTAAAAGTCACGAGGCCCTTATACGTAAATAAAAGAGGCCCAAAACGCAAAGTTACCCCTTCGAAACGCCAAAGGCCAACAGTAATAATTGAAAAAGATTTGAAAATCTTGCAAACAGGTCTCAGGCGGGCCGCGAAAAAGTAGCAAGGGGCTTTACGCGGGCCGCGCTGACAGTAAAGATATGGGCTCTGACATTAGGATTCAGGCGGGCCGCGTAAAGGTTGCATGATCATGGACGCGGGCCGCGTGAGCCTTCCAGATGCAGAAAAGTCGGACAGAAGCACTGTTTGCTGTTTTAACCGACTTAGGAGCAATTATGAGCAGCATGAGCGCCCCTAAACGTCCCCTAGCACTCAGGGACAGTTGTTGATCATCTAGAAACACTTGTAGGCATTGTTTTAATGATCTTATGCTTCCAATTTCACTATAAAAGGCCATGAAGTGCACACTTAGTAAACACACCTCAAACTGCCTTCTTGATCACTTCTGGAGCTCAAGAATACTCTCTTAGCATCTCTGGTCGTGTACTTAACTTCTGTAAGTGTGCTTAACCCTTTGTGGTTTAGTTTTTTGCTTAGATATAGCTTAAAAGTCAATCCGTCGTAATTAACGATTGACTTAACGGTTAATCACAAATGGTCCAGTGATTAATCGAAACAAAGGTCTATATGTTGGTAATCATGTGGGCATTAAACCCTTAAAAGGGCACCCTCTGATTCCCACTCTAACTAGTCCAAATGTCGGGTCAAAGTTGCTTAGAAAAAGTCAACAGAATGCTAACTTTCGATTTTATGCATAATCAGTAATGTAGATGGTGTGTAACCTGTTTTGACACTCATATAACATGATAATAAGTATTATAACTGGTCTAAGCTTGTTTGATTCGACCATTTACTGTTTTGACCCGGTTCGGAACCGAAAGTCGCAAAACTTTGACTTTTGCTTTGACTTCAGTTCTGACCCGTTATGGTATGATTTAGATATGCCTTAGGACTCTCTTAGGACCAGGTTACATGATGGTATAACCCTCTGTGGCCGGTTCGTTGTTTGTCCGAGTCTTTTGCACATTTCCGTTATATGCTTAAAAGTTGACCATAATGCCCTTTTAACTTTAAAACGAGAATTTTGGACATGTGAAAGGACAATAACCTTAGTTACTGATTTCTAAGCATGTCCCTAAAATTTCATGTCAATTCGAGGTCTAGAATAGGAGTTATGCTAAATAGCGCGATTACGCAAACTTTAGTAATTTAACGGCGCAATTAGCATAAAACCTATCTAAACCCAAATTTCGAAACCAAGCCTTTTACACACTGATGTAAAATAATATTTTGGGATTTTTAAAGATTTTTAATTATTTTAACCTGCTCATAACCTGCGGTTATGGCATTGATTCGGTAAATACCGAATATACCCTTTTCGGACGTAAAAAGAGTTCTATATGGTATTTTGACCCGAATCCAGTTGCTACTGATTTTAAATAATAAATAAAGTATTTTGAACTTTATAACCTGTTCGGGAAACTCAGATTCCTGTAGAACTCGGAAATCTCTTTTATAATCTTTAAAATGACCAAAATACCCCTACGGGGCGTATATTGGGATTAAACTCGTTATGGGCATAATGGAAGGTATCCTACTGATACCACAACCTCTTTAGAGCATATTAACTTAGGAAACCTATGTAGGACTCTTACGGTTACCCGTTACGCCTTTTACGCGTACGGTTCGGTTTATGTAACTAGTTTACATAAACTGACCGAAACAGGTCAAACCTTATCGTTTTTACTTCAAATCCAGAATGTGTTTATATTACCCACATAAAACAAGTCTTCAAACTTGTTGGGTCCAACCCACATTCCATTCCCGGTTTTCGCCTTTCACGCGATTAAACCGTATTTATCATTTGAAACTGACCGGTCTAAGCTAAGGCTAAATTAAAGACCCGTTAGGATTCTAATAGGTTGCTATAAACCTTCATTCCAGAATAGGAGACCAGTAAAAGATACTTGCATTTGTTTGTTGAGGTTATTAGTTGCTCAGGTAAATACTTTTAACTTATTTTCCGTTATACGGGCTTGGGTTACGGTATATAAATTACTGCTTGGTCGGGCAATTGACCCTAACTCATTAGTAGTTGGGTATTATCAGTGTGACCCGTTTAAAAATTGGTTTTGTTGGCTTTACGCCTTTGGGAGCTTAATGACCATGTCCCGGATATCCTTGGCAGCATTTTACGAAATGGCCACGACCTTGACAGGCGGGTGTAGGCGTACACCCGACAATGTGTCTATATTTATAAAGGTATAACCGTTGGTTTTCCCACCACGGCTTTATGCTATGTGGCGTGTCTATTAACCTTAAACCCGGCACGACCCGGGCGACTGAACGCATAGTGAACATGTAATTCTTTTACAAGATTAAATTTGATTAATTATCCCAAGTTATAAAAGTTTGTGCCTTGTCCATTCAAATCAATTTTTTTAAACCTGTTACAAAAGTGTCGGTTGAATGTATTTACCAGTGTAAACTGACGTATTTTCCCCAAAAAGATTAAATGCAGGTTCTACACGAAATAGGCTGGCCACTCCTTAGCATCGTTAGAGTCTCGCAAGCTTGGGATGCCACTATCTATTGAACAATATTTCTATTTTATTTTGATCCCCTGTGGATTTATTTCGACTACTTGTGATACTTGGATATTACATTCAATGGTTGAAATATATCTATCTTTATGCTTCCGCTGTGCATTTAAATATTGTGTGGTTTGACTATATTGTTGCCAACTACGTCACGGTAATCCCCCACCGGTGAAACGTGTGGAAATCGGGGTGTGACAGTACCGGTACCGAAAATCCTCAAAAGTGGGTACCGGTACCGAATATACCCGGTACGGTACGGTTCGGTACTGGTACCGGTATTTAAGGGTAAAAACCGGTAAATACCGGTACCGAACCGGTACCGGACCGGTACTGAACCGGTACCGAAAATGTCAAAAGTCGGTACTGAATCGGTACCGAAAAAGTACCCGGTTTGATAAATTCAGTACCGGTATCAATTCGATACCTGTTCGGTACCGATACCGGGTCCATTTTGCTCATCCCTAGTCTAAATCCAATCACTCAATTAGTGAAATTGGTATCGGTACCCAGAACAATTTGCTCATCTCTGACCACGGGTTTCATACGAACAACATTGTTACCATACAACTTTATTGATTGATTTTCTTTGGGTTATCTTTTAGTGTTTCTTTCTACATTTTTTTTTATTTTTGTCAGCAGTTCTGTTCGTAACACGCTCGTAGTGATTTCAAAACACATATAAACACAGACTAAATAAAAAAAAGAAATTCGCCGCAACGCTGCGAACTTCTTTAAACCTAGTTTAATATAGTCTCACGATTATTAAAATTAAAAAAAGTACGTATAAACTTTACTTAATATTTACTTAACATTATATCATTTCATGTTAGACTCATCTAAGGATAATGTTAGCACTAGGTTTAGACTCGTCTAAGAATAAAGTTAAGGATTAAAATTAGAGTGGAGGGAATAGGTGGAAAATGATGCTAGAAGGGATGAGTGGTGAAGAAAATTGGGCCATTAAAACTTGGAAACTTTGTTTCTTCTTTTTCATTTGAAACTTGATTCCTTATTTCTAGGGGTGCAAACGAGCCGAGCCGAGCGCGAGCTCGACCAGGCTCGAGCTTGAGCTCGTTTAACATATAAAAGCTTAAGCTCGAGCTCGGCTCGATTCAAGCTTGATTTCTAAAGCTCGAGCTCGGCTCGAAGGTAATTTTTCAAGCTCGAGCTCGGCTCGGGCTTGACTCGTTTAGTATTTATTAATTAATTAATTTATATTGATTATTGTTTTGGTCAAAAATTACCTAAGCAATTAAGTGATCAAATTAGTTAGGTGAGGTAGTGTGCTAAAATTATATGTGAAAAATGTATTGGCCAAATTAGATATGAAAACAGTTTCAGGATACAGCCCGGGATATAGAGCTGTATCAATGATCAAACAATGAGCAAAAAAGTAAAGGTTGACACGTGATGTACGAGGAAAGCCCTTGATCAATCTAGATCGCCGGCATAAAACCTCAAGAGCTGACAATCGCAGCTGCCTTGTTCTTCTTATTGCTTCAAATATCAGGATACAATGCAGGATGTGGTGCGGATCGACTATGTGTTACAATGTAATTTGAATACAAGTGTTTGAGTGTGGTGTTTGCGGTGAGCTAGAGAGTAAAAGTGTTTGAGAGTGTAAGTGTAAAATTGCGTGCCTTAAACTGATCCGCCCCCATCTATTTATAGTAAAGATAATGTAACAAACTATCCTAAACTTTCGGGATCCAGCGAATATTCCCACTCGAACGTTGAGGACCAAGTCTTTCCGGTTCAACGACTTCCTTATAACAAATACGCCCGAGTATTGAGGAGAAGAAGTCCTGATGACCGTTAGTAACTTACAGCCATTAACCTGCACGTGTTTAATTCACTCAACCTTAGGATATCGCCCAGGATGTTAACAATATCCCCGTCCAGTATCCTGATCACAAATAAACAATTAAAAGCGGGATATTAGTCAGGATATGTATACACAGAAAATGACCCATAACAATTGTCCCCAAATATATTGGTTGGTATACCAATCCAACGGATATATTTCAAAAGTCTTATCCCATAACTCAAGGCATTTAAAACGAAGCGACGGTCGAGATCACATCGTAACTTCCAACACGCTTTTTGCTCAATGGAGATCCATAATGCCCCTATATCTTCTCTCTTCTTGTTTGAAAAGCAGATATCTTCAACAGAGCTTTCAGGTAATTCTTCATTTCTTATTTACTTTCTATCAATTTTCCTTGCCTTCTTCGTAATGGATGCCGAAACCTTCACCCAGCAGAATCTCCTCAAAAATCCCGAAAAGGAGGCCTGTGCCTTTGACAACGCAGACATTGCGGCTTTGAGAGCTTCCGGCGCTTTCCCTGATAACACGGTCTTTAGACCGTTCGATCGGTCAATTCGATCGGATGTTTCTTCCGCTGAATGGGTTTGCTTTCCAGCATATCCTTTTTCGCTAGGTTTTCGATACCCTTTTCCTGAATTCATGATGCAATTCTTTCGAACCACCGGCATCTCTTTTGCTCAAACCATGCCCATGGTTTGGAGAGTATTAATTGTACTTAACCAAATCAAAAACCTTCATTGCCCCGACCTCTGCATCGAGGATTTGCCTATTGCTTATCGCCTCCGATCTCACGGCTTTAGCCGGTTCTTGCTTTTCTCGACCTCTAGCAAACCCCTTATTCTTAAAGCCACCAAAAACGAAGACGGATGGCAACGCAAGTTTTTCTTTGTCAAACGAGACTCCATTGCTGAGGGTGCCAATCTTCCGGTAGAGTGGTTAACCACCGGTAGGGTTATAAATATTCTCATGGACCGTTTGGTTTTTATTTCCTACTAATATCCTTCTTTTTTATCCCTATGCAGTGAATTTCAAGGAAGTAGCTCCCCCTACCGCCGAATCAGAAGAAAGAGTCAACACTGTTTACCGATTACCTGCAATAGACAGGACCTTCACCACACACGTCTCGAGTTCCAGTCAATACTCGTCATCTGAAATGTCTGGTAAGGATTACTTTTAAAATAATTAGCTAACACAGTATAATAATAAAATGAAGAGTAATAACGATGTAAAACTTTTCCCTTTATGCAGCACCGGCCAAGATCCCTGAAGTCTTTGACCTCGACGAGTTGGACAGTTATTCTGATCAGGTTCAGGTCAAGAAGGAACCTAGTCCCAAGGCCACAGCCTCATCCAAACCCAGCAGCTCCAAAGCCATCATTATTCCCAAACCTTCACCGGCTACCAAGCCCCGGAGTTCAAGTTCCCGCAAAAGGAAGGAGCCTGATTCCCCTGTCATTTCTGACACCTTTCCTTATGAGAAGCATGGGTTCATTGAAGCTAGCGGGTTTATGACTTCCTTTCTTAACCAGGTTAGTATTCTCATATTATATCCTGCGGCTTACATCATTTACAAAGATTTATTAGTACCTGTCCTCTTACCTTCGCAGGGTCTTGAGCGTCTGGTTCACCTATATCAAGAATCTTGCAGGCTTAACAAGACGCTTGAATCCAAGCTAAAGGAAGCAGAAATCACAATCTCTGATCAAGGCATGATTGCAGCCGCCAAATCCCGTCATTACGAGGAGAAATTCAAAGCTATGACTCAAGAACACCAGACTGCTCTCAACAGAGCTACTCTTCAAGCCCAGGCCGATCTTGAAGCTGTCCATATGCAACATGAACAGGATATGGTCAGCTACCGGGAAAGCCTTAAGAGTTCCGTCATCATTTCTCTTCTCCAAGCCAGGTCGAAGATGGCCCATGAAGCCAAAGCATTAGGTTTTGAATGCCCTTCTTGGGACGTCGGTGCTTGGGAGACCAAGCTAAAGAACCTTGGCGGCACTTCTTCTAAACCAGCTATCGCTGAATCTTCCAAAGCAGTTGAAAAAGCAACCCATACTGAGAAGGATGCTGAGGAGGATCCCAAGACGAATGCTGCTGAAATCATTATGGACGAAGAAGATACTGCCCCCCTAAAGTTTATTTCCTTTAAATTGTTTGAACTATTTTATGAACAATTTTCATTTTTGTATCGAAACAATTTGATCTTTCATTTTTCATTTTTCTTGCTATTATTGATTGTTTCAAGAATAATTTCATCTTTCATTTTTCTTGCTATTATCTTCCGTCTCTCTTAGTATAAATCTTAGCTTTGCAAAAATTTTGTATTGTTATCTTATGGAAATATCCTGATCAATATGCTTAGCAATATATTATAAAACTGTTATTAGATAATTCCTTCAACTTTGTAGAAAGCTTTTTAAAGAGTGAAAAACAGTCCACTTTCCAAAACCTGTTTTGATAATACCTGGGTGATCAAAGTTTCAAACTAGTATTAGTTTCAAATATTTTGAGAAGTATTTTGAAAATATATTTTGAGAATATATCCCGAGAATTGATCCTAATTGTTAGGGCTGGAATTTCATTATACATGATCCTTACACGTGATCCTAACCAATGATCCTTGTTTCTTTGGCAGATAGTGATCCTCAGCAGGACTTCAGGATCAGGATCATGGACCATTATAGGATCCTCATACTAACGGTCACCTCCGCTTAATGCAATGTTATTTTGCAGGAACATCTAGCAGGATACGCTCTTAGCATCATGATCAAGGGACGCGTCTTCACAATTATGGCAAGAGCTTAATCGGAGATAGACGTTGCACAGGATATGGAAACTTGGCTTGATTTATGGGCGGCAATTTAGGCTAGATTGTCTATTATTTCTAAAGGGGTAATGAGCTGATAATTAGTCCTTTTACCTAAAATAGGTCACCTACACTTGTATAAATACCACTCTTCCTCATTTGGAAGAAGAGACATGACATACACACGACATACAACACAATTCTCACACACTTAGACACTCAAAACAATAGTGATCCTTGTACTCAGCTCATTATCATCCGAAGTTGTAACTATATTTTTCTTATATTGAAGTTGGTGATCGGTAGTTGCCATCACCCGAGGTTTTTTATGCCGGAGATCATACATTGATCAAGGGCTTTTTCCTCGTATAAATCATTGTGTCTTTGCATCTTTATCACAGAAGTGATCCTTTACTTTCATAATTAACCAAGCATCATACCCCGTTTACATAAAGTTTGGTTACATTATCCTTGTGTGATTTTTGACCAAAACAGTTTGGCGCCCACCGTGGGGCAATTGGTGCTTCATTCATAAGAAAATCTCTTGTTCGAAATCATTTCGAAGAGTTACATGGCTTCATCATTGAAGAACACGTCCACGGCGATGTCTGCAGTCACCTCATCACAGACCACTCTGCCTCCTCCACCGGCAGGATCTCAGAAAAATACTGAGAAGAGACCAACTCCTACTTCCTCTAAACCTCCATCTTCTTCTGCTATGAATTCTTCTATTCCCAGTACTAGTGATGTGTTTGCTTTAATTTTGCAGATGAAGGATCGTATGCAGCGGCAGGATGAGACTAATGACAGGATCCTCAGGGAAATTGGAGACCTCAAAAGACAAAAGAAAGCGGCAGAGGATCATTCCCCACTGATGCCCAAATCCTTGAGCTTCGAGACTCCAATGATCACTTCCCAGCCATCGGGGACCCCGGACGTACAAATCATAGGGGAGTCAAGAGGATTACATCTCAAGTCGGCAGCAATGACTCAGACATCAGGCTCACATTTTCAGCCAGCAGGATCCTATCCTCAGTATATGGGATCCTTCATGAATTCAGGAGTCTATCCTGGAACACAGCAACTTCAAGGATCCTATTTTGTCCCAGGATCATCCCAGGTTCAAGGATCCTCCTTTGTTCCAGGATCACTCCAGGTTCAAGGATCCTCCTTTGTTCCAGGATCGTCTCAGATACCAGGATCCTTCCCAATGCCAGGATCCCTAAGAAGTTTGCAAACAGGAAATCCGGATGTCCATCAAGGGGACTTCATTCCGATGCAGACCATAGCCTCCACTGGTCCCTCCATTGTCCCTGAATCCCAGCAACTTGGATTCACAACCACTGTTCCTAATTTGAACCCAATGGGAGGTAACACTTTAAATAATTATCTTGCCACTAACCATGGATTAATGCAGGATACAGGTGTCAATCATGCTATGGCCAGGGAATTACAGAAACTAAAGGACATGATCTCGAGTGTTCCGGGAGTAGTTAGACCTATACCTGAAATTGCAGATGGGAGCCATAAGGTATCTCATTTTGCACCACCAATCTGTGATGCAGAGGTACCCAAAAGGTTCCATATCCCTACTATGAAGCTGTATGACGGTACAACGGATCCAGAGGAACACGTAGCACAATACAGGGAAAGGATGGAGATCAATCCTATCCCAGAAAAATTGAAGGAAGCATGCTTATGTAAAGGATTTGGATCCACTCTTACTGGATCAGCTCTTAAATGGCTACTAAGTCTTCCCCCTTACTCTATTACTTCATTTGCTAATTTAGTTAATTTATTCAACAACCAATTTTCTTGTAGTAGAAAATTTGAAAGATTAACCAGTGATTTATATAGGGTAACCCAAAGTCATAATGAATCATTAAGAGATTATATAACTAAATTTAGTAAAGAATCCTTGGACATTCCCAACTTGGATACGGCTACGGCTGTTGAAGCCTTCAAAATGGGACTGCTTAAGGATTCATTATTCTATGATGATCTTGTTATGACACCATGCAGGAACTTAGATGAAGTAAGAACTCGGGCACTCAGGTTCATCCGGCTAGAGGATGACAAGAGGATCCAGGAGAGACAAGTAGGATCTTCAAAACAAGATAAGCAAGGATCCTCCTTCAAGAGCAACAAATTCAAATCCTACCATAGAAATGAAAATAAGAATGTGCATGCTGTTGACCAGGAAGAGGATGATGAAGAATATCCTCCAATCTCAGAATATTGTTTTTCTGTTGATAATCATGAACTGATCCTTGCAATGCAGAACCTAGGTGAAAAAGCTAGGTGGCCCAGGAAGAATGATAAACCATCCGGGACTAAAGACAAGTCAAATTGGTGTGCATACCACGAGGATTTCGGGCATCTAACTGAAGATTGCATAGCCTTAAGAAAAGAAATTGGATACCTGCTAAGCAAGGGGCATCTAAAAGAATTGCTGGGGTGAAAAAAGCAAAGGACCCAGGATCCTGAAAGGATCCCCGAAAAAGCTCCAGCACCTCCGGCAAATGCACAAGTGATCAACTTTATATCCGGAGGATCAGACATCTGTGGTACATCCTTCTCGGCGGCCAAAAGACATGCAAAAGAATAAAAAATGGATAATGGAGAGAGGCCTATTAGAACATCAAGTGTTTCAGAAGGGAAGACGATAACATTTGATGAGGATGATCGCATTAACATTCAGGATCCTCATCATGATAGTTTAGTTATTACTCTCTTTATCTCTAACCATTTTGTCCGCAGGATCCTTATCGATGGAGGAAGCTCAGTGAACATTATCCAGCTTGATGTTCTGAAGAAAATGGGTATCCCAGAATCAGACATCACACCGAGATCCTCCGTGCTTGTAGGATTCAGTGGAGAAACGAAGAAAACTCTGGGGGACATCAAACTCCCAATCTACGTGGAAGGATTACATAATTATCAGAAATTTTGTGTTATTGACTGTTTATCTTGTTGCAACGTTATCCTTGGCAGGCCTTGGATACACGATATGAAAGCAGTCCCATCCACCTACCATCAATGTGTGAAGCTCCCTAGCCCATGGGGGATAATCAAGATCGACAGTGATCAGCAGGAGGCTAAGGATTGTTATACCTCATCTATGAAGCCAACCTCGAAGCCAAGGGAGCAATAGCAATTACAGTATCCTCCGAGGAATGTCTTGGAGGCAAGGGAACAAGATGTGGACGAAATCCTCTTGGATCCTAGTGATCCTGAATCAAAAATCTATATCGGATCAGGGATCCTTGGCAAGATGAAAGAAGACTTAATATCCTTCCTCAAAAGAAGAAAATCTACCTTTGCTTGGAAACATGAAGATATGACAGGTATATCTAAGGATATTATTACTCACAAACTTGGCATTGACAGGTCTATCAAACCAATCCATCAAAAAAGGAGGAAGTTTGCACCAGAAAGGAATGCCATTATCCAAGAAGAAGTAGAGAGACTACTTCGAGCAGGTATGATCAGAGAGGTAAAGTATCCAAAATGGTTAGCCAATGTGGCTGTTGTCCAAAAGAAAAACGGAAAGTGGAGGGTATGTGTCGATTTCACTGATTTAAATAAGGCATGTCCCAAGGATCCTTTCCCATTACCCCACATTGACTCCATGGTGGATGCAACAGCGGGGCATGAACTGTTAACCTTCATGGATGCATCATCTGGATTCCAACAAATTCAGATGGAACCATCTGACCAAGAGGATACAGCCTTCATGACCCCAACAGGTTTGTATTGTTATATTGCCATGCCTTTTGGATTAAGAAATGCAGGTGCAACATATCAAAGGATGGTGAATATGATGTTCAAAGATCAAATTGGACAAACTATGGAAGTATACATAGATGATATGGTAGTCAAATCGAAGAAAGCTGAGGATCACCTAAGGGATTTGGAGGAAGCATTTGATATCCTTGATAATTATAACATGAAGCTTAATCCTTCAAAGTGCCACTTTGGTGTTAAGGCAGGAAAATTCCTAGGATATATGGTAACTCAGAGGGGCATTGTGGCAAGTCCGGAGCAAATTAAAGCATTAGTAAACATCAAGTCCCCTGCCAATGCTAAGGATGTGCAAAGGCTAACAGGCAGGATAGCAGCTCTGAACAGGTTCATATCAAAATCCTCAGAAAAATGCAAAGAATTTTACGATATCCTAAGGAAGAACAAGAAATTTGAATGGACTGAGAAACATGAGAATGCTTTACAAGCCCTTAAAGAATATATGTCCTCAGCACCAGCATTGTCAAAGCCCGAAAAAGGAGATGTGTTATCCTTATATTTGGCAGTATCCTCAACCGCTGTAAGTGCTGTCCTTGTGAAGGATCATGAAGGTACACAATATCCTATCTACTATGTAAGTAAGAGTTTACTTGATGCCGAATCCAGGTACTCACACCTCGAAAAACTTATTCTTGCATTAATCATGGCATCAACTAAGTTAAGGCATTATTTTGAAACCCATACTATTGTTGTTAAGACTAACTTTCCAATTAAGAATGTCCTCAGGAAACCAGAGATGTCAGGAAGAATGGCTAAGTGGGCAGTAAAGCTTAGTGCCCATGATATAAGATATGAACCAAGAACAGCCATTAAATCCCAAGCACTAGCTGACTTTGTGGCTGATTTCAGTAGTGATCTACAAAGAGAAGCAGAATTGGAGGTCCAACAGCTGGATGAGACCAAGGATCCTTGGATACTACACACTGATGGATCCTCAAATGTAAAGGGCACAGGGCTCGGGATACTACTAAAATCGCCACAGGGGGACATAATACCCCACTCCATAGCCTGTGAGTTCCAAGCAACTAACAATGAGGCTGAGTATGAAGCCTTAATTGCTGGCTTGCAAATTGCTAAGGATATGGGGGTAAAATATCTTAAAGTATATGTAGACTCATTATTGATCACCAATCACTTTAATGGATCCTATGCTGTTAAAGGTGAAAAACTAACCAAATATTTAGAGATAGTCAAAGAATTGGCACTCTCTTTTGTTTCTTTCAGCTTAACACAGGTACCAAGGGAGGATAACACGGAAGCTGATGCATTGGCCAACTTAGGATCATCCTTGAAAATTCCAGAAGACATAAGTATCCCTATCATCCATATCCTGGCTCCTGCTATTGAAAATCAAGTGGCCATGGAAATAGAAGAGGATACTGCAGTAATCCCTAGTGAAAAAGCTCAATCTTATGCAGGATCACGGGTCTCACCAATCATGAAATACTTGCAAGACGGAGAGATTCCAATGGGAGAAAATCCTAGAGCTTTCCGGATCAAGGTATCTCAATTTACAATCTTAAATAATGTGCTATATAAACGATCCCTTGCAGGACCATACTTAAGATGTATTGAGGATCCTGAAATTGAAGAAGTGTTGAAAGACTTCCATGAAGGAGATTGTGGAAACCACACTAGGGGCAGGGCATTATTCTCAAGGATCCTTAGAACAGGATACTACTGGCCAACCATGAAAAGGGATGCTGTAGAATATACTAGGAAATGTGATCCTTGTCAAAGACACAGCAATATGCTAGGAAATGTGATCCTTCATCAACCAGCTGAACTGCTACACCCTATACCATCCTCTTGGCCATTCATGAGATGGGGGATGGATATAGTTGGCAAGCTCCCTAAAGCACCTGGTGGAAAAGTATTTATGCTTGCTATGACTGACTACTTCTCTAAATGGATAGAAGCTGAAGCTTTTGCTCAAGTCAGAGAAAGAGAAGTTATATCCTTTATCAAAAGAAACATTATAACTAGATTTGGCATTCCCTCTGAAATTGTATGTGATAATGGTTCCCAATTCATTGGAAGCAGAACCACTAACTTTTGTGACAGTTGGGGAATCAAGATGATAACATCAACACCAGTTCATCCACAAGCCAATGGTCAAGCAGAATCATCTAACAAGATCATCATCAACAATCTGAAGAAGAAGCTAGGATCCAAGAAGGGGAAATGGGCAGAGGAGTTACCTTATGTGCTATGGGCTGATAGAACAACTCCCAAGAATGCTACTGGTCAAACACCTTTCTCTTTAGTATTTGGGGCAGAAGCAGTGATCCCAACAGAAATGGTGATCCCAACTGCTAGAACAAGTGCTCGTGATCCTGAAGAAAATGCTACAATTCTAGCTCAGGATTTGGATACTATTGAAGAAATCAGGGATCTAGCTAGGATAAGGATGGCAAGCTACCAACAAAGAATGGCTGGTGCCTACAACAAAAATGTCAGATTAAGGAAATTCCAAGTCGGAGATATGGTGTTGAGAAAAGCATTTCAAAATACTATCAATCCTGCTGACGGGAAGTTAGCACCAAAATGGGAAGGTCCCTACTTGATTGAAGCTGAAGCAGGAAAGGGGGCATACAGGTTGCTAACCATGGAAGGAAACTTGTTGCCAAGAGCCTGGAATGCTGTTCACTTAAAGAAATATTTCATGTGAACATGATCCTTCATGCATGTGATCCTTACATTGAAGTATCCTTGAAGGATCCCGGTGATATCAGTGATCCTTACTCTGGTAATATGCTTATCCTAGAAACTATTGCATTTTCTTACTTTTTACCTAAGGATAAGGATCATGTATCCTTCATCCTCTACTCACGAAACATTTGAGTTATGATAGTTCAGGTATCTTCAGCATATCGTCAAAGATCTTCAAAAGCACCGCAGATTCTTGGGTCCAACCCCAGTTATCCTTGGGATTATCCCCAGTTTCCGCCAGCAGCGCACGATGATCCTGATATAGTTCACGTCTTTGGGACCAGTACCCACTTCCGGGGCTGACAACCTCATCGTACTGGCTATATTTAGGATCCTACGTATAATGGTAGACGTACCATACATCCGTTCCTAAGGTTTCTAACGTTTTCACGTTAGCTAAGGTTTTGACATTTTCATGTCACTAAGTTTGGATAGTCGCCAGAAAGGGCCATACTCCAGTTTACATACGATCCTTTGGGCTTGTCCCCAGTTATCCTTTGGGCTTGTCCCCAGTGATCCTCCGGGATCATTCTCAGTTATCCTATGGGCTTGTCCCCAGTGATCCTCCGGGATCATTCTCAGTTACCCTTTGGGCGTGCCCCCAGTTACTAATTTATTTCTTACACTGGCTTAGTCCCAAGTTGTGCTTCGTTTTTCAGGATTGTCAAAGTTAGACCACATAAGGATCCTTAACCCTTATTATCCATCAAAATCTTATCTACGATTGTCTCGATTGAAGGTTAGGATCCTAACTTGGATCCTCAGGTATGATCCTTGACCATTTTGATTATACTCACTATCCTAACCGACCCTTACACTTTGACAACCAAACCTATGATCCTTGAATTAAAGTACTTTGAAAATTTTCAATATCAGGATATTTGATCTGGGATCATATCCTAAATTTGGATAACATATTTTCAACCCTTGTTACTTTAAATATACTACAAAAACAATCAAGAAACAAGAAGATAAGGATAACAACACGAGATAAGCCAGAAAAATTAAAGTTATATTATTAAACAAAAGGATCTTTAACCCTTTCAAAAGTTGTCAAAATTGCCAACCCACATTTCTACCAGCAAAACATGGCCCGTCCACATGGGTTGGCAAAAGGTGTCCATTGTCTATGCGGTCTTAGCATTGTGCAGGAAATTAAAAGCGGCAGGATCACAAAGGCTTCATCCCCCAAACAGAGGATCCCTCCACCTTTTGCAATCCTACCTACTGTTCAAAGGATCCAGGATCCTTAACCCTAAAAACTATTGTTCGAAGATTACAGACCATAATTGTTTCAAATACCACAAACTACTATCAAAATTTAAAAAAACTGGGCTCCGGCTATGTCTAGAAGTTTCCATCATCGCCCAATCTTGCAGCTCAAACCTTCGCTGCACCATCACCACCAGCTCCACTTTCCTCCCCCTGATCCTTACCAGCATCTCCACCTTCAAGCATAGGGATATCCTCAGCATCATCGTCATCCTCCAACTCTGCTAGCCTTGCCTTCCAGCCTTCAACATCCCATGTGCTCTTATCAAAGGAAGGATCCTGAGCCTCCGTAGCCATCTGCAGTTGTATCTTGTACATAGCTATCGCGACAGAGACCTTAGCGTCCTGAGTAATGTCATGCTTCTCATAATCAAACTTGATCAATGCTTTGACAGCCTCATCCTTAACAGCCCGGATCTCCTTCTCAAGATCAGCGATCTTGAGATCCTTCAGCACACCCATCTGTTGAAGGTCGGCAATCTGGCGATCCTGATCTTCAACGTGGCTAACATAAGATTCTATTTCAGTAAGTTTCTGCAAAAACAACAGGATATGACGTCAGACACGGGTGATCCTCAAAAACCATCAGGATAACCAACAGGGGCAGTGATCCTAACCTCGTTGACAGAATCAAGAAACCGCTGGCGAATTAGGGGAAATCCTTGAAGATCCTCAGAAACCTTCCTCTTCTTTCCCTTACCCCTAATGGGTAATTTAGGGGCTGAAGCAGAAGGACTAGCAGCAGAAGTCTTCTTCTTCGAAGACTTGACGTTGGCAAGATCATCAATCCCAAACAAGGAGGCAGACTTGGCAGACTTAGCAGATTTCCCAGCACCTACACAATCAAAACAAGATAAGTCTCCTAACTTATTTAATATTTTTGCATAGAACTTACTTTTTGGTAAGGATACTTACTTGACATTGTGGCAGATGCGGAGGATACTTCTTGTGAATCTTGGATGGTGACTTGAAAACTTCTGACCTCAGGATCAAGCTTTTTAAAAGCTAACACTCTTTCTCTTGCAGCAGGGGTCAATTTCAGGTGAGCAACGGAAATAGCTGCACAAAAGACAAAGGAAAAAAGACATTAGTGATCTTCATCATATGAGACAGGACTGATAGTGATCCTTCGAGGATCCTCTACCCTACCATGAGTGGCCCACTCCTTGGGCAGATCATTCCCATTAGGGAGGGAATCCCTTCTCACAAAGAAGAAACGACGCTTCCAATTTGTGTCATTTTTGGTAACTTTCAAAACAGGGTGATCCTCCCCGGCCTTCCGTTTCAACAAATATCGATGAGAACCAAACGTGGTAAGATCATAAAGCGCGGCCAGCTCTGCCATCCCTAAATCAATCCCCTCCTGCTCGATGATCCTCTCGAAGGTATACAAGACCCTCCAGATCATCGGCATAGCTTGGATATAAGATATGCCGGTCAGAGAAAAGAAAGATTGGGTGAAGGCCGGAAAAGGATACGAATATCCTATGGTAAATGGAGTTGCAGGAAAGATCACCCAGGTGTCTGAAACAAAATCACTCAAAGCAGTGGATGTGAAGGATTTGAAAACAGCATCCGCCGGGAAGCAATGACGAATCCTATCTACATGAGCATCGGTAAAGCAACATCTCTCCGTAGGAGAATCCTTAATGATCCCTTGGCATTTCAGGGGACTGCTCTTCTCGTGATCCTTATGGGGAGAGTTTCGGAGCAACATTCTCACAGCAGAAAAACAGAGCAAGAGAAGGAAGAATGAAAAGAGAAGAAAAGAGAATACCTGATCGATCTTCGGCAGCGATTATAAAGGGAAGATATCTCGAATTTGAATGCAGAGTGATCCCAACCCTATCTCCTATTTATAATCATGATTTGCAGGGATTGTCACATCTATGACGTAATGATCGCAACGGCTAGTTCGATATTAACGGCTAGTTATTCGGAGTTGCCCGTTGGAGATAAGATCAAAATACAACTCGTCAATTTACAATAAACTCCTTATATTTTGGGGGCAATTGTTAGGGCTGGAATTTCATTATACATGATCCTTACACGTGATCCTAACCAATGATCCTTGTTTCTTTGGCAGATAGTGATCCTCAGCAGGACTTCAGGATCAGGATCATGGACCATTATAGGATCCTCATACTAACGGTCACCTCCGCTTAATGCAATGTTATTTTGCAGGAACATCTAGCAGGATACGCTCTTAGCATCATGATCAAGGGACGCGTCTTCACAATTATGGCAAGAGCTTAATCGGAGATAGACGTTGCACAGGATATGGAAACTTGGCTTGATTTATGGGCGGCAATTTAGGCTAGATTGTCTATTATTTCTAAAGGGGTAATGAGCTGATAATTAGTCCTTTTACCTAAAATAGGTCACCTACACTTGTATAAATACCACTCTTCCTCATTTGGAAGAAGAGACACGACATACACACGACATACAACACAATTCTCACACACTTAGACACTCAAAACAATAGTGATCATTGTACTCAGCTCATTATCATCCGAAGTTGTAACTATATTTTTCTTATATTGAAGTTGGTGATCGGTAGTTGCCATCACCCGAGGTTTTTTATGCCGGAGATCATACATTGATCAAGGGCTTTTTCCTCGTATAAATCATTGTGTCTTTGCATCTTTATCACAGAAGTGATCCTTTACTTTCATAATTAACCAAGCATCATACCCCGTTTACATAAAGTTTGGTTACATTATCCTTGTGTGATTTTTGACCAAAACACTAATCAGGATGTTTAACCTTTTACCCAACCTAGTATTATCAAAAAATCAAACGACGTTTACAAAGGAAAGATCATACCAGGAATAGGATATAACCCTATTATCAAACCTCAATTCCTTTGCAACTTTTCCAATGAAGATGTCCCCTGTGTGAGATACTTAGTGCATTAGTTCCGAGCCTTACTCTTTGAGCTTTACATCATTGCTTTAGTGGGAATGTCCCCTGTGTACAATGTCTTCAAACACTTAAAAATCTTCTGGATATCAGTTCCCATTCTATAGACAATTTTTCAGGGGTAAAACCCAAGAATGTACTGGAGATAAATTCCTTGTATCCTGGGGAAAATCCCAAATTTTCATGCGCTACAGGCGGGAGTGTATAAACTCCAAGACTTAGAAAGGTGAAAACCTTTAAACCTTAGAGAGTATGAAAATACCCTTTCGTGAGAGAGGGTGATCAATCCTCATATACCTTTAGGATTCAGGATATAGCCAACAGTAACGAAATTGTCAGCCACTTTTACATGGACTGGTCCCGCCACCTTGAACTATCCCTGAATAACTTGCGCTCCAGGCAGAGTGTTTAAACCCAATTCGGAAGAAAGGTGAATACCTTTAAACCTGTGAAGGGATCAGGATCCCTTGTATGTGAGAGAGGGGGCCAATCCTCTAATCTTCTGAAGTATCCCGAGTGAGCATCCTGGAGCTATATCCCGAAGCATATACTGCAAAACATCCTTACACTAAGGTGGGTGCTAGCTTGGCTAACACCCCTCCAATGCTTAAGTTAGTGTTGGGTTTCAAAGAATAAATTAAACCAAACATATTTAAAATAGATAGAATTCATACCATCCTGAGTTAGAAATTAAATTCTAAACTCACTTGAAATAAAGCTTAAGGTGTATAGCATTCCAAGATCTCGGTAGCATATCCCCTTTCATATTCTTGAGTCTATATGCTCCTTTCCCTGCTTCTGATTCAACTTCATATGGTCCTTCCCATTTTGGAGCTAGCTTGCCATCGGCAGGATTAGTGGTATTCTGAAAAGCCTTTCTTAACACTCAATCTCCAACCTTAAATCTTCTGGTCCTGATATTCTTGTTATATGCTCTGGATATTCTTTGTTGATATGCTGCCATCCTTAGCCTTGCTGCATCTCTCTTTTCATCTATAGTATCCAAATCTTGACTCAAGGCTTCAGGATTCTGTTTAGGATCACTTAGGGTAGATCTTGCAGTAAGTATTGTCATTTCCGTTGGAATCATTGCTTCTGCTCCAAATACCAAGGAAAATGGGGTTTGGCCTGTTGCGTTCTTTACCGTTGTCCTATCAGCCCACAAAACAAAGGGTAATTCTTCTGCCCATCTTCCTTTTTTGGTTCCAAGCCTCTTTTTTAAGTTATTGCAATTATCTTGTTTGAGGATTCTGCTTGTCCATTCGCTTGAGGATGTACTGGAGTAGATGTTATCATTTTGATTCCCTAACTCTTGCAAAAGTCAGTAGTCCTTTTGCTTATAAATTGAGAACCATTGTCACAGATTATCTCGGCTGGTACTCCAAATCTGGTCAGGATATTTCTCTTTATGAAGGATACTACTTCTTGATCCCTAACTTGAACAAATGCCTCGGCTTCAACCCATTTGGAGAAATAATCTGTCATTGCCAACATAAAAACCTTCCCTCCTGGAGCCTTTGGAAGCTTTCCCACTATATCCATACCCCACTTCATAAATGGCCAAGGGGAAACAATAGGCTATAATGGTTCAGCAGGCTGATGCAATATGTTACTATGTCTTTGACATGCGTCACATCTTCGAGCATATTCTGCGGCATCTTTTCTCATTGTTGGCCAATAATATCCTGTCCTTAACACTTTTGAGAATAACGACCTGCCCCCAGTATGGTTACCACAATCCCCTTCATGTATATCCTGAAGTACTTCTTTAGCTTCAGGATCCTCCAAGCACCTCAAATACGGTCCTGCAAGAGATTTCTTGTATAAAACATTATTTATAATAGTGAATCGTGATACCTTCATCCTAAATGCCTTAGGATTTTCATTTCCGGGGATGTGTCCTTCTTTGAGATATCTCACAATTGGAGCCGTCCAAGATTTAGGATCCTCTTCAGGATACTCTGCTCCAGGATCCTGAATAGCCGCTACTTCTTTACCCCGAGGATTCGTTGCAGGATACAAGACATGTATTATTGGTATTTGGGTTCCTTCTGGTATCCTGATCGATGATCCCAGATTTGCTAAGGCATCTGCTTCGGCGTTATCCTCTCTTGGTACCTGTTCAAGTGTAAAAACATCGAAATACTCTGCTAACTTTTTGAGAATATCGAGGTATTCGATTAATTTCTCACCCTTAACTGCATACGATCCATTAAAATGGTTAGTAATTAACAAGGAGTCAACATATACTCGCAAATTCTTGATACTCATACTCTTAGCCAATTCTAATCCTGCAATTAAAGCTTCATATTCTGCCTCATTATTAGTAGCAGGAAATTCACACCTAATGGCCTGGGGTAATATGTCCCCTTGTGGCGATTTTAGTAGTATACCTAAACCTACACCTCTTATATTGGATGCACCATCAGTATATAATGTCCAGGATCCTGAAGATTCTCCTAACTGTTGAACTTCTAGGTCTACCTCATCCTGAATATCACTACTGAAATCAGCCACAAAGTCAGCTAAAGCCTGAGACTTTATGGCATTTCTAGGTTCATATACTAAATCATAAGCACTCAACTTTACTGACCACTTGGCCATCCTGCCTGACATTTCTGGTTTCCTAAGCACATCTTTGACATGATAATTCGTTCTAACATGGAACCTATGTGTTTCAAAATAATGTCTAAGCTTTGTCGATGCCATGACTAGAGCTAATATCAATTTTTCTAAATGAGAATACCTAGTTTCAGCATCTAACAAACTTTTACTAACATAATATACAGGATATTGCTGGCCTTCATGGTCTTTTATAAGAACGGCACTTACAGCATTCCCTGATACAGCGAGGTATAGGGATAGTGGTTCACCATTTTCAGGCTTCATCAATAGAGGTGCAGTTGAGAGATATCGCTTCAAATCCTGCAAGGCTGCTTCATGCTTTGCTCCCCATTCAAATTTCTTATTCTTCTTGAGGATATTATATAATTCCTTGCATTTTTCCGAGGATCTAGAAATAAATCTATTCAAAGCTGCTACTCGGCCTGTTAACCGTTGTACATCCTTCATATTCGAGGGTGACTTTATATCCAGGATTGCTTTAATCTGCTCTGGGCTTGCCTCTATCCCCCTTTTTGTCACCATATATCCTAGAAATTTTCCTGCCCCCACTCCGAAATAGCACTTAGCAGGATTCAGCTTCATGTTATACTGATCCAGGATATCAAATGCTCCCTTGATATCCTGGAGGTGATCCTCAGCCTTTTTAGATTTCACCACCATATCATTGATATATACCTCCATGGTGTCCCCCAGCTTATCTTTGAACATCATGTTTACTAATCTCTGGTATGTTGCACCTGCATTTTTCAAACCGAAAGGCATAGCAGTATAGCAATATATACCTGTTGGTGTCATGAAAGCAGTATCCTCCTGATCCGAAGGATCCATTTGAATCTGCTGAAATCCTGAGGATGCGTCCATGAACGTTAGCATTTCATGTCCAGCAGTAGCATCCACCATTGCATCGATATGAGGGAGAGGAAATGGGTCTTTAGGACAAGCCTTGTTCAAGTCCGTGTAGTCTACACAGACTCTCCATTTCTCGTTTTTCTTCTGTACCACAACTACGTTTGCTAGCCATCTTGGAAACTTGACTTCTCTGATCATCCTGGACTTCAACAATCTTTCAACTTCCTCTTGGATAATCTTGTTCCGCTCAGGAGCAAATTTTCTTCTTTTTTGCTGAACATGCTTGAATGATTTGTCAATTCCAAGCTTGTGAGTGATAATGTCTTTGGATATGCCTGTCATATCCTCATGCTTCCATGCAAATGTTAACATCCTGCATTTCAAAAAGTTAGTTAACTGCTCTTCAATATCCTGAGGGATATTGGTTCCTACGAGCACCGAGATATCAGGATTATCCTGATCCAGGATAATTTTCTTCACATCCTGCTCCGAATCCTCCACGATATCCTGGGCCCGCTTCTTTAATTGCTATGCTGCACTAGGCTTAGTTGAGGATTTCATCGAGGATGAGTAGCATTCTTTCGCTTCCTGCTGATCACTTTCAACCTTGAAAACTCCCCAAGGGGTAGGGATCTTGATGCATTGGTGATATGTTGATGGCACAGCCTTCATATCGTGAATCCATGGTCTTCCCAGTATGATGTTATAGCAGGATAAGGAGTACATCACGCAGAAGCGTTGTATGGAGTTGACCCCTTCAACATATACTGGTAACTTTATCTCCCCTACGGTATTCCTAGCTTCTCCACTGAAACCAACGAGCACAGTGGACTTCGAAGTAATGTCCATCGGAGATACATTCATCCTCTTCAATGTTTCCAGCTGAATTATATTGACAGAACTACCGTTGTCTACCAGTATCCTGCGTACAAAATGGTTAGCCACATATAATGTTATTACCAAAGCATCATGGTGAGGATCCTGAACAGTATCCCTGTCATCACTATCGAAAGTGATCACTTTATCAGTTGTGAGGGTAGTCATCCTGGCTGGTCTGTCTCCCCTCTCACTCTTAGCTTACTTTGCATGTCTCTTGGCCGCTGAATACGAAGTTCCACAAATATCGGATCCTCCTGAAATAAAGTTAATTATCTTGGCATCTGCTGGGGGTGATGCTGCTCGTTCAGGATCCTTCTCGGGATCCTGCCCTTTATTCTTCTTTTTTCCCAACAAGTCCTTCAGATACCCCTTGCTTAACAGGTAACTTATCTCTTTCCTTAGAGCAATGCAATCCTCGGTCATATGTCCGAAGTCTTCGTGGAAGGCACACCATTTGGATTTATCCTTCCAATCAGCTTTCTGCTGGTTCTTTCGAGGCCACCTAGCTTTGTCCCCTAAACCCTGCATAGCATACATTAACTCAGGTATATTAACAGAAAAGCAGTATTCAGATAAGTCAGGATATTCTTCAGGATCCTCGTCTTCAACAACATTCACTTTCTTGTTATCATTTCTGCCATATGGCTTGGAGCGATATGGCTTATATGAGGTTTCTGATTTCCTGTTAGTTGATTCATAGGTTGAGGTAGAATTCATCCTCTCCTGCATCTTCTTGTCATCTTCCAAACGGATATATCTCAAAGCCCTGTTACGAGCTTCGTCGTGATTCCTGCAGGGATTAATTACCAGATCCTGATAAAACTGAGAATCCTTTTGTAACCTCATCTTAAAAGCTTGCACAGCTGTTGCAACATCAATGTTAGGGCTGGATTTTTACAATACATGATCCTCACATGTGATCCTAACCAGTGATCCTTGTTTCTTTGGCAGATAGTGATCCTCAGCAGAGTTCCAGGATCAGGATCACGGACCATCATAGGATCCTCATGCTAACAGTTGCTTTCGTTGAATTTAATGTTGTTTTGCAGGAATGACTAGCAGGATCCGCTCTTAGCATCACAATTAAAGGACACGTCTTTACAACTATAGCATGTGCTTAATCGGAGATGGACGTTGTGAAGGATATGGAAACTTGGCATGATTTAAGGGCGATAATTTAGGCTAGATTTACTTTTATTTCTAAAGGGGTAATGAGCTGATTATTAGTCTTTTTACCTAAAATAGGTCACCTACACTTGTATATATAACACTCTTCCTCATTCGGAAGAACACACAACACAACTCTCACACGCTTAGACACTCGAAACTATAGTGATCCTTGTACTCAGCTCATTATCGTCCAAAGTTGTAACTATTTTTCTTATATTGAAGTTTGGTGATCGGTAGTTGCCATCACCCGAGGTTTTTTATGCCGGAGATCATACATTGATCAAGGGCTTTTTCCTCGTATAAATCATTGTGTCTTTGCATATTTCACATTGAAGTGATCCTTTACTTTTTCTACAAACCAAGCATCATACCCCATTTACATAAAGTTTGGTTGCATTATCCTTGTGTGATTTTTGACCAAAACAGTTTGGCGCCCACCGTGGGGCAATTGGTGCTTCATTCATAAGAAAACTTTCTGTTCGAAATCATTTCAAAGAATTACATGGCTTCATCATTGAAAAACATGTCCACGGCGATGTCTGCAGTCACCTCGTCTCAGAACACTCTGCCTCCTCCACCGGCAGGATCCCAGAAGAATGCTGAGAAGAGACAAACTCCTACTAACTCTAAACCTCCATCTTCTTCTGCTATGAATTCTTATATTCCCAGTACTAGTGATGTATTTACTTTGATTTTACAGATGAAGGATCGTATGCAGCGGCAGGATGAAACTAATGAAAGGATCCTCAGGGAAATTGGAGATCTCAAAAGACAAAGGAGAACGGCAGAGGATCATTCCCCACTGATGCCCAAATCCTTGAGCTTTGATACTCCAATGATCACTTCTCAGCCATCGGAAATTCCAGACGTGCAAATTATGGGAGAATCAAGAGGATTGCACCTCGGATCAACAGCAATGACTCAGACATCAGGCTCACACTTTCAGCCGGCAGGATCCTATCCCCAGCATATGGGATCCTTCATGAAATCAGGAGCCTACCCGGGAGCGCAGCAGTTTCAAGGATCCTACTTTGTTCCAGGATCATCCCAGGTTCAAGGATCCTCCTTCGTTCCAGGATCATCTCAGATACCAGGATCCTTCCAGATACCAGGATCCTCCCAGATGCCAGGATCCCTAAAGAGTTTGCAAACAGGAAGTCTAGATGTCCATCAAGGGGACTTCATTCCAATGCAGACCATTGCTTCCACTGGTCCCTCCGTTATTCCAGAATCCCAGCAATATGGATTCACTAACTTGAACCCAATAGGAGGTAATACTTTAAATAATTATCTTACCACTAACCATGGATTCATGCAGGATACAGGTATCAATCACGCCATGGCCAGGGAGTTGCAGAAGCTAAAAGATATGATCTCAAGTGTTCCAGGGGTAGTCAAGCCTATCCCAGAGATCGCAGATGGAAGCCATAAGGTATCTCGCTTTGCACCACCAATTTGTGATGCAGAGGTACCCAAAAGGTTCCATATCCCTACTATGAAGCTGTATGATGGTACAACGGATCCTGAGGAGCACATAGCACAATACAGGGAAAGGATGGAGATCAATCCAATCCCGGGAAAGCTAAAGGAAGCATGCCTATGTAAAGGATTTGGATCCACTCTTACTGGATCAGCTCTTAAATGGCTGCTAAGTCTTCCCCCTTACTCTATTACTTCATTTGCTAATTTAGTTAATTTATTCAATAACCAATTCTCTTGTAGTAGAAAATTTGAAAGATTAACTAGTGATTTATATAGGGTAACTCAAAGTCATAATGAATCATTAAGGGATTATATAACTAAATTTAGTAAAGAATCCTTGGACATTCCCAACTTGGATATGGCTACGGCTGTTGAAGCCTTCAAAATGGGACTGCTTAAGGATTCATTATTCTATGATGATCTTGTTATGACACCATGCAGGAATCTAGATGAAGTAAGAACTCGGGCACTCAGGTTCATCCGGCTAGAGGATGACAAGAGGATCCAGGAGAGACAAGTAGGATCCTTAAAACAGGAGAAGCAAGGATCCTCCTTCAAGAACAACAAATTCAAATCCTACCATAGAAATGAGAACCAGAATGTGCATGCTGTTGACCAAGAAGAGGATGATGAAGATTATCCTCCAATCTCAGAATATTGTTTTTCCGTTGATAATCATGAACTAATCCTTGCAATGCAGAATCTAGGTGAAAAAGCTAGGTGGCCCAGGAAGAATGATAAACCATCCGGGACTAAAGACAAGTCAAAATGGTGTGCATACCATGAGGATTTTGGGCATCTAACTAAAGAATGCATAGCTTTAAGAAAAGAGATTGGATATCTGTTAAGCAAGGGGCACCTAAAAGAATTGTTGGGAAGAAAAAAGCAAAGGACTCAGGATCCTGAAAGGATCCCTGAAAAGGCTCCAGCACCTCCGGCAAATGCACAAGTGATCAACTTTATTTCCGGAGGATCAGACATCTGTGGTACATCTTTCTCGGCTGCCAAAAGGCATGCAAAGGAGTCAAAAATGGATAATGGAGAAAGATCTATTAGAACATCAAGTGTCTCAGAAGGGAAGATGATAACGTTTGATGAGGATGATCGCATTAACATTCAGGATCCTCATCATGATAGTTTAGTTATTACTCTCTTTATCTCTAACCATTTTGTCCGCAGGATCCTTATCGATGGAGGAAGCTCAGTGAACATTATCCAGCTTGATGTTCTGAAGAAAATGGGTATTCCAGAATCAGACATCACACCAAGATCCTCCGTGCTTGTAGGATTCAGTGGAGAAACGAAGAAAACTCTGGGGGACATCAAACTCCCAATCTACGTGGAAGGATTACATAATTATCAGAAATTTTGTGTTATTGACTCTTTATCTTGTTGCAATGTTATCCTTGGCAGGCCTTGGATACATGATATGAAAGCAGTCCCATCCACCTACCATCAATGTGTGAAGCTCCCTAGCCCATGGGGAATAATCAAGATCGACAGTGATCAGCAGGAGGCTAAGGATTGTTATACCTCATCCATGAAGCCAACCTCGAAGCCAAGGGAGCAATAGCAATTACAGTATCCTCCGAGGAATGTCTTGGAGGCAAGGGAACAAGATGTGGACGAAATCCTCTTGGATCCTAGTGATCCTGAATCAAAAACTATATCGGATCAGGGATCCTTGGCAAGATGAAAGAAGACTTAATATCCTTCCTCAAAAGAAGAAAATTTACCTTTGCTTGGAAACATGAAGATATGACAGGTATATCTAAGGATATTATTACTCACAAACTTGGCATTGACAGGTCTATCAAACCAATCCATCAAAAAAGGAGGAAGTTTGCACCAGAAAGGAATGCCATTATCCAAGAAGAAGTAGAGAGACTACTTCGAGCAGGTATGATCAGAGAGGTAAAGTATCCAAAATGGTTAGCCAATGTGGTCGTTATCCAAAAGAAAAACGGAAAGTGGAGGGTATGTGTCGATTTCACTGATCTGAATAAGGCATGTCCCAAGGATCCTTTCCTATTACCCCACATTGACTCCATGGTGGATGCAACAGCGGGGCATGAACTGTTGACCTTTATGGATGCATCATCTGGATTCCAACAAATTCAGATGGAACCATCTGACCAAGAGGATACAGCCTTTATGACCCCAACAGGTTTGTATTGTTATATTGCCATGCCTTTTGGATTAAGAAATGCAGGTGCAACATATCAAAGGCTGGTGAATATGATGTTCAAAGATCAAATTGGACAAACTATGGAAGTATACATAGATGATATGGTAGTCAAATCAAAGAAAGCTGAGGATCACCTAAGGGATTTGGAAGAAGCATTTGATATCCTTGATAAATATAACATGAAGCTTAATCCTTCAAAATGCCACTTTGGTGTTAAGGCAGGAAAATTCCTAGGATATATGGTAACTCAGAGAGGCATTGAAGCAAGTCCGGAGCAAATTAAAGCACTAGTGAACATCAAGTCCCCTGCCAATGCTAAGGATGTGCAAAGGCTAACAGGCAGGATAGCAGCTCTGAACAGGTTCATATCAAAATCCTCAGAAAAATGTAAAGAATTTTACGATATCCTAAGGAAGAACAAGAAGTTTGAATGGACTGAGAAACACGAGAATGCTTTACAAGCCCTTAAAGAATATATGTCCTCAGCACCAGCATTAACAAAGCCCGAAAAAGGAGATGTGTTATCCTTATATTTGGCGGTATCCTCAACCGCTGTAAGTGCTGTCCTTGTTAAGGATCATGAAGGTACACAATATCCTATCTACTATGTAAGTAAGAGTTTACTTGATGCCGAATCCAGGTACTCACACCTCGAAAAACTTATTCTTGCATTAATCATGGCATCAACTAAGTTAAGGCATTATTTTGAAACCCACACTATTGTTGTTAGAACTAACTTTCCAATTAAGAATGTCCTCAGGAAACCAGAGATGTCAGGAAGAATGGCTAAGTGGGCAGTAAAGCTTAGTGCCTGTTAGGGCTGGATTTTTATCATATGTGATCCTTACACGTGATCCTAACCAGTGATCCTTATTTCTTTGGCAGATAGTGATCCTCAGCAGGACTTCAGGATCAGGATCATGGACCATTGGAAGGATCCTCATGCTAATAGTTATCTTCGTGTGATACAACATTATTTTGCAGGAACATCTAGCAGGATACGCTCTTAGCATCATAATCAAGGGACGCGTCTTCACAATTATAGCACGAGCTTAATCAAAGATAAACGTTGCAAAGGATATGGAAACTTAGCTTGATTTAAGGGCGGCAATTTAGGCTAGATTGTCTTTTATTTCTAAAGGGGTAATGAGCTGATTATTAGTCTATTTACCTAAAATAGGTCACCTACACTTGTATAAATACCACTCTTCCTCATTTGGGAGAATATATACGACATACAACGCAACTCTCACACACTTAGACACTCAAAACAATAGTGATCCTTGTACTCAGCTCATTATCATCCGAAGTTGTAACCATTTTGTTCTTATATTGAAGTTTGGTGATCGGTAGTTGCCATCACCCGAGGTTTTTTATGCCGGAGATCATATATTGATCAAGGGCTTTTTCCTCGTATAAATCATTGTGTCTTTGCATCTTTATCACAGAAGTGATCCTTTACTTTCATAATTAACCAAGCATCATACCCCGTTTACATAAAGTTTGGTTACATTATCCTTGTGTGATTTTTGAACAAAACAGTTTGGCGCCCACCGTGGGGCAATTGGTGCTTCATTCATAAGAAAACTTTCTGTTTGAAATCATTTCAAAGTATTACATGGCTTCATCATTGAAAAACATGTCCACGGCGATGTCTGCAGTCACCTCGTCTCAAAGCACTCTACCTCCTCCACCGGCAGGATCCCAGAAGAATGCTGAGAAGAGACAAACTCCTACTAACTCTAAATCTCCATCTTCTTCTGCTATGAATTCTTATATTCCCAGTACTAGTGATGTATTTACTCTGATTTTGCAGATGAAGGATCGTATGCAGCGGCAGGATGAAACTAATGATAGGATCCTCAAGGAAATTGGAGATCTCAAAAGACAAAAGAGAACGGCAGAGGATCATTCCCCACTGATGCCCAAATCCTTGAGCTTTGATACTCCAATGATCACTTCTCAGCCATCGGGAATTCCAGACGTGCAAATTATGGGAGAATCAAGAGGATTGCACCTCGGTTCGACAGCAATGACTCAGGCATCAGGCTCACACTTTCAGCCGGCAGGATCCTATCCCCAGCACATGGGATCCTTCATAAATTCGGGAGCCTATCCAGGGGCACAGCAGTTTCAAGGATCCTACTTTGTTCCAGGATCATCCCAGGGTCAAAGATCCTCCTTTGCTCCAGGATCATTCCAGGTTCAAGGATCCTCCTTCGTTCCAGGATCATCCCAGATACCAGGATCCTACCAGATAGAAGGATCCTCCCAGATGCCAGGATCCCTAAAAAGTTTGCAAACAGGAAGTCTAGATGTCCATCAAGGGGACTTCATTCCAATGCAGACCATTGCTTCCACTGGTCCATCCGTTATTCCAGAATCCCAGCAATATGGATTCACTAACTTGAACCCAATGGGAGGTAACACTTTAAATAATTATCTTACCACTAACCATGGATTCATGCAGGATACAAGTGTCAATCATGCTATGGCCAGGGAATTACCGAAGCTTAAAGATATGATCTCAAGTGTCCCGGGGGTAGTCAAGCCTATCCCGGAGATTGCAGATCGAAGCCACAAGGTATCTCGCTTTGCACCACCAATTTGTGATGCAGAGGTACCCAAAAGGTTCCATATCCCTACCATGAAGCTGTATGATGGCACAACGGATCCAGAGGAGCATATAGCACAATACAGGGAGAGGATGGAGATCAATCCTATCCTAGAAAAGTTGAAGGAAGCATGCCTATGTAAAGGATTTGGATCCACTCTTACTGGATCAGCTCTTAAATGGCTGCTAAGTCTTCCCCCTTACTCTATTACTTCATTTGCCAATTTAGTTAATTTATTCAATAACCAATTCTCTTGTAGTAGAAAATTTGAAAGATTAACTAGTGATTTGTACAGGATAACTCAAAATCATAATGAATCATTAAGGGATTATATAACTAAATTTAGTAAAGAATCCTTGGACATTCCCAACTTGGATATGGCTACGGCTGTTGAAGCCTTCAAAATGGGACTGCTTAAGGATTCATTATTCTATGATGATCTTGTTATGACACCATGCAGGAATCTAGATGAAGTAAGAACTCGAGCACTCAGGTTCATCCGGCTAGAGGATGACAAAAGGATCCAGGAGAGACAAGTAGGATCCTCAAAACAGGAGAAGCATGGATCCTCCTTCAAGAGCAATAAGTTCAAATCCTACCATAGAAACGATAATCAGAATGTGCATGCTGTTGACCAAGAAGAGGATGATGAAGATTATCCTCCAATCTCAGAATATTGTTTTTCCGTTGATAATCATGAACTAATCCTTGCAATGCAGAATCTAGGCGAAAAAGCTAGGTGGCCCAGAAAGAATGATAAACCATCCGGGACTAAAGACAAGTCAAAATGGTGTGCATACCATGAGGATTTCGGGCATCTAACTGAAGAATGCATAGCTTTAAGAAAAGAGATTGGATATCTGTTAAGCAAGGGGCACCTAAAAGAATTATTGGGAAGAAAAAAGCAAAGGATTCAGGATCCTGAAAGGATCCCTGAAAAAGCTCCAACACCCCCGGCAAACGCACAAGTGATCAACTTTATTTCCGGAGGATCAGACATCTGTGGTACATCCTTCTCGGCGGCCAAAAGACATGCAAAGGAGTCAAAAATGGATAATGGAGAAAGGCCTATTAGGACATCAAGTGTTTCAGAAGGGAAGATGATAACGTTTGATGAGGATGATCGCATTAACATTCAGGATCCTCATCATGATAGTCTAGTTATTACTCTCTTTATCTCTAACCATTTTGTCCGCAGGATCCTTATCGATGGAGGAAGCTCAGTGAACATTATCCAGCTTGATGTTCTAAAGAAAATGGGTATTCCAGAATCGGACATCACACCAAGATCCTCCGTGCTTGTAGGATTCAGTGGAGAAACGAAGAAAACTCTGGGGGACATCAAACTCCCAATCTACGTGGAAGGATTACATAATTATCAGAAATTTTGTGTTATTGACTGTTTGTCTTGTTGCAATGTTATCCTTGGCAGACCTTGGATACATGATATGAAAGCAGTCCCATCCACCTACCATCAATGTGTGAAGCTCCCTAGCCCATGGGGAATAATCAAGATCGACAGTGATCAGCAGGAGGCTAAGGATTGATATACCTCATCCATGAAGCCAACCTCGAAGCCAAGGGAGCAATAGCAATTACAGTATCCTCCGAGGAATGTCTTGGAGGCAAGGGAACAAGATGTGGACGAAATCCTCTTGGATCCTAGTGATCCTGAACCAAAAATCTATATCGGATCAGGGATCCTTGGCAAGATGAAAGAAGACTTAATATCCTTCCTCAAAAGAAGAAAATCTACCTTTGCTTGGAAACATGAAGATATGACAGGTATATCTAAGGATATTATTACTCACAAACTTGGCATTGACAGGTCTATCAAACCAATCCATCAAAAAAGGAGGAAGTTTGCACCAGAAAGGAATGTCATTATCCAAGAAGAAGTAGAGAGACTACTTCGAGCAGGTATGATCAGAGAAGTAAAGTATCCAAAATGGTTAGCCAATGTGGTTGTTGTCCAAAAGAAAAACGGAAAGTGGAGGGTATGTGTCGATTTCACTGATTTAAATAAGGCATGTCCCAAGGATCCTTTCCCATTACCCCACATTGACTCCATGGTGGATGCAACAGCGGGGCATGAACTGTTAACCTTCATGGATGCATCATCTGGATTCCAACAAATTCAGATGGAACCATCTGACCAAGAGGATACAGCCTTCATGACCCCAACAGGTTTGTATTGTTATATTGCCATGCCTTTTGGATTAAGAAATGCAGGTGCAACATATCAAAGGCTGGTGAATATGATGTTCAAAGATCAAATTGGACAAACTATGGAAGTATACATAGATGATATGGTAGTCAAATCGAAGAAAGCTGAGGATCACCTATGGGATTTGGAGGAAGCATTTGATATCCTTGATAATTATAACATGAAGCTTAATCTTTCAAAGTGCCACTTTGGTGTTAAGGCAGGAAAATTCCTAGGATATATGGTAACTCAGAGGGGCATTGAGGCAAGTCCGGAGCAAATTAAAGCATTAGTAAACATCAAGTCCCCTGCCAATGCTAAGGATGTGCAAAGGCTAACAGGCAGGATAGCAGCTCTGAACAGGTTCATATCAAAATCCTCAGAAAAATGCAAAGAATTTTACGATATCCTAAGGAAGAACAAGAAATTTGAATGGACTGAGAAACATGAGAATGCTTTACAAGCCCTTAAAGAATATATGTCCTCAGCACCAGCATTGTCAAAGCCCGAAAAAGGAGATGTGTTATCCTTATATTTGGCGGTATCCTCAACCGCTGTAAGTGCTGTCCTTGTGAAGGATCATGAAGGTACACAATATCCTATCTACTATGTAAGTAAGAGTTTACTTGATGCCGAATCCAGGTACTCACACCTCGAAAAACTTATTCTTGCATTAATCATGGCATCAACTAAGTTAAGGCATTATTTTGAAACCCATACTATTGTTGTTAAGACTAACTTTCCAATTAAGAATGTCCTCAGGAAACCAGAGATGTCAGGAAGAATGGCTAAGTGGGCAGTAAAGCTTAGTGCCCATGAGATAAGATATGAACCAAGAACAGCCATTAAATCCCAAGCACTAGCTGACTTTGTGGCTGATTTCAGTAGTGATCTACAAAGAGAAGCAGAATTGGAGGTCCAACAGCTGGATGAGACCAAGGATCCTTGGATACTACACACTGATGGATCCTCAAATGTAAAGGGCACAGGGCTCGGGATACTACTAAAATCGCCACAGGGGGACATAATACCCCACTCCATAGCCTGTGAGTTCCAAGCAACTAACAATGAGGCTGAGTATGAAGCCTTAATTGCTGGCTTGCAAATTGCTAAGGATATGGGGGTAAAATATCTTAAAGTATATGTAGACTCATTATTGATCACCAATCACTTTAATGGATCCTATGCTGTTAAAGGTGAAAAACTAACCAAATATTTAGAGATAGTCAAAGAATTGGCACTCTCTTTTGTTTCTTTCAGCTTAACACAGGTACCAAGGGAGGATAACACAGAAGCTGATGCATTGGCCAACTTAGGATCATCCTTGAAAATTCCAGAAGACATAAGTATCCCTATCATCCATATCCTGGCTCCTGCTATTGAAAATCAAGTGGCCATGGAAATAGAAGAGGATACTGCAGTAATCCCTAGTGAAGAAGCTCAATCTTATGCAGGATCATGGGTCTCACCAATCATGGAATACTTGCAAGACGGAGAGATTCCAATGGGAGAAAATCCTAGAGCTTTCCGGATCAAGGTATCTCAATTTACAATCTTAAATAATGTGCTATATAAACGATCCCTTGCAGGACCATACTTGAGATGTATTGAGGATCCTGAAATTGAAGAAGTGTTGAAAGACTTCCATGAAGGAGATTGTGGAAACCACACTGGGGGCAGGGCATTATTCTCAAGGATCCTTAGAATAGGATACTACTGGCCAACCATGAAAAGGGATGCTGTAGAATATGCTAGGAAATGTGATCCTTGTCAAAGACACAGCAATATCCTTCATCAACCAGCTGAACTGCTACACCCTATACCATCCTCTTGGCCATTCATGAGATGGGGGATGGATATAGTTGGCAAGCTCCCTAAAGCACCTGGTGGAAAAGTATTTATGCTTGCTATGACTGACTACTTCTCTAAATGGATAGAAGCTGAAGCTTTTGCTCAAGTCAGAGAAAGAGAAGTTATATCCTTTATCAAAAGAAACATTATAACTAGATTTGGCATTCCCTCTGAAATTGTATGTGATAATGGTTCCCAATTCATTGGAAGCAGAACCACTAACTTTTGTGACAGTTGGGGAATCAAGATGATAACATCAACACCAGTTCATCCACAAGCCAATGGCCAAGCAGAATCATCCAACAAGATCATCATCAACAATCTGAAGAAGAAGCTAGGATCCAAGAAGGGAAAATGGGCAGAGGAGTTACCTTATGTGCTATGGGCTGATAGAACAACTCCCAAGAATGCCACTGGTTAAACACCTTTTTCTTTAGTATTTGGGGCAGAAGCAGTGATCCCAACAGAGATGGTGATCCCAACTGCTAGAACAAGTGCTCGTGATCCTGAAGAAAATGCTGCAATCCTAGCTCAGGATTTGGATACTATTGAGGAAATCAGGGATCTGGCTAGGATAAGGATGGCAAGCTACCAACAAAGAATGGCTGGTGCTTACAACAAAAATGTTAGGATAAGGAAGTTCCAAGTCGGAGATATGGTGTTAAGAAAAACATTCCAAAACACCATTAATCCTGCTGACGGAAAGTTAGCACCAAAATGGGAAGGCCCTTACTTAATTGAAGCTGAAGCAGGAAAGGGGGCATACAGGTTGCTAACCATGGAAGGAAATTTGTTACCAAGAGCCTGGAATGCTGTTCACTTAAAAAGATACTTTATGTGAACATGATCCTTCAAGCATGTGATCCTTATATTGAAGTATCCTCGAAGGATCCCGGTAATGTTAGTGATCCTTACTCTGGTAATGTCCTTATCTTAAAACACTTACATTTCCTTACTTTTTACCAAAGGATAAGGATCCTGTATCCTTCGTCCTCTTCTCACGAACCATTTGAGTTATGATAGTACAGGTATCTACGGCATATCGTCAAGAGTCTTCAAAAGCAACGCAGATCCTTGGGCTTGTCCCCAGTTATCCTTGGGATTATCCCCAGTTTCCGCCAGCAGCGCACGATGATCCTGATATAGTTCACGTCTTTGGGACCAGTGCCCACTTCCGGGGCTGACAACCTCATCGTACTGGCTATACCCAGGATCCTCCGTATAATGGTAGACGTACCATACATCCGTTCATAAGGTTTCTAACGTTTTCACGTTAGCTAAGGTTTTGACATTTTCATGTCACTAAGTTTGGATAGTCGCCAGTAAGGGCCATACTCCAGTTTACATACGATCCTTTGGGCTTGTCCCCAGTTATCCTTTGGGCTTGTCCCCAGTGATCCTCCGGGATCATCCTCAGTTATCCTTTGGGCATGTCCCCAGCTACTAATTTATCTTTTACATTGGCTTAGTCCCAAGATATGTTCCATTTTTCAGGTTCTCGAAGTTGAACAAATAAGGATCCTTAATCCTTATCATCCATTAAAGTTTTACTTGTGGTTATCCCGATTAAAGGTTAGGATCCTAACTTGGATCCTCAGGTATGATCCTTAACTATTTTTAATTTCATTATTCATTTGAAAAACCTTTAGACCTTGACAACTGAACCTATGATCCTTAAAATAAACTACCTTGAAAATGGTGAAATTATAGGATATTTGATCCAGGATCATATCCTATATTTCTTGAACATGGTTTGCTTAATTATTGTTACAAATATATTTCTAAAACAATTGGAAACTAAAAGATAAACAAAGGATAACAACACAGGATAAGCCAGAAAGATTAAGGTTATATTATTAGCAAAAGGATCTTTAACCCTTGCAAAAAGTTGTCAAAATTGCCAACCCACATTTCTACCAGCAAAACGTGGCCCGTCCACATGGGTTGGCAAAGGGTGTCCATTGTCTATGCGGTCTTAGCATTGTGCAGGAAATTAAAAGCGGCAGGATCACAAAGGCTTCATCCCCCAAACAGAGGATCCCTCCACCTTTTGCAATCCTACCTACTGTTCAAAGGATCCAGGATCCTTAACCCTAAAAACTATTGTTCGAAGATTACAGACCATAATTGTTCACAAACCATCAACAACCACAAAAAACCATTACTAAACCTAAAAAATTGGGCTCCGGCCTAGTCAACAATATCCATCATCGCCCAATCATGCAGCCTACTCCTTCGCTGCTCCATCACCACCAGCCTCTCCACCCTGATCCTTTTCAGCATCACCGCCTTCCAGCATGGGGATATCCTCAGCCTCATCCTCGTCCTCCAGGTCTGCCAGCCTTGCCTTCCAACCTTCAACGTCCCACGAGCTTTTGTCAAAGATAGGATCCTGAGCCTCCTCAGCCATCTGAAGTTGTATCTTGTACATAGCAATTGCCGCAGAGACCTTGGCATCCTGGGTGATCTCCTGCTTCTCGCTATCCATATCGATCAACCTCTGAGCAGCCTCATCCTTCGTGGCCTGGAGTTCCTTCTCAAGATCTGCTATCTTGAGATCCTTAAGCACGCCCATTTGTTGAAGGTCGGCAATCTGGCTCTCTTGATCCTCAACATGGCCAAGATAGGTCTCGATCTCGGCAAGTTTCTGCAAAAAGGGAAATAAGGTAAGTTCAGAACCGGATGATCCTCAAAGAAACAGGATACACAAACAGGATATTCGAAACGGATAACCAACAGGGGCAGTGATCCTTACCTCATTCACGTAGTCAAGGAATTGCTGACGAAGGAGGGGAAATCCTTGGAGATCTTCAGAAGTTTTCCTCTTCTTCCCCTTGCCTCGGATAGGTGCCTTAGGAGCTGAAGCTGAAGGACTAGCAGTAGGAGCCTTCTTCCTCGAAGACTTGACATTGGCAAGATCACTTATCCCAAATTTGGAGGCAGATTTGACAGACTTGGCAGACTTCCCAGCGCCTACACAATCAAAATCAAGATAAGTTGCCTTATTAATCAAACAATCTTACATATAATTTATTTTCTATAAGGATACTTACTTGACATAGTGGCAGATGCAGAGGATACTTCTTGTGAGTCTTGGACGGTGACTTGGAAACTTCTGACCTCAGGATCAAGCTTTTTAAAAGCTAAGATTCTTTCTCTTGCAGCAGGGGTCAATTTTAGGTGAGCAACGGAAATAGCTGCACAAAAAGACAAAAGAAAAGAGACGTTAGTGATCCTCATCACATAAGGCAAGTCTGATAGTGATCCTTCCAGGATCCTCTATCCTACCATGAGTAGCCCATTCCTTGGGCAGATCCTCCCCATCTGGGATGGTATCCCTTCTAACAAAGAAAAAGCGACGCTTCCAGTTTGTATCGTTCTTAGTGACCTTGAAGACAGGGTGATCCTCCCCGGCTTTCCGCTTCAGCAAGTATCGATGAGAACCAAATGTGGTAAGATCATAAAGTGCGGCCAACTCTGCCATCCCCAAATCAATTCCCTTCTGCTCGATGATCCTCTCGAAGGTATACAAGACCCTCCAGATCATCGGCATAGCTTGGATATAAGATATGCCGGTTAAAGAAAAGAAGGATTGGGTGAAGGCTGGAAAAGGATACGAATACCCTATGATGAACGGAGTAGCAGGAAAGGCCACCCAAACGTCTGAAACAAAGTCGCTCAAAGCAGCAGATGTGAAGGATTTGAAAACAGCATTCGCCGGAAAGCAATGACGAATCCTGTCTACGTGGGCATCAGTAAAGCAACACCTCTCCGTAGGAGAATCCTTGATGATCCCTTGGCTTTTTAGGGGACTACTCTTCTTGGAATCCTTGTGTGGAGAATTCCGGAGCAACATGCTTGTGACAGAACAGAAACAGAATAAAAGCAAAAAACAGAGCAAGAGAAGAAAGAAAGGAAAAAGAGAAGAAGAGAGTACCTGGTCAATCTTCGGTAGCGATTATAAAGGGAAGATATCTCGAATTTAAATGCAGAGTGATCCTAACCCTATCTCCTATTTATAATCATGATTTGCAGGGATTGTCACATCTGTGACGTAATGATCACAACGGCTAGTCCGCTTATAACGGCTAGTTATCCGAATAGTCCGTTGGAGATAAAGATCAGAGCAAAATATAATTCGTTTATTTACAATAAACTCTTTATATTTTGGGGGCAATTGTTAGGGCTGGATTTTTATCATATGTGATCCTTACACGTGATCCTAACCAGTGATCCTTATTTCTTTGGCAGATAGTGATCCTCAGCAGGACTTCAGGATCAGGATCATGGACCATTGGAAGGATCCTCATGCTAATAGTTATCTTCGTGTGATACAACATTATTTTGCAGGAACATCTAGCAGGATACGCTCTTAGCATCATAATCAAGGGACGCGTCTTCACAATTATAGCACGAGCTTAATCAAAGATAGACGTTGCAAAGGATATGGAAACTTAGCTTGATTTAAGGGCGGCAATTTAGGCTAGATTGTCTTTTATTTCTAAAGGGGTAATGAGCTGATTATTAGTCTATTTACCTAAAATAGGTCACCTACACTTGTATAAATACCACTCTTCCTCATTTGGGAGAATATATACGACATACAACGCAACTCTCACACACTTAGACACTCAAAACAATAGTGATCCTTGTACTCAGCTCATTATCATCCGAAGTTGTAACCATTTTGTTCTTATATTGAAGTTTGGTGATCGGTAGTTGCCATCACCCGAGGTTTTTTATGCCGGAGATCATATATAGATCAAGGGCTTTTTCCTCGTATAAATCATTGTGTCTTTGCATCTTTATCACAGAAGTGATCCTTTACTTTCATAATTAACCAAGCATCATACCCCGTTTACATAAAGTTTGGTTACATTATCCTTGTGTGATTTTTGACCAAAACAGTGCCCATGATATAAGATATGAGCCAAGAACAGCCATTAAATCCCAAGCATTAGCTGACTTTGTGGCTGATTTCAGTAGTGATCTACAAAAAGAAGCAGAATTGGAAGTCCAGCAGCTGGATGAGACCAAGGATCCTTGGATACTACACACTGATGGATCCTCAAATGTCAAGGGCACAGGGCTCGGGATACTACAAAAATCGCCACAGGGGGACATAATACCCCACTCCATAGCCTGTGAGTTCCAAGCAACTAACAATGAGGCTGAATATGAAGCCTTAATTGCTGGCTTACAAATTGCTAAGGATATGGGGGTAAAGTATCTTAAAGTATATGTAGACTCATTATTGATCACCAATCACTTTAATGGATCCTATGCTGTTAAAGGTGAAAAACTAACCAAATATTTAGAGATAGTCAAGGAATTGGCACTCTCTTTTGTCTCTTTCAGCTTAACACAGGTACCAAGGGAGGATAACACGGAAGCTGATGCATTGGCCAACTTAGGATCATCCTTAAAGATTCCAGAAGATATAAGTATCCCTATCATCCATATCCTGGCTCCTGCTATTGAAAATCAGGTAGCCATGGAAACAGAAGAGGATACTGCAGTAATCCCTAGTGAGGAAGCTCAATCTTATGCAGGATCATGGATCTCACCAATCATAAGATACTTTCAATACGGAGAGATTCCGATGGGAGAAAATCCTAGAGCCTTCAGGATTAAGGTATCTCAATTCACAATCTTAAATAATGTGCTATATAAACGATCTCTTGCAGGACCATATTTGAGATGTATCGAGGATCCTGAAATTGAAGAAGTGTTGAGAGACTTCCATGAAGGAGATTGTGGAAACCACACTGGGGGCAGGGCATTGTTCTCAAGGATCCTTAGAACAGGATACTACTGGCCAACCATGAAAAGGGATGCTGTAGAATATGCTAGGAAATGTGATCCTTGTCAAAGACACAGCAATATCCTTCATCAACCAGCTGAATTGCTACACCCCATACCATCCTCTTGGCCATTCATGAGATGGGGGATGGATATAGTTGGCAAGCTCCCTAAAGCACCTGGTGGAAAAGTATTTATGCTTGCCATGACTGACTACTTCTCTAAGTGGATAGAAGCTGAAGCTTTTGCTCAAGTCAGAGAAAAAGAAGTTATATCCTTTATCAAAAGAAACATTATAACTAGATTTGGCATTCCCTCTGAAATTGTATGTGATAATGGTTCCCAATTCATTGGAAGCAGAACTACTAACTTTTGTGACAGTTGGGGAATCAAGATGATAACATCAACACCAGTTCATCCACAAGCCAATGGCCAAGCAGAATCATCCAACAAGATCATCATCAACAATCTGAAGAAGAAGCTAGGATCCAAGAAGGGAAAATGGGCAGAGGAGTTACCTTATGTGCTATGGGCTGATAGAACAACTCCCAAGAATGCCACTGGTCAAACACCTTTTTCTTTAGTATTTGGGGCAGAAGCAATGATCCCAACAGAGATGGTGATCCCAACTGCTAGAACAAGTGCTCGTGATCCTGAAGAGAATGCTACAATCCTGGCTCAGGATTTGGATACTATTGAGGAAATCAGGGATCTGGCTAGGATAAGGATGGCAAGCTACCAACAAAGAATGGCTGGTGCTTACAACAAAAATGTTAGGATAAGGAAGTTTCAAGTCGGAGATATGGTGTTGAGAAAAGCATTCCAAAACACTATTAATCCTGCTGACGGGAAGTTAGCACCAAAGTGGGAAGGCCCTTACTTGATTGAGGCTGAAGCAGGAAAGGGGGCATACAGATTGCTAACCATGGAAGGAAACTTATTACCAAGAGCCTGGAATGCTGTTCACTTAAAGAGATACTTTATGTGAACGTGATCCTTCAAGCATGTGATCCTTACATTGAAGTATCCTCAAAGGATCCCGGTGATGTCAGTGATCCTTACTCTGGTAATGTCCTTATCTTAAAACTATTACATTTCCTTACTTTTTACCAAAGGATAAGGATCCTGTATCCTTCATCCTCTTCTCACGAACCATTTGAGTTATGATAGTTCAGGTATCTACAGCATATCGTCAAAGATCTTCAAAAGCAACGCAGATCCTTGGGTCCAACCCCAGTTATCCTTGGGATTATCCCCAGTTTCCGCCAGCAGCGCACGATGATCCTGATATAGTTCACGTCTTTGGGACCAGTACCCACTTCCGGGGCTGACAACCTCATCGTACTGGCTATACCCAGGATCCTACGTATAATGGTAGACGTACCATACATCCGTTCATAAGGTTTCTAACGTTTTCACGTTAGCTAAGGTTTTGACATTTTCATGTCACTAAGTTTGGATAGTCGCCAGTAAGGGCCATACTCCAGTTTACATACGATCCTTTGGGCTTGTCCCTAGTTATCCTTCGGGCTTGTCCCCAGTTATCCTTTGGGCTTGTCCCCAGTGATCCTTTGGGATCATCCCCAGTTATCCTTTGGGCATGTCCCCAGCTACTAATTTATCTTTTACATTGGCTTAGTCCCAAGATATGTTCCATTTTTCAGGTTCTCGAAGTTAAACAAATAAGGATCCTTAATCCTTATCATCCATTAAAATTTCACTTATGGTTATCTTGATTAAAGGTTAGGATCCTAACTTGGATCCTCAGGTATGATCCTTGACTATTTTTTATACTAAACAACCCCTACACTTTGACAACTAAAACTATGATCCTTGAAAATTTTCAATGATAGGATATTTGATCTAGGATCATATCCTAAATTTATTAAACATGGTTTGCTCAACTCTTGTTACTCTAACAAATATGTTTCTAAAAACTGGGAAATAAGAAGATAAATAAAGGATAACAACACGAGATAAGCCAGAAAGATTAGAGTTATATTATTAACAAAAGGATCTTAAACCCTTTCAAAAAGTTGTCAAAATTGCCAACCCACATTTCTACCAGCAAAACGTGGCCCGTCCACATGGGTTGGCAAAGGGTGTCCATTGTCTATGCGGTCTTAGCAGGTGCAGGAAATTAAAGGCGACAGGATCACAAAGGCTTCATCCCCCAAACAGAGGATCCCTCCACCATTTGCGATCCTACCTATTGTTCAAAGGATCCAGGATCCTTAACCCTAAAAACTATTGTTCAAAGTACAAACCATAAAATTGTTTCAAACATCACAACCACTACCAAACTCAAAAAATTGGGCTCCGGCCTAGTCTCAAAATATCCATCATTGCCCAATCCTGCAGCTCAAACCTTCGCTGCTTCATCACCACCGGCTCCACTAGCTTCTCCACCCTGATCCTTGCCAGCATCACCACCCTCCAGCATTGGGATATCCTCAGCATCATCGTCATCCTCCAACTCTGCTAGCCTTGCCTTCCAACCTTCCACGTCCCATGTGCCTTTGTCAAAGGAAGGATCCTGAGCCTCCGCAGCCATCTGCAGTTGGATCTTATACATAGTTATCGCAGCAGAGACCTTAGCATCCTGGGTGATGTCACGCTTCTCGTAGTCAAAGCTGATCAGTGCTTTGACAGCTTTATCCTTGGTAGCCCGGAGCTCCTTCTCAAGATCAGCTATCTTGAGATCCTTCAGCACACCCATCTGTTGAAAGTCGGCAATCTGGCGGTCTTGATCTTCAACGTGATTAACATAAGTCTCTATTTCGGTAAATCTCTGCAACAAAAACAGGATATGACGTCAGACACAGGTGATCCTCAAAACCATCAGGATAACCAACAGGGGCAATGATCCTTACCTCATTGACATAGTCGAGAAACTGTTGGCGGAGCAGAAGAAATCCTTGAAGATCCTCCAGAGCCTTCCTCTTCTTTCCCTTACCCCTAATGGGTAATTTAGGGGCTGAAGCAGAGGGACTAGCAGCAGGAGTCTTCTTCTTCGAAGACTTGACGTTGGCAAGATCATCAATCCCAAACAAGGAGGCAGACTTGGCGGACTTAGCAGATTTCCCAGCACCTACACAATCAAAACAAGATAAGTCTCCTAACTAATTTAATATTTTTGCATAGAACTTACTTTTTGGTAAGGATACTTACTTGACATTGTGGCAGATGCGGAGGATACTTCTTGTGAATCTTGGATGGTGACTTGAAAACTTCTGGTCTCAGGATCAAGCTTCTTGAAAGCTAAAACTCTCTCTCTCTTGCAGCAGGAGTTAACTTGAGATGAGTAACGAATATAGCTGAAAAAACACAAAAGACAAAAAAGACAAAAAAGACATTAGTGATCCTCATCATAAGAGACAAGTCTGATGGTGATCCTTCCAGGATCCTCTATCCTACCATGAGTAGCCCACTCCTTGGGCAGATCCTCCCCGTTAGGGATGGTATCTCTCCTAACAAAGAAGAATCGTCGCTTCCAGTTGGTATCACTTTTTGTGACCTTAAAAACAGGGTGATCCTCTCCAGCTTTCCGTTTCAACAAGTATCGACAGGAACCAAATGTGGTAAGATCATATAACTCGGCCAGCTCCGGCATCCCTAAGTCAATCCCCTCCTGCTCGATGATCCTCTCAAGGGTACACAGAACCCTCCAGATCATCGGCATGGCCTGGATATAGGACATACCGGTCAGAGAAAAGAAGGACTGGGTGAAGGCTAGAAAAGGATATGAATATCCTATGGTAAACGGAGTTGCAGGAAAGGCCACCCAGGCGTCGGAAACGAAATCACTCAGAGCGGTGGGAGTAAAAGACTTGAAGACGGTATCCGCCGGAAAACAGTGACGGATCCTATCAACATAAGCATAAGTAAAGCAGCACCTCTCTGTAGGAGAGTCTTTGACGATCCCTTGGCTTTTCAAGGGACTGATCTTCTTGTGATCCTTGTGAGGAGAATTTCGGAGCAACATACTCTTGGCAGGATAAAAGCAGAAAAACAGAGCAAGAGAGGGAAGAAAGAGAAGAGAATACCTGATTGATCTTCGGTAGAGATTATAAAGGGAGAATATCTTGAATTTAAATGAAGATTGATCCTAACCCCATCTCCTATTTATAATCATGATTTGCAGGGATGTCACCTCAATGACGTAAAGGTTGCAACGGCTAGTTCGAAATTAACGGCTAGTTATCCGAATTGTTCGTTGCAGATAAGATCAAAGCAAAATATAACTCGTTAATTTACAATGAACTCCTTATATTTTGGGGGCAATTGTTAGGGCTGGATTTTTACAATACATGATCCTCACATGTGATCCTAACCAGTGATTCTTGTTTCTTTGGCAGATAGTGATCCTCAGCAGAGTTCCAGGATCAGGATCACAGACCATCATAGGATCCTCATGCTAACAGTTGCTTTCGTTGAATTTAATGTTGTTTTGCAGGAATGACTAGCAGGATCCGCTCTTAGCATCACAATTAAAGGACACGTCTTTACAACTATAGCATGTGCTTAATCGGAGATGGACGTTGTGAAGGATATGGAAACTTGGCATGATTTAAGGGCGATAATTTAGGCTAGATTTACTTTTATTTCTAAAGGGGTAATGAGCTGATTATTAGTCTTTTTACCTAAAATAGGTCACCTACACTTGTATATATAACACTCTTCCTCATTCGGAAGAACACACAACACAACTCTCACACGCTTAGACACTCGAAACTATAGTGATCCTTGTACTCAGCTCATTATCGTCCAAAGTTGTAACTATTTTTCTTATATTGAAGTTTGGTGATCGGTAGTTGCCATCACCCGAGGTTTTTTATGCCGGAGATCATACATTGATCAAGGGCTTTTTCCTCGTATAAATCATTGTGTCTTTGCATATTTCACATTGAAGTGATCCTTTACTTTTTCTACAAACCAAGCATCATACCCCATTTACATAAAGTTTGGTTGCATTATCCTTGTGTGATTTTTGACCAAAACAATCAAGATGTGGGATATCCAAGGATTCTCGACTGAATTTGTTCACATAATCCCTCAAGGATTCCTGAGGCCCTTGAGTTATCCTGTAAAGATCACTGGTTAGTTTCTCAAAACTCCGACTACAAGAAAATTGACTGTTAAATAAATTAACCAAATGAGCAAACGAAGTAATTGAGTGAGGAGGAACGTTTAACAACCATTTTAAGGCTGATCCTGTCAGAGTAGAACCAAATCCCTTGCATAAGCATGCTTCCTTGAGCTCCGGAGGGATAGGGTTAATCTCTATTCTTTCCCTATACTGGGCAATATGCTCTTCAGGATCCGTAGTCCCATCATACAGCTTCATGTTGGGAGTTTGAAATCTTTTTGGGATTTCAGCATCACAGATAGGATATGCAAAGCGGGATATCCTGTGGCTGTCTTGGGATATTTCCGGAATTAGCTGGACCACTCCAGGTACACTGGATATCATGTCCTTCAATTTCTGGAGCTCCCTGGTAAATGTTGACGTCATACCTGCATCCTGCAAAGAGCCATTGTTGTTAGTAGCAAGAGTATTATTATTTGACACATTACCGTTCTGAGGATTTTGGCCATATCCTGAAGCATATCCTGAACTTCTCACAGTCGGTATCCTGACCGAAGAGGGTATCTCAGGGGTATGATTATGAGAATGGCTTGAGACGATATTCCCCCTATTATCCTCAGTGTAAACTGCGGAACTGAAGTTCAAAGACCTGGGCTGTATAGGAGTGACAGTTTCCTCAACAGGTCTGCTCGAGCTAGCTTTTAAGAGTTGTATTTCTCTTAACAGCATTTGATTAGTCTCCTGTTGCTGCTTCATTTGTTCCTGCACACTTCCAAATAAAGTCAAAATTTCATCGTTAGAGGCTAAAACGGGAGCAGATCCCTGGACACTCCGAGTAGGGATAACATCTTGAGATTGTGAAGAAAACGGCATCCTTGGAGGAGGTGGTGGAAGCACCGAACCAGTAGTAGCAGAGGTCGTAGCAGACATAGTGGAAGAGCTCATGTTTGATCTGGAGGCCATTGTAAACAATATGGCAAAAAATTTTGAAAATAGAAAACCGATTAATGATTTTACAAAGATTTTTAGTAAAAGTAGCACCACTTGCCCCACGGTGGGCGCCAAATTGTTTTGGTCAAAAATTACCTAAGCAATTAAGTGATCAAATTAGTTAGGTGAGGTAGTGTGCTAAAATTATATGTGAAAAATGTATTGGCCAAATTAGATATGAAAACAGTTTCAGGATACAGCCCGGGATATAGAGCTGTATCAATGATCAAACAGTGAGCAAAAATGTAAAGGTTGACACGTGATGTACGAGGAAAGCCCTTGATCAATCTAGATCGCCGGCATAAAACCTCGGGAGCTGACAATCGCAGCTGCCTTGTTCTTCTTATTGCTTCAAATATCAGGATACAGTGCAGGATGTGGTGCGGATCGACTATGTGTTACAATGTAATTTGAATACAAGTGTTTGAGTGTGGTGTTTGCGGTGAGCTAGAGAGTAAAAGTGTTCGAGAGTGTAAGTGTAAAATTGCGTGCCTTAAACTGATCCGCCCCCATCTATTTATAGTAAAGATAATGTAACAAACTATACTAAACTTCCGGGATCCAGCGAATATTCCCACTCGAACGTTGAGGACCAAGTCTTTCGGGTTCAACGGCTTCCTTATAACAAATACGCCCGAGTCTTGAGGAGAAGAAGTCCTGATGACCGTTAGTAACTTACAGCCATTAACCTGCACGTGTTTAATTCACTCAACCTTAGGATATCGCCCAGGATGTTAACAATATCCCCGTCCAGTATCCTGATCACAAATAAACAATTAAAAGCGGGATATTAGTCAGGATATGTATACTCAGAAAATGACCCATAACAATTATAATTATGATTATACATATAATTTAGTTATTTTTTTTATATTTATATAAATGGTAATTATTATTTTATAAATATATGTTTAATATATTAATAAAAAATATAAAAACAAAAAGCTCGATTAGGCTCGCGAGCCGGCTTGAGCTCGATAAGCGAAGCTCGGGCTCAGGCTCGTTTACTAAACGAGCTTGTTTTTAGGCTCGGACTCGAGCTCGAGCTCGTTTAAGCTCGGCTCGTATAAGCTTTTTGTGAGCCGAGCTCGAGTAACTTGCGAGTAGCTCGGCTCATTTGCACCCCTACTTATTTCTTTATTTACCAACCATTGCAACCAGCCATTAAAAGAATTTTCTTGTAAGATTAAATGGTTTTATAAAATAATCTGTATGGTTTTGTGGAAACTTTGTAAAAGGAGGTGGTTTGCTACCTTAACAAGTGAATTCACCATATAGATCATGTCGCATTGGAAAACACTAATTAAAATCGGATCAGATTATTAAAAACAAGTAAACTGTACATACGTTATATTAAAATATCATACACGATATGGCATTTACTAAATCAATATCGTGAAGGATGGTTGGAGCAAATCAACGTAACATATCATAAGCCCGTAACTACAACATGAACAAATGATCAAAAATCTCTTACACATTACCAGGTGTTGCCTTGAATGAGTTTTTATACAAAAATACTAAAACACACTACCCTAACTCTCTAATAAACACAAGACAGTTAGCACTAAACCATATTTGTTGAAGAAATTAAAGTAACTAAATCAATATTTAAGAATTTAACTTTATGCAAAGAACATGGTCTAAATCCAATCACTCAATTAGTGAAATTGCACATGCAGACCCCGAATTCACCACAACAACGTCCCAGCGGCCAATTCGAAAGCCACGTGACCCAACTCAAAAAGCGAGTAACGTGGCCCTCTTAATATCCAGTATTTGTCTCCACCCCTTCCCCTATATAACTAACCCACCACCCCAACAACCACAATATAACAAACAACCTTATTTAACATTAATCGCACAACCTTCTCTCAACCATCCATTGCAATGGCAGCTACTTCAGTACTCTTCATGGCAACCCCCGTCACCACCACCCCTTCATCTAGAAGAACCCTCAACTTTGCTGTCGTCAGATGCATGTCACAATCTTCAACCGACGCTTCCAAAACTCCAGCAGCACCAACTCCGCCACCACCGGCGCCGAAGGTCAGCACCAAGTTTTCCGACGTGTTGGCGTTTGGTGGGCCTGCACCGGAGAGGATAAACGGAAGGTTAGCGATGATAGGGTTTGTGTCAGCGATGGCGGTCGAGTTGAGCAATGGTCAAGATGTGTTGGCTCAGATCTCTCACGGTGGTGTACCGGCGTTTGTAGCGACGAGTTTGGTGCTGTCGGTGGCGTCGTTGGTGCCGTTGTTTAAAGGGGTGAGAGCGGAGTCGAAGTCGAGTGGGTTGATGACGTCGGATGCAGAGCTGTGGAACGGTCGGGCTGCGATGTTGGGTTTGGTTGCTTTGGCTTTCACCGAGTATGTTACCGGCAGTCCACTTGTGTGATAAAATTTTATAAAGATACAAAAAAAAAAAAAAAAAAAAAAAAACAAACAAACAAAGAGTGGTGTTACAAGAAACTGTTTTAAATTGTGATTTTAGAGACCATGAAAGCTTGAATATACGGTAAGAAACTGATTAGAATTGGAACGTTAATAGACATGTACTTTAAAAGCTTGTAAAGTATATGTGTAAATGATGAAATTCCTTAATTTATGATTTTTCTTGTGTACATACGTGTGGCTATATGAAAGTAGATATTTTGAGGGGTAAGGGCGTTCATCACTTACCACATACTCATCACCCGTAACATCTATTACTCACCACACTCAACAATTTTCCTCACATCTTCACGCGTGATAGTGGCCACACGTTGTCGGATTCATGCGTGAAAAAACCATCGGTGGCGGTGTTCCACGGTGATCCACGCGTGGTGGATGGCCGACAGCGGTGCACCCCGTCCCCCCTAATTGTATCATACTAAAAAATATAATATATTGTAAAATAGTTTGGCTGAAAGTCTATATCATATGGATGGCATATAAAACCAGAGTCTTTGGCGAGTATACGCAAAGCCTGAAACATTTGAGATATGTAGAGACTAGACATGATTAGTTTTTAAAAAAATATGCGGATATAGGGTCTTATGGGAGGTGAAACTCGGTCAAGTTACCTAAAATCATACGCTTATTTACCCGAATCACATTCGCGAATACGCGAATCATATACCCAACAAATATTATATATCTCTTATCTATTAGTGCCTTACTTTAATAGATTATTATGTGAAAAATTGAATTTTCATTTGGAATATGAATTTGATAATATTACTTATATTTGGTATGTTGTGAAATATATACATTTTCTTATATAAATACTATAATAAATACATGATAAAATTTAAATGTATGTAGGGCTGTTCACGAGCCGAATCGAACCAATTAGACATTTGCTTGTGTTCGGTTCGTTTACAAACCGATCCGAACCGAAACGAGCGTTTTTTCAACCGAGCCAAAGTCGAGCGAGCGTCTTTCGATCCGAGCATTTTTCGAACGAACGTCAAGCGAGTATCGAGAATCGCAGAATAAACAAGGAATGTGACAATGGGAGTGCTAGTTATTAGAATAAAGTGCAATTTTTGTCCCTGATGTTTCGTCCAATTGAACATATGTAAAAATTTGACAAATAACAAGGAATACAAAAACACCTAACTAGTTCTATTGAGATTAACTAAGCGGGAAGATAAATCATCGACCGATTGAAACATACCCTTATTCTATAGGAAGTTTGAAATTGAATGAATCGATTGAAGCAAAACCCTGACGAGTTGGCGTCTTGGCGAGTGGCGATGGAGAAATCGAATAACGATGGCCAATAGGGGGTTTTGATTAGGGTCTTGCACTTCTGAATCAAATGGCGGGTTGAGACTTGAGTATTGATCGACACTTCACATTTTAGTATTTTAAATTTTGACTCGATTACACAAATGGACATTTAAGTATTGGATAATGGACTATTGGTATTGGATTTCAATTCTAATTACTTAAATGAGCTCTATTCGGATCTTGGACCAAACATTGTTAATGTTGGTCTCTAGTCATTTCATTAAAAATGATACACACAAACACAAATATATATGTGTGTGTGTGTATATATATATATTAAAAAAATAAATCGAGCCAACCGAGCCGAACCGAACTGAGTGGACCTTTGCTCGTGCTCGGTTCGTTTACAAACCGAACCGATCCGAACCGAGCATTTTTCTAATCGAGCTGAATCAAACGAGCAAATTCCGAGCATTTTTTGAGCAAGCATCGAACGAGCGTCGAGCGACGAGCAATTTGAACAGCCCTAAATGTATGTTATTTATCATATTATAACTTATAATAGTTATATAAAAAAAAGTATACAATAGTTATCTATATATATACTACTATATAATACATATTAGAGGGATAATATTAGAATTTGACATCAATTTAGTAAACTTTGGGACATCTTAGGGGTAGGATAAGACTTTGGGACCAATAGGTCCTGGGTTCGATTCTCACAAGGGGGTTTTCCCATATTTATTGGGTTTCCTTCTGAATTGGTGTATAGGCATTATGCCTAGTGGAGATGGATATGATCGGGTGGTTCCGCTGGTGGTACGATGATACTCAGTGGTCCGTCAGTGATACAAATTTGTCGTTCAAAAAATTTTTTAGTAAACTTTATTTAATAAACTTTTCATAACTAAAAATCATTTAATAAACCCCATTTAATTAGTTCTATTTAATAAAAACTCAAATGTAATATTTACAAATCACAAGAGAATCCACATTTTTGTGTGTGATGTCAATATGTCTAAATTATGGCGATATATTTTATTCCGTTAGATTCTGTTCTCTATACATACTTGGCAAATTCGAGGATGATTTTTTATTTGGAGGGGGGGGGGGGGAGAATGGTAATATACAAAAATTCAAAAACCCTAAAATAATAAAATATCTATTAATTATGTTGATTTTCAAACGCGTATAAGGCCACACGGGATGGTTCACTAGTGATGGGTTCTAGTGATGGGAGCACCCAATCAAATCATGCCATGTCAGCACCCAATATTCTAGTGATAGTGATAGAAATGTAGTGGGATACAATAAACATTTTCATTAACGACCATCAATTAACAAGTCTGTATCTTTAATAAATAAATAAATAATAGAAAGTACGTAATAATAATATAATAATAACAATAATAATAATAATAATAATAATAATAATAATAATAATAATTGTACTCCAAACTATCTATATCTATATCTATATACTATATATAAGCATCTCCCATGTACAAAAAAGTAATTTTCTTTAAAATTTTAAGATGGGATATCAAAAGCCAAGTTAAAAACCATAATTTTTGACAATTTTTTCCGTTTCTGCCCTCCTCTCCCTTCAACACCGCAGTCGATTGCACAATCCCTCTCTTCATCAATTAGCCATTAATATCATTAATATGCCATTTGAATGCAGACGTTCCCAATCCCCCAACCGACATCGTTCCCGTTTGCCCTTCCCATTAAAGACCTTCCCATTAAAGAGAGGTACATGGGAGAGAGAGATTTAGGTTATATGCCGCACTAGAACCGAAGCAGATTCAGCAACCAACAATGGTGATTTTTTTCAATTCTTCTTTTCATATATACAATTTGATCCGATATTAATCCATTGCTGTTTCAGGCGGATGTTGAGGTCGATGTTGCAGCAGCCGGAGCACCGAAGAAGAGGACGTTCAAGAAGTCCAGTTTCAGAGGAGTTGATCTAGATGCTCTCCTTGATATGTCTACTGATGAGCTTGTTAAGCTCTTCACTGCTTGTGCTCGCAGAAGGTGTATACATATATATTCATATGCAATATTTTGTATGACTAAAATAGTATTTTTGATAGATCTGTCTTTTTTATATGTAATTTGTGTGTTTGTAGGTTCCAGAGAGGTTTGAAAAGGAAGCCTATGCCTTTGATTAAGAAGCTCCGTAAAGCTGTATGTTTTTTTTATAACATTTTACTGTGATAATCTTGTTTTATAAGGAAATTTATGATGCTGTGTGTTACTGTTATATGCTATTTTGTTACATTATGGTAAGTTTTGTTGCTGAAATACTTTATTGATATTTGATTAATTTATGTAAATAGTGCTACTAAATGCATTGTTTGTTGGATCTTGGTGTGCTTGAATTTAAACATTACTCCTTTTGACATTGATGGTATCTCATAGGTTACTCTTAGGACACAAAGATCACTTTTATCCATTTAGTGGGGTGTCTAAAGAGCTAAAAGCCTTTTCAAGTGGGGCCCCTATTTAGGTATTATCTATATAAGTAATTATATGTATACATGTGTATTCATTTGCAAGTATCTATTCCAACTAGAGGTAAAAAAGACGTGTTGGCTGGATAATGGGTCAAAACAAATGTTAGTTAAAAAGAGTCATTTTAGTATGGGTCAAAAAGAGACATTTTCAAAAGCCACACAAAGTGTATTAAGAGGCATACGATTATATTAGTAATCATGTAGGTGCCGTAGTAGGACCGAGGAGCAACAACTTCGATAGGTTGCTGAGCTGGCATCAATGTTGGTGGTGGTGCCGCCGCCGCTGAAGCATCAGGTTACGCATAAACTTGCTGTGGGGCAGCCTGCGTGGGTTGTAAATTATAGATGGGTTATAAAATATTAACATACTAACATGAGTAAAAAATATAAGTATGACAGACCATTCATTTCAAATGGATAAATTATAGACGGGTTATAAAAGATTAACATACAGATGATAAGGTTATGCTCGTTAGCGGCTTCTTTGTTGAGGAAGGTCAAGTGGATGTGGGACAAGTGACACTCACAACTAGATGGTACCTATCGGGTCGAAACGGTGAGAGACAGGTGGCGATGTTACAAGTTAGTACATTTCGGCGACGAACCGGGTCGATACGGTCAGTACGACGAACCGGGTCTATCTAAGGATAATACTTTTTAGAGAAATGAATGAAATTTATAGATGGAATTGGTTTGCTCAAATTCTTTCATGTACAGGAATTCAATTCAATTTTATAACAACTATTGTTAATAGATCAGGCAAATTATCCTTTTGTAGTCATTCTATGAAAAAGGTCGGGTATTATACGCTTCATATAAATTTCAAAAATCATTGGTGTCGCTTGACCCGTTCCAATATATGTAGCTCTGCCCCTGATAATCACAATCATATTACCAAAGGCTACAATTAGTAAAAAATTTGGGTGCACAGTTATTTTTATATATCTGTTGTTTCAGGTCCGATTACACAGAGTTTTGCTGACACTGGAAGAGAAGCATCTTCCTTATGACCTAAAGTTAGTTGATCTCGGTAACAAGCCAGACCGGTAATCATACAGTATTCCGTATATAACATGTCGTGTTTTCAACCATTCATAATATGATCTACGCATGACACTCTTGGTTTTACGTAGGTTTTTAAGTATTAGCCCAGAAGGTAAAGTCCCATTGGCGAAAGTTGATGACAAATGGATAGCAGATTCCGATGTTATTACACAGACAGTAGAGGAAAAGTTCCCCGACCCGTCACTGGTGACCCCACCTGAGAAAGCTTCTGTGCACACTCATGCTCTTTGTCTCCCCTTTGTTCAGTTTACATTCATTTTTGCAAATTGATGTTGAATAATGGTATTTCTGATTCATATATCTAGCGGGTCGAAGATCTTTTCGACATATATTGGCTTCTTAAAAAGCAAAGATGCGAATGATGGAACAGAGCAAGCTTTACTGAATGAACTCTCTGCTTTCAATGATTACATCAAAGAAAATGTGGGTTCTGTTCTATCTCTCCACACACGCACATATATATCAAACTGTTTGTTGAATTAGGTTGCTGATTTTAAATTTTTTTCTCACGTGTTTGTTGAAGGGTCCGTTTATCAACAGAAAGGATATCTCTGCTGCAGACTTGTCGCTAGGTCCGAAGCTGTACCATATGGAGATCGCTTTGAGTCATTATAAGAAGTGGTCAGTCTCAGATTCACTTCCCCTTCTGAAAATATACATGAAGGTACACTTATCTTTGTTGAATTGCATAAAGTTATCTTTTTGTGAGAGCAGCCTTAATTGTTATGTTCTTTGATTTTTATCTTTATCATAATATGTAACACCCCGTGTTTTCGAATGTCAAAGTCAAAGTCCAAGTCAACTTTGACATTCTTTGACTGTAGATAGTCGATCTTGTGTTTTAGTTGTATTATGTGGAGTAAGTGTTGTACTCAGCAAGAATCGAAGTAATCGAACGTGTTTCAATGCGAACCGATCTGCGACTGTGAATGATAGGAAGTAACAATGCGATAAAGTTAATCTAATCAGTAATCAAACCGATCTAACAATCAATCGAACTCGAGACGCAAATCATGCGAATTTTGGTATTTTACATTTGTGTGTGTGCCTTATGTGTTACTTGTGCGTGCTTACTTTATGATTGGTGTGGGATTCAAGCAAATCAATCGAAAATCGAATTGAAACTCAAAAGCCAATCAAACTCAAATCGAAAACGACATCAAAACGTGACTTAACGAAGATTGTATGTTAGATATAGTGGTTGGGATTAAAAGTAATTTGACTAGGAACTCTGTCGAAATCATAACATCATACGCCGGAATCGAAATGTCGAAAATTCGTCGCAAAAGACTCGAAGTGCGTGGCGGATCGAACAGGAAACATCCTGATCGAACAGGCCAGCCGATCGGCTAAGCACCTTGCCAGCCGATCGAGCTGCCCACTCGATCGGAGTTCCCAGCCGATCGGCTGCCACTTTCCTCTTTTGGAAGCCTATAAATAGGGCTGTCATTGTCATACTTTCCATTTTTGGAAAGCTCTGACCGAACCAGCCATCTTCTTCACCTTATCTCAGATTTCTCTCAATCCCGGTAAGTTTTCACTCTAAATCTTGTACGTTCTTAATCATTACTTGATTCTACACCTTTCTATCTTTCAAAACTTGGATTCTAACCGTGAAATCACCAAGATCTAAGTGTTCTTGGGTGATGTCATCATGGTGTTCTTGAAGAACATCATGTTTTGGCCTCATTCCACTATGATTAGCTTAGATCTAACCGATTTCCACATAAACAAGCTAAGATCCATCATGTATCTAAACATTTTCATAATGTAAAGGATTGAAAGAAGGATTTCCAACTTTCTTTCAACTCTTTTACACTTAATGCTTTCAAAACAGTAGAAACGGAGCTTGAACCGGCTAACCAATCATTCAAATGGTTTAGAAGGTTCAAGATTCGGTTTCTATGAACAAGGTTCACCGATATCGGCTAAACTCTAAACCGACATTCCAAACCGTTCAACCGGCCGGACTTGGGTGATTCCTGTTCGAGCCAAGAGAACAGGTGGGAACGAAGGTTATCGTAGTTCAACACGTTCTCAAGATACCTTGAAAGAATAACAAATGAACAAACAACCAAGTGTTAGACGAAAGGCCAACCAGGTCAGAAATGCTGGCCGAACGGCTAGGCTGTCGAACAGCCCAGCCGATCGGATATGCCAGCCTATCAACCGGGCCAGCCGATCGGCTAGCACATGGTCCCACATTTCCAAACTTTCGAAGTATAGTATTGACGAAGTAATGTTCAACCAAATGGGTCACCCGATTGGTAAACATTACTGTTCGGATCATGAGATACTATGCTTCAACACTTAATCGTTTTCACAACTTGTTCGTAGTAGAGAATGCCAACCGATCGAACAGACTATTCGATCGAGTGACATTCAGTTGAGGGCTAACTTTGAAGCTCCTAGCCGATCGAGTGAGCTAGCCGATCGAGCGAGCTAGCCGATCGAACGAACCGTTCGATCGAACGACTTGAAAAGGTAGGAACACTTCAGTGTTCTCAAATACTGCAACAAAAACTTCAAAAGTTCAAATCCTCTAACACAAACACACTAGAGGAAGAAACAATCCACTCGAATGGTTCAGCCGATCGAGCCAACCGGCCGATCGAACAGGACTGTCCAATCGGATATACCAGCCGATCAAACAGGCCGTCCGATCGAACCTGTCGTTCGATCAACCAGCCCATTCGATCCATCCATACTTGTTTACTTTTCTGCATTACTCATCATTATGCTATCGAACTATTCAGGCTAATCTTACTCTCAGCGCTCCCTTCAATCCACAATCAATCACTGTGAGTATACTCGATCCCTTTTTGCTTTTAGCACTTTTGGGTGTTACATACGTTACCTATCAAATCACAATCAAACACAAACTATTTGAACGCTAACCAACTTGCATGTGCTATTTGACTAAATGAATGTTGTTTATTATGTTTACACGTGGAGTGCTATCTACCTGCCTTAGCAACGATTGAGTTAACGGAAGCGTCTCAAAAACATTCTAGTACTATAGTTTGGACTCAGCACCCATTCACACGGGGGTTGTTAAGGACAAATACTTGCATGGATTACGGTGGTAATCATGTATTGCAAACCGTCTCGGACGGTCAACCCGCAGTCGTTGGTACCGATGGTCCCATGTCGATAGTTAACATGCATCGTTTTCCTCTGTTTACGTGCCTGGTTATGCGTAAACTATTCGAACTCTATATGCTACTATCAAACTTGTGTGCTCACCTTTACATTTTTATGTATTGACTTTAATTTTAACGTATGTGACAGGTAATTAGGATGCTTACTTGCTAGGAAAGCGAGGCAATAATAAAGCTTTAGAGCCCATCTAGCAGTTGTAGGTCGTAGCCTACCTAGGGGTCTCTAGAAGTGAATAAACTATAGCCATGGAGCCGTTGGAGTTGTTCGATCGAGCATCTATGGCATTAGTTGTCTGTAGATCTTGTCCGGACGAGTCTTAATGACACTAGGCCGTACTTTTAAACATTTGGTTTGTAATAGATTAAATCTGAGTTGTTGAAACAGTACTATTTGTTTAGTTGTATTCTATGATAACTTGTTTATTTATTTGGGATACGGTATGGGACGTATCACTTAACTGAATTTGTAATAATAGTTGTTGTGGAAACTTCTGGACAATCTGTTTCGCTCAGGGCCGTGCCCCGATGATTCCGCCATCGGTTGGGGTGTGACAGATTGGTATCAGAGCCATAACTATAGGGAATTAGGCAGACACGACCTAGTCCGGGTCGCTGTCTTAGAGACCTAGACTATAGTTAGGAACCATCAGACCCAGTTTATGTGTTTATTCTGCAATCCTTCACTATCACTGCACTCGAATTTTCAAATAAAAGTCGGTAGGTTTAGTTGGGAATAGGTGTGAAAGCCGCAAACTCCTGACCAAACTGCCTGACTTATGCCGATTTTATTTCGTTATTCATGCTCATCTCATTATTTTTACCAACAAACAAGGGGGATTATACCAAATCAGGAGTGAAATCCATATTTTGATGCATAATTTCCTCTATTTTTTTTAAAACAAGGAAGAAATTGCTAAGCCAAGGGGTGAAACCCCGACCTTGGCAGTTTGTTCTGTACTTACTTATCTCACCAAGGCATCGACGGACTCCAACGACCTGAACTCACAAGTATGACCTAGGGAACGCGTGTGGAATGCCCGAGAATCGAGGTAGAAACACGACCAACTAGAGTCGAAAGTGACGACAAGTCTACTGTGAATAGTCGAATCGCCTTGGGTAGTCGATGTCTAGTAGCCGCAGACAGTCTATCTCTCGATTTTATGTGTTTCGATTCTGAGAACCGCAACCGCATACTCTGATGACTCGTTGATTTTATGTGCATATGTGTGCTTTCGCTGTTTTGTGATTATATTTTGGGATCTTATTCGATTCTACTATCATTTCAATCGACACACACGACTTGCACCGTTATTCTATCCCTAATCGATCCCCAGTTACTGCAATCTAGACTATATTACGATATGATATGCTATACAACTAAGCTAGGATATAGTATACTGTGCTACACGATATGCCATACGCAATCGCTATACGAACGACACGCGAGCTTTGAAGGATAGGTTTCTGTTTTCTGAATGCCTTTGTGATTAAATGGTTACGTGCTTTCGTGGTTATGTGCCTCTGTGTTTATGTGCTTCTGTGCTTACGTGCATCTGTGGTTTTGTGCATATGTGTTTACGTGCTTATGTGTTTCGACGTGATTCTAAGCTTTAGATAGAGGTAGACGTGTGAGGTGAGATTCGATTACGTTGTGTTGAGTCCTGTGACGATGTCTGTTGCAGACCATGTCGTCGTCTGGATCCCGTCAACGTCTGACCCGCCAAGAAAAGAGAGACCGACGTCTCGCTGCTATCATCTCCAAAACCGTGGCGAAAGCTGTGAGTGAGGTGTATGAAAACGCTAGCAAGTCGTCAGAAGAATCCCGAACTGAGATCTCCAAGGATTCAAGAAAGGCTGCTTTCAGCTTCAAGCAGTTCAAAGCCTGCGGACCGAAAGAGTTTACTGGCGAAGATGGTCCGACAGCCATGTTTCACTGGTTCGACTCGGTCGAAGTCACTCTGCGCCAGAGCGGATGTCCTAAGCATCTCCGTACTCTTAATGCTACAGGCGTCTTCCAGTCCCGTGCTCTAGACTGGTGGACGGCCGAACGAAACAAGCGCGGAAATGATGCAGCTTACGGGCTATCATGGAAGGAGTTGAAAGCGATCATGATCGAAGAATTCTGCCCTCCTCATGAACGCCAAAAGCTGGAGGACGAGTTCTGGGAAATCAAGCAGAAGGATGGAGACAACGCTGCTCTCACTGCTCGCTTCAAGCAGCTTAGTATCATCTGTTCTGATCAAGTCAAGACCTCAGATCAAGCCATCAGGAAGTATATCCGAGCCCTACCCTACTGTGTAGCTGATTTTTTTCACGCAGCTAAGCCAGCGACGATCGAGGAAACCTACCTACTCGCCGCTGAGATCAACGATAAGCGAGTCAAGTTAGGTTTCTGGGATAAGCAAACCAAGTCTCTGCATCAAGCCACTGCAACACCCACCGACCCACCTGCTCAAGCCTCCAAGTCATCGAGAAGGAAGAAGAAGCACAACAACAACAGCTCCAGCAACAAGAGCTGTGCTGCCGCGACCACTGCTGCTCCCCTACAATCTGTACCAGCACAACAGCAGCAGCACCAGCGTTCAGCTCCAGTGATCAATGCACCGCCAGCAAAGCGTGCATACACAGGCCCTCACCCACTCTGCACGACATGTTCGTATCATCATCCAGTGGGTCTAGCTAGTCGTTTTTGCACTCACTGCAACCTCTACGGTCATTTCACTGCGAATTGCCGTTATGGTCCCCGTCAAACCCCAGCTCAAGCTACTGTCAACCAAGCTCTACTCCCTGCTCCCCAAGGCCAACCAGCGGCTCCAGCACCAACAGTCAATGCTAGAGTCTGCTTTGCATGTGGTGACCCTAACCACTTTGCCAACCGATGCCCGAACAGGGTAGTCAAGCAAGAGCCCCAGCAGCAGCAACAACAACAGCAGCCTCAGCAGCAGCCGCAAGCAGCCCATGCCCGAACTTTCAACCTCAATGCCCGCCAGGCTCAGGCGGATAACAACATGGTTAATGGTACGTTCCTTGTGAATGGTATTTATGCATCATGTTTGTTTGATACTGGAGCCGATAACTGCTTTGTGTCATTTGAATTCGAGAAGCTCCTTAGTCGTAAGCGCTCTTATCTATCCTCGTCATTCGAAGTCGAAGTTGCTACAGGGATAACCATTGCCGTTAACTCAGTACTCCGTGATTGTACTCTCGAACTCAACAATCACATCTTTCCGATCGACCTTATTCCGATGCAACTCGGAAGTTTTGATGTCATAATAGGCATGGACTTTCTTCGTGAAAACCATGCTGAAGTTGTGTGCTTTGAAAAGATGATTCGATTCTCACTCGCGAATGGTGATCTCCTATGTGTATACGGTGAAACAACGTCGAAAGGTCTCAAGCTTATGTCGTGTATTCAAGCTAGCAAGTACCTCCGCAAGGAATACCGAGCCTTCTTGGCCAACATCATAGTAGCGGAGAAGGGAAAGAAAAAGAAAGTTGAAGTCAAAGATGTTCCAGTGGTTCGTGAATTTCCTCAGGTGTTCCCTGATGATCTTCCCGGACTACCACCAAGTCGTGATATCGACTGTCGTATCGATCTCATTCCTGGAGCTAACCCCGTTGCCAAAGCCCCTTATCGACTCGCTCCATCCGAAATGCGTGAACTCTCGAACCAACTCCAGGAATTACTTGAAAAAGGCTTTATTCGCCCAAGCACCTCTCCTTGGGGCGCGCGAGTCCTTTTCGTCAAAAAGAAGGACGGGTCGTTCCGGATGTGCATCGACTATCGGGAATTGAATAAGCTGACCATCAAGAATCGATACCCCTTGCCCCGAATTGACGATTTGTTTGATCAGCTCCAAGGTGCAGCATGCTTCTCTAAGATCGATCTGCGTTCAGGATACCATCAGTTGCGGATTCAAGAGGAAGACATTCCTAAAAACTGCTTTTCGAACCCGTTATGGCCATTACGAATTTTTTGTTATGCCCTTTGGTCTAACCAACGCACCCGCGGTCTTTATGGACCTCATGAATCGCTTGTGTAAGCCGTATCTTGACCGTTTCATCATCGTGTTCATCGACGATGTCTTGATTTATTCCAAAACGAAAGCCGAACACGCGCAACATCTACGTTTGGTTCTCGAGTTACTCCAGGGGAACCAACTCTATGCCAAATTCTCCAAGTGCGAATTCTGGTTGGAGGAGGTTCAGTTTCTGGGTCACATAGTGAATAGTCGGGGTATCCATGTCGATCCTGCGAAGATTGAAGCTGTCAAAAGTTGGATTACGCCTAAGAACCCGTCAGAAGTTCGTTCTTTTCTCGGACTAGCGGGCTATTATCGAAGGTTCATTGAGGGATTCTCTAAGATCGCTGTGTCGCTTACTGCTCTTACCCATAAGGACAAGCCTTTTGTGTGGGGAAACGCACAAGAGACTGCCTTTCAAACCCTTAAACGTATGCTGTGCAACGCACCGATTCTTACACTGCCCGACGGAAGCGACAACTTCATTGTCTACTGTGATGTTTCTAACCTTGGTCTCGGCTGTGTTCTTATGCAAGGAGACAAGGTTATAGCCTACGCATCTCGTCAGCTCAAGATCCACGAGAAGAACTATACAACCCATGACCTCGAGCTAGGCGCGGTTGTCTTTGCATTGAAGATTTGGCAACACTACCTATATGGCACTAAGTGTACAATCTACACCGATCACAGGAGTTTACAACACATCTTTAATCAGAGAGAGCTTAATATGCGTCAACGCCGATGGGTAGAACTCCTCAACGATTACGACTGTGAGATTCGTTATCACCCAGGCAAGGCGAATGTGGTTGCTGACGCTCTCAGAAGAAAGAGTTACGTGCTCAGTACCCGAAATATCCAAGCACAGCACAACCTCGAAACCCTTATCCGAGAAGCCCAACATGCTTGCTTTAACGAGCGTACATTGAAGAGAGAAAGGATCTATCACAATGGAGCTCAGTTAGTAAGCAAACCAGATGGGATATTCTATTATCTGGACCGAATTTGGATCCCTAAGCGGACCGATTTGCGAAAGATTATCATGAACGAAGCCCACAAATCCCGGTATTCTATTCATCCCGATGCAGATAAAATGTACCAGGTCAGAAATGCTGGCCAAACGACTAGGCTGTCGAACAGCCCAGCCGATCGGATATGCCAGCCTATCAACCGGGCCAGCCGATCAGCTAGCACATGGTCCCACATTTCCAAACTTTCAAAGTATAGTATTGACGAAGTAATGTTCAACCAAATGGGTCACCCGATTGGTAAACATTACTGTTCGGATCATGAGATACTATGCTTCAACACTTAATCGTTTTCACAACTTGTTCGTAGTAGAGAATGCCAGCCGATCGAACAGACTATTCGATCGAGTGACATTCAGTTGAGGGCTAACTTTGAAGCTCCTAGCCGATCGAGTGAGCTAGCCGATCGAGCGAGCTAGCCGATCGAACGAACCGTTCGATCGAACGAATTGAAAAGGTAGGAACACTTCAGTGTTCTCAAACACTGCAACAAAAACTTCAAAAGTTCAAATCCTCTAACACAAACACACTAGAGGAAGAAACAATCCACTCGAATGGTTCAGTCGATCGAGCCAACCGGCCAATCGAACAGGACTGTCCAATCGGATATACCAGCCGATCGAACAGGCCGTCCGATCGAACCTGTCGTTCGATCGACCAGCCCATTCGATCCATCCATACTTGTTTACTTTTCCGCGTTACTCATCGTTATGCTATCGAACTATTCAGGCTAATCTTACTCTCAGCGCTCCCTTCAATCCACAATCAATCACTGTGAGTATACTCGATCCCTTTTTGCTTTTAGCACTTTTGGGTGTTACATACGTTACCTATCAAATAACAATCAAACACAAACTATTTGAACGCTAACCAACTTGCATGTGTTATTTGACTAAATGAATGCTGTTTATTATGTTTACACGTGGAGTGCTATCTGCCTGCCTTAGCAACATAGTACTATAGTTTGGACTCAGCACCCGTTCACACGGGGGTTGTTAAGGACAAATACTTGCATGGATTACGGTGGTAATCATGTATTGCGAACCGTCTCGGACGGTCAACCCGCAGTCGTTGGTACCGATGGTCCCATGTCGATAGTTAACATGCATCGTTTTCCTCTGTGTACGTGCCTGGTTATGCGTAAACTATTCGAACTCTATATGCTACTATCAAACTTGTGTGCTCACCTTTACATTTTTATGTATTGACTTTAATTTTAACGTATGTGACAGGTAATTAGGATGCTTACTTGCTAGGAAAGCGAGGCAATAATAAAGCTTTAGAGCCCATCTAGCAGTTGTAGGTCGTAGCCTACCTAGGGGTCTCTAGAAGTGAATAAACTATAGCCATGGAGCCGTTGGAGTTGTTCGATCAAGCATCTATGGCATTAGTTGTCTGTAGATCTTGTCCGGACGAGTCTTAATGACTCTGGGCCGTACTTTTAAACATTTGGTTTGTAATAAATTAAATCTGAGTTGTCGAAACAGTACTATTTGTTTAGTTGTATTCTATGATAACTTGTTTATTTATTTGGGATACGGTATGGGACGTATCACTTAACTGAATTTGTAATAATAGTTGTTGTGGAAACTTCTGGACAATCTGTTTCGCTCAGTGCCGCGCCCCGATGATTCTGCCATCGGTTGGGGTGTGACATAATATGTTATAACTAACATAATATCATTACATGGTGACTACCCCTTGTATATCAGAAGCAAGTAGAGGAGCATTGCAAAACGTTTCACTAATGTAATTTATGTTCAGATTCGGCCAGATCGTCAAACTTTGTACTGGAGTGCTACATGGCCAAAGGAAGTTGAGCAACTTGCAAGGCAGTTGCTTTATAACCCTTACAAAGTAAGATATTTAATTTAGAAATGTTAAAGTTAAAGGTAGCAATTTCATCACATTTTTGTGTTGATGGTTCAACTTGGGTTGTATTTCATTGAAAACGTGATACACCAAAAACATAGAAAACTTCATCGTTGTGACACATTGTTGTTTGAAATATATACAGGTGGTGATTGGTTCTTCAGAATTGAAAGCTAACCATTCAATTCACCAATATGTGGATATTATGACCGAAAATCAAAAGTATAGCAAGTAAGTTAAATCATTTTTATTGGTACCAACCAAGATTCTTCACTACACTTTGTCAACTCACAAATATAGTTGATTAATTGGGTATTCAGGTTACTTAACGGTTTGTCGGTTAACCTAGCCATTAGTTTTATAACTTTTGTTTTAATAATTAAACCAGCATTTTTGTTTTTAGATTGATAAATGCTTAATGAGGAAGGTCGAGTGGATGTGGGACAAGTGACACTTACAACTACACGGTACCTGTCGGGTCGAAACAGTGAGAGACATGTGGCGATGTTACGAGTTAGTGCGTTTCGACGACGAACCGGTTCGATACTTAAAAGTGTGGCTCCGTGAATCTGTGTCTTAAAGACATATAATTAAATTTTTGTACAAATGTGCAGGTGGCATATGGCGGAGTTGCAATCCGTCACACATCATGCGAGGCGGAAGCGGAAATTGACAAACTCGAAAGACATACCCTTCTACTGAAACATAATATATTAGTGAATTGGTAAAACGTTATATAGAGCTAGCAGGGCCAACCCTGAGAATTCGTGTACCATGTTCGAGCTCGAAAAAACGTGCCCTTAGGTGGAGGAATGTGGAGAGCTTTGAGTTTGATGAGGAAGAACTTAAATCTTTCAATCTCTTTTTGCTTTGACAGTATTTGTTTTTGTTTCATATAAGTTGGTTCTTTAATATGTACTCTTTTCTATCATTCACATGTTATATGTATTTGATCATGTAGCAGCAACCCGATCAGTATCCAAAGAAAGAGCCAATATATAGAATAAAAGGTAAAAGCTCAATTGAGCCTGGTCTCTCAAGTTGAGAGTCAAAATTGTTGGGCGGAATGCTTTGAAAAACTTGATGTCCAAATTCTCGTATGTCATTCGTTTTAAAAATATACCCAATCACCCAATGTTCATGTAGTATTACTTGCCCTTTTGTATTTGTACACAAAGAGGTCGAAATTTCAATTCTATTTATGAATGGGTTGATTATGGTTGTCTTTTATCTCTTAACTGGTTAAATCTTTTATCTATATATATACAACTTATATAAAATTCATGTTCCCACCCTATCTTGTCGACTCCGCCGCAACGCGCGGGTTTCCCACTAGTACTATATATAAGCATTTCCCATGTCTAAAATAGTAATTTCCATTTAATTTTTTAAGATGGCATATGAAAGGTTAAGTTAAAATCCTAATTTTTTACCATTTTGTTCCCTTTCTACCCTTCTCACATAAAATAGATACACAGATTAATCAATCTCATCTCTCTACGCCGGTTCCCTTCTCATTCAATGCGATTATCAGTTTCTTCAACTCAGGGGGTGTTTGGCCTAGCTTTTTTAACAAAGCTTATAGCTTTTTTTTAGCTTTTTTTTACAAAGTAAGCTTAATTTGATGTTTGGTTTAGCTTTTTAAGCTTATGCTTATTAGCTTATATAAGCTAATTTGAATAAGCTTATTTGATGATGGTTTTTTAGCTTATTTGAAGAACCATTCTTTGTGTAAGGGCAAATGATATAAATCTATCTATTATACTAAATGAATTCTCTTAGGCCACAAGGGCTATTCTTAGCCAATCATTTTGATGATGTGGACATGCTCTAAAGGCTGATAATTCCTTTTGAGCGGGATTTTGATTTCTCCTCTTTTTCATTCACACGGTCGTCCTTCTGAGTTTCCTTTTTTATTCTCCTATTTAATTGAAACTGAAGCTTCTTCTAAACAAGAACCCTATATCCCTCTGTATTGTGCTTCTCACGTACTTTTCTTCTTCGCACAATATCTCTCTCCTCAACCTTTTCCCTATCTTATTTTGCAAATCACAAAATTAGGTGTCTAAACCAAGGATTGAAAGCATCGATTGAAGGAAACACAGTATGTTATTTTCGATCCTTAATCTGATCCACATATGATTTTTTCATAACCCTAATTCTCAGCGAGGCAATTCTCATATATCTCTAATTCATCCTAAATTGTTACCCTCTGAACTGGATCTCGGTATGTTAAATTTTAATCTTATAATCCTACGTTTCTACAAAACCCTAATTGTGATAGGTGCGATTTTCAGACCTTCAAACTTCAAAGATCCAGAAAGAATTTGAGGGCTACTGTATGAATCGGATTCTAATCGTGTGAAAGGTAATCGTTTTCTGTTCAGATCTGGTTTTAGTTCATTGAATAAATTGCATGTTTCTAATACCCTAATTCCCTCAATCCATATGATTAGTGTTATAAAACTTTTGTGATGTAGACAGTATGTTCGTTCGTTTGTTTATGTTCCGATTTTGTTTTGAAGTTCCAGTATGCTTTTCAATTTTTCTTTCTTTTGCTTATTATTTTTTAACAATTACAATCTGGGCGTTTAGATCTTTAATCGGGGTGTCTAGGTCTTTATTTTGGTTTTTTGTTGTTATAAAGCAATGGTTTTGTTTCATTTTTTTCTCGATTGGCGTTGTCATCATTGTGGATTTTTTAATCGAGTTGTTCAATTGGGGGTGGGGGGGTTAGATCTCCGCATCTGTTTTAGATTTTTTGTATAAGAATTGTTTTTGTCGGATTGTTCTGCTTGGATTAATGTCCGTCTGCGAATTTGCAACATTATTACTAAGGTTGGTGGTCGCAGGCGAGAGGTTTTGTGAATAGGGCTGGAAGTCACTGGTTAGAACATGATTTTTTTATGAAATTAATTGGGTTTTTTCTTATGTTTTAATGAATTTGAGTTTTTGGTTCTTCATTGCTGATTCTTGGTTAAATTGAGTTTTTTTGTTTCACTTTCATAACATCTTCAATGTCAGTTTAACCTCTTTTGTTTTAAATCATTAGTTTGTAAAACCCTATGTTTTTGTTATTGAGGAAGTTGGATAGGGAATTTGGTTATGTTGGTGTTTTATAACAGTTTTTTGGAGGTTTTGATCCTCTGCCGCATGATTCTTGGAGAGTGTGCATAGTGGTTTTAGTTTAACTTTCTTAATTTTGACTTTTGGTGTAGAGGAAGGTCAAGAATACATTTGAAACTTTTTTATATAACTAATGCAAATAGTGCTATCAATTTAATCTATTTGTGTATTTTATTCTTTTAGTTAATTTTGCAAATTTTATCAATTGCCAAGTATACGTATTTAACTAAATGATATAAACCGCTAAGAAAATAAAAGGTTGAAATAGATAGAAGGGCAATGAAGACCGTTTTATTTGTTGTTATAGGTGCCAATGTACATACTAAAAAATACTCTATGAAAAGGCACGGGCTTGAACTTCTTGAAACATGACCAGAGACGTTTGATGGAGATCACAAGAAACAAGCATGGCTTCAATGCAAATATGCATCCCTGGTGGTTCATGGTGAATGAGGTATAGTTAGCACCTGCTGAAACTTTTATATTTTATTTTAACTAAGTTTATTTTTGAGTTGTTGTTTTTATTATAATTATTATTATTATTATTATTATTATTATTATTATTATTATTATTATTATTATTATTATTATTATTATTATTATTTTGCAGGTCTTAAGAGGCTTTGCTTGCAAACTATATGATTGTCCCTTCTTCCTTTGAGACTTTGGGCATATCATCCACCTGAACTTGAGGGATGAACATATTCCATGTAAGAATTTTATAGCCAAGGTATTTAATTTAAGACAACAAGAAAAAATGTTTTTGAAGACATTTGCTGAGTGTTGCCTATGTTTGTCAGATTGTTTTGGACAATAACATGTCAAAGATACAAAGAGTTATCAGTAAGATTGATGCCATCAATAATGATAGGACATGCTATCATGTTGCATCTACAAACACAAAGGTTAAAATAATGTGTGGTTATTGGAATTAGGCACAGTTTATGTTCTATCATATCTGGTTTCATAAAGTATTTTTTTTATTGTATAGGATTTTTATAATTTGGTAGATGTATATCTGGATGTTGTTTTCTTTCCCAAATGTGTGGAGGACATTCAGACTTTTCAACAAGAGGGTTGGCATTATGAGTTGAACAACCCTGAAGAAGAAATAACTTATAAAGGTCAATATGATTTTCGCCAAGTAATCCTTACTGATCTTGAGTTTTTAGTTTTTATTATAAATATATATTCTATTGTTATTTATATGATTACATGCTCGCATAGACTTCTCCTATTAATCAAATTCCTTTATTAAATGAGCTCAAATTAAAGTTTTAGTTGGCTTGAACACATATAAACTCGGCTCGATATTAACTTGCTAAACCGAAGATTTTCGTTTTTAACTTTCATCAATTTCATAATACGTCTTATTTCAAACTGACTTCAAAATATAGTTCTATACAAATGGTTGAGCTGAGATCATTCTATTGTTTTATTTGAAAAGTTTTATTTCTACAGGAAACAATTGACGGATTCATGTATACGACTTAACTTTGCACATGATAAAGATTTACTTGGCACGTAGCTTTTAAGGAAACTTTTTGAACCAACTAACAAATTGGGCGGGTCGGGCAGGTGTGGGTCACCTGTTAAAGTGACTTTGGGTCAGAATGAGTTCAGGTCAATATGGTTTAGGATTAAAATGAGTTTGGGTTAAGACGGGCTCAGAGCAAAATGAGTTCGGTTCATTTAAAAAACTTATTAATTAAGATCGGGTAAACATGAGTTTGGAGCAAAATTAATTCGGGTCAAACAGGTAGTTTAAAAGAAAAACTTTCAAACTTTTGGAATCTCTTGAAAAAAGTAAAGACTGGAAAATAGTGCGGGTTGGGTAATGGTGAAACAGGTGGTTTGAGATACGGGTTAAAAAGGTGAGTCAACTCAGTTAACCTCTTACACCATTACCATTTATTATAGTTTTATAGTTGTTGAATACATAGTAACTGAGTTTGTGCTTATGCAGTCTAGAAACCACAAGGCATGTTTCAGTGATTATAATAACTCTCTCTACAAACGAACTGAATACATCATCTATTGGGTGAGTTGGTTTATTACATTTGCTATGTTTTTGTTTAGTTAAGCGTATGATCTTCCGGTAGGTGTTAATTCGACCATTTACATGTGATTGGGTCTAATTTGGTTAGGTTTTACATCAGATGGGTCAAATAAAGGGTTAGTGAAAAGGGACAAACGAGTTTAATGTTGGCTCAAAGCCAGTATTTATTTCAAATAGGTCGAACAAAATAAATCTGAAAGGCAGCCATTGTAACGGGTCAAATGGGTTGAAAGTGGCTGAAAGTATGTTTTTAATGCAAACGCCCTTTTTCATTGTTTAATTCAAATATATAGATGATCATTGTAATTATATTGTTTCTGAAATCATACATATTGAAATAATTGTTTTGCAGATATCATCCCACATTATCAGCTAATCAGATGAAAGTGGCAACTGAGTTTGAGTATCATGGAGGTATGTCTTTCTAGGCATTTGTTTATCAAGCATTAATGATGAGGAGTGCACGTGTAGCTAAGGAAGTCGATCACAAGGTATTGCTTCTTTGTTCTGTGTGTAGTGATTTGTGTACACTTCGGATTTGGTTTGGGTAAAAAGGAAACTGGGTTGATTTGGGTAAAGATGAAATTTCATTTGGGTGTTTTTGGGTCCGCTAAATTAAATAATGGCTCAATTTGGGTCTTCTAAAACGGATCAATACGGGCTATTCTTATAAAACCCGCTAACTTAAAACGGGTTCAAATGGGTTTGCACTACCCATGACCCATTTTGACACGACTCATTCACGATTCCATTTTGGCCAGAACCTGTTTTGACCCAAAACAATTTTGAAACCTTTAAAAACGGACTGTTTTGACCTGTTGGCTGACCTGACCCGACCCGACCTGACCTGTTGGTTGAGTTGAGCTATACTTGCTTCACCCCTGCAAAAGAACAATTAATCCATGCTATTTAATATTTATCATGCAACTTTTCGCCAAGTAATCCTTACCGATCTTGAGTTTTTAGTTTTTATTATAAATATATATTCTGTTGTTATTTATATGATAACATGCTCGCATAGACTTCTACTATTAATCAAATTCCTTTATTAAATGACCTCAAATTTAAGTTTGAGTTGGCTTGAACACATATAAACTCGGCTCGATATTAACTTGCTAAACCGAAGATTTTCGTTTTTAACTTTCATCAATTTCATAAATACGTCTTATTTCAAACTGACTTCAAAATATAGTTCTATACAAATGGTTGAGCTGAGATAGTTCTGTTGTTTTATTTGAAAAGTTTTATTAAATTATAAGACATGTAAAAGTAAATCATCCTATCTTATTTAGTAATAATATTCAAAATATAGCTCTATATTACAGGACCAATTTGTCGTTCTAAAGATCGGAATCAAATACTAAATAACTACATATAATTATATTTTCTATTTTTGGTTATTATATTTTTGATGTAGTCCAACAACTGCAGTAGTTGGCATCTCCAATACCTTTGTTCTAAAGAATTTAGTTTGGAATATAATCAAATGAACCCCTTTCATACCACAACAAATGAAGATGATGGCTACAAGTAAAACCATTGATTGTAGACAACTTAAAGTTAATTGTAGCAATTCATCAAACATCTGGTGTGCGGGTCATAATCATCAGAAATGATAATGAGAAATGATAATGATCTGCATATTATGAATAGTTTAAATTCCTGTGGATAGTTTTTTTAACCGTTTTGTTAGATCGTAATTATTTTCTTAGTTAAATATTTAGATCAGTAGTTTAATTTAATGATAAATATTTGGATTAGTAGGTGAATGCTTAAACTTATTGTACATAAATTACAATGATAAGTTCACGGGTTTGCTTGCTTATGGCTGGGAAGTTTTTAGCTCTAAAGAAAGCTTTATTAATCATATCAAGTTGTCTTCAAGAAACATGCATGCAACTCTAGCGGTAAAGGACCTTTGGGAATGGTGTATACTTTTTATTTAACATTTGGGTTTTAAAGCTACAATGACCATCTAATCTTATTAGTGATTATTTGTCAATGAGAACTATTTGGTTCTTTACATATTCATTCGGGTTTTTTTTTTTTCAGTTTTGTTTAGGTTGGATTTAACAAAAAGGATACTTTAAAGTTGTTTTGTGAACCCAAATTTATTTGGATTAAAGTGGAATTCGGTTGAAGCATTCATCTATTCAGATTCAATGGACTGTTTTCCTATCTAAATTCCACATTTGATTGGAACTAAAACAAAAAAAATGTAACTTTATCCTACGAGTTTTTAAGAAGAGTAACTTTATCTCAGTTCCCATTGTTTATATTCTGATGCTTATAAGGTTTTACCTTGCAGATTCCTTTATACAACACAAGTTCCACAGTATCTTGAGGGTGAGAATTACGTCTTTTCGGGCGGTCGTGAGGTCATCAATGTCTTCTCAATTCTTTGCATAATAGAGCATTTTTCGTACACAGGTTAGTTTAAATTTAAAATAATACGTACGCTCTAGACGGCCTTGCATGTAATTTCAAATAATGTGGTGTTTGTGATGGTGATTTGATCTGTGACAGCTGTTCTCAATGAAAAGGACACGCTTTAGAGACACAACAAGACATGGGTGTCAGAAATGTAGGTTTCGCTCCAGTGGTGATCGATTGTGAAGAAAGGTTTTTGCTTGGTCGGAGATGAAGACTCAAAGGGTAACGCCTCTGCTTCTTTGGGCGTGAAGGATGGTTGACGTTGAGTTTTTTCGTATTGGATCACGTCGGAGATGAGGGGGGCTTTGGCCGGATAAGAAAAAGGGTGGGGTGGCACAAGAATTTGTTGTTCTCTAAGTCTCAATTTCATCCCCAACAACTCAAAAAAGGTAGGAGGAAGCTTCATATTAAGATTCATCTTTATCTTTTACATTAGTTAGCGTTCGTATTAGTTTAAGCGGAATGTCATCATTTGAAAAAAAAGAAGATTGAAATAACTACTTATACTACATAAAGAAGTCTCAACATAATAAAGGGAAGCTGGTGATGTTATTAGTTGGGTTGACTAATATTGTTCCAAATAAATGTTTATAACTTATAATGTGTTTAGACCTTTGATAATTCAACCAAGAATGATTAAATTAGAAATTTTGAGTTTTATACATAATGGGTTGGATTGGGTAGTAACAACTCGCCATGAACTCTAGAGTTGCTTTTAGGTGCCTTAGCAAAATCAAATAAGCCCCAGGTATAAATAAGAGTAATTAGATAATGTTTGGTGAAGAATTTGGTAAAAATAACCAAAAGAGAATTAATAATTGATAGCTCAAACTAATAAAAATGAGAAAAAACCATATCGTTACAATGACAAGTCAAGATATGATGATAAAAGATAATATTTCTGATTGTTTTATTTGAACTCAGTGTGAGATTACTGTTTAACTTATGCAGTTTTAGTCTATGAAACTCGCTACTGTTAATCCACGAATGGATTTTAGCCTTGAAGGACTCATGCAAAATATTTAAGACATATTTTAAGAAAATGTTAGTAGCATTTTTCCTATAAAAATATTTTATGATTATTCTAAAGGGGGTATATTTTAACCAGGCATTGAATTGCCCTTAAGACCTTCCTGTTCACTTGGCGCTGACATGGCAATGACTTATATTGTTAACCGATCGCAACTGGCAGTTATGCAAGGGGGATTTCTGGAGTTGAAAGTTCTTCAGATGCAGTAAGAACAGTTAATTCCAATTTGATGTATATTAACAGAGGATTTAAAGATCCTGCCTCCTAGGAAATTTGTTTTTTTATTTTAATAAGTTGTTTGTTTATTGTTTTCTAAGTTAGAATATTATTAGTGCTCCAATTTAGTTTTACATAATCTTTGTTTCTTGTCGAAGGTAACATGGTATAAGTTAAATGTAAGAGTAAATTTCAAAGTTCGTCCTTTATGTATGTCTAATATATCAAAGTATGTCCTTTATCTTTAATAACCTCAGAAAACATCCTTAATGTTTGAAAATCCTTACATGTTACGTCCTTTAGTCCTAATCCAGTTACTTTTCATGGTTAAATTTGACTAAGTCAGCTCCACATAAGGGTATTTTGGTCATTTTATCATAAATATTAAAATAAATAATCATCAAAAACTATAAATATATACAGAATTATATATGTGTATATATACAGAATGTCTTCTCCCTCTCTCTCTTTCTAATTATCCTACCCCCACAACCACAACCCACCTGCCACCGCCACCGCAATAGAAGCCTGCCATCCCAAACCGGCTTGTTGCCATCCTTAATAAAAAGGGGTTATGTCTAAAAATTAGCACACTTATCAATCTAACATCCGTTAAAAACGAACGTCTGAAACTCAGAAGTGAAGAAAGTACCTGCCACCGCCACCGATCTGCCACCACCGCCACTCGATCTGCCACCACCGCCACCGATCTGCCACAACCACCACCGCGACCCATACTTCTCTCTGTTCTACACAACCACCACCGCCACTCGATCTGCCACCACCGCCACTCGATCTGCCAACCGACCACCGCCACTCGACCACCACCATCACCCGGGCACCGCCACTCTCAGATCTGTGAGATCTTGGCAACCTGCAAGAAACGAAAACCCTAATTTATTCCAATCTCAGGTACGTTGTTTGTAATCGCAAATCAGAGGCGGTGGTGTTGGCTGTAGTTGGGTGATGGTGGCGGGTTGGTTTTGTATTTGTCATCGCCGCCGGTTCCTGTGGCGGTTTTGAGACGGAAGTTTAGAGAGAGAGAGAGAAAGATGAGATTGTAGAGAGAGATTGAGAGAGAGCAGGTAGAGTAAGAGAGTGAAAGTGGTGGTGGTGGCAGATCGGTGGTGGTGGTGGTGGTGATGGTGGTGGCAGGTGAGTTGTGGTGGTGGTGGTGGTGATGGTGGTGGCAGGTGAGTTGTGGTGGTGGTGGTAGTGGGGGTAGGTGAGAGAGAGAAGGAGAATGTATATATTAAATGTCTGTATGTATTTACATATAGAGTATGTAAATTAATATTAAATCTAAATTGTTTATTGGTTTTATAATTATTTATTATAATATTTAGGATAAAATGACTAAAATACCCTTATGTGGGGTTGACTTAGTCAACTTTAACCATGAAAACTGATTGTGTTATGACTAAAGGACATAACTTGTAAGAATTTACAAACATTGAGTATGTTTTCTGAGGTTATTAAAGATAAAGGACATACTTTGATATATTAGACATACATAAAGGACGAACTTTGAAATGTACTCTAAATGTAATGTAAGTTAGTTGATTTAATGGTAAATAATAATAAAGCTTTGCATTGCAACTTCGAATTAAGTGATTTTGTTTTGATCTCCCTGCATAAATTTAATTGTATGTTCTTGACATATAATGTACAAGTACAACGCTATGCCGGTACCGTATCCATATCGTAATGAAACGTACCAATAACGTTCGTATTCCTGTTGCAACATGCATGGGAATTTTACTAGATACAGAAAAGAAAGGCATGAGATAATCTTAGACAAAAGTACACAAAACACAGATTAAAGATTTCGCTTCAGAGACTGTCAAATTGTGTTTTTGTGAGTGATTCGACACCCGAACAGATCTTCTCGCTGCCGCAGCTTTAGAAGAAGATCACCCGAACAAATCTTCTCGCTACCAGAGCTTTAGAAGAAAAAGGTGACCGAGGGATTAGCGGATTCCGATAGTGTCTTGAAGGTCCAACCAAATTTCAACAATGTGATGTTGGGTGTTTTTTTTTGTTTTTGCCATTGACAAATAAGATGACTGTATGAGAATTGTTGGATTCACAAATAAAAAGCTGAGATTTGTATAGGGGAGATAGTCCTTTAGTTTTTGTTTTCTGAGCGATGTGGGACAAGAAAATGAAGGATGTAAACCTTATCGAGCCGGCTCACGAGCCGAGCCATTATGTTAGCACGTCATTTAAGGTTTGTTTAGATTTTAAATAGCACGTCATTAAAATTAAATTCATTGTGGTTTTTATATCCCCATTATGTTAGGTGATAACTCTAAAATCTTATTCTAAATGCCATTATTACATGATGTAAATGTAAACAAAAGTACTTTATTTGCAATGTTCGATCATGATCCATATAATATTCTTATATAGATTTTGTTTTTTGGTTAGAAGGTTGTTGAAGTAACTTCAACAGAATGTAACTTACAAGGTAGGTATTTTAATAAATACTTTATAGTGGCGTAGTTTACAATTTGATTAATATTCTGCTGTTTGATTGATTATATGCGATTCGACTGACGTATTATATTAGTTTTGTAGAATTAGGGCTCAATTTGTAAGAGTTATTTTACTGCAAAATCAATAATAGCTAGGTTTTTTGCAATGATATTTAATTTTGTAGCCTTATGGGTTTGATGAAAATTGCAATCTTCATTTGTTTATTCTGATGATATGATAAAAAAAAATATACGTTTAGGAGTGTTCGAGTATCATGAATGATTAATGACACTTTGTTATTGCATTCTAGCTTTTTTAATATATGTTTTTGAACTCTTTTCATTGAATTTACGGCTCAAATGGGTTCATACTTGAAAGTTGTCTGAAGTCTATTTTTAAAGCATATAATCTTCTAAATCGGTTTTATTTATAGATTTACATGGTTAGTGTAATAAATTGTTTTGAGTTTGGTAAAAAAATTATATCGGACCTGTCACACCCCCAAAATCCACCCGCGAGTAACACCCGCTTCGAGGGCGTGACTGACCAGGATCCAGCCACCAATTATACTGAATAACTAAATTGATAACGAAAGTAATACTTACTAACCATAAGATTAGCAAATATCAAGTTCAGAGTTTAAGGTTTCAAGTTTAAACAGTAACAAGTAGCGGAAGCATAATTAAATAGTTTTAAACAGTGTTCATAAGGTACGCATAATAAATGCCCAACACACGGGCAGACGACCACTACACATCCCAAGCAGCTGCTCCAGTCACTGGCCACCTGCAAAGCATGCAGTAAGGGGGGTCAACAATAATGCTGAGTGAGTTCACTAGTTGTCCAGTTTTAATTTCCAAAATCTTGTTTCACCAGTTAATTTATCCGTTTATACATGCCATGGGGAGCTACCCCAAAAGTTAGCGACTAAACTGTTTTTCCAATACCGAACACTAGGTAACCGTTTGCGTTTCCGCAGGATGCCCCGATGTCAATGTTCTATCATCATTGACGGATGCCTGAGTACATTACTTCACGACCGATCCCATACCATGGCACGGTGTGAGGCTGGTAAGACCTAAATAGCGCTATCAACTAATAACCCGTTCGCCTGGCACCGGCGACTAATCGGTATTATGTAGTAGGGACTTGAGTGATAGAGTTGCGTTTAGTGCCGTTGGTTGCATTCCGTATAAACAGTAATTAACTAAGAAGGTTTCCCAATACAAGGGAAGATAAAGTACGTTTGTTCCCAGTAACTAGGGAAGGAATGTAAATGGTATCCCTTTTTACAAGGGGATAGGGTTGTTCTAGTCTCGTGTCCCAAACCACCGGGACGCATGCTTTTAAGTTGTGAACTCACCTTGGGTTGCTCGGTATGATACGTTACTTGGTTAAGTAGGTTGGTCACCACGTCCTAACATGGTTACCAAATAGAGGTCAAGTCGGGTACAAGTAAACACATAGCGAACACGTATGGCAATACATAAGCAAACACGTATAACATACGAAAACACAAACAGTTGGGGTATTGGGCCTAAACAGTAATCAGTTACACAAGCAGTCCAGTTAACAGACAATCCAACAAGTTCTTTGGCCCAATAACAGCCCAGTCGAGACAAGGGTGACTCGCAACCAAGGTTGCGACTCGCAACCGAGGTCTCGGTTCATCATGCTTTGGTTACGACTCGCAATCAGAGATTCCGACTCGCAACCGGCGGTTCCGACAAAGCAGTTGTGGTTACGACTCGCAATCGGATCGATACGCGTTGATTACGACTCGCAACCGGGAGGTCTCGACAAATCCTGCTGTGGTTTCGAGTAGCAACCAAAGGTTGCGACTCGCAACCGTGATTACGTGCACATGAAACAGTTTCTAGAACCTGTCTTGTACTAACCAATAGAATTGCATTTTCATGAAACAAATATGTACTATCCACTAATATTGCATAAACATGTTTTCTTGTCTAAAATAGGCATAAATCGGATCAAACTAAGCATATTTGAAATATTCAAGTGACATTCATCAAGTTCATCATTTATTCAAACCACATTCAAACAACATTCAAACCCAAATACTATGCATAAAACCCTCTAACCAAAACCCTTATATTTCTCGGACAACATTAATGCACACAAACAAGTTATCAAAACAACATTTTATCATGAAGGTCCTAAAAATCAATTCTAAACCAAACCGATTCACATGGTGTCACACATATGTAAACCGGTTAACACAATCATTTCATATTCAAGACCCTCAATCATCACATAAGCATTATTTGGTATTTAGTAGTCACTTTCTTTATCAATCAAGTGCTAGATCACTAAGTTTTTGCTTAAACAACAATAGTAGCATCATTATACAAGATAAGGCACATTTGTCATGCATAACATTTAACAAGCAAACACAAACAATATCATCTTCACTAACCGGTTACTCGGGGTTGAGAGAAAAAGGGGTGTTCGGGTGGTCTCTTGGTTCGGCCGATCTTCCTTGTTGATAGCTCACTTGATCCGAGAGATATGAAGGAATGGGGAGATGATTTTGGTTGCTAGAAACTTAGGGTTTAAGTGTGAGAGGAGAGTGTGAGAGTGTAGTGAGATGAGTGTTGTAAAAATGGTTAAGGGAGGGGTGGGTTGGTTTATATAAGGTTCCGAATGGGCTTAGGGGGGTTCCGGGTTGGGTTTTTGGCTACAAGGCCTTAACCGGCCCAAGTGCTTCACTGTTCACTCGAGACCGGGTGTGGTCTCGAGTCGGGTTCGCGGGTCTCGGCTCACATATATATACATACGTATAACACACTAGTACAAAGATCACATATAATCATCAAGCTATTCATTTAATAATGTACACGTTTACATACACAAAATGTTGGTTCGAGAAAGTTGTCCGGGAAAACCCGAAGTGTCACATTATCCCCAAGTTTTAGGAACTTTCGTCCCGAAAGTTAAGGCAGCCACTGTCAAGCTAGTGTGAGTGAAAGCGTTTCAACGGGGTGTCACATCATCCCCCCGTTAGTTTGGAATTTCGTCCCGAAATTCGGTTGTAGCTTCAGTGCTGGGGTTTTCATTAGGGAACAGCTGGGGATACTTGTGCTTCATCTGGTCTTCCCGCTCCCAGGTATACTCTGGGCCACGTCGCGAGTTCCAACGGACTCGTACAAGAGGTATCTGGCTACGTTTGAGGATTTTGATCTCTCGATCAGTGATCTCAATCGGTTCCTCAGTAAAGTGTAGCTGTTCATCAATCGTCAGTTCCTTAAAAGGGATCACCAGTGTTTCATCCGACAAACACTTCTTCAGGTTAGATACGTGAAAAACGTTGTGTACTGCGCTCAGTTCTTCGGGCAGGTTCAATTTATAAGCAACCTTACCGATCTTCTCGGTAATTTCGAATGGTCCGATATAACGCGGATTAAGCTTGCCCCGTTTACCAAAGCGAACCACACCCTTCCAGGGTGAGACTTTAAGTAGAACCCGGTCACCGACCTGGAATTCCAAGGGTTTCCTACGCTTATCAGCGTAGCTCTTCTGACGGTCACGAGCTGCCGCCATGCGTTGTCTGATCTGGGCAATCTTTTCCGTTGTATCTACCACCATCTCTGGGCCCGTGATTTGACTATCACCGATTTCTGCCCAGCAGAGGGGTGACCGGCATTTACGACCGTACAATGCCTCAAAAGGTGCTGCCTGAATACTAGTGTGGTAGCTGTTGTTGTAAGAGAACTCTACTAGCGGTAGATGCTTCTCCCAGTTCTTGCCAAAATCGATCACACACGCTCTAAGCATGTCTTCTAGAGTCTGGATGGTGCGTTCAGACTGTCCATCCGTTTGCGGGTGATAAGCAGTGCTCATGTCCAAACGTGAGCCAAAGCATTTGTGCATAGCTTGCCACAATTCCGAAGTAAATCGAGCGTCTCGGTCTGAAATAATTGAGGTTGGCACTCCGTGCCTCGAAACTACTTCCTTTAAGTAAATCTCCGCCAGGGTAGAAAACTTGTCTGTTTCCTTAATAGCCAGAAAGTGCGCGGACTTGGTCAATCGATCTACGATTACCCAAATAGTATCATTTCCGCGTTGAGACCTAGGTAGCCCTGTAACAAAATCCATGGAAATTTGCTCCCATTTCCATTTCGGGATTTCTGGTTGTTGGAGTAGACCTGCCGGCTTCTGGTATTCTGTCTTGACTCTCGCGCAAGTCAAACATTTGCTGACGTATGTTGCTATGTGGGCCTTCATACCAGGCCACCAATACGTAGTCTTCAAGTCGTGGTACATCTTGTCCGAACCAGGATGTACTGAGTAGCGGGACTTGTGGGCTTCGTCCATCACGAGTTCACGTAAATCTCCAAAGAGAGGAACTCAAATGCGCCCTGTTACATAGTAAGCACCATCTTCTTTCTGTTCTAGTTGCTGTCTCGATCCTCGCAGGGATTCAGCCCTGATGTTTTCCGGCTTCAATGCTTCAACTTGAGCACTTCGGATCTGGGTAGGGAGGTTAGACTGGATGGTAAGTTGTAGTGCTCGCACGCGCTTTGGTATAGTGTCCTTTCGGCTGAGGGCGTCTGCCACGACATTGGCCTTGCCCGGATGGTATTTGATGGCGCATTCGTAGTCATTCAAGAGTTCGACCCATCGACGTTGTCTCATGTTCAATTCCTTTTGCCTAAAGATATGCTCGAGACTCCTGTGATCGGTGTAAATAGTGCACTTGGTACCGTACAGGTAATGTCTCCATATCTTAAGAGCAAAGATCACTGCTCCCAGTTCCAAGTCATGCGTCGTGTAGTTCTTTTCATGCGTCTTGAGTTGTCGAGAGGCGTAGGCAATAACTTTCTCGCGTTGCATTAGCACGCAACCGAGCCCATGAATAGACGCATCGCAGTAAACCACAAAGTCGTCAGTACCTTCAGGTAGCGAGAGAATAGGAGCGCTACAGAGGTTATCCTTAAGCCTCTGAAAAGCAGATTCCTGTGCTGCATTCCACTTGTAGGCGACGCCTTTCTGAGTGAGTGTCGTGAGGGGTTGTGCAATCTTCGAGAATCCCTGAATGAATCTGCGGTAGTAGCCTGCCAAACCCAAAAATTGGCGAACTTCAGTGGGAGTCTTAGGCGTAGGCCAGTTCTTTATCGATTCGATCTTAGCGGGGTCGACGTGAATTCCGTCCTTATTAACTACATGGCCGAGGAAATGGACTTCTCGAAGCCAGAAGTCACATTTAGAGAATTTGGCGTACAGTTGCTCGTTGCGAAGGAGTTCCAGAATAAGGCGTAGGTGCTGTTCATGCTCTTCTTGACTTTTTGAATAAATCAGGATGTCGTCGATAAACACAATCACGAATTTATCGAGGTAAGGCTTACATACGCGGTTCATAAGATCCATGAACACTGCCGGCGCGTTGGTCATCCCAAAAGGCATGACGAGGAACTCGTAATGACCATAACGAGTCCTGAATGCAGTCTTGGAAATATCTTCATTACGAACTCTCAGTTGATGATATCCTGATCGCAGGTCAATCTTAGAATAGTAGCCCGATCCTTGCAGCTGATCGAATAGGTCGTCGATGCGCGGGAGAGGGTAACGATTCTTGATGGTAACCTTGTTCAGCTCACGATAGTCGATGCACATTCGGAAGGTGCCATCCTTCTTCTTGACAAAGAGTACTGGGGCTCCCTAGGGTGATGAACTAGGACGGATAAATCCTTTATCCAATAGTTCCTGTAATTGCGTAGAGAGTTCCTTCAGTTCTGCAGGGGCTAGACGGTACGGTGCACGAGCTATAGGTGTTGCTCCGGGAGCTAGCTCGATTTGAAATTCGACCTGACGGTGGGGAGGGAGTCCAGGTAGTTCCTCAGGAAATACCTCGGGGTAATCTCGTACAACGGGAAAATCTTCAATCCTCTTTTCCTTTTCGTGGGTGTTGGTGACGAGTGCTAGGATAGCGGTGTGCCCTTTCTGCAAACACTTCTGGGCTTTTAAAAGCGAGATAATGCCTGTGACTTCTCCACCTTTGTTGCCTTGAACGATGAGGGGCTGACCAGAACGGCGAGGTATACGAACTGCTTTCTCTTGACAGAGGATTTCAGCGCGATGCTTGGATAACCAATCCATGCCAATGACGACGTCGAAGCTTCCAAGTTTGACAGGGAAAAGATCGATACTAAACGTGTGGCCAGACAATTCTAGGGTGCAGTCGTGGATCACATGCGTGGCCTCGATGTTCTTACCATTAGCTATCTCGACGATGTGCTTAGAACTTAATAATGCGGGCGAGTGCTTAAGTTTCTTACTAATGCGAAGGGATACATAACTGGCATCGGCACCGGAATCAAATAACACAGAAACATAACGATCATCAAGTAGGAACTTACCCGCCACGACGTTGGGATCGTTCCTTGCTTCACCAGCTCCAATCACGAAAGCTCTTCCCCTTGCATTCCCAGCATTGTTGTTTTGCTCATTGTTCCCAGCTCCCTGATTGTTGTTGCGATTCTGATTCAGTTCAGGGCAATCCTTTCGCATGTGCCCCGTTGCCCCGCATTTAAAACATGCTCTGTTGTTTCCCTGCTGCTGTTGCTGTTGAGGTTGTTGCTGATTCTGCCTTGCTGGGAACTGACTCCTACAATCCTTTGCTTCGTGCCCCATCTTGTGGCATCGCTGACACTGACCCTTGTTGCATGCCCCATTGTGGTGCCTGTTACACTTGTTGCACTTAGGGTAGTTTCCCCGGTAGCCATCCTGTTGCTGAGTGCCTTTGTTGTTGTCAGTTTTCCTTTGCTGAGCTGGGGCTTGAGTACGGTTAGCATCCTTGCTTTGATTTCCTTCCCACTTACGCTTGTTGTCACTAGAAGTTCCGACAGTAGCACTAATTCTTTTGGGCAACCTGCCCTCTTCCACAGCCTGATCAGTGAGTTTGTGAGCAAGTCGAACAATCGGCTGAATGGTAGTGTGGTTGGCTGAAGTTACATGGCTTCGAATTTCTGGAGCCAGACCCTTGATGTACAGTTCGATTCTTCGATACATAGGTCGAGACATGTTTGGACAAAGAGCAGCATAGTCGTTGGACAGCTTGGTGTAGGTTTCAATCTCTGACCCAACCATCTTGAGTTCATAGTACTCATTCTCAAGCTTGTGGATGTCATCCCTGTGACAGTACTCTTCCTTGATCATATCCTTGAAATCTTCCCACGCAGTAGCGTTTGCAGTCTCCAAACCAAGCATTTGAATCTGCGCCTTCCACCATGAGAGTGCGCTTCCCTCTAGAGTACCAGTAGCAAACTTCACCCAATTAGCAGGGGGACACTCGCAGACAGCGAAGACAGCTTCGACCTTCTCGATCCAGTGCAGGAGACCTATGGCACCCTCAGTGCCACTGAACGGAAGAGGCTTGCAATCCATGAAGGTCTTGAAGGTACAAACACGCGGTTGCACAGGCGCAGGCTGACCTGTTGTGAGGAGTGAAGCGAAATAGGTTTAGAGGCGAAAAGACGATGTGGCGGTAGGATCTAAACATCCTAAAACATCGAGTTTACCTATAGGGTGAGCCGCGAAAGCTGCAGCCACAGTGTTGAGCAGGTTAGTGAACTGAGCCTGAGTCATGTTGACGTTTCCTCGTCCGCGTCCACTCATTGTCTTCATAACCAGTAAACATAGTATGAGTGTGTGATAGCGAGAATAAGATAGAAGAGGGAAGATGTATCTATCTAATCAGGCAAACTAGTACGTATAGCAAAACGGAAAGCATAAGACAATTAAGCAAGTAACTATGGGTCCGAGCTATGAGGTCAGATAAGTCGAGCCTTGTACTTGGAGTGTAGTGTCGTCACAAGTCACGGGTTATAGTCTGGTTTTTCTCAAAAAGATTTTTCCCCTTTTTAAAACCAAGTTCACTATAACCAATGGCTCTGATACCAATCTGTCACACCCCCAAAATCCACCCGCGGGTAACACCCGCTTCGAGGGCGTGACTGACCAGGATCCAGCCACCAATTATACTGAATAACTAAATTGATAACGAAAGTAATACTTACTAACCATAAGATTAGCAAATATCAAGTTCAGAGTTTAAGGTTTCAAGTTTAAACAGTAACAAGTAGCGGAAGCATAATTAAATAGTTTTAAACAGTGTTCATAAGGTACGCATAATAAATGCCCAACACACGGGCAGACGACCACTACACATCCCAAGCAGCTGCTCCAGTCACTGGCCACCTGCAAAGCATGCAGTAAGGGGGGTCAACAATAATGCTGAGTGAGTTCACTAGTTGTCCAGTTTTAATTTCCAAAATCTTGTTTCACCAGTTAATTTATCCGTTTATACATGCCATGGGGAGCTACCCCAAAAGTTAGCGACTAAACTGTTTTTCCAATACCGAACACTAGGTAACCGTTTGCGTTTCCGCAGGATGCCCCGATGTCAATGTTCTATCATCATTGACGGATGCCTGAGTACATTAGTTCACGACCGATCCCATACCATGGCACGGTGTGAGGCTGGTAAGACCTAAATAGCGCTATCAACTAATAACCCGTTCGCCTGGCACCGGCGACTAATCGGTATTATGTAGTAGGGACTTGAGTGATAGAGTTGCGTTTAGTGCCGTTGGTTGCATTCCGTATAAACAGTAATTAACTAAGAAGGTTTCCCAATACAAGGGAAGATAAAGTACGTTTGTTCCCAGTAACTAGGGAAGGAATGTAAATGGTATCCCTTTTTACAAGGGGATAGGGTTGTTCTAGTCTCGTGTCCCAAACCACCGGGACGCATGCTTTTAAGTTGTGAACTCACCTTGGGTTGCTCGGTATGATACGTTACATGGTTAAGTAGGTTGGTCACCACGTCCTAACATGGTTACCAAATAGAGGTCAAGTCGGGTACAAGTAAACACATAGCGAACACGTATGGCAATACATAAGCAAACACGTATAACATACGAAAACACAAACAGTTGGGGTATTGGGCCTAAACAGTAATCAGTTACACAAGCAGTCCAGTTAACAGACAATCCAACAAGTTCTTTGGCCCAATAACAGCCCAGTCGAGACAAGGGTGACTCGCAACCAAGGTTGCGACTCGCAACCGAGGTCTCGGTTCATCATGCTTTGGTTACGACTCGCAATCAGAGATTCCGACTCGCAACCGGCGGTTCCGACAAAGCAGTTGTGGTTACGACTCGCAATCGGATCGATACGCGTTGATTACGACTCGCAACCGGGAGGTCTCGACAAATCCTGCTGTGGTTTCGAGTAGCAACCAAAGGTTGCGACTCGCAACCGTGATTACGTGCACATGAAACAGTTTCTAGAACCTGTCTTGTACTAACCAATAGAATTGCATTTTCATGAAACAAATATGTACTATCCACTAATATTGCATAAACATGTTTTCTTGTCTAAAATAGGCATAAATCGGATCAAACTAAGCATATTTGAAATATTCAAGTGACATTCATCAAGTTCATCATTTATTCAAACCACATTCAAACAACATTCAAACCCAAATACTATGCATAAAACCCTCTAACCAAAACCCTTATATTTCTCGGACAACATTAATGCACACAAACAAGTTATCAAAACAACATTTTATCATGAAGGTCCTAAAAATCAATTCTAAACCAAACCGATTCACATGGTGTCACACATATGTAAACCGGTTAACACAATCATTTCATATTCAAGACCCTCAATCATCACATAAGCATTATTTGGTATTTAGTAGTCACTTTCTTTATCAATCAAGTGCTAGATCACTAAGTTTTTGCTTAAACAACAATAGTAGCATCATTATACAAGATAAGGCACATTTGTCATGCATAACATTTAACAAGCAAACACAAACAATATCATCTTCACTAACCGGTTACTCGGGGTTGAGAGAAAAAGGGGTGTTCGGGTGGTCTCTTGGTTCGGCCGATCTTCCTTGTTGATAGCTCACTTGATCCGAGAGATATGAAGGAATGGGGAGATGATTTTGGTTGCTAGAAACTTAGGGTTTAAGTGTGAGAGGAGAGTGTGAGAGTGTAGTGAGATGAGTGTTGTAAAAATGGTTAAGGGAGGGGTGGGTTGGTTTATATAAGGTTCCGAATGGGCTTAGGGGGGTTCCGGGTTGGGTTTTTGGCTACAAGGCCTTAACCGGCCCAAGTGCTTCACTGTTCACTCGAGACCGGGTGTGGTCTCGAGTCGGGTTCGCGGGTCTCGGCTCACATATATATACATACGTATAACACACTAGTACAAAGATCACATATAATCATCAAGCTATTCATTTAATAATGTACACGTTTACATACACAAAATGTTGGTTCGAGAAAGTTGTCCGGGAAAACCCGAAGTGTCACAGGGCCATTTCAACTTAACCCATTTCGGCCCAAACTAAATGATGGTCAATTTCAACATGGTCTGGCTTTGACCCGTTACCGGCCGCACACATCTTGCCCCGCATTAAAGTTTAGTCTCCTTGGTTTCTGAACATGGTTTAAAAAAACCAACAAAGACACCTTGCAAAGAAAAGATATTATCGTCTCTTTAGAAATGACAAAAAGATTCTTAAGCCATGTATGTTTAATATCATTTCTCTAAAAGACAATTGATACACTTTGTAGTTTTCTGAACGCTTATCATTTTTTGCCCATTTTTTTCAGCTTGAGCTTGAGTAGTCAAACTAACTGGGCGCTATACTGTAAAGCTTTACTAAAACTAATATGCAAGTGAATTGTATTGGTTTTGACCTGACCCGTTTCAACATGTAGAATTTTAAAAGGTGGGTTCTAAATAAGTGTATAAAGAAGTCTTTTAACGACTTGTGGTGTATATAGCAGTATTTAACGTAGGACGTTAACACTACATATAAAACAACTAATGTGTTTTTAAGGAGATTTTCAACGAATTGTGATCGTTGTATATTCATGTATTTCAATTTGTCGTGGTAATCTTAGAAATTCGTTTGTGTTTTAACGTGCATTCAATCATAACATTTATGTAAACGATGATGATGATAAGATATTATCTTTAATCAACCCGTGTAACACACGGGGTCTTAAGCTAGTAAGCTATAAGCTAATCCAAACATATTAAAAAGAGCTTATCAAATGATAGAAAATAAGCTATAAACTAGTTTAAAATATAATGATAAGCCAAAAAAATAAAAACTAGGCCAAACACCCCCTCAATCGTTCCTCTTTCAATGCAATCATCAGATTCTTGAATTCAAAAGCCCTGTCCGTTTGCATAAGTCCTCCTGAGATGACGCCGGGTCGGTGATGATGGTGTTCAGATGATGGCGGTGGTAGGTTGTGGACAAAGAGAAGCCCCAACAACGATGGCTTTCGGGTTCTGTCGCAAGTCAGTTAAGGAATTATATAGATTCGGGCAGATGAATATTGTGGTAAAGGATCCTTCTTCAATTGCCCGTTTGTTTCCGCTAACATGATTTTGCAAAAAAACTGCAAATTTTCTCAACTTAACTTGAGAAAACGGGATATAGAATAGTAGTATGTCGGGCGTGGCCTGGTAGTACCCAAAAGAACCGAAACGCTGATAAATCTTTCGACCCTTCTAATTTACCAGCCGGCAGATATGAGGTCTTTAGCTCTCTAATTTACCATTCTCGTTGTAATTCAATGAAGTTTCTGGACTGGTACCTGAAGATTGGAGTCGTATCAGCTGCAATCGGAGGCTCTATGGAGTATTTTATGATCAAAACCGGCTTCTGTAAGTCGCACCTTTCTTATAATGATATAATCCACTGATGTATTAGTTATTTTGTTTATCTGTTTGATGGATTATATAATCCACTGATATAATCCACTGATGTATTAGTTATTTCAGTTTTTATCATTTGCCAGTTGAATTTTGTTTATCTGTTTGTGTTTATGAAACTATATATTCTGGTTAATCATCACTATTAGGGTTTTGTTTTATCTTTATTCATCACCAATGAATTTTTATATTTAATTTGATTTTATTTTTTTTTTTTTTGGGTTTGAATTCGGTTGTCGAATCGTCGGACAATTCTGCTGTTCTCAAGACGAAATCGTCTTCGGTTGAAAGAATCACTAAGAAATCAAGTGGCGGTTTGGATGCCGATAGTGTTCAATTCGAGAATCTTACTGCTAGAAAAGTGGAATCGGACATTTCGGTTGAGGAATTGCTTCGATATGGTGACCCGAACAAGAAGTCGAAACGGGTATTCGATAAAACACAAGAACTGACTTACGAACAGAAGCTCGAAATAAGGAGGAATTTGTTTAGAGAATTCGCGTATTTGAAAAAAAGAGTTTGCGATGATGATGATTCGTATACTCTTGAACTAGAACGCGAGGGGCCGAATAAGAAACGAAATAAGTACGAATGCTTGAACTGCAACAAGGTTTTTATGTCGTTTCAAGGGCTTGGCGGGCATAGACCGTGTCACAAAAAGAACAATACGGTCGGGTCAAAACACGACAGTGGCGAAAACAGTTTAGAAGGTGACTTTGCACATACTCGAAAGGAGAAATACGATAAGAAAATGAAGGTGAAAAAGATCAAAGGGCACGAATGCCTGATTATCGGGGCAAGCTTTAGGTGGTCACAAACGGTCTCATTTTATTAACGGGTCGATGGATCATTATGCGGCCATGGGTCACGCGACTCCATCGTGTTCGGATATGATTGATCTCAATCTTGCTGCTCCAGAAGAGGACCAGGATTGAATGGTTAACGACTCAACGATTGAGTGGTCAACTGGTAAAAAAGTTTAATTTCTATTTTGTTGGTGATTTTGCATATTTTTCATGGTATGAACTAGAGAGGTTAAAAGTTGCATTTTTGTTTCTTTTGGTTATGTTCATCAAATTCTTGCTATGTTTCTTGAAAACATGTTCAATTCTCAAGATTTTGGGATAAGTTACAGGAATTTTCTTTAAATGTTAGTTGATTTTAAAATTTTGTAAATGATGAGTAGTTATTGCAGGAACAATGACTTAGATTTCTCATGAAATAGTACTTGCTATCCTTTATCAGTAGATTGGATTTACATGTCTTGTCTGATTTGTTTTGGTTGATTATAAATGTTTGTTTATTTTTGTTTGGAACAGGACAGGAAGATTACAACAGATTGAGACCTCTGAGTTATCGCGGTGCAGATGTTTTTATACTCGCGTTTTCACTAATTAGCAAGGCCAGCTATGAAAATATCTCTAAAAAGGTAATTTGGTCTTTCGCTTTTATCCGCGTTCTTTTAATTGTTTTATAACTAAATATTCTTACAATTTATGATCATGGTAACAGTTATACTAATGGAGAAAAATGGTAACTTTCAAGTTTTAACCCCTCGTAGATAATTTCTTGATTTGACTCGTTTGTGTTATAATACAACCCGAATTGACCTATTCATAAGTAAAGGGGTCGAAATTGCCACCTCTAAATTAGTAAATAATCAATCTAGATTACTTTCGTTGTATATTTTATATCTGAAACAAATTCGACCCATAAAAAACTCATATGCTATTCGTTTATAACATCATCATTTGTGGGGCCCGTTTGTATCGAGAGGATAGCTAAGATGTGAATGTGCATGTGTCCCTGTTTGTCTCATTTACTTGGTGTTTGTTGCATTGTGCAGTGGATTCCTGAATTGAGGCATTACGCACCCGGGGTTCCAATAATCCTTGTTGGAACAAAGCTAGGTTAGTTTTTGTATTCATACGTAGACGCAATTACTTACAATTAAATCATCTGATACTGTTATTGACCCGTCTTTACACTTATCAAATGCTTTTAATAAATTTATAATAATTCTTTTTTTTGTGGTCTCTATTTGAGTATAAATACGGAAATGGCGATTAAAAATTGTTTCTTGTAGATCTTCATGATGATAAGCAGTTTTTAACGGACTATCCCGGTGCAGTTCCAATTACAACGGGTCAGGTTGCCCCTATTGCCCATTTTCTATAACCTTTTCCACCAAGTTTGTTTTTTATACATAAAGTTTCATTCTTTTTATAAAATGGATATCTTTTCTTTAATTTCGACAGGGAGAGGAGTTGAGGAAGCTAATCGGTGCTCCTGCTTACATTGAGTATAGCTCAAAAACACAGCAGGTGACATTTCAAGTGCTGGTTTTGAAAAGACAAATGTTTGACAATTGATTGTAATATGGTCATCATATTTTAAGTGAAGATTAAGGGGTAAAGGAGCTGAGCCAACCTAAGCTTGAGATCGACTTATTTAACTTACAAGAGCTTGAGCTCTAGCCTGGCTCATGCATAGTTTTTCAAGCTTGACCTTAGCTCTTTTATTATTTTTTATATACATTTATGTTTTTAAATATTATATATATATTATTTAGTTATCTTATCATAATTTTATATGTACTAATTATCACTATATAGATAGATGTATTTAATATATTAAAAAATAATAATGTAATTGTAAGCTCATTTAGGCTTGCGAGCCTACTCGATCCCGATAAGTGAAGCTAAGGCTCGTTTAGGCTTGCGAGCTTACTCGAGCTTTTAGCGAGCCGATCTTGAGTAGCTTAGCTTGTTTACATCCTTAGAAAAGATCAAGTGTTTCGACTAAAAAAGAAACTTCATTTTTTTTTACTGAAACTTTACGATTGTTTCTGCAGAATGTGAAGACTGTTTTTGATGCAGCCATTAGTGTGGTTCTGCAGCCACTAAAGTGGTTCTGCAGCCACCAAAGCAAAAGAAGAAAAAGAAGCGAAAGGGTCAAAAGGGGTGCTCCATATTGTGATTTTGGCCTCAAAAAAGTGAAAAATCTAGCATGAGCTGCTAATTACCTTTCTAAAGTATTTGATAAATTGCTCACTTTTGCTTTTTTATGTCTCATGAAAACAAGTTGTGTTGTGCTGAATATGAAATAAACTGGAGGTGTTTGTAAGCTCATATGTATATTGTTGAGGGTATTTTTGGATATATGTAGTTTGCTCTGTTTGGGTTGAAATTAATTTGGTGTGGTTTTTGTAACCCTAATTCTTATTTGTTTAATGGCAGTACCTTGTTCTATTACAACCTTTTTTTTCATAGTTATTGTTTAATTTTCATCATCATGCTGAGTGAATCCCACCAATAACAAAGCTAAGATAGGGTCTAAGGAGGGTAAGGTGTAGACAACCTTACCTCTATCCTGTAGGAATAGAGAGACTGCTTTCAGTGAGACCTTGTAGGAAAATAATTAGATATGAAATTGAAATGTGAAAGGAGTTTTGAGTTCGTGTTTCTTAAAATGTACAAAACTGGGTTTTTTGATGGGCCAGTTCGTTTTTTATGTTTGTGTTAGGTTTTTAGGGCATGAATGATTTAATGGTGTAAGTATTAAAAGGGAAAGGTAATAAAAAAATATGAGGCACACATCATTTAAAATGGTGATGAACGAAAATACACAACAAAAAAATATAGCGCACACAACATATAAAATGGTGTTAAACGAAAATACACAACAAAAAAATATAACACACACGACATATAAAATGGTGTTAAACGAAAATACACAATAAAAAAGATAATGCACACAACATATACAACATAAAAGTATGATGGAATGCAAGTATTCAAGAGGGAAAGGCAGGCCTTACAGTAATATCTTAGAAGACATAACATATATAACATTCATCAATTGTGTGGTGATACAAAAAACACCAAAACGAACACAAAATTGAAGCACAAACAGAAACCTAGAGAAATAGACCGACACCGGTTTATCCAATATCTTATAGCTGAATTGAATTCTTTCACATCTCTATTCATCCAACCAGAATATAAACGATGTTAACTTCAGAACATGTACTTCAGTTTATAATCCAATATATTATGCATTTATAGTTTTATTTATTTTATTCCTTTGTCTTGTTCTTTAGGCATGGTTTTTCTCAAGGATCTATGCAACCTCGATTACTTTCCCGGTGTTGAAATTGCTTCCCAAGGACGGATTGTACTTATCTCAAAATTCACGAGGTTGTGGTTTTACCTGCGACTTTAATTTGGCTTTATATTAAATATATATTATTTTATAGTAATTACTAAAATACCATTGCTTTTCACTTAGTTTTAACCAGCGTTAGTCTTAATACGCAACATTATTACAAAAATAAACATAAAGCCATAACCTATTACTTAAAAACCCTAGTACCCAAACATGTTACTTTTGAAAAACCAAATGGAGTAACTGCGTAATTAACTCTATCTTTTAAGAACAAAACGATGCAAACTCTATAACATGATTTGGTGTTGTCACGAAACTAATCATTAACTTACAAGTTTCAAGTTATTAATCATTATTTGTTGGTATGATCTTGATTCAAACTGCAAGTAGCTGCTCCACATTCATTGGAACCATGATCCACTATATACGACTTCAATCCTTGTAGCATCATCTTCAGACTATCATTATACTTGGTCGACCAATAATTTAGTTCAACGTTGCATTCACCGGCTCGGTTTGCCTTTCTTTGAGAGGGGAAACAACCAATCGTTGGAGCTCCACTCACTACCAATTTCCGCGCACCCAGTCCAGACAACGTCTGCATTTCTTTCAAAACTCAATCATTTATGTCGTTCAAATATAACAAGCTTCTTAGTTAACAAAAGTTGTACCTTGAGCAACCCTTTGAAGGTGGACAACATCCGATCAACGTATTGTTGTGGGCTGTGCTGTCCAATTTGTCATGGACCATCGTGAAGTAGTCCAGTTGTTGTGCTAAAGAAATTGATTGTTTTTTCATTGACATTTATAGAACATCAAATTAGTTAAGTCTAATAAGCTAGCGGGGATAGCTCAGTTGGGAGAGCGTCAGACTGAAGATCTGAAGGTCACGTGTTCGATCCACGTTCACCGCATTCTTTTTAAGTTTTAGTTTTTTAAAATTTAGTTTATAGGGTAATTGGTATCCACTTTTACAGTTGGGATAACTCAGGTTGCACAGATCAGGTGCCGTGGGTAAATGGTAACAAGTTTGGGTTAAGTACATTAAATCTTTATAGTTTTATTAATAATAACAAATTTCAATAATAATACTAATAATAATAACAAACATTAGGATAAATAATAAATAAACACTAAATTAAGTTACAAAATGGGTTTTAAGATTAAATAACAACAACAATAATAACAAACATTAGAATCATGGTTGTAAAACAAGGTTTCCAAGGCCGAGTACTCCCCTAGTAGTCGCTATAAAGTAGGCTGCCGAGGCAACTTTCTCTAATTCCGCCTAATTACTCGGAATCGATCAAACGCGGTCAACCTCGGCCAAAATCATATCTAGTAGGTCAATTTGGGTCGAGTTTGACTTAAAAAATAATAAAACATAATTTATATGACTATCATATTAAATATTAAATAATGAATATCATTTTTACGTATTTTTTTATAAATATTAGTAAATATATGCTATTAGACTTATATTTAATCTCCAAAAACTAATTTCTTTATAATTTAACATGTCCGAGTACTCACCAAGTACTCTCCGCCTATGCCAAGTACTCTCAACTCCCCGGTAGACCGACTAGGGAGCGCATAGCGACTTTTGCAACCATGATTAGAATAAATAATAAATAAACCCTAAATCAAGTTAAAAAATGGGTTTTAAGAGTTGCATTAGATTGTAGCCACTTATAAAAAGCCGTGTTTGATGACCATAATGGACCGCCAATCACCATAAATAATCTTTTAATAACAATAATTGACATAAACGACTCTAAGTCATCGCTAGACCTAAATTACCCTAAAGTATTATCATGGGTTGTAGTTGAACATGATTGATCATAGTTGAACAAAGGTCGCTATAGTTGAGCCATAACTGAACATCATTCACCATAATTGGGCCAAAACCAACCCTAAAATTGTCACACCCCTTTCTGCGGCGGAAGCACGAGGTGTGATCATGAAAGGTTCTCATTGCATACGAAAGGTAAACATACTATATGCTCGAAAATAACTTCAATTTCCATAATTTGAAATCATAGGTTAGCGTTTACATCGCGAGTTAACATAAAACATTGTCTTAAAAGGTTTACACTTTATTTAAAGACAAACACAAGCGACATCCACGAGCATAAGAGAGACCACGCGCACATCCATCCTAGTTACCTGAAATACATGTGAGTTTTGGAAAAACGTCAACATAATGTTGGTGTGAATTCATGCCGTTTTGTTTTGCACTTTTGTATACTTTGTATGAAAACATATTTTGTGAATAAATCGAGTTTTCATAAAATCCAGTTTCATGTGTACACCACGTACTCATGTATGATTCAAATTCTTCTAGAGTACCCCACGTACTCAAGTATAATCCATGCTTTTCTTGAGTACCCCACGTACTCAAGTATTCATCAAGTTTTAGAATGGTATGAGTTTTTATGTAAATTAAGTATTCCTGTATGTATCAGGATTGTTAATGGGTTGCAAAGCCATTAACATGTAACACGACATAGGAAGTCACCAAACCTTAGGCATTTAATTGGTATATTCTGAGACACAAAAGCACTACTCGATACTCGCCCTCATCGAGAGTGTGGCTGCCCGGCACCCGTTAGGTCTAACCTTTTGTTCTGCGGTCTAGGTATATTGTTGATTAATGGTGCTTCTGTACCCTATTCGTGACACGATTCCTCGCATCATTTTTTCATAGCGCATCCTACTTGGTTCTCGTTTCTCACCAAGCGCGCTTCTCATATTCCTATTTCACAACACACTTGGTACTCGTTCTCACCAAGTGCGCTTCTCGTTTTCTTATTTCACAACACACTTGGTACTCGTTCTCACCAAGTGCGCTTCTTGTATTCTTATATCGCTACACACTTGGTACTCGTTCTCACCAAGTGTGCTTTTTATTATCATACCATTTGTTAAACATAAAAATATCTGTAACATGTATTTCACCCCCGAAGTTATAAAACTGAAAACAGTTAAGAGAAAAGGGGGAGCATGAACTCACAACTTTGCGTTCCTGTGCGTCGTAAACTTCACCGGGTTTGCTTACTTAACGTCGTAACCTATACGCGTTTTCTTAACGTTAGTCACTAGACTTGCGTCGCACAAGTTCAGTCACTCACTTTTGTATTCGTATTGTCGTGTTAAAAATATTTCATATTTTTAACTAAGTATCTTACTTATATTATTTTTCGCAAGTTAATATAAGTATCTTGTGTTTTGCACTTTGCACCCGAATTATGTGTCTTGTATATTGTATGTGTATTTTCATGTTTATACTCCTCATGAGTTTTTAGTCTATTTTTACGTCTTAATACGCTAGCACGTATAACACATACTATATACACTTAGCACAGAAGTTGGTGATAAAATAATATATATTTTTCTCTCAAAAATATACATACTTATATCCATTTTTATTCTTAAAGAAATCCTCATTTCTTATCACCAAAAATTAGGGAAACCTTGGTAATACTCTTAAATACATTTTTAGGGAATAAGTTCCTCAAAAACTTATATTTTTCTAAGTGTCAAAATTTATAAAAATTTTGGCAGAGTTTCCCCTAAAAATGGAGGTTTCCCATGTTTTCAAAACATGTGTTTATTTTCTTTTAAACCGTCAACAATCATCAACAACACTTATCAACAATAATCATCCACAAATATCACTAATTTCTCCATTTCATGAACTTGGTTATTTACTAAAATTGTGTAGTAACTCACTAGCACATTTAGTAAGTCTTGTTATCTTTAAAAATAAGTTTAGTTTCTTAAAAACCTTATTTTCAAAGAATATAAAGTTTCACAACTTCTAGTCGGTTTTTACGAAAATTATTTCTTTGTTAAAACTTTTGTTACACAAGTGTCCATACACTTGTTTGTTCACAAAAATCACTTTTGTTTGTGTAAGATCCGGTTTAGAACATGTGGTTTCTTTTGGCGCTTGGTCTTTTGAAAATACCACTTGTAGATTCATAGATCGGCAAGTTTAAAACACTATTTTACAAGTAAAAATACTTTTACGCAAGTTCATGTTTCTCGTGTGGTAGAGTTTCACCTTTTAACCCTTGTACCGTCCGAAGCAAGCTTATGTCAAGATCTATGATCTTAACAAAGTCGGGTTAAACGGTGATCCGAGCTACCACAACGTAGATCGGGCCTAAATAACCACAAATTTTAATTACTACAACCTTTACACAACTTATGAGCTTTTAACCAACAATACTTGTATTTTTAGTAGACTTTAAAGCTTCATCTTGTAGGATTTCGAGTTTTAACCGTTACTTATCATATTAACCACTTTAGATTAGTACAAGTATGAGTTTTAAGTGTTATACCTCTAGCTCGGGGCTAGGGAAGATTCTATGCGAAAAATGAGTGGATAAAAGCAAATGCACGAGGTCCTTTAGCTTCCGTTTGCTCCAAGCTTCGTTGTACGTGATCCCCGACACTAGTGTATGCTTGGAATGGCAAGACTTGAACCGAAAGTATGGTGGATGGGGGTGGGTGGTCACGGCCGAGAGGTAGGGAGAGAGCAAGAGAGAGAGTGATTCTTGTGTGTGTGTTTAGTGTGTGTGAGAGGGTGTTTATATAGAGAAAGTTTCGTTATCGTCCAACGGTTTCTTGATCTAGATATCCACAAACTATTATAATATAATAAAGCTTGTACTCCCTTGGTCCCACCTAGTTGGCCGATTCCATTGAGAGGGAATGGCATCCGGTTCGATTTCGATTGTTCAGTTACAGTTTAGTTTGTTTAAAGTCGGTTACTTTAGGGATTAACCCCGTTAGTTGTTTAATGTGTTATAGAGCGGGTGTTAGGGTAATCAGGGACCCTAGCTGGCTCAGAAAAATAAAAACAATGCTTCTAGCATTATTTCGGTGTTCCGGGTAAAGTCCGGTTGTTCGGTTAGACACTGATTCGATTAAGTGTTAAATTACACTTTCTAGTGTCTTTTAAGTACCCTTCTTGTACCTTTTCAATTCCCAACACTTAGGGAAATATTCCGGATGTTAAAACGAAATTTCTGCATAATATTCATATGTTTAAATGCTGAATTATTGCTGAATTTTACAAATTCTGCACTTAAAGTGCGTTTCGGGTGCTTCTTAGTGCGTATTTTAGCTCTCGCAATGACTATAAACTAAACCCTTATACGTATTCTTGGGTTTTAATGTATTCTAGTCGTTGGACCTACACTAGGCCTTAATTCTAATGTCTGACTGCTTTCTGCAGTTATGTTGACACATTGTGTCTTACCGGTGAGTTTACTTAGCATTTTTGACGCAACGCTCTCGTTTATGCATAAAGCAGTATTCTATAGTATACAACGTGCATGAATTCACTTGCTTAATCATCAAATCAGTCAATGCTGATATTTAAGCACATAATTGCAGTCATTAAATAATGATTAGAGTGTACGGAAATTACCGGTTTTGTGCCAGTTGTCACAGTCTCCCCCCGTTAAAAGAATTTCGTCCCGAAATTCAGGATGAACTAACCCTCGCAGGAGTCTCTTTGAATAGGTGGGGATACTTTTCCTTGAACTGGTCTTCACGTTCCCATGTATACTCGGGTCTGTGCTTAGAGCTCCAACGTACTTTGACAAGTTTCACACTGCTCCTCCTAGTCTTGTTGACTTTCCAGTCAGTAACCTCAACGGGTTTTTCTGTAAATCGGAGGGCTTCATCAATATGCACTTCATCCACCGGGATGATCACGTTTTCTTGTGTTGGACTCTTCTTCAGGTTGGATACATGAAACGTATCATGTACTCCATTAAGTTCTTCCGGTAACTCCAACTTGTACGCCACGGTACCAATTCTTCTCAAGATTCTGAATGGTCCGATGTATCGTGGGTTCAGCTTTCCACGCTTTCCAAATCTGACTACGCCCTTCCAAGGTGAGACTTTTAACAACACTTTGTCTCCCACCTCGAATTCTACTGATTTTCTTTTTGGATCAGCGTAGCTCTTTTGTCGATCTCGAGCCGCCTTAATGCGCTCTTGGATCTGCGCAATCTTGTCGGTTGTCTCTTGTACAAGTTCAGGACCAACCATACGTTTATCTCCGGCATCTGCCCAACATAAGGGCGATCGGCATTTGCGGCCATACAGAGCTTCGAACGGCGCGGCCTTTATGCTTGTATGGTAACTGTTATTGTAGGAAAACTCAACTAATGGTAGGTGAGTATCCCAGCTGCCGCCTAGATCCATGACACATGCGCGAAGCATATCTTCTAACGTTTGTATAGTCCGTTCGCTCTGGCCGTCTGTTTGCGGATGGAATGCCGTGCTTAGATCTAACTGAGATCCAAAGGCTTCCTGAAATGATTGCCAGATTCTTGAGACAAAGCGTCCATCTCTGTCTGAAATGATTGAGATAGGCACTCCATGACGTGCCACAATTTCTCTTAAGTATATTTCTGTAAGCTTTCCAGTGCTATCCTTCTCACGGATTGGTAGGAAGTGCGCAGACTTCGTCAACCGATCAATTATTACCCATATCATGCCGTGCCCTCTCGGGGTCCTGGGTAATTTCGTTATGAAGTCCATCGAGATTTGTTCCCACTTCCACACGGGAATCTCTGGTTGTTGTAGTAGACCGGACGGTTTTTGATATTCGGCCTTAACCTTAGCACAGGTTAGGCATTTTCCAACATAGACAGCAACATCGCTTTTGAGTCTCGGCCACCAATAGTACTCTTTCAAGTCTTGATACATCTTGTCCGATCCTGGGTGGATCGAATATCTCGATTTGTGGGCTTCATTAAGGATGACTTCTCGTATGCCACCATAGAGTGGAACCCAAATACGCTTCTTGAAGTATAAGGCTCCCTCTTCATTTGGTGCCATGTACTTCAATGCACCTCGGAGGTATTCAGCTTTACGGTTCTCTCCTTTAAGAGCTTCTTGTTGTGCATCACGAATGCGTGCAGTGAGTTTCGTTTGAATGGTCATTTCTAACGCTCGAACTCTTAGGGTCTTAACCCTTTCTTTTCGACTTAATGCGTCTGCTACAACGTTTGCCTTTCCTGGGTGGTACTTAATCTCACAGTCGTAATCATTTAGCAGCTCGACCCATCGCCGCTGGCGCATATTCAATTCCTTCTGATCAAATATGTGTTGCAGGCTTTTGTGATCTGTGAAGATTGTACATCGAGTACCATATAGATAGTGTCGCCAGATTTTCAAGGCGAATACCACCACGCCCAGCTCCAGGTCATGAGTGGTATAGTTTCTTTCATGCACCTTCAGATGGCTTGAAGCGTAAGCGATGACCTTTTGGCGTTGCATGAGCACGCATCCCAGTCCTTGTCGCGAGGCGTCGCAGTATACCACGAAGTCTTCCGTGCCTTCGGGCAGTGACAATATTGGTGCATCGCATAGCTTGTTTTTGAGTAGCTGAAAAGCTTCCTCTTGTTTAACACCCCAGTCGTACTTCTTGTCTTTCTGTGTAAGGATAGTTAGCGGCTGAGCTATTTTGGAGAAATTCTCGATGAATCTCCTATAGTAGCCCGCTAAGCCCAAAAATTGGCGAACCTCAGTTGGGGTTTTGGGAGCTTCCCAATTCTTTATTGCTTCTATCTTGGACGGGTCTACATGAATGCCCTTCTCATTCACAACGTGACCAAGAAATTGTACTTCGCGAATCCAGAATTCGCATTTTGAGAACTTTGCATAAAGTTTCTCCTTTTTCAGTAGCTCCAAGATGGTTCTGAGGTGTTGCTCGTGCTCTTCTTTCGTCCGAGAGTAAATCAGGATATCATCGATAAATACAATCACAAATTTATCGAGATATGGTTTGCATACGCGGTTCATCAGATCCATAAAGACCGCTGGTGCATTCGTCAGCCCGAATGGCATCACAAGAAACTCGTAATGCCCATAGCGTGTTCTGAATGCAGTCTTTGGTACGCTCTCCTCTTGGATTCTCAGCTGGTGGTATCCAGACCGAAGGTCGATCTTGGAATAATAGCTTGACCCTTGTAACTGGTCAAACAAGTCGTCAATCCTCGGTAGTGGGTACCGATTCTTGATCGTTAGCTTGTTCAGTTCCCTGTAATCGATACACATCCGCATGGTTCCATCCTTTTTCTTCACGAGCAAAACTGGAGCTCCCCATGGCGAGAAGCTTGGCCTTATGAATCCTTTATCCAACAACTCCTGAAGTTGTGTAGATAATTCTTGCATTTCGGATGGCGCAAGTCTATACGGTGCCTTGGCTACAGGAGCAGCTCCCGGAACCAAGTCTATACGGAATTCGACTTGTCGTTGCGGAGGTAGTCCTGGCAGATCCTCAGGGAACACATCAGGAAATTCCTTCGCCACAGGAATATCTTCGAGTTTCGGTTCCTCAGCCTTCTTATCTATAACGTGTGCTAGGAAGGCAACACATCCTTTCCTTAAGCACTTCTGTGCCTTCATGCAACTGATGATTCGAAGAGGCGCGTCTCGTTTTTCTCCATGCACGACGAGAGTTTCATCATTCGCCAAAGGGATGCGAATGATCTTCTCATGACAAATAACCTCAGCTTTGTTCTTGGACAGCCAGTCCATTCCGACTACTACATCAAAGCTTCCCAATTGAATAGGTAAGAGGTCGATGCTAAACCTTCGCTCACCAAGTTCTAGTGTGCAGTTTCTAACAACTTCGCCTGATTCAACAAGTTTTCCATTGGCTAATTCTATGGAATATGGAACTTCTAATCTACTAGATTCTATTCCGAGTATGCGTTTAAATTCCACAGACATGAAGCTATAATCGGCGCCAGTGTCAAATAATATGGATGCAAAGTGATTGTTAATGAGAAACGTACCGGTGACCACGTTAGGGTCCTCGCGTGCGCTCTTTGCTTCAATCACAAATGCCTGAGCCTGAGCATTGTCTTTCTTTGGGCAGTCTCTCATGAAATGATCGTTGCTTCCACACTTGAAGCATCCTTGGTTTCGCCCTTTCCCGTTATCATTCTTGTTACCAGCACCGTTTCCATTTTGATTCTTTCCCTTACCCCAACAGTCTTCCGCTTGATGACCCAACCTACCACATTTGTCACACCTTGGAATGCGACAAGCTCCATCATGATGATACTTACATTTTTGGCACTTAGGCATGGTGCCTTGGTACCCTTTCGCTACAGCATTTGCCTCCTTAGAGTGGTTGGAGTCACGTTTCTTGTTGGAACCCTTGTTGTTGCGAGTTGCTTGACTCAGGTTTGAATGCTTTCTTTTCTTGTCACCGGACGACTCAGCATGTGTCTCGGTCTTCTCTGTTGGGTTCAATGATAACTTCTCCATACGAACACAATCCTCAGTAAGACTGACGGCCAGAGTTACAGCCTCAGTGATTGTTTGTGGTTTGGCCGACGTCACCATGCCACGAAATTCTGGGGCCAATCCCCAAATGTAGCGTTCAACGCGCTTGAATTCGGGAGTCACCATGTAAGGAATCACCCTAGACAAATCATGGAACCTCCGAGTATACCCAGTGATGTCAGCTCCTACCATAGTCAAGTGCCAGAACTCTGTCTCCAACCTTTGGAGTTCGGCGCGAGAGCAATACTTCTCTCTCATCTTCTCCTTCAATTCATCCCAAGTCATGCCGTATGCAGCCTCATCGCCCAGCGTTTGAACTTGCAAATTCCACCATGTCAGTGCTTCGTCGACAAACAGTCCAGTAGCAAAAGTGACTTGCTGATCCGCGGTACACTTGCTCATGCGGATTGTGGCCTCGGTCTTCTCCGTCCAACGCACAAATGTTACTGCTCCTCCAGTGCCATCGTAGTTCATAGGTTTACAGTCGAGGAACTGCTTGAAGGTGCAGCCTTGAACTGCGTTTCCACCGGACGAATCTCCATGTCCGTTACGCCTGGCACTGCTTGGCCCTCCACTGTCTTGGGTACGGTTCGCCTCGTACTGGGCGATAGCAGCAGAGATTCTCTCTTCCAGTAGAGCGTTCAGCTCTTCAGCAGTTTTTGGTAGTGGGGGAGGAGGAGGTTGATCATCATTGCGAGCATTCACAGCTTTCCTGGGTGCCATGTTCTGACAGAACATAACACAGCAGGGTTAGGCATTCGTTTTGACGTCGTCATACTGGACAGTAGTAGTATATATTCACAGGCATATACCACATAATTATCATCAAATAATTATTACTCTAGCAGAGTACTTAGTAGGCTTGTACTGAGGGAATCTATACGTGACAAGACTTGCTGTGATTTCTGTGCACTGAATTCCATAATTATGTATGCATCCATAATTACGTAACTCCTTGCACAGTCCGCACAGTTCGTTTCATCCTCGTATTTCTTCCTTCAGATAGGCCATTGTTTTCAGGTAAAGTCACATATACTTGTGACATCCTACTTCTAGTACATGCTAATTATCACACATAATTGCAAGTAATTTCTCAGTTAAGACAAGTGCTACTCCTGCACCCTAAGTCTCGTAGTGTCCTTTCTAGACTCATGTAAATAGTTTCAGGTAATGGATGTCGCGGGACGTTTTATGCAATGAAAACTCTTTGAAAATTTGTTTTCGTGATAGGATCCTAGAGATTGTAGTCTAGACTCGAGAAGGAATCCTGGTTCACTACAATCGCAGCTCTGATACCAATCTGTCACACCCCTTTCTGCGGCGGAAGCACGAGGTGTGATCATGAAAGGTTCTCATTGCATACGAAAGGTAAACATACTATATGCTCGAAAATAACTTCAATTTCCATAATTTGAAATCATAGGTTAGCGTTTACATCGCGAGTTAACATAAAACATTGTCTTAAAAGGTTTACACTTTATTTAAAGACAAACACAAGCGACATCCACGAGCATAAGAGAGACCACGCGCACATCCATCCTAGTTACCTGAAATACATGTGAGTTTTGGAAAAACGTCAACATAATGTTGGTGTGAATTCATGCCGTTTTGTTTTGCACTTTTGTATACTTTGTATGAAAACATATTTTGTGAATAAATCGAGTTTTCATAAAATCCAGTTTCATGTGTACACCACGTACTCATGTATGATTCAAATTCTTCTAGAGTACCCCACGTACTCAAGTTTAATCCATGCTTTTCTTGAGTACCCCACGTACTCAAGTATTCATCAAGTTTTAGAATGGTATGAGTTTTTATGTAAATTAAGTATTCCTGTATGTATCAGGATTGTTAATGGGTTGCAAAGCCATTAACATGTGACACGACATAGGAAGTCACCAAACCTTAGGCATTTAATTGGTATATTCTGAGACACAAAAGCACTACTCGATACTCGCCCTCATCGAGAGTGTGGCTGCCCGGCACCCGTTAGATCTAACCTTTTGTTCTGCGGTCTAGGTATATTGTTGATTAATGGTGCTTCTGTACCCTATTCGTGACACGATTCCTCGCATCATTTTTTCATAGCGCATCCTACTTGGTTCTCGTTTCTCACCAAGCGCACTTCTCATATTCCTATTTCACAACACACTTGGTACTCGTTCTCACCAAGTGCGCTTCTCGTTTTCTTATTTCACAACACACTTGGTACTCGTTCTCACCAAGTGCGCTTCTTGTATTCTTATATCGCTACACACTTGGTACTCGTTCTCACCAAGTGTGCTTTTTATTATCATACCATTTGTTAAACATAAAAATATCTGTAACATGTATTTCACCCCCGAAGTTATAAAACTGAAAACAGTTAAGAGAAAAGGGGGAGCATGAACTCACAACTTTGCGTTCCTGTGCGTCGTAAACTTCACCGGGTTTGCTTACTTAACGTCGTAACCTATACGCGTTTTCTTAACGTTAGTCACTAGACTTGCGTCGCACAAGTTCAGTCACTCACTTTTGTATTCGTATTGTCGTGTTAAAAATATTTCATATTTTTAACTAAGTATCTTACTTATATTATTTTTCGCAAGTTAATATAAGTATCTTGTGTTTTGCACTTTGCACCCGAATTATGTGTCTTGTATATTGTATGTGTATTTTCATGTTTATACTCCTCATGAGTTTTTAGTGTATTTTTACGTCTTAATACGCTAGCACGTATAACACATACTATATACACTTAGCACAGAAGTTGGTGATAAAATAATATATATTTTTCTCTCAAAAATATACATACTTATATCCATTTTTATTCTTAAAGAAATCCTCATTTCTTATCACCAAAAATTAGGGAAACCTTGGTAATACTCTTAAATACATTTTTAGGGAATAAGTTCCTCAAAAACTTATATTTTTCTAAGTGTCAAAATTTATAAAAATTTTGGCAGAGTTTCCCCTAAAAATGGAGGTTTCCCATGTTTTCAAAACATGTGTTTATTTTCTTTTAAATCGTCAACAATCATCAACAACACTTATCAACAATAATCATCCACAAATATCACTAATTTCTCCATTTCATGAACTTGGTTATTTACTAAAATTGTGTAGTAACTCACTAGCACATTTAGTAAGTCTTGTTATCTTTAAAAATAAGTTTAGTTTCTTAAAAACCTTATTTTCAAAGAATATAAAGTTTCACAACTTCTAGTCGGTTTTTACGAAAATTATTTCTTTGTTAAAACTTTTGTTACACAAGTGTCCATACACTTGTTTGTTCACAAAAATCACTTTTGTTTGTGTAAGATCCGGTTTAGAACATGTGGTTTCTTTTGGCGCTTGGTCTTTTGAAAATACCACTTGTAGATTCATAGATCGGCAAGTTTAAAACACTATTTTACAAGTAAAAATACTTTTACGCAAGTTCATGTTTCTCGTGTGGTAGAGTTTCACCTTTTAACCCTTGTACCGTCCGAAGCAAGCTTATGTCAAGATCTATGATCTTAACAAAGTCGGGTTAAACGGTGATCCGAGCTACCACAACGTAGATCGGGCCTAAATAACCACAAATTTTAATTACTACAACCTTTACACAACTTATGAGCTTTTAACCAACAATACTTGTATTTTTAGTAGACTTTAAAGCTTCATCTTGTAGGATTTCGAGTTTTAACCGTTACTTATCATATTAACCACTTTAGATTAGTACAAGTATGAGTTTTAAGTGTTATACCTCTAGCTCGGGGCTAGGGAAGATTCTATGCGAAAAATGAGTGGATAAAAGCAAATGCACGAGGTCCTTTAGCTTCCGTTTCAAGCTTCGTTGTACGTGATCCCCGACACTAGTGTATGCTTGGAATGGCAAGACTTGAACCGAAAGTATGGTGGATGGGGGTGGGTGGTCACGACCGAGAGGTAGGGAGAGAGCAAGAGAGAGAGTGATTCTTGTGTGTGTGTTTAGTGTGTGTGAGAGGGTGTTTAAATAGAGAAAGTTTCGTTATCGTCCAACGGTTTCTTGATCTAGATATCCACAAACTATTATAATATAATAAAGCTTGTACTCCCTTGGTCCCACCTAGTTGGCCGATTCCATTGAGAGGGAATGGCATCCGGTTCGATTTCGATTGTTCAGTTACAGTTTAGTTTGTTTAAAGTCGGTTACTTTAGGGATTAACCCCGTTAGTTGTTTAATGTGTTATAGAGCGGGTGTTAGGGTAATCAGGGACCCTAGCTGGCTCAGAAAAATAAAAACCATGCTTCTAGCATTATTTCGGTGTTCCGGGTAAAGTCCGGTTGTTCGGTTAGACACTGATTCGATTAAGTGTTAAATTACACTTTCTAGTGTCTTTTAAGTACCCTTCTTGTACCTTTTCAATTCCCAACACTTAGGGAAATATTCCGGATGTTAAAACGAAATTTCTGCATAATATTCATATGTTTAAATGCTGAATTATTGCTGAATTTTACAAATTCTGCACTTAAAGTGCGTTTCGGGTGCTTCTTAGTGCGTATTTTAGCTCTCGCAATGACTATAAACTAAACCCTTATACGTATTCTTGGGTTTTAATGTATTCTAGTCGTTGGACCTACACTAGGCCTTAATTCTAATGTCTGACTGCTTTCTGCAGTTCTGTTGACACATTGTGTCTTACCGGTGAGTTTACTTAGCATTTTTGACGCAACGCTCTCGTTTATGCATAAAGCAGTATTCTATAGTATACAACGTGCATGAATTCACTTGCTTAATCATCAAATCAGTCAATGCTGATATTTAAGCACATAATTGCAGTCATTAAATAATGATTAGAGTGTACGGAAATTACCGGTTTTGTGCCAGTTGTCACAAAAATATCATCATTCACCCTAATTATAGATCCCTGGTCTTAGCAAACCATAAATCAAGAGAATGATATTAAATAAAATAATTGAGCATTTTTTAAAGGCTAAGAACACACAGTCACCATACACCATTCCTATAAATTAGTCCTTGCCCAAGATTAGAACTTAGGTCTTTTTTTTAAAGGCTAAAAACACATAGTCACCATACACTATTTATATAAATTAGTCCTTACCCAAGATTAGAACTTAGGTGTACTCCAAAGAAGCTTTGCTTATTACCACTGGGCTACAACCCAAGTGGCAAATAATTGAGCATTTATGACCGTTCAATAGCTTTGGGCCAAATTGACCATAAGGTTTTCTCATTAACCATAACTAAAGATTAATGACCCTAGTTGACTATCAATCACAATGATAACCGTAACCAAAGATTATTGAACATTTCTTTTTCCTTTATAAGGCCCCGGTTCAGGTCATCAAGGATATCGAAGCCAAAATTAGAAAATTTCTGTGGGGAGGGGACCCGAATAATAGTAAAATCCATTGGGCGGCTTGGGATCGTGTGGCTTGTCCTATGGATAAGGGGGGTTTGGGCTTGAGTAGGCTCAAGCATATTAACATATCGTTATTGGCCAAGTGGGGTTGGAGGTTTAAGGTGGACAAGGATAAGTTATGGGTTAAAGTCATCGAAGCGGTGCACTCGACGAAAAGCAGAATGGACAGCTTTCCGGTCAGAAAATCTATAGGGGGGGTATGGTGTAATATCATTAACTTGCTGAACAAGGTGTCGCTGGATAACAAACCACTTAAGCATTATATTGCCGGCAAAGTGGGTTCGGGAAAGTCGATTCAGTTCTGGTTGGACCCTTGGTTGAGCAGCGGTCCTTTGTTTATTAGATTCCCGGCTTTGTTCCAGTTAGAAAAAAAGAAAGATTGTAAGATTGCGGATAGGATTGGCGATGACGGAGGTATTTCGAGATTCAGGTGGCAATGGAAGCGAAGCTTGATAGTTGGCCAGGAAATCGATGATCTGATTGAATTATGCAGCGATCTGATTAATGTCGAGTTAAAGGATATATCGGATAATTGGGCTTGGTTGGGCTCAGTCGATGGGCAGTTTAGTGTGGGTCTGGTGAAGAGGCTGTTGACGAAAGATTTGGGTATTCAGGGATTGTATATCCCGTCTAGCTGCAAATGGATTCCCCGAAAGTGTAATATGTTTATTTGGAGACTTGGTATGGATAATCTTGCATCGATGGACGCTCTCAAAAAAAGGAATATAGATATCGGGGATCAGACGTGTGTGCTATGTGGTGAGGAGGACGAATCGGTTTCTCATCTTTTCACTTCGTGTTATATCGCGTCGTCTCTTTGGTCGATCATTAGCAGTTGGTGCAAAATCCCCCCGATCATGGCTTTTTCTGTGAAGGATCTTCTGGAAACGCACGAGAACATCGGTCTCAAAGGAAGGAAAAAGGAAGTTATTCAAGGTATCATTAGAATTGGGTGTTGGTGTATATGGAAGGCTAGAAATGAAGCTAGGTTTAACAATATTCCGGTTTCCTTGGCGGGGATAATCAGGGAATTAAAGTCGGTAGGTTTATTTTGGCTTAACTCTAGATCTAAGGATTTTAATGTGAGTTGGAGAGAATGGTGTAGTTTTGTTAATATGTAATTCTTTGTTGTTTTGTTGGCCGCCCCTGCTTGGGGTTTTGGCGTGTTAATGAAGTTCTCCTTTAAAAAAAAAAAAAAAAGATTATTGAACATCTACGACCTTATTTTACCATCTTTGGCTCAACTTGACCCTAAAGTATCATCTATGGACCTAATTGAACATCATTCACCGTAGTTAACCACAACCACCCTTATTGACATTAATTTTTAATGTTTTCATATTTTTGAGATCAATTTGCGGCCACGGTTTTTTATTTTTAGTTCACATATCTGTGTACAATTTATTTTTAATTAATTTAATTAACTTGAATTCATGGCTCCGGTTTGGATCATCTCGAGATATCTTCCGAAAGCTCGTTTAAAATCTTGTTGATTTTTGTACCACATTAAAAGCATTTTTCCTTTATTTATAACTAGGTTATAACCCCGTGTATTACACGAGTTAAGTAAATAAAAAATCAAATAGTTAATCTATCTATACTTTCTATAAAAGAAGAAACCCAAGTGACATAAAAAAGCTGATGTATCAGCTAGAGAGCATGTCCAACAAGGCTTTTCTTATGTCAGCAACAATGAGATGGAAGCCAAAGAGAGAATATGGTGACATCATAAATTCAAACCACTGCCCCACTTTAAAATTCAAAGGTGACCCACATTCACCATTTCAAAGGTCTGCCCAACCACTGATGTTCATACAAAACAACCACTGATGTTCGAACTACTGATGTTTCATTCAAACGGGAGGGTAATTGAAACCTCTGATGTTTATTCAAAATTCAAATCTCATCAGATTCAAAATTCAAAATCTTGGCTCCAGATTTAAAATTCAAACCATATCCATATAAGTTCTCTCTGCTCTCTCTTCGATGAAGGAATACGAAATATAAGTTCTCTCTACTCTCTCTCTTCGATGAAGGAATACGAAGCATCAGAAGCTGCCATATGAGAGACTAAATGAGAGAAACCCTGTGTTATGTGTTAGGTTTATAACAAATCCCCAAATTAGGGTTCCAAGTTTCTCAGAAAATCTGTTCAATTACCTTCATATCTCTCTTCTAATCATTTAATTTTTATCTTTGCAGAACAATGCACGTTAAAGAAGAAACAAAACAACCAGAATCAGACATATCAGACTTCTTATTGACCAAAATGTTCGAATTTCTTTGCACAAAAGGTATGTAACTCATCCTCAATCATTCAATCGATAACCTATTTCTATTTCTTTCTGGCTTTCATACGATCTTAGGGTTTGTAATTTGTGTTAGGATTCTGTTTTGTATAACTTTGTTTGGATCTTACATCTTATGAGTTACGAGAGATCGTTTGGTTTAGTTTGTGTTTGATTTCTAAACGTCCAAACACAAATTCAAAAAATTACGCGGAGAAATTGCGGGTGGTAATCAACAATCCGGAAGCCTAAAAGTCGACGAGTCTGACTTATCATTGAAAAAACTGGATAAATTTAATGATTATCTGCAAGAACTTCAGAAAGAGAAGGTACAATTTGACCTAAATCTTTTAGCAGCCAGTTAGTTAAAGCATAATTTACATCTGATTGGACGATTTTTTTTGGTGAAAGCATAATGGCATGCCTTATAGCGTGAGCAGGGTTTTAAACTGTCATAGTCAGTGTAGAACATTTGAGACGATAACATATCTGTATTGAAGAAATGTGGTTATCTGATATCATGTGTGTAATATGTTTGTGTGAAAGTTGAATGTAGTAGTGAAATTTGTGTAATAATCATGAGAAGGCAGTTAGTGATAGCTAACTGAGAATGCCGAATTTTGATAGTGGAGTTGAGGCATTAGGGGAATTGATTATAGCACTAGGGCAGTTACTGATAGCTAACTAATTATGCCGAATTTAACAAATTTTAACAAAATTAAAGAACAAGAACCCTAAATTTAACCCTAAACATAAACAATCGAAGATAAATTCATACAAAAAACAGTCAATTTACATCTGATTGGACGAAATTAGATAACATTCAGCAAAATAAGTACTTACAGAAGAGTAAACAGAAAATCTGGGCTGCTGATTGAGATTTGAGGCGTTCGATTATCACAAAGATGATAAGATCTGTGGTTTTATGGAGTGTGTATATGATTGTATGTGTATGGGGGGTGAAACTGGGATTAAAAAGGGGGATTTGTATGTAATTTGTGACCTTTTTTAAACTGAAATGCCGAATAATCTTAACTATATTTTGATCCGTAGTAGCCAAAAGATCTGACCTTTATTCCATAGTTTGATTTGCAGCAGCTAAAAATTTGTATCATAGCAACTTATTAGTAATGTTGAATGCCAACTTTGTAGCAGCCAATGATTTTGTAGCAGCATATTTCAAATCCAACCGTGTATCTACTCACTATCTCTCTCTCAAATCCAACCATGTTTCCACAGGCCTCCACCACCGACGCCGCAGAGCCTCCGGCCGCCGCTATGAATTCCGACAACAGGTCAGTAACTACTTCCATCATCCGCATTCCAAAAACCAGACATCAAGTCAGTTTTCATTCATTTTCGTTGAAAATAGCAATAAAATTTGATTAATTCGTTAATAATTTGTGATTTTAGGCTTTCGGTGAAGAAGAGAGAGGCTCCGAAGCAGAAGAAAGCGCCGGTGAAGAAAGCGAAGGAGGCGAAGGATCCGAACAAAGTGAAACGGCCTGCGAGTGCGTTCTTCGTGTTCATGTATGTTGCGTTAATCTACGTTTTCTGTTCGTGCTATATATAATTTTGTGTTGTTGTTACGAGTAGCTTCTGTTAGATAAAGTTAACGAATTTAAAGTAATTATAAACTTTTCGTATGAGGCTTGCAAGAGAAGGTGATATACCTGTTAGGGTTAAAAATTCATATAACCCTAATGCTCCTGGTACCTTAATAACCAAATCAAGAGATATGAGTAAGGTTAGTAACACTATACTTCAGAAAAAAAAAATTAAAAATCTAGCTGCTAAATGCTAATTAGTAATTAGATCTTCATATGACTGATATAATGTCCGTTTATCTCATTTTCAGGCAGTAATAACCAGCACTGTTCGGGTCTTCACAGGGACTTAAACTTTTCTTCATGCTGCTTAGGCTTCTTCCTAAGCAAATTCCGTACCCTGTCATTCTCTTTCTTTCTCTTCTTATCCTCTTCAGCTTGAATGTGCATCCATTTGCCTCTGTTCTCTTCAAGATTTCGACGTTCACGCTCAGTTTTTCTCTTGAATTTCTCCTCGAGCGACCACCATGATGACTTCCATTTACTCTCAGAATTTATACCTTTCTGAAAGCAAAGAGTAGCAACACGTTGAAACTGCATGGCCTGCTCTTTGTCTTCTGGCTGATAGTGAATTTTGTTTATAAAAAGACATTCGATATCCTTCGCAGAGCAGTTCACAAGCCACATAGGATCATACGCATGTATCTCTCGTAATTCTCCTCCTGCTCTGTAAGTAATGACAGCCTCAGTCGAAATGCAACTATACACCCAACCCAAAAATCCCTTATAGAAATCCTGCTCCATTGGCGACACTGGGATAGTTTTCATTGTCTTCGGCTTTTTGACGTTAAGGATAGTCTCTACAACCCCTGTTTCAAGATCTACCCTCTGCACTCTTTTAGGGTAATGCGGCTTCCAGTGACGAAACTCTTTCAGCGATTCATACTTGATATACCTCCACATTGGAATATCATTCTGCCGCACAGGATAATCTAAAGATCTGACTTTAGATAGCTCTTCCACGTCCCACCAGGGTAATGACATCATGTCATATAAGTACTCAAAGTACTGTACCCCGTATTCTCTCCTGATTGCATAAGCATTCACTTGAGGTAAGAAACCCCAGCTGATGATGTCACCAAGAGACACACTTCGATCACGTTGATAGTACGTTAACGGTCTTTTAAACTTCCTCTCGTGATTGTCTTTAAACCATTTCTTTCTTTCTTCCTTTGCCATATCTTTTGGAGTGCCATCAAAGTTCTTATCTTTCAGGATCTCAGAAACTTTTCTTCTCAACTCATCTCGGTTTTCTTCTGTAAAGAACTCCATCAGTGTAGGCAACTGTGAAGTATCTTCATTAACACTTTCATCATCCGTCCAATCTTCAACTTTGACTTTGTCATACATATCAGCATCTTCAACATACTTATTCTCATAATCAGGCTGCTGATTGATGTCGAAAGCATTCAATTGTTCTTCAAAATCGAATTTGAAGTCAGGATTCACCATACGCATCATTTCTCTGATTGTTTCCAGCGTGTAGGTATGAAAATGTTCTCCTTCTTTACGATAAGTATCCAATCTCAAAATCAACTTCTGAGTTTGTTGAACATTCTGTGCATCACCCGACTCCCCCTTTCCATCTGCTCTTCCTGATTCTTCATTCACTGAATCGTTCATCAAACCATCAACAGTTTTCTCAGTGGAAGCTTCAGATACTTTCACACCCGTACCACCCTGAGCATCATCATCATCGTTGTCAGAACCATGACTGCTCGCTGAATAGACTTTCTCATCTTCATCATCTTCCTCGTCATCCTCATCATCATCATCCTCTTCATCACTATCACCAATTAACTCATCAAGAGGTGTATCTTCTTCAAACAGACCAGATATAGCAGAGATAGGTTCAGGATTCTCAACAACCATTGAAGGAACAATTGATCTTTCTGTTACTGCAGAACTTCCTTCAACGCCTTTACCTTTGTCTTTCATTTGTTCATCTATTTCTGCTTGATGCTGTGCTCTGAGTTCTTCAACTTGCAACTCTTCAAACTTTTGCTCTACAGACGTTCCGAGCATACTTTCAACGACTTTATTCAACATATAGAATTCATGATCTCTGAATGCTTTAGCCGCTTCTAACTCTTTGTTTTTCAGCTTGAAGTATTCATTTTGTTCATCTCTTCGAGTCTTTTCTTCTTCAAGCTCAGCAACTCTCACCTTCAAAATATCTATCTCTGATTGATCAGAATCAATCTTTTTCAACAACTCTTTGTTATCACCCTCCAACTTCTTCACACGCATTTCAAGAATTCTTTCTCGATCAGAAACTTTCTTATTCTCAGCAGCTAACTTCTTGTTATCAACTAACACTTCATCCATCTTTTTCTCCAACTTCATCACTTGTTCATTGTTAGCAAAACCGAAATCTCCGATGTCTTCAAGACTATCATGAGGAGTATAAAGACCTTTGCCAGAAGAACCAGGTTGCATTTGAGTGGATGGAGGTGTTTGAAAGATTTCTTACGAGGTAAGAAGGGTTTGTTGTGGTGGTGGTGAAAGATGTAGTGGTGAATGATGTATAGGTGATGGTTGTCTTGGTGGTGTTGGTTGTTTCGGTGGTGAAGGTTGTTGTGGTGGTGTAGGTTGTCGTGGAGGTGATTGGATTGGTGATTGAGGTGGTGTTGGTTCATGTGGTGGTGTTGGTGGTTTCCTGGTTTCTTTGGAAGGCTTCTTCTTTAAGACAATCTTTGGCATTTTAATCTTCGGTGTAACTTTACGAATCTTTGGAAATACGACTTTCTTTCGAGCTCCAGCTTTCTTTCGACCACCTGCAGGAGATTGTGACTCAGAGACATGTTCTGGAGAAGGAACATAAGCTTCATCATCATCCTTTTCCTGTCTCTTTCTCTTTCTCAACAATTTCTCTTGTTTTGTAGCTTCCTGAACTCTTCTTAAACGTTCAGTCTCGTCAATCTCATCATCTGAAGAGCTTGATGAACTTGTAGTGCTCTTAACCACATCATCACCCTCAATGTCATCAACAACCTTCTCTTTTCCAGCTTCAACGTTAACAACTTGATCAACTTCAGCAGTCACTGTTGGCCCAGTTTCCAAGACATCAACATTAAACATCATATCTTCACCAGCATGCATTATACGGATCATCTTCCGTAGCAACAACTGTCTCATCTTCTTCAGGTTCATCAATCAATAACGTTTCTGCTGCTTTCTTTTGTTTTTTCTTTGGTTTTGATGATGACCCTTCACCTTCTTGAACTTTAGGAGTGGCCTTTCTGCGTATTCTCCCTGTTTCTTTGACATACCATTCATTCTTGGTGTTTTTGAAATCTTTAAGAATTTTCAGCTCTTCGACATAGGCTGCCTCTTTCATTTCAGCTTCATTTCTCCAGTTCTGATGATCAACTGGATTTGGATCAACGTAGTTTGCATCTTTTATAAAACCGAAGAATTCTGCACCAACTTTTGGTTCTGGGTGATTCGGGTGATATCTCGCCAGCTGTTTAAGCGAATCATTGCTCATGTGTGATTGTATCAACAAGTCATTCTTTATGTTTCTGTCAATCTCAGGATAAGCGTGATCAATCAACATCTGCACGAACCTCGGATACATCCAACTCTTGCTGTCTGTTTTAATATTCTCAGCCATATAGTGGAATACAATGTGTGAGAAATTGTACTTCTTGTTCAACACTAACGCCGTAACCATATTCATTTGATAATCACGCATCGTATCGTAACTTCCTTTTGTATGGCTCAATGACATCAATACACAGTGAATCAGGAACTTGTAGGGTTTCTGAAACTTCGACTTCAAATAGTACCCAGCATTAAAAGCTCCTTGATAACCCATTCTTAGCATGCAACCTTTCACCATACGTTCTGGAAATCTTGTTGGCGACTCTGCTTCGTCCGGAAAGTTAACAACTTCACGAATAAGTGCTTCGGTGACAAGTATCTTCTCCTTTTTGCCATGCACCTCGACAATTGACGAAATCACTTTGTTCTCATCGTCGTAGCTTGCATTCTTCCAGAAACGGTCTATGTGAGATCTGTACAGTGGTCGTTGATCAGTAAGCGCTTTCTGAATGGGAATACGACCCATGAATTCCAATATGCCACTAAACTTGGCTAACTCAATGTTTTTCTGTACATCCAAATCACAACAACTGTTGTGAAGAGGATCGAAGATCACACCTGGAACCCTGCACATCAAAATCACATACACTGAATCAGACACTTAGAACAATTTTCACCAAAATCAAATTACAAGTTTTTACACTTGGTACACCATAAGCGAAATCAAAATTTCACTAAGGGCGAAATCAGGATTGTACACAGGGACGAAATCATCTTATGTACACAAAAGCGGAATCACAGGATACACTAAGGACGAAATCACTTAACAACTTAAGAACGAAACCACTGATGTGCACAATAAGCGAAATTACATTATGTACATAAGAGCGGAATCACAAAGAACCCCTAAAAGCGAAATCATTGAACATGACAGTTTGGGGCGAAATCATATGAAACCTCTCAAAAACTCATCAAATCCTGAAATTGAACTCAATATCTTGTTCTCCTGATGATTTCGAGACTAATGATATGTTTTAATTATTTTTGACGTTAAATGAACCCTAGATGTAAGTCTGTAACACCCGGACATCGATAAACATCATCAAACATCAGATTTGTTACAATATACACTTATCAACATGATTAACACCTTAAACCGACAACATATGATTTTATTCAAGTTCTGATTTTACAAATAACACCCTAAATCTAAGTTCTGAACATTATCAAATGCCGACAGTTCAATTTAAGTGTGATATTGGTCAAATTGGCCCATAAAATACCTTGCCCATGTTAACAGGATGATATAGACACAAGATCTGAGGAAAAATGGGCAGCAATTCGGTAAGAACACAAAGATTTTAGGGTTTCGCTTCTCAGTCGTCGGAGAGAGAAGTTTGTTGAACGAAATCAGGAAAATGACTTATGAGCGGAATCAACCTACTTATATAGTAGGTCTGATTTCGCTCCTGATGACCAAAGTTCCTCACAAGCGAAATCACATGGTAGCTATAAGCGAAATCACTTATGAAAACAGCTATGAGCGAAATCTATTTTAGGTGTTCTAATGAGCGAAATCAGAACATGTTATTCAAAAATTTAACATTTTAACACTTATCTGATTAAACACCGGCACACTCAGTTAACCAAGTCCAAGTTAATGACCTTGGTCAACTGCTTGGCCTACCAAGTCCAAGTTAATGACCTTGGTTGACCGAATTATGAAGTATGCAGTCTTTTCATTCTGAAAACAGTTCAAATTAATGAACTTTTGAACGATTTGAACTTTTAAACACTTTCTGTTTGTCAAACACTGTACCAATCATTGTTTAGCATCTCCTGCTTACCCAGCCCTCATCAAACACAGACATGATCTGCACTAAGCTTTGATCGTCCGATTCCCAACTTCGGTTGTCGAAAAATAAGATGAGAAACTAAAATCTTTTTGGATTTTTATCTGGATGAACTTAAAACTGTACACACAATCTTTTTGTGAGTGTGTTAGGGGATCATATCAGCTGCCGACTAGACACTAGCACCGTTAAGCTATATTTCATACCAAACATTAAACAATTCGCGTAGATTGCCGATATACTGATCCTCTTAAATTCTCACAAAACTTTCAACCTATTCGGGATACAGAATTAGTGTCTTAGGACTTAAACATCTACATGTGTCCCACCTCAGTATATACTCCCGTATCCAGATCCCAGTATTCAGTCTTACAGGTGAGTATACCTAGACGATATCTGTAATGGGGTGAAATGCGAGGGCCATGAGAGCTCAGGTCGATACTTCCGTATACGCAGAGAGATGACGGCTTCGACTTTAAGGTGGGTTCCCTTTAGGGAATCTTTTTTACAACAGCACATGATTAACATTTTTCAATGTGTCATCATTTTTTATGCTGAGGGGAGGCTTTACGAGTAAAGGAATGCGTAAAGCATTATTCGGGGACTAGGTCAGTATTTCCATACAGCAGAAGTCCCGAGATAATACCCCAGATATCACTAAGCATCAAGACCTAGTATCTCAGAATACGGGACCCTTCAAACAGGATTTCAGGGGCTACCTATATATCTTGGAGGTGTTCCCCACGTAAACGCAAGTGAAATTTATGTTTATATCCCAAACTGATCTACTGATTTTGTAAAAACCTATCGGCACATCTTTAGCGAGACTGCTTAATTGCATTTTATACATTACAATTCTTTAGCGTGCTACGTCTGTCTAGCTGATGTACTATCATTTCCCCTATTCTACACAAACTCTTTTTGAATTTTTTAATTTTTTGGATTTTTGAATTTTATCATATTTTTGTATTTTTCTGCGAATTTCTCCCCCCTAGAAAAAACATATTTTTGTGTTTTTGTTTTTATCGAAAAGCAGAAAATAAACTGCACAAACAAAAATTGACAACACGACATGGTTCACGTCAGATCGCCGCCCAACTCGGCTTCACATTCAATAACCCACCCAGATTGCAGATTTTTCATCCCGTGTAACCTCAAAAGATAATAAAATCTCTTTTTATCAAAAGGTTTTGTGTAAAAATCGGCTTTCTGATCATCGGTGTGCAAGTGTTCAATCCGAATCCCCTTTTTCTCGTGACAATCACGGATAAAGTGGTGACGGATTTCAATATGCTTTGTTTTCGAATGATGAACCGGATTTTTAGTAATATTAATCGCTGCTTCATTTTCCACATAGATCGGAGTGTCTAAGAACTGCAAACCGAAGTCGCGCATCTGCTGTTGGATCCAAAGGATCTGCGAGCAACAGCTGGAGGCTGAAATGTATTCAGCCTCGCATGTAGAGAGCGCTACTGCGGTTTGTTTCTTGCACTGCCAGGTGACAAGTCGAGTTCCGAAGAACTGACACCCAGCAGTGGTGGACTTTGCGTTTTGCTTGCAGCTCCCAAAGTCAGAATCAGCAAAACCAGATAAAGTAAAGTCACCCGATCGAGGATACCACAAGCCGATGCTTGGGCAGCCTTTCAAATACCGTAAGATACGTTTCACAATGGTCAGGTGTGACTGCTTTGGATTTGACTGATATCTGGCGTAGAGGCATGTAGGGTACATGATGTCTAGACGGGAAGCCGTGAGATACATGAGCGATCCAATGATTGATCGGTACAATGTCTCATCCATTTTCACTCCATTCTCGTCTGGACATATCCCATGATTTTACGCAAGGGGGGTTGATGCAGGACTGCAATCTGTCATATCAAACTTGTCGAGCACGTCCTTCACATACTTCGTTTGGTAAATGAAGATTCCATCGGGCATTTGCTCCACCTGCAGCACGAGGAAGAACTTCATCTCCCCCATTTGAACTCATCTCAAACTTTTTCTTCATCACTTTCTCAAATTCTTTACACAGGTCGTCGTCGGTGTAACCGAAGATGATATCGTCAACATATATCTACACGATCAACAAGTGTCCTGCCTCTTCCTTGGTGAACAAAGTGCTGTCTACTGTCCCTCTTGTGAACCCGTTGGCCAACAAGTATTGGGAAAGCGTCTTGTACCAGGCTCTCGGGGCCTGGTGAAGACCGTAAAGCGCTTTGTCCAGTAGATACACCTTGTTTTTGTGTAGTGGATCTGTGAACCCCGGCGGTTGTCCCACATACACTTCTTCTCTGATTTGTCCATAAAGGAAGGCAGATTTGACGTCTAGCTGGTACACTTTAAAATCTTTCCAAGATGCGAAGGCTAAAAAGATCCGAATTGCCTCGAGTCTGGCAATCGGCGCGTAGACTTCATCGTAGTCGATGCCTTCTTGTTGAGTAAAACCTTGTACCACTAGTCGCGCTTTGTTTCTCACCACGACACCTCTATCATCTCGTTTGCACTTAAAAACCCACTTTGTTTTGATTAACTTCTGATTCTTTGGCAGATCGACGAGTCTCCAGACACCCAGCTTTTCAAATTGTTGCAGCTCCTCCTGCATTGCATTCACCCAGCTATTCTCGGTTAACGCTTCTTTGTAAGTTCTTGGTTCTATCTGCGAAATGAAACATTTTAATGAGACTTCTTTCTGCAAATCAACAATAGAAGTGTCATTTGGTTCCAATAATTTGATCGCGGGTCTTGACACCACTTTGTAGGTTGCCAATAATTTGTTCTGAAGGATGGTAAGACAACGTCCGTGGCATAACGGTGTCAGGCACTATCACTTCCGACTCCAAATTCGATATATTGAGATCAACAGTTTGATCCTCAGCATCCTGTGAAGTGTCATTTGGTTCCTCGTCAAAAGTTGGAGCGGGTTCCACCTCTGAGTCGTCAAAAACGTCAAATGAAGGAGCTGGTTCCTCTGGTGGTTCGTGAGTTGTTCCACTCGGTCCTGCTTCATCGTCGTGAGTACCCACGGTGGGTTGAGGATCTTCTAGCGATCTAGATACAGGCTCTTGTGACGTATATTGCTGGTACTGGTACAGAAGAGCTAATTCCTCATCACTCGGCTCGACCGACAATTGAAACGAATCCCAGAGCTTATCGTAATCGAAAAGGAATCCTTGTGCGGGAACTTGTGGCGATGGAGTGTATCACACCCCAACCGATGGCGGAATCATCGGGGCATGGCACTGAGCGAAACAGATTGTTCAGAAGTTTCCATAACAACTATCTATATAATCCAGTAAAAGATACGTCCCATACCGTATCCCGAATAAACAAATACATTATTACAGATAACATCCAAACAAGTAGTTCTGTTCCGACAACTCAGATTTAAGTTAATACAAAACATAAATATTGTTCAAATGCTCCTAAAGACCCAGCCTGACAAGATCTACAGACAACTATGCCCTAGTTGCTTGTTCCTGACAGACAACTATTTGTTGGGGCCTCTAAAGCTTTATTCTAGCTTCACTTCCCTAGCAAGCAAATATCTTAAACACCTGTCACATACGTTAAAATAAAGTCAATACATAAAATGTAAAGGTGAGCATACAAGTTTAATAATAACATATAGAGTTCGAATAGTTTACGCATAACCAGCATGTACACAGAGGGACATGATGCATGTTAATTATCGACATGGACCTATCGATACCAACGACTGCAGGTTAACTGTCCGAGACAGTTCGCAATACATGATTACCACCATAATCCATGCAAGTAATTGTCCTTAACAACCCCCGTGTGAACGGGCGCTGAGTCCAAACTATAGTACTACGTTGCTAAGGCAGGTAGACAACATTCCACGTGTAAACATAACAACAAGCATACATTTACTCACGTAATACATGCAATCGGTTAGCGTTCAAATAGTTTGAATAGTGTGTTCGATTGTGATTTTGATAATTAACGTATGTAACACCCAAAAGTGCTGAAGCAAAAAGGGTTCGAGTATACTCACAGTGATTGATTATGGATTGAAGGGAGCGCTGAGAGTAGGGCTAGCCCGAATAGTTCGATAGCATAATGATGAGTAACGCAGAAATGTAAACAAGTGTGAATGGATCGAATAGCCTGGTCGATCGAACAGCAGGTTCGATCGAACGGGCTGTTCGATCGGCTTGAAAGTCCGTTTGAACTGTCCTGTTCGATCAGCCGGTAGGCTCGATCGGCTGGAGCATTCGAGTGGATTGTTTCTTCCTCTGATGTGTTTGTGTATGATGGTTTGAACTTTTGAAGTTTTCGTTGTAGTATTTGAGAACACTGAAGTGTTCTTACCCTTCAGGTCGATCGATCGAACGGTCTGTTCGATCGGCCGGCTTAACCGATCTGTTAGGAACTTCAGAAGTAGTTCTCAGCAGGATGTCACTCGATCGAACAGCCTGTTCGATCGGCTGGCATTCCATACTACGAACGAGTTGCAAAATCGATTAAGGGTTGAAGCATAGTATCTCATGATCCGAAGAGTAATGTTTACCAATCGAGTAGCATATTCGATCAAACATCACTTCGTCAATAACATACTTCATGAAGTTTTGAAAAGTGTGGGACCATGTGCTAGCCGATCGGCTGGTATGTTCAATCGGCTGGGCTGTTCATTCGAACAGCCTAGCCGTTCGGCCAGCAATTCTGACCTGGTCGGCCTTTCGTCTAACACTTGGCTGTTTGATTATTTGTCATGATTTTAAGGTATTTTGACAGCGAGTTAAACCGTAGAACGTGGGTTCTTACTTGCTTCACTGGTTCGGACATGAATCACCCAAGTCCGGCCGGTGAACTGTTCGGAACGGTAGTTTGATGTTTAACCCGAAATCGGTGAACCTCGTAGATAGAATCCGAATCTTGAACCCCTTGACTGTTAGAATGATTAGTTAGTTGGTTCGAGCTTTGTTTCTATAGTTTTTAAGGTTTTGAGTGTAAAAGAGTTTGAAAGAAAGTTGGAAATCCTTCCATGAAATGTTAAGATTCTTACAAATCCTAGTTTGTTTATGTGGAAATCGGTCAGATCTAAGCTATTCACGGTTGAATGAGGCCAAAGTATGATGTTCTTCAAGAACACCATGATGACATCACCCAAGAACACTTAGATCTTGGTGATTTCACGGTTAGAAATCAAGTTTTGAAAGATAGAAAGGTGTAGAATCGTGTAATGATAAAAAACGTACAAGAATTAGAGTGAAAACTTACTGGAGTTGAGAGAAATCTGAGAAAAGGTGAAGAATAAGGGCTGGTTTGGTCAGAACTTTCCAAAAGTAGAAAGAGTGACAATGACAGGGCTATTTATAGGCTCCAAAAGAGGAAAGTGGTAGCCGATGGGCCAGGATCTCCGATCGGCTGGGCTCCTCGATCGAACAGCGTCTTCGATTGGCTAGCCTGTTCGATCGGTGATTCCTGTTCGATCAGGAACACCTTCTTGAGTGTTTCGCGACGATTTTCGATGTTTCGATTTTGATGGACGAAGATACGAATACGATAGAGTTCCTAGTCAAATTGCTTTCAGTTCCAACTACTATACCTAACATACAATCATCTATAAGTCACGTTTCGATGTCGGTTTCGATTGAGTTTGATTGCTTTTCGAGTTTCGATTCGAGTTTCGATTGATTCGATTGAATACCACACAAAACATAAAGTAAACATGCACAAGTAACACATAAGGCACACACACACATAAAGCAATACCAAAATTCGCATAATTCGAGGTTCAAGTTTGATGATTGATTTGATTAACTTGATTATCGATTGATTAACTTTATCGCATTGTTACTTCCTACTATTCACAGTCGTAAATCGGTCGCGTTGATTAAACATTCGATCATTTCATTTAGACAACACTTACTCCACATAATACAAAAAGTAAAAAGAAACATTACAGTCAAAGAAGCCAAGGTTGACTTGGACTTGGACTTTGACTTTGACATTCGAAAACACGGGGTGTTACAGCCTCCCTTGTTTAGGGAATTTCGTCCCGAAATTAGGCTCGAAGCTGCACATCACCGTGAGTCGTTTTACCAATTTGATGCTTCAGATCTATTTAAACAACTGCGGGTACTTGGCCTTCATGTCGCTTTCGAGTTCCCAAGTGAAATCCGCGCCTCGTTTGCCTTCCCATCGGACTTTCACGATTGGGATGCGTAAGCGCCTGAGTTGCTTGGTTTGGCGATCCATGATTTCGACGGGCTTTTCCACGAAGTGTAAGGTTTCGTTGACCTGATGATCGTCGAGTGGTACGATTAGATCATGATCAGCAAGGCATTTTCGGAGGTTAGACACATGGAAAGTCGGGTGGACGTTACTGAGTTCTTCCGGTAGTTCGAGTCTGTAGGCGACTTTACCGATCCTTTCCAGAATCTTAAAAGGTCCAACATATCGAGGCGCTAGTTTCCCTCTCTTGCCGAATCTGACTACACCCTTCCAAGGCGATACCTTTAGGAGTACGTAGTCGCCAACGTCAAATTCAAGGGGCTTGCGTCTTCTATCGGCATAACTTTTCTGTCTGTTCCGAGCTTTCACCAAGTTGTCTCGAATCTGGTGGATTTTGTCAGTCGTTTCTTGTAGAATCTCGGGACCGGTTAGTTGAGAATGACCGATCTCGTGCCACACAATAGGCGATCGACATCTCCTTCCATAGTGCCATCTGGATGCTGGCATGATAGCTGTTATTATACGAGAATTCGACTAATGGCAGGTGTTTGTTCCAACTACCACCAAAATCTATGACACATGCCCGGAGCATGTCTTCAAGAGTACGGATCGTTCTCTCAGTCTGTCCGTCGGTTTGTGGATGGAATGCAGTACTCAGATTAAGCGACGTACCAAGAGCCGCTTGAAAAGTTTCTCACAATCGAGAAGTAAACCGAGCATCACGGTCAGAGATGATGTCGCGAGGCGTACCATGATTACAAATGATCTCGTCGGTGTAGATCTGGGCTAGTCGTTCCACCTTATAGTCTTCTCGTATCGGCAAAAAGTGGGCTGATTTTGTTAGACGATCAACTATAACCCAGATACTGTCGTGACTTGATGGCGTGGGCGGGAGTTTCGTTATGAAATCCATATCTATACTCTCCCACTTCCATATCGGTATCGGCGGTTGTTCGAGTAAGCCGGATGGTCTTCGATGTTCAGCCTTGACTCTTGCACAAGTTAAGCAACTTCCAACGTAGAGGGCGATATCCCGTTTCATGCCCGGCCACCAGTACTTATCACGAAGATCCTGGTACATCTTGTCAGCACCGGGATGAATAGACTATCGGGATTTGTGGCCTTCATTCATGATAATCTTTCGCAAATCGGTCCGCTTAGGGATCCAAATTCGGTCCAGATAGTAGAATATCCCATCTGATTTGCTTACTAACTGAGCTCCATCGTGATAGATCCTCTCTTTCTTCAATGTACGCTTGTTAAAGCAAGCATGTTGAGCTTCGCGAATAAGGGCTTCGAGGTTATGCTGGGCTTGAACGTTTCGGATACTGAGCACATAACTCTTTCTGCTGAGCGCGTCGGCAACCACATTCGCCTTGCTTGGGTGATAACGAATCTCACAGTCGTAATCGTTGAGGAGTTCTACCCATTGGCGTTGACGCATATTAAGTTCCCTTTGATTAAAGATATGTTGTAAACTCCTGTGATCAGTGTAGATTGTACACTTAGTGCCATACAGGTAGTGTCGCCAAATCTTCAATGCAAAGACAACCGCGCCTAGCTCGAGGTCATGGGTTGTATAGTTCTTCCCGTGGATCTTGAGCTGTCGAGATGCGTAAGCTATAACCTTGTCTCGCTGCATGAGAACACAACCAAGACCAAGGTTGGAAGCATCACAGTAGACAATGAAATCGTTGCTTTCGTCCTCCCATGTAAGAATCGGTGCGTTGCACAGCATGTGCTTGAGGGTTTGAAAGGCATACTCTTGTGCGGTTCCCCACACAAAAGGCTTGTCTTTATGAGTAAGAGCGGTAAGCGGTACAGCGATTTTAGAGAATCCTTCAATAAATCGTCGATAATAGCCCGCTAGTCCGAGAAAGGAACGAACTTCAGACGGGTTCTTAGGCGTAATCCAACTTTTGACGGCTTCAATCTTCGCGGGATCGACGTGTATTCCCTGACTATTCATAATGTGACCCAGAAACTGAACTTCCTCTAACCAGAATTCATACTTAGAGAACTTGGCATAGAGTTGGTTCCCCTGAAGTAACTCGAGAACCAAACGTAGATGTTGCGCGTGTTCGGTCTTCGATTTGGAATAGATCAAGACAACGTCAATGAACACGATGACGAAACGATCTAAGAAAGGCTTACACACGCGAATCATCAGATCCATAAAGACCGCGGGTGCGTTAGTTAAACCAAAAGGCATAACAACGAATTCATAGTGGCCATATCGGGTTCGAAAAGCAGTTTTGGGGATGTCTTCCTCTTGAATCCGCAATTGATGATAGCCTGAACGTAGATCGATCTTTGAGAAACACTTGGCACCTTGTAGCTGATCAAATAGGTCGTCGATTCGAGGCAAAGGGTATCGGTTCTTAATGGTTAACTTATTCAACTCCCGATAATCGATGCACATCCGGAACGACCCGTCCTTCTTTTTGACGAAAAGGACTGGTGCGCCCAAGGAGAGGTGCTCGGGCGAATAAAGCCTTTTTCGAGTAATTCCTGGAGTTGGTTTGAGAGTTCCCGCATTTCGGATGGAGCGAGTCGATAAGGAGCTTTGGCAACGGGGTTAGCTCCAGGAATGAGGTCAATATGAAAGTCGATATCACGACTTGGCGGTAGTCCAGGGAGATCGTCAGGGAACACCTGAGGAAACTCACGGACCACTGGAACATCTTTGACTTCGGCTTTCTTTTTCTTTCCCTTCTCCGCTACTACAATGTTGGCCAAGAAGGCTCGGTATTCCTTACGGAGATACTTGCTGGCTTAAATACACGATATTAGCATGGGGCCTTTCGAAGTAGTTTCACCGTACACACATAGAAGATCACCGTTTGCGAGCGAGAATCGAATCATCTTTTCAAAGCACACAATTTCAGCATGGTTTTCGCGAAGAAAGTCAATGCCTACTATGACGTCAAAACTTCCGAGTTGCATCGGAATAAGGTCGATTGGAAAGATGTGATTGTTGAGCTCGAGAGTACTCACGGAGAACAGAGTTAACGGCGACAGTTCTTCCAGTAGCGACTTCGACTTCAAATGGCGAGGACAGATAAGAGCGCTTACGACTAAGGAGCTTCTCGAATTCAAATGACACAAAGCAGTTATCGGCTCCAGTATCAAACAAACATGATGCATAAATACCATTCACAAGGAATGTACCATTAACCACGTTGTTATCCGCCTGAGCCTGGCGGGCATTGATGTTGAAGGTTCGAGCATGGGCTGCTTGCTGCTGTTGCTGAGGCTGCTGTTGCTGCTGTTGAGGCTGCTGGGGCTCTTGCTTAACCACCCTGTTCGGGCACCTGTTTGCAAAGTGGTTGGGATCACCACATGCAAAGCAGACTCGAGTATTGACTGCAGGTGCTTGAGCTGCTTGTTGGCCAATGTGGGCGGGGAGTAGAGCTTGGTTGACGGTAGCTTGCACTGGGGCTTGACGGGGACCAAAATGACAGTTCGCAGTGAAATGACCGTAAAGGTTGCAGTGAGCGCAAAAACGACAGGCTAGACCCGCTGGATGGTGATACGAGCATGTCGGGCAAAGCGGGTGAGGGCCTGTGTATGCACGCTTCGCTGGCGGTGCATTGATCACTGGAGTTGAGCGGTGGTGCTGTTGCTGTTGAGCTGGTACAGCTTGTAGAGGAGCAGGAGTTGTTGCGGCAGCACAACTCTTGTTGCTGGAGCTGTTGTTGTTGTGCTTCTTCTTTCTTCTTGATGACTTGGAGGATTGAGCAGATGAGTCAGTGGGTGCTGCGGTGGCTTGGTGCAGAGACTTGGTTTGCTTATCCCAAAAACCAGACTTCACTCGCTTGTCATTGATCTCAGCGGCGGGTAGGTAAGTCTCTTCAATCGTTGCTGGCTTGGCGGCGTGAACAAAGTCGGCTACACAATCGGGCAAAGCTCGAATGTACTTCTTGATGGTTTGATTTGGGGTCTTGACCTGGTCGGGACATATGATGCTAAGCTGTTTGAAGCGAGCAGTGAGAGCAGCGTTGTCTCCATCCTTCTGCTTGATGGTCCAAAACCCGTCCTCCAGCTTTTGGCGTTCATGAGGAGGGCAGAATTCGTCGATCATAATTGCCTTAAACTCCTCCTTGTTAGCTCGTAAGCTGCATCATTTCAGCGCCTGTTTCGTTCGGCCGTCCACCAGTCTAGAGCACGGGACTGGAAGACGCCTGTAGCATTGAGAGTGCGGAGATTTTCAGGACATCCGCTCTGGCGCAGAGTGACTTCGACTGAGTCGAACCAGTGAAACATGGCGGTAGGGCCATTCTGCATGCTTTGAACTGCTTGAAGCTGAAAGCAGCCTTGTTGGCATCTTTGGGAGCGTCTGTTCGCGATTCTTCAGATGACTTGCTGGCGTTCTCATAAACGTTGCTCACAGCCTTTGCTACGCTTTTGGCGATGATGGCGGCGAGACGCTTGTCTCTCTTCTCTTGACGAGTCAGATGGTGTCGGGATCCAGATGACGACATGGTATGCAATAGACATCGTCACAGGACTCAACACAACGAAGTCGAATCTCACCTCACACGTCTAGACTACTATAGCTTAGGAACACGTCGGAACACATATCACATAACCACAGAGGCACAAAACACGAAATCCACGTAAACACAGAAGCACATAAGCAATCAGGGCATAGAAGCACATAGAGCACGGAAACACACAAGCACGTAGAGCACAGAAAAACAGAACACATTCCTATTTAATCGCAGAGGTAGTCAGAATACAGAAACCTATCATTCAAAGCTTCACGTGTCGTTCGCATATATTGGTCGCGTGTAGTATATCGAGTAGCATCGGATAGTCGTATAGCATAGCATAGCATAGTACCGTCTAGATTGTAACGACTTGTTAGCATTTTGAGATAGAAGAGCAATGCGAATCGTGTGTGTCGATCAAAATGGCGGCAAAATCGTATAATATCCAAAATGTAAACACATAAACAGATAAAGCACATATAAACAAATAAAATCAACGAGTAAAAAACACCAAAAATTGGGAATTGGATCGTCTGCGGCTACTAGACATTGACTACCCAAAGCAATCCGACTATTCACAGTAGACTTGTCGTCACTTTCGACTTTGAGGGTCGTGTTTCTGCCTCGATTCTTGGGCATTCCACACGCATTCCCTAGGTCATACTTGTGAGTTCAGGTCGTTGGAGTCCGTCGAATGCCTTGGTGAGATGAAATAATATTTGGAACAATTTGACAAGGTTAGGGTTTCACCCCTGGCTTAGCAATTTCTTCCTTGTTTTAAGAAAATCTAAGGAGAATTTTCATCAAAATTGGGATTTCACTCCTGATTTGGTATAATTCTCCTCGTATGTTATTGAAAGAAATGAGAAAATCATTGATAAATTGATAAAATCAACATTAGCCAGGCAATCTAGTCGGGAGTTTGCGGCTTTCACACCTATTCCTGACCAAATCGCTTAACTTTAATTGAAAATTCGAGTGCAGTGATAGCGAATATTTGCAGAATAGAGCACATAAGCTTGGTCTGTTGGTTCCTAACTATAGTCTAGGTCTCTAAGACAGCGACCCGGACTAGGTCGTGTCTTACCTAATTCCCTATAGTTATGGCTCTGATACCAATCTGTCACACCCCAACTGATGGCGGAATCATCGGGGCATGGCACTGAGCGAAACAAATTGTTCAGAAGTTTCCATAACAACTATCTATATAATCCAGTTAAAGATACGTCCCATACCGTATCCCGAATAAACAAATACATTATTACAGATAACATCCAAACAACTAGTTCTGTTCCGACAACTCAGATTTAAGTTAATACAAAACATAAATATTGTTCAAATGCTCCTAAAGACCCAGCCTGACAAGATCTACAGACAACTATGCCCTAGTTGCTTGTTCCTGACAGACAACTATTTGTTGGGGGCCTCTAAAGCTTTATTCTAGCTTCACTTCCCTAGCAAGCAAATATCTTAAACACCTGTCACATACGTTAAAATAAAGTCAATACATAAAATGTAAAGGTGAGCATACAAGTTTAATAATAGCATATAGAGTTCGAATAGTTTACGCATAACCAGCACGTACACAGAGGGAAATGATGCATGTTAATTATCGACATGGACCTATCGATACCAACGACTGCGGGTTGACTGTCCGAGACAGTTCGCAATACATGATTACCACCGTAATCCATGCAAGTAATTGTCCTTAACAACCCCCGTGTGAACGGGCGATGAGTCCAAACTATAGTACTATGTTGCTAAGGCAGGTAGACATCATTCCACGTGTAAACATAACTACAAGCATACATTTAGTCACGTAATACATGCAATCGGTTAGCGTTCAAATAGTTTGAATAGTGTGTTCGATTGTGATTTTGATAAGTAACGTATGTAACACCCAAAAGTGCTGAAGCAAAAAGGGTTCGAGTATACTCACAGTGATTGATTATGGATTAAAGGGAGCACTGAGAGTAGGGCTAGCCTGAATAGTTCGATAGCATAATGATGAGTAACGCGGAAATGTAAACAAGCGTGAATGGATCAAATAGTCTGGTCGATCGAATAGCAGGTTCGATCGAACGGGCTGTTCGATCGGCTTGAAAGTCCGTTTGAACTGTCCTGTTCGATCGGCCGGTAGGCTCGATCGGCTGGACCATTCGAGTGGATTGTTTCTTCCTCTGATGTGTTTGTGTATGATGGTTTGAGCTTTTGAAGTTTTCGTTGTAGTATTTGAGAACACTGAAGTGTTCTTACCCTTCAGGCCGATCGATCGAATAGTCTGTTCGATCGGCCGGCTTAACCGATCGGTTAGGAACTTCAGAAGTAGTTGCAAAATCGATTAAGGGTTGAAGCATAGTATCTCATGATCCGAAGAGTAATGTTTACCAATCGAGTAGCATATTCGATCGAACATCACTTCGTCAATACATACTTCATGAAGTTTTGAAAAGTGTGGGACAATGTGCTAGCCGATCGGCTGGCCCGGCCGATCGGCTGGTATGTTCGATCGGCTGGGCTGTTCGTTCGAACAGCCTAGCCGTTCGGCTAGCAATTCTGACCTGGTCGGCCTTTCGTCTAACACTTGGCTGTTTGATTATTTGTCATGATTTTAAGGTATTTTGACAGCGAGTTAAACCGTAGAACGTGGGTTCTTACTTGCTTCACCTGTTCAGACAGGAATCACCCAAGTGCGGCCGGTGAACTGTTCGGAACGGTAGTTTGATGTTTAACCCGAAATCAGTGAACCTCGTAGATAGAATCCGAATCTTGAACCCCTTGACTGTTAGAATGATTAGTTAGTTGGTTCGAGCTTCGTTTCTATCGTTTTTAAGGTTTTGAGTGTAAAAGAGTTTGAAAGAAAGTTGGAAATCCTTCCATGAAATTTTAAGATTCTTACAAATCCTAGTTTCTTTATGTGGAAATCGGTCAGATCTAAGCTATTCACGGTTGAATGAGGCCAAAGTATGATGTTCTTCAAGAACACCATGATGACATCACCCAAGAACACTTAGATCTTGGTGATTTCACGGTTAGAAATCAAGTTTTGAAAGACAGAAAGGTGTAGAATCGTGTAATGATAAAAAAACGTACAAGAATTAGAGTGAAAACTTACCGGATTTGAGAGAAATCTAAGAAAATGTGAAGAATAAGGGCTGGTTCGGTCAGAGCTTTCCAAAAGTAGAAAGAGTGACTATGACATGGCTATTTATAGGCTCCAAAAGAGGAAAGTGGTAGCCGATTGGCCAGGATCTCCGATCGACTGGGCTGCTCGATCAAACAGCATGTTCGATCGGTGATTCCTGTTCGATCAGGAACACCTTCTTGAGTGTTTCGCGACGATTTTCGATGTTTCGATTTCGATGGACGACGATACGAATACGATAGAGTTCGTAGTCAAATTGCTTTCAGTCCCAACTACTATATCTAACATACAATCATCTATAAGTCACGTTTCGATGTCGGTTTCGATTGAGTTTGATTGCTTTTCGAGTTTCGATTGATTCGATTGAATACCACACAAAACATAAAGTAAACATGCACAAGTAACATATAAGGCACACACACACATAAAGCAATACCAAAATTCGTATAATTCGAGGTTCGAGTTCGATGATTGATTTGATTATCGATTGATTAACTTTATCACATTGTTACTTCCTACTATTCACAGTCGTAAATCGGTCGCATTGATTAAACATTCGATCATTTCATTTAGACAACACTTACTCCACATAATACAAAAAGTAAAAAGAAACATTACAGTCAAAGAAGCCAAAGTTGACTTGGACTTTGACTTTGACTTTGACATTCGAAAACACGGGGTGTTACAGAGTGTGCTTCTGACAATCCACATGTTGGACTTGAATTACCTTCCCCAGGCATGGTACGAACACACTCTTCAGCGGGCTTACGTAACCTACAAAGAAACCCTCATTAGATTTAGCACCAAATTTACCGTTTTCATCAATAAAAGTGCAAAGGAGACCCGAATGGCTCCAAAAACTCAATATTCGGCTTATAACGGTGCAGCAGCTCAAAACAAGTCTTTTTATACTTCTTGACAGTGAGAACTCTATTCAATGTGTAACAGGCTGCTGATACTGCTTCACTCCAGAAAAAGATAGGTAGCTTGGAATCGGCTAACATTGTACGGGCTATCTCAATCAGGGTCCGATTCTTTCGTACAGCTACACCGTTTTGCTGTGGAGTGTACGGCGCACTAAATTCATGAAGAATTCCCTTCTCATTGCAGAACTCATACATCTTGTTGTTCTTGAACTCCGTTCCATTGTCGCTCCGAATCCTACGGATTGGCAGTTTATACACCGTTTCCATCTTCTTGAAAAGCACCATCAATGACTCAAAAGTTTGATCTTTTCGTTCCAAGCACACTACCCAAGAAAATCTCGTAAAGTCATCAGTCACCACCAGGCAATATAAGTCTCCGCTGATGCTCTTTACGTTGACAGGCCCGAAGAGATCCATGTGCAATCTCTCAAGAGGTAACCTGATTATGTTCATGATCTTCAATGGGTGTAACTTCCGAGTCTGCTTTCCCTTCTTACATGCTACACAATCATCATTTAAGTGAAAATTTTTCAAATTAACACCATCAACCAAATCATTGTGTACTAAAAAGTTCATTTTACGCACATCAATGTGGCCCATCTTACGATGCCACATTATCGAATCTTTTTCTGTCGCTATAGTCTTTGACACAAAACACTGTTTCTGATGAGTTGTTGGTGTTGCAACGCTCATATCAAGTATATAAAGATCATTTTCCCTCGGAGCGCGCAACAACACCATCTCATCAGGGATTTTAAACCTTGGTTTCAAAATCACACATTCAGTTTTTGTAAAATGTACACTAAACGCTTTATCACAGATTTGTGAAATACTGAGTAAATTGTTTGCTAACTCTACTATGTAGTTCACTTTGTCGAACGAAATCACGCCATTTGACAGCGTTCCTTGACCAACGATCCTTCCACCTTGATTCCCAGCAAATCCAACATAGCTTCCGTTTATTGATTTGACATCATAGAGAAGAGCTAACGTCCCAGTCATATGCCTTGAAGCGCCACTATCCATAATCCATTTTGACAGTATCGACTTGGGCAGCCCCTGCAAACATCAAATCAAATTTATTCAAACAATGAAGCCCAGGATTTCTTAACTTCCGACACACTTCCGAACACAACATCACATTTCTCATCAGTTTTCGGAAAGTTAAACGTGACATTTGGAACTTCTTTTTTCACAATTGATTTAACTTTGTTAGTTATTGGTGGAAATTCAACAAGAAACTTATCAGTATCGTTTTCAAATTCAACAACATCATCTTTAAAAATATTTAAATCAATTTTTAAAGCTTTCTCCATCTTTTTAACCTCAACAGACGGTTTCGACTTCGTGATCCAAGATTGGTTTTCAAACATTTTTGTCTTAGGGTAAATTTTTGAAGTCTTTCGAGTCTTAGAGGATTCGCCAATCTCGAAAGTCGATTTCGGCTCATCCTCCGACTTCAAAGATTCACCTCTCTTCAAAATGTGGATCGGAGAAACCATCGGCTTTTTACCTTTTGTATCAATCGGAGATTTAGGTCGAGGTTTTTGAACGTTTGACTTTTGAACAGTTGGTTTAGAAACAGTTTGTTTTTGAACACTTGGTTTTTGAACAGTTTGTTTTTGAAACGGTTTCACAACAACAGGTTTTTCAATCACTTTCTGACACTGTTTTGCCATGTGTCCGATTTCACCTGCAGCGGTAACAGACCCTTTTGTCATATTCAACAAAAGTAGATTTGACTGACTCTTCCTTCAACTTCTTCGCTGCATTGAAATCGTCCACAGCTTTTTGACTGAAAATATAATCTTTCTCATCGTCAACACTAGGACCAACAACAAAAATATCATTCATCTTCTCTTTCGGCTTAAACACCTGCTTAGCCGTTTTCTTTTCAAACCCGATTCCTTTGTTTTTAAAGTTATTTCTCTTATTATGACCTTTACCATCCCCATCTTTCTTTCCAGGACTTGTTGGACATGTTGTAACAAACGATTTTTTAGGTTTTGAAAAGAATTCATTGTTATTAACCTCGCTAATGTTCATTTCAACCAATTTAAACACTTTTTCGACATTCTGGATTTTCACATTCTGAAGTGGATACTCGAAATCGGAATAAAGTTTGTCTGTTCCAACCATAGTGTATACCACCATGATCGGATCGTCATTCGCACTCTTCTCCGATTTCGGTATGTATTGATCTAAGAAATTCCCTTCATCTTCAGAATCACTAACAACCTTCTCAGATTGAGTCTTTTCAGATTTCTCACTCTCCTCATCCAACACCTGATCGACAACTGTTTTGATAACCTGAGATTCGTTGTCGGTATCGGATGGGGAAAATGTGACATCTATGCTTTCGGGCAAATCATCCTCTATCGATCTCAATTTGAGATTTAATGCAGCTTCCACCCCATCTGGATATTTCTGTGTGTAATGATTCCACATTGGGGGTGGAACGCTCTTAAAGACAGGTGCAACATAACACACCCAATTTTACATATTAACCCCCTATACATTCATAATTAACACATCTAGACCCTATACATTGATCAACTAAGACTAAGACGCATGCTCGGTCAATTTGGATTTCTTGCCAAGGTAAAAGGACTTCATATTTAACGACATAACATCTACTCTTTTTGTGTGGTGCACCGACAGTTTTCAAATCTGCAATTTGTACATCATTCAGGTTTTTTCAATATTCGAGGATTTGGGTATATCGGTGGATGTTGTCGCTACGAGTGAAGTTAGCATTTCGTTAACTTTAGATCCTTCGAAGCTTTGGAGCAGGGAGTTGATTCAGCAGGCAAGCGTATGATATCACTCTCAGTTTTATTACCATAAAAAAAAATCTGAGTTTATGTTAGAAGTTAAGCTGATAAATGCATACCATTTCTATATGTAAACGTTCAACTGTTTGTGCAGGAACTTGATCATGTTGTAGAAGAGCGTGAAAAAATCGCTAAAGTGAATCTTCTTCAACACAGATCGATTATTTCACTGATCGGGAATGTTCAGAGGTCGTCACTTGTATTAGAGAAGGTATGCTTTGTTTTGAGTCTTTAATTGTATTGCGGTTTTTGAAACTGAGTTTTTTTTATGTTAATTTAGGCGTTCCATGTTCTTCGTGAGAATGGAGTGAATGTTTAGATGATATCGCAAGGAGCATCAAAGGTGAATATATCACTCATAGTAAATGATGATGAAGCGGAAAGATGTGTGAGAGCTCTGCATTCGGCATAGATTGAGATGCCTAGATTGAGATGGACTCCAGAACTTCATCACGCGTTTGTTCGTGTTATGAAACGACTCGGTGGTCAAGAAAGTAAGAATATAAGTTAAATCTTTCTTAAAATTCAAGTTAATTTTTGTTTTATTTAATCTTGTAAATGATCTTTCTTAATTGATTTACCATGTATCTGTGTAGGAGCAACCCCTTTGAAGGAGTTGAATGAGATGAACAAACGTTTGAAGGAGATGGAGGAAGAAGCTGCCGCTCTTCGCGAGATGCAAGCCAAAGTTGAGAAAGAAATGGGTGTTCAAGGTCTACTTACTTTTTCTCCATTATTTTTATTTTTATTGTTATCTGATCTGTGTGATTTGCACTAAGTTTGCAGATTGTGGTCATAACGATGGAGATGTTGATGAGTATATTTTTACGGAAGCTTTTATCTGACCTGGAGGCCTATCAACAATTCTTGCTATCAATTGATCCTGTGAGAACTCAGAACAATGTAAGCACTAAATTATTTTTCACATACAATAAAACAGCGGTTGAGACCACTGTTCGGTTAAAACAGCGGTTGAGACCACTGTTCGGTTAAAACAGCGGTTGAGACGACTGTTCGGTTAAAACAGCGGTTGAGACCACTGTTCGGTTAAAACAGCGGTTGAGACCACTGTTGGGTTAAAACAGCGGTTGAGACCACTGTTGGGTTAAAACAGCGGTTGAGACCACTGTTCGGTTAAAACAGTGGTTGAGACCACTTCATCTTGCACCAAAGTGCTTTTCAAATGGTCAATTTGATTTTACCTTTGGGTATTCAGTTTGTGGAGATTGAACGACATATATCCTAAGCGTTTCTTAAATCATCTTGGCTGGTTTGATCTAAAACTTTAAAAGGTTATTACCAGTATTGAGCTAACAGATTGTTTAAATTGCTTGTAACCACTTTGAGATTCAGAATCCCTTTTTGATTATCACAAACTATAGTGTTGTCCTTTCAGTTCTTTGTTTGAACAATTCTTACTTCTGTAACAAAAATAAATATGCATACAAGTTTATTAACCGTTTTACCTTTTCGGTTTTCCAATGCAATTCTAAATCCATATGATTCTGATTTAGCTATAGAAACACCTCAAATGGAAGCTCAGTTCTTTCAGTTTTTGAAGATAGTTGGAGTTGGTTTCAAAGCAAGAGCTGAATTCCAAGGGCGGCTTTTGTTTCTAAAATTTGAAAACCGGTTAATCTCTTAACACCATGATTAGTTAGATAGATAGTTTAAAGTTAGTTAATTAGCGGTTACAAAGTATAGGGGCCGAAATTGACAAGATGGAAGATTATAACCACCACCACCACCGAAGGGGTGTGTCCCCCTCCCTTCTCCTCATACCGATCGGCCAAGAGACACCACCAAAGGAGACGCAACTGTTCGGATAAATGGCTATAAATCGACACAACTCTTCACAAGCAATCTCATCCACAAGATCCAAAAGACGCGACTATTCACGAAGAGACGTGTCCTTTCATTCGCATCCATTCAAGTCTATAAATAGGGCTGAAATTTGTTTCATTTGTCAATTCGATTCTAGTTATTCGATTTGTATATACTCACATTCATACATTTCGGTTATATACAAGTTCGATTATTGTTTATTATTCAAGTTTGTTATCACGCTCGTTAGAGATCAAGATCCAAGTTCGGGCCAACAAATTGGTATCAGAGCATCAGGCTCTAGGCGTGGGAATCGCAAGGCATCGCAGGGAATTCGCGATCAGGTTTCAATTTCGTTTTAAATTCGCAAAGTTTCATTTCAGAGTTTTTATTTTCGGTTCTAGGAAAGTCGGTTGAACCGAACGGTTAGGAATCTAGGGTTCGTTTGCTTTGATTCCGGGGTTATAGTGCGAATTAGATTGATTTGGTTGTTTTGGTTATTACACGATTCGGGTAATCGGGGTTGTTAAGATATATTGAAACCAAAAGAAAGTTTAGTAAAAGTGAAGATTATTCGACAGGAAGAAATGTCAGGAGCAACCGGGCAAAATCCGATAAATGGAAATTCTCTTTCCCAGTTTCAGTGTCCGATTCTGAAACCAACAAACTATACGGTTTGGGCTATTCGTATCAAGACGATTCTTGAAGCGAATGGTTTGTGGGAAACGATTGAACCGGCAGAAAATGCAACGGTAGACGCTAAGAAAGATAAGTCTACAATCGCATATCTGTTTCAAGCAATACCAGAAGACGTTGTATTGCAAGTTGCAAGTTGTAAAACCGCAAAAGAGATTTGGGAAAATCTAAAGATTAGACACGTTGGCGTAGATCGGGTACAAAAGGCGCGTATGCACACGCTAATGTCAGAATTTGAAATGTTGCAAATGAGGGATGACGACACTATTGATTCGTTTACCGCAAAGATTAATAGTATCGTTACCCGAGCAACAGAAGTAGGAATGACAATGAGTCAACCGACTCTAGTACGCAAACTCTTAAATGGCGTACCAGATAAGTTTACTCAAATCGTTGCCTCTATGGAACAATACTCCGATCTAGAAACTATGACGCTACAAGAAGCGGTCGGAAGACTAAAGACGTATGAAGAACGTCTCAAGTTAAAGAAAGGAAACCAAGGAGAAAGCCAAGATAGGCTTATGTTTACACATCAGGATAACAACAGAGGAAGGCAATCTGGAAACCGCGGTCGTGGTAGATTTAACCAGACGCGTGGAAATTGGCGAAACAACGGAAATAGGCAAAGTCCCAGAAACGAAGGATCTACATCTAGATCTAGAAATGGAAGTTCTAGAAATTGGAGGAAGTTTGCGAGAACCGACCTAAGTAAGATCCAATGCTTTAAGTGTCAAAAGTTTGGACACTACAAGAAGGACTGTTCTGAGAAAGACGAAGTGCAAGAACATTCAAACCTCGTCGAGGAAGACGAAGCACCCGTATTGTTAATGACAATACAAGAAGAAAATGTTCAAGAAAGGGCTCTGCTAAACGAGGAACATATAAAACTGACAAGTTATGCCTCAGAAAATGAAAATCTATGGTACTTAGACAACGGGGCGAGCAACCACATGACAGGAGTGCGAAGTCACTTCAAGGAATTAGATGAAACTGTGACAGGGCAAGTACGATTCGGTGATGGGTCACACGTAGAAATTAAAGGCAAAGGTTCAATATTACTGGAATGTCTGAACCAAGAACAAAAGATTGTTTCACAAGTATACTACATTCCAAGTCTGAAGACCAATATATTGAGCCTCGGACAACTTACAGAAATCGGTTGCAAAGTGGTTATGGACGGAGATCTACTTACTATCCGAGATCGAAATAGAAAGCTACTAATGCGAGTCAAGAGAATGAAGAACAGGCTGTACAAAGTCAAACTGAAAACGGGAAAACCAATCTGCTTACTATCAAAGACCGAAGATACAGCATGGTTATGGCACGCAAGGTTAGGCCATTTACACTTTGACGCTATTAAGGAAATGACTCGTAAGAACTTGGTACATGGAGTTCCCCAAATAAGTCATGCTAGTCAAGTCTGTGACGCATGCTTATTAGGAAAACATAGTAGGGCACCATTTCCAAATCAGGCAAAGCTCATGTGACAACTGGCACAAAACCGGTAACTTCCGTACACTTTAATTATTATTTAATGACTGCAATTAGGTGCTTAAATGTCAGCATTGACTGATTAGATGCCAAGCAAGTGAATTCATGCACGTTGTATACTACAAAATTTGCTTTATGCATAATCGAGAGCGTTGCGTCAGATATAATAGTAAACTCACCGGTAAGACACGCTGTGTAAACAAAACTGCAGAAAGCAGTCAGACATTAGAATTGAGGTCTAGGTGTAGGTCCTACGACAAAAGTACATTAAAACCCAAGAGTACATATAAGGGTTTAATTTATAGTCATTGCGAAAGCAAAAATAAGCACTAAAAAGCACCCGAAACGCACTTTAAGTGCAGAATTTGTATAATTCAGCAATAATTCAGCATTTAAACATATGAACATTATGCAGAAATTTCGTTTTATCATCCAGAATATTTCCCTAAGTGTTGGGAATTGAAAGGGTACAAGAAAGGTACTTAAAAGACACTAAAAAGTGTAATTTAGCACTTTAACGGATTAATATCCAACCGAACAACCGGACTTTACCCGGAGCACAAAAAAAATATATTGTCAATGACATTGTTTATATTTTACTGAGCTAGTTAAGGTCCCCGAGTACCCTAACACCCGTTACAAAACACTACATAATAGTAACTTATTCAAAGTTCCTAATTATTTAGCTAAATACTAACTATAAAATTGAAATTAAACCATAAACCCAACCCCCCATCCGATCGGTTTCACCATGTGGTGACCACACTTGTCCTACTTTGATTTTTATAATCACAATTGTCTAGTATCTACCAAACATAATATCCAAAGGGTTTAGTGATTGATGGTTTATAAGAAAGCTTAATGGATAAACATTTCATTCTCACCACTTAACAAAAATTGCAACCCTTTCTTTCTCCCTTTGAATACCTACGGCCGAACCTAACTCCCACCATCTCACCACTTTCAAATTCCATTCTTTCCATATTATTCACATATAAAGGAGAAGGGTCATGCATAAGGAGGCTCGGTGCATACGGAATCGCAAGGACCTCACTACAACGTTATTAACCGCCTACTTTTCGTCTAGTTTCTTCCCTAGTCTCGAGCTAGTAGTAAGTGACTCTAAACACTCTATTGTTCATATCTAAAGTGGTTAATAAGAAATTTAACGGGCAAAAATCATGAACACTGGAGACCAAAACTAAAAGTCTACTAAAAATAATAAACATGGTGGTTAATGAGTAAATATTAGTGTAAAACTTATGGAACATGTTTTGTTATGATTATTGATTATTGTTGGATGCTAGTAGGGGAACGGATCGTCATCTAACCACGCTAGGTCATGTTCATGGAACATGAACTAGCACTATGTTTAGTGTAAAAATAACTAGATGACGAACCCTTTCACTCACAAACATGAACTTGTGTAAAAACGATTTTTCTTATGAAATGGAGTTCTAAACTAGTAGATCTACGGATCTACAAGTGGTATTTTTGAAGAACCAAGAGTATGATGAAATCATGTTTAAAAAGCCGGATCTTTCTCAAAATAAAGACATTTTTGAGAACCAAAAAGTGTGTAGACACTTGTGTAACGAAAGGATTTAACAAAGAAATATTTTCGTAAATACCGACTAGAAGTTGTAAAACTTCATATTCTTTAAAAATAAAGTTTCGAGATAATGATTTTATTTTTTTTAAAGATGGAAAGACTTACCAAATGTGCTAGTAAGTTACTACACATTTTTACACAACTTACAAGTTCATGTGATTGCGATATATGTTTATGTGGGACTAGTTTGATGATGACTGGGAAATTGATTGGTTGAATTTTTAAAAGAAAATGATACGCTAGTAAGCGTGGCCACCTCCAGTTACAGAGGAAACTCTGGCGAAATTTTTCCAGAAAATAACACTTAGAATATTTTTTTTTTGTGACAAGTGTTATGAATATATTTTTGGCTTGTTTTCCAAACAAACTTCGCCATGATTTTTATTACAAAATTTCCAAATACCGGAGGAGGATTTTCATAAATAAAACTTGTTAAATATATATTTAGAATATATATATTTATCTCTTGTATGATTATGTGATTATTTTGTGAACTAGATATATATTATTTTTAGAGTAAAAATAATATGAATTGGAGATACTCGTAACGAGTAAAAATACAAAAAAATACACATACAACATACAAGATACACAATTCGGGTGCAAAGTGCAAAACACGAGATACTTATATTAATTTGCGAAAATAATATAAGTAAGATAATTAGTTAAAAATATGAAATATTTTTAACACGACAATACGAATACAAAAGAGAGTGACTGTACTTGTGCGACGCAAGTCTAGTGACTAACGTTAAGAAAACGCGTATAGGTTACGACGTTAATTAAGCAAATCCGGTGAAGTTTACGACGCAAGGAACGCAAAGTTGTGAGTTCATGCTCCCCCTTTTCTCTTAACTGTTTTCAGTTTTATAACTTCGGGGGTGAAATACATGTACCAAGTGTGATGTGATATAAGAATACAAGAAACACTTGGTGAGAACGAGTACCAAGTGTGTAGCGATATAAGAATACAAGAAACACACTTGGTGAGAAACGAGTACCAAGTGTGATGTGATATAAGAATACGGGAAGCGCGCTTGGTGAGAAACGAGTACCAAGTAAGATGCGCTATGAAAAATGATGCGAGGAATCGTGTCACGAATAGGGTACAGAAGCACCATTAATCAACAATATACCTAGACCGCAGAACAAAAGGTTAGATCTAACGGGTGCCGGGCAGCCACACTCTCGATGAGGGCGAGTATCGAGTAGTGCTTTTGTGTCTCAGAATATACCAATTAAATGCCTAAGGTTTGGTGACTTCCTATGTCGTGTCACACGTTAATGGCTTTGCAACCCATTAACAATCCTGATACTTACAGGAATACTTTATTTACATAAAATTTCATACCATACTAAAACTTGATGAATACTTGAGTACGTGTGGTACTCAAGAAAAGCTTGAATTGTACTTGAAGTACGTGGGGTACTCAAGAAAATGGGAATTATACTTGAGTACGTGGGGTACTCAAGAAGAATTGAATCATACATGAGTACGTGGTGTACACATGAAACTGGATTTATGAAAACTCGATTTATTCACAAACTAAGTTTTCATACAAAGTATACAAACGTGAAATACAAATCTGCATGAATTCACACCAACATTATGTTGACGTTTTTCCAAAACTCACATGTATTTCAGGTAACTAGGATGGATGTGCGCGTGGTCTTACTTATGCTCGTGGATGTCGCTTTGTGTATCGTTAAATAAAGTTGTAACTTTTAAGACAATATGATATCATGTGTTGCAAACACTTGACTAATGTTTTCGGAATGTAATGTTTAAAGTTATTTTCGAGCATATAACATGTTTACCTTTCGTATGCAATGAGAACCTTTCATGATCACACCTCGTGCTTCCGCCGCAGAAAGGGGTGTGACAGATTGGTATCAGAGCTGCGATTGTAGTGAACCAGGATTCCTTCTCGAGTCTAGTCTACAATCTCTTGGATCCTATCACGAAAACAATTTTTCAAAGAGTTTTCATTGCATAAAACGTCCCGCGACATCCACTGCCTGAAGCTGTTTACATGAGTCTAGAAAAGACACTACGAGACTTAGGGTGCAGGAGTAGCACTTGTCTTAACTGAGAAATTACTTGCAATTATGTGTGATAATTAGCATGTACTAGAAGTAGGATGTCACAAGTATATGTGACTTTACCTGAAAATAATGGCCTATCTGAAGGAAGAAATACGAGGATGAAACGAACTGTGCGGACTGTGCAAGGAGTTACGTAATTATGGATGCATACATAATTATGGAATTCAGTGCACAGAAACCACAGCAAGTCTCGTCACGTATAGATTCCCTCGGTGCAAGCCTACTATGTACTCTGCCGCAGTAATAATTGTTTGATGTCCCTTATGTGGTATATATACCTGTGAATATATATGCTACTAACGTCTAGGGTGACGATATCAAGCAAATGTTTAACCCTGTTGTGTTATGTTCTGCTAGAACATGGCACCCAGGAGAGCTGTGAATGCTCGCAATGATGATCAACCTCCTCCTCCCCCACTGCCAAGAACTGCTGAAGAGCTAGACGCTCTACTGGAAGAGAGGATCTCTGCTGCTATCGCCCAGTACGAGGCCAACCGTACCCAAGACAGTGGAGGGCCAAGCAATGCCAGGCGCAACGGACATGGAGATTCGTCAGGAGGAAACGCAGCTCAAGGCTGCACTTTCAAGCAGTTCCTCGACTGCAAACCAATGAACTACGATGGCATTGGAGGAGCAGTAGCATTTGTGCGTTGGACGGAGAAGACTGAGGCCACTATCCGCATGAGCAAGTGTACCGCGGATCAGCAAGTCACTTTCGCCACTGGACTGTTTGTCGATGAAGCACTGACATGCTGGAATTTGCAAGTTCAAACGCTGGGTGATGAAGCCGCGTACGGCATGACTTGGGATGAACTGAAGGAGAAAATGAGAGAGAAGTACTACTCTCGTGCCGAACTCCAGAGGTTGGAGACAGAGTTCTGGCACTTGACGATGGTTGGTGCTGACATCACTGGGTATACTCGATGGTTCCATGATTTGTCCAGGGTGATTCCTTACATGGTGACCCCGGAATTTAAGCGGTTGAACGCTACATTTGGGGTCTGGCCCCGGAATTTCGCGGCATGGTGACTTCAGCCAAACCCCAGACAATCACTGAGGCTGTAACTCTGGCTGTTAGCCTTACTGAAAACTGTGTTCGCATAGAGAAGCTATCTCTGAACACGGCAGAAAACACCGTGACGCATGCTGAGTCATCCGGTGACAAGAAAAGAAAACATTCAAGCCTGAATCAAGCAACTCGAAACAACAAGGGTTCCAACAAGAAACGTGACACCAACCCCTCTAAGGAGGCAAATGTTGCAGCGAACGGGTACCAAGGCACCATGCCTAAGTGCCAAAAATGTAAGTATCATCATGATGGAGCTTGTCGTGTTCCAAGGTGTGACAAATGTGATAGGTTGGGTCATCAAGCGGAAGACTGTTGGAGTAAGGGAAAGAATCGAAATGGAAACGGTGCTGGTAACAAGAATGGTAACGGGAAGGGGCGGAACCAAGGATGCTTCCGTTGTGGAAGCAATGATTATTTCATGAAAGACTGCCCAAAGAAAGACAATGCTCAGGCTCGAGCATTTGTGATTGGAGCAAGGGACGCACGCGAGGACCCTAACGTGGTCACCGGTACGTTTCTCATTAACAATCACTTTGCATCCATATTATTTGACACCGGTGCCGATTATAGTTTCATGTCCGTGGAATTTAAACGTACGCTTGGGATAGAGTCTAGTAGATTGGATATTCCCTATTCCATAGAACTAGCCAATGGTAAACTTGTTGAATCGGGCGAAGTTGTTAGAGGTTGCACGCTAGAACTTGGTGAACGAAGCTTTAGCATCGACCTCTTACCTATTCAATTGGGTAGCTTCGATGTGGTAGTCGGAATGGACTGGTTGTCCAAGAACAAAGCTGAAGTCATTTGTCATGAGAAAATCATTCGCATCCCTTTGGCGAATGGTGAAACTCTCATCGTACATGGAGAAAGACGAGACGCGCATCTGCGAATCATCAGCTGCATGAAAGCGCAGAAGTGCTTAAGGAAAGGATGTGTTGCCTTCCTAGCACACGTTGTAGATAAGAAGGCTGAGGAGCCGAAACTCGAAGACATTCCTGTGGTGAAGGAATTTCCCGATGTTTTTCCCGAAGATCTGCCAGGACTACCTCCGCAACGACAAGTCAAATTCCGTATAGACTTGATTCCAGGAGCCGCACCTGTAGCCAAGGCCCCCTATCGACTTGCACCATCCGAGATGCAAGAATTGTCTACACAACTCCAGGAGTTGTTAGATAAAGGATTCATAAGGCCAAGCTTCTCGACCTGGGGAGCTCCAGTATTGTTCGTGAAGAAGAAGGATGGAACTCTGCGAATGTGCATCGATTACAGAGAACTGAACAAACTCACTATCAAGAATCGGTACCCACTACCGAGGATTGATGACTTATTTGATCAGTTGCAAGGATCAAGCTACTATTCCAAGATCGACCTTCGATCTGGATATCATCAGTTAAGAATAGAAGAAGAAAGCGTACCAAAGACTGCATTCAGAACACGCTATGGACATTACGAGTTTCTTGTGATGCCATTCGGGCTGACGAATGCACCAGCGGTCTTTATGGATCAGATGAACCGCTTATGCAAACCATATCTTGATAAATTCGTGATTGTATTTATCGACGATATCCTGGTCTACTCTCGGACGAAAGAAGAGCATGAGCAACACCTCAGGACCATTCTAGAGCTACTGAAGAAAGAGAAACTGTTCGCAAAGTTCTCAAAGTGCGAATTCTGGATTCGCGAAGTACAATTTCTTGGTCACGTGGTGAATGAGAAGGGCATTCATGTAGACCCGTCCAAGATTGAAGCCATTAAGAATTGGGAAGCTCCCAAAACTCCAACTGAGGTTCGCCAGTTTTTGGGCTTGGCGGGCTACTATAGGAGATTCATCGAGAATTTCTCGAAAATAACTCAGCCGCTAACTGCCCTTACGCAGAAGGACAAGAAGTATGACTGGGGTGTCAAGCAAGAAGAAGCTTTTCAGCTACTCAAAAACAAGTTATGTGATGCACCGATACTATCATTACCCGAAGGCACTGAAGACTTCGTGGTATACTGCGACGCCTCACGACAAGGCTTGGGTTGCGTGCTCATGCAACGCCAAAAAGTCATCGCTTACGCTTCAAGGCAATTGAAGGTACACGAAAGAAATTATACCACTCACGACCTGGAGCTGGGCGCAGTGGTATTCGCCTTGAAAATCTGGCGACACTATCTATATGGTACTCGATGTATAATCTTCACAGATCACAAAAGCCTGCAACACATATTTGATCAGAAGGAATTGAATATGCGCCAGCGGCGATGGGTCGAGCTGCTAAATGATTACGACTGTGAGATTAAGTACCACCCAGGAAAGGCAAACGTTGTAGCAGACGCGTTGAGCCGAAAAGAAAGGGTTAAGACCCTAAGGGTTCGAGCATTGGAAATGACTATTCGAACGAACCTCACTTCACGTATTCGTGACGCACAACAAGAAGCCCTTAAGGTGGAAAACCGCAAAGCTGAATACCTCCGAGGTGCATTGAGGTACATGGCGCCAAATGAAGAGGGAGCCTTATGCTTTAAAAAGCGCATTTGGGTTCCGCTCTATGGTGGCCTACGAGAAGTCGTCCTTGATGAAGCGCACAAGTCAAGATACTCGATTCATCCAGGATCGGACAAGATGTATCAAGACTTAAAAGAATACTATTGGTGGCCGAGACTCAAGAGCGACGTTGCTGTTTATGTTGGTAAATGCCTAACCTGTGCTAAGGTTAAGGCTGAATATCAGAAACCATCTGGCCTACTACAACAACCAGAGATTCCCATGTGGAAGTGGGAGCAAATCTCGATGGACTTCATAACAAAGTTACCCAGGACCCCAAGAGGGCACGATATGATATGGGTAATAGTTGATCGATTGACGAAGTCTGCGCATTTCCTACCAATTCGAGAGAAGGATAGCACTGGAAAACTAGCAGAGATATACCTAAAAGAAATTGTCACGCGTCATGGAGTGCCAATCTCCATTATTTCAGACAGAGATGGACGCTTTGTCTCAAGAATCTGGCAATCATTTCAGGAAGCCTTTGGATCTCAGCTAGATCTAAGCACGGCATTCCATCCTCAGACAGACGGCCAGAGCGAACGGACTATACAAACATTGGAAGATATGCTTCGCGCATGTGTCATGGATCTAGGCGGCAGCTGGGATACTCACCTACCCTTGGTTGAGTTTTCCTACAATAACAGCTATCATACAAGCATAAAGGCCGCGCCGTTCGAAGCTCTGTATGGTCGCAAGTGCCGATCGCCCCTATGTTGGGCAGACGCCGGTGACAAGCGTATAGTTGGTCCTGAACTTGTACAAGAGACAACCGACAAGATTGCGCAGATCCGAGAGCGCATTAAGGCGGCTCGAGATCGACAAAAGAGCTACGCTGATCCGAAAAGAAAATCAGTAGAATTCGAGGTGGGAGACAAAGTGCTGTTAAAAGTCTCACCATGGAAGGGCGTAGTCAGATTTGGAAAGCGTGGAAAGCTGAATCCACGATACATCGGACCATTCAGAATATTGAAAAGAATTGGTACCGTGGCATACAAGTTGGAGTTACCGGAAGAACTTAATGGAGTACATGATACGTTTCATGTATCCAACCTGAAGAAGAGTCCAACACAAGAAAACGTGATCATCCCAATGGATGAAGTGCATATTGATGAAGCCCTCCGATTTACAGAACAACCCGTTGAGGTTACCGACTGGAAAGTCAACAAGACCAGGAGGAGCAGTGTGAAACTTGTCAAAGTACGTTGGAACTCTAAGCACGGACCCGAATACACATGGGAACGCGAAGACCAGTTCAAGGAAAAGTATCCCCACCTATTCAAAGAGACTCCTGCAAGGGTTAGTTCATCCTGAATTTCGGGACGAAATTCTTTTAACGGGGGGAGACTGTGACAACTGGCACAAAACCGGTAACTTCCGTACACTTTAATTATTATTTAATGACTGCAATTAGGTGCTTAAATGTCAGCATTGACTGATTAGATGCCAAGCAAGTGAATTCATGCACGTTGTATACTACAAAATTTGCTTTATGCATAATCGAGAGCGTTGCGTCAGATATAATAGTAAACTCACCGGTAAGACACGCTGTGTAAACAAAACTGCAGAAAGCAGTCAGACATTAGAATTGAGGTCTAGGTGTAGGTCCTACGACAAAAGTACATTAAAACCCAAGAGTACATATAAGGGTTTAATTTATAGTCATTGCGAAAGCAAAAATAAGCACTAAAAAGCACCCGAAACGCACTTTAAGTGCAGAATTTGTATAATTCAGCAATAATTCAGCATTTAAACATATGAACATTATGCAGAAATTTCGTTTTATCATCCAGAATATTTCCCTAAGTGTTGGGAATTGAAAGGGTACAAGAAAGGTACTTAAAAGACACTAAAAAGTGTAATTTAGCACTTTAACGGATTAATATCCAACCGAACAACCGGACTTTACCCGGAGCACAAAAAAAATATATTGTCAATGACATTGTTTATATTTTACTGAGCTAGTTAAGGTCCCCGAGTACCCTAACACCCGTTACAAAACACTACATAATAGTAACTTATTCAAAGTTCCTAATTATTTAGCTAAATACTAACTATAAAATTGAAATTAAACCATAAACCCAACCCCCCATCCGATCGGTTTCACCATGTGGTGACCACACTTGTCCTACTTTGATTTTTATAATCACAATTGTCTAGTATCTACCAAACATAATATCCAAAGGGTTTAGTGATTGATGGTTTATAAGAAAGCTTAATGGATAAACATTTCATTCTCACCACTTAACAAAAATTGCAACCCTTTCTTTCTCCCTTTGAATACCTACGGCCGAACCTAACTCCCACCATCTCACCACTTTCAAATTCCATTCTTTCCATATTATTCACATATAAAGGAGAAGGGTCATGCATAAGGAGGCTCGGTGCATACGGAATCGCAAGGACCTCACTACAACGTTATTAACCGCCTACTTTTCGTCTAGTTTCTTCCCTAGTCTCGAGCTAGTAGTAAGTGACTCTAAACACTCTATTGTTCATATCTAAAGTGGTTAATAAGAAATTTAACGGGCAAAAATCATGAACACTGGAGACCAAAACTAAAAGTCTACTAAAAATAATAAACATGGTGGTTAATGAGTAAATATTAGTGTAAAACTTATGGAACATGTTTTGTTATGATTATTGATTATTGTTGGATGCTAGTAGGGGAACGGATCGTCATCTAACCACGCTAGGTCATGTTCATGGAACATGAACTAGCACTATGTTTAGTGTAAAAATAACTAGATGACGAACCCTTTCACTCACAAACATGAACTTGTGTAAAAACGATTTTTCTTATGAAATGGAGTTCTAAACTAGTAGATCTACGGATCTACAAGTGGTATTTTTGAAGAACCAAGAGTATGATGAAATCATGTTTAAAAAGCCGGATCTTTCTCAAAATAAAGACATTTTTGAGAACCAAAAAGTGTGTAGACACTTGTGTAACGAAAGGATTTAACAAAGAAATATTTTCGTAAATACCGACTAGAAGTTGTAAAACTTCATATTCTTTAAAAATAAAGTTTCGAGATAATGATTTTATTTTTTTTTAAAGATGGAAAGACTTACCAAATGTGCTAGTAAGTTACTACACATTTTTACACAACTTACAAGTTCATGTGATTGCGATATATGTTTATGTGGGACTAGTTTGATGATGACTGGGAAATTGATTGGTTGAATTTTTAAAAGAAAATGATACGCTAGTAAGCGTGGCCACCTCCAGTTACAGAGGAAACTCTGGCGAAATTTTTCCAGAAAATAACACTTAGAATATTTTTTTTTTGTGACAAGTGTTATGAATATATTTTTGGCTTGTTTTCCAAACAAACTTCGCCATGATTTTTATTACAAAATTTCCAAATACCGGAGGAGGATTTTCATAAATAAAACTTGTTAAATATATATTTAGAATATATATATTTATCTCTTGTATGATTATGTGATTATTTTGTGAACTAGATATATATTATTTTTAGAGTAAAAATAATATGAATTGGAGATACTCGTAACGAGTAAAAATACAAAAAAATACACATACAACATACAAGATACACAATTCGGGTGCAAAGTGCAAAACACGAGATACTTATATTAATTTGCGAAAATAATATAAGTAAGATAATTAGTTAAAAATATGAAATATTTTTAACACGACAATACGAATACAAAAGAGAGTGACTGTACTTGTGCGACGCAAGTCTAGTGACTAACGTTAAGAAAACGCGTATAGGTTACGACGTTAATTAAGCAAATCCGGTGAAGTTTACGACGCAAGGAACGCAAAGTTGTGAGTTCATGCTCCCCCTTTTCTCTTAACTGTTTTCAGTTTTATAACTTCGGGGGTGAAATACATGTTACAAATATTTTTATGTTTAACAAATGGTATGATAATAAAAAGCACACTTGGTGAGAACGAGTACCAAGTGTGTAGCGATATAAGAATACAAGAAACACACTTGGTGAGAAACGAGTACCAAGTGTGATGTGATATAAGAATACGGGAAGCGCGCTTGGTGAGAAACGAGTACCAAGTAAGATGCGCTATGAAAAATGATGCGAGGAATCGTGTCACGAATAGGGTACAGAAGCACCATTAATCAACAATATACCTAGACCGCAGAACAAAAGGTTAGATCTAACGGGTGCCGGGCAGCCACACTCTCGATGAGGGCGAGTATCGAGTAGTGCTTTTGTGTCTCAGAATATACCAATTAAATGCCTAAGGTTTGGTGACTTCCTATGTCGTGTCACACGTTAATGGCTTTGCAACCCATTAACAATCCTGATACTTACAGGAATACTTTATTTACATAAAATTTCATACCATACTAAAACTTGATGAATACTTGAGTACATGTGGTACTCAAGAAAAGCTTGAATTGTACTTGAAGTACGTGGGGTACTCAAGAAAATGGGAATTATACTTGAGTACGTGGGGTACTCAAGAAGAATTGAATCATACATGAGTACGTGGTGTACACATGAAACTGGATTTATGAAAACTCGATTTATTCACAAACTAAGTTTTCATACAAAGTATACAAACGTGAAATACAAATCTGCATGAATTCACACCAACATTATGTTGACGTTTTTCCAAAACTCACATGTATTTCAGGTAACTAGGATGGATGTGCGCGTGGTCTTACTTATGCTCGTGGATGTCGCTTTGTGTATCGTTAAATAAAGTTGTAACTTTTAAGACAATATGATATCATGTGTTGCAAACACTTGACTAATGTTTTCGGAATGTAATGTTTAAAGTTATTTTCGAGCATATAACATGTTTACCTTTCGTATGCAATGAGAACCTTTCATGATCACACCTCGTGCTTCCGCCGCAGAAAGGGGTGTGACAGTTCAGATCTTTAAAACCTCTGGACTTAGTCTATGGAGATTTGTGTGGTCCTATAACTCCACCAACACATGCTGGGAAGAAGTATATATTCTTACTTGTAGACGACTGTACTCGCTACATGTGGGCATATTTACTAACTTCCAAGGATCAAGCATTCGAAACATTTAAGGAGTTCAAAGAAAAGGTTGAAAAGGAAGCGCAGACCAAGTTAAAGATGCTAAGGACGGATAGAGGAGGTGAATTCACATCGGCTGAATTCAACAAGTATTGCAAAACCAACGGCATAGCAAGACAGCTTACAGCACCATACTCCCCACAGCAAAATGGAGTAGTAGAAAGGCGAAACAGGACGATGTTATCCACTACTCGCAGTATGCTAAAGGCAATGAACATGCCACAGAACTTTTGGGGTGAAGCAATACGACACGCGATATACGTACTAAACAGGGTTCCGACAAAAGCCCTGGTGAACAAGACACCATATGAAGCATTGAAAGGAAGGAAGCCAAATTTAGAACACTTGAAGGTTTTTGGCTGCACTGCTTACGCTAAGGTACTACCACTTCAACAAAAGAAGTTAGATGATAGAAGCGCACCTATGGTATACCTTGGAATAGAAGAAGGATCAAAGGCGTACAGATTATATGATCCAGCAAAGAACAAGATATGTGTCAGTAGAGATGTAAAGTTCATGGAAGGTCAACCATGGAACTGGAATAGTTATATGGAAACGGTAGATTCAGGGAATCCCGAATGGACTAACTTTGTCATTCAAGAAGATGACATACCACCAGAGTTAGAAGAAAATGAACCAAGTAGTCCAGGCAGTAGCGGGCCACATCATGACGACTCAGGAGTAGATCAGACAGAGGAACAAGACTCCTATGTAACCCCGCCAGCACATTCGTACAATCAGAACTCAGCAGGAAGTTCAAGCGTTTTATCAAGTGGAGGTCCATCCACTTCTGAAAGCACAACGGAGAGTATTAGTGACACTCCAGTAAGACTAAGAAGTCTCGAAGACCTGTATGAAGAGACAGAAGAAATACAACTAGATCCACATGAATTATTACTCGCAGAAGAAGAACCAAGGAATTACAAGGAAGCATCTAGTGACAGAAAGTGGATTGAAGCAATGAAGGCTGAGTTAGACTCAATAAACAAGAATAACACTTGGAAGTTGACGGAACTGCCAAGTGGTCACAAAGCAATAGGTTTAAAGTGGGTATTCAAGACTAAGAAAGATGCAAACGGAAATATTGTCAGACACAAAGCAAGGCTAGTTGCAAAGGGATATGTTCAGCAACACGGAATAGACTTTGACGAAGTCTTTGCACCAGTAGCACGTATGGAAACAGTACGACTAATGTTGGCTTTAGCAGCATATCAAGGTTGGGAGGTACATCATCTAGATGTGAAATCTGCATTCTTACACGGAGATCTCAAGGAGGAAGTCTATGTATCACAACCAGAAGGATTTATAAAGCCAGGAAATGAAGGAAAGGTTTACAGACTATCAAAAGCATTGTATGGATTGAGACAAGCACCAAGAGCTTGGAATACGAAGTTAGATCAAACCCTAAAGTCACTTAACTTCAAGAAGTGTACTTTAGAGAACGCAATCTATACAAGAACAAGTGAAGCCTCTACACTAATAGTTGGAGTCTATGTTGATGACTTGATAGTCACTGGAACATCAAAGAAGGAAATAGACATCTTCAAATCTCAGATGAAGAACAAATTTGATATGAGCGATCTAGGATTGCTAGCATATTATCTGGGAATAGAAGTAATTCAAACAGGGGGTGAGATAGGCATCAAGCAGACAGGATATATCAACAAGATACTCAAAGACGCTGATATGTTATCCTGCAATGACACAAAGACACCCATGACCCCAGGAACTCAATTAACAAAGACTGAAGAAGGAGATCTAGTAGATGCAACACATTACAGAAGCCTGATAGGTTCTCTCAGGTACTTATTGCATACAAGACCAGATCTATGTTACCCAGTCAGTCTACTTAGTAGATTCATGCAAGAACCAAAAGAGCAACACCTGAAAGCAGTAAAGCAAATACTACGTTACATCAAAGGAACTAAAGAGCATGGAATCATTTACAAAAGACAAGGAGGATGTAAGATCACAGGTTATAGCGACAGTAGTTTTGGAGTTAATACAGACAAAGGAAAAGGAACAACTGGTCTGGTATTCTACTTTGGAGAATCACCTATAACCTGGTGTACACAAAAACAACAAACAGTGGCACTATCATCATGCGAATCAGAATTCATGGCAGCCACTGCAGCAGCATGTCAAGCACTATGGCTTAAAAGATTGTTAAGTGAAATCACAGGCTGGAAGGAAGAGAAGATAACACTCAGAGTAGATAATGTTTCAGCAATAGCACTCATGAGAAACCCAGTCTTTCACGGAAGAAGCAAGCACATTGACACACGCTATCACTTCATAAGAGAATGCGTGGAAAACGAAGATATCAGTGTGGAGCATATAAGTGGAGAACTACAAAGGGCAGATATACTAACAAAGGCACTAGCAAGGATCAAGTTTGCTACAATGAGAGAACTGCTCGGAATTCAAGACTTAAAGCAATTCATGGATGTTCGAGATTAAGGGGGTGAATGAAAACCGGTTAATCTCTTAACACCATGATTAGTTAGATAGATAGTTTAAAGTTAGTTAATTAGCGGTTACAAAGTATAGGGGCCGAAATTGACAAGATGGAAGATTATAACCACCACCACCACCGAAGGGGTGTGTCCCCCTCCCTTCTCCTCATACCGATCGGCCAAGAGACACCACCAAAGGAGACGCAACTATTCGGATAAATGGCTATAAATCGACACAACTCTTCACAAGCAATCTCATCCACAAGATCCAAAAGACGCGACTATTCACGAAGAGACGTGTCCTTTCATTCGCATCCATTCAAGTCTATAAATAGGGCTGAAATTTGTTTCATTTGTCAATTCGATTCTAGTTATTCGATTTGTATATACTCACATTCATACATTTCGGTTATATACAAGTTCGATTATTGTTTATTATTCAAGTTTGTTATCACGCTCGTTAGAGATCAAGATCCAAGTTCGGGCCAACAAAATTGAGTTACAGTCATGAGGTTCAATTGACCATTCCTCCTGTTGTTAAAGTATTTTGTTCCAAACCAAATATTGTGTGCTGCACTGGAATAGACAACCAAAGGGTGCACCAGTTTGCTGCTGGTGTTCGTAGCTGTAAGCCCCCTGAAGTTTATAAAGGCAAAGGTATCATGTATGTTGACCAAGTCAAAAAGAAGAAATAAGGAAAGAAATCAAAGTAGGTTGCTGTTTTAATTAATCATACAATGTTCTTGGACCAATTATTGAATAATGATGATTTGATCCACTAAAATCATACAACAATTACTTGCCCCTAGCTTGGTAAGTGTTGTTGATTTTGTTTTAATCAGTTGATAATAGAAATCGATTATTATTGTGCAGGCACACATGTGCAGCCGGTACGAATTTGTGCTCTAAAACCCTGGTGAACTAGAATTATTTTTTGTATGTCAATATTAAATCTTTCTTAAAATTCAAGTTAATTTTTGTCTTAAAATTCAAGAATATCAGAAACCGATTATCACCTCAGTTTGGGACATTCTTGCATTTGCATTGCTCTGTGTCATCTGCTATCTGTGGACACCATCATAGAGTTCTAAAAGGTAAAGTAGAATTATTTTCTGTATGTCGATAAACGTAGCGAGTTATCTGAATCAGGTCAACTAGGGTTGTATTGTCAAATAGTAACATATAGAGTAAAAGGTAGCTAAATATGACATTGGTTGAATTTGTTAAACAGGTCGAAAGTCATTAAGATGTGTTCAAATGCTTTGAAACATATATTCATATTCATAAGAGAAAGGTGAAGATTCTGATGAAGAAACCGAAGCACTTAACAGTGGATCCCCCAAAGGTGACATCAGCGAGAGAAAAACGGTCATAGAGGGTTAACAGAGAATGTGGATTACCATGCTTTGATTGGCTTGAGACGCGGTTGTTCACGATCCGAGTTGGAGCGAGCGCATTTGTTGATTATGCTACGTCACAAACCGGATAAATCGATAACCTTCATTGATCGGTGCGAACTCACTGGTGAAGTTGATGTGCATTCGATTAGAGAGCGGGCAAAGATGTCTGGTATATTGTTATACAGATTGATTCAAAGAGGTTACACCAATGTTTTGCGCATGATTCCAGAGGATGAAGTTGCTGAAAAAGAGAGGAAGAAAGCTTCTGCAGCTTTACAACAAGAAATGCAGTTGCTACATCAAGAGCACGTTAAAACCGTGACCAAAATGGACGATCAGGATTGCGAAAACAAGCTGAAGATTGTTTTTAATTCCCAAAGGGATTGACAGTAAAGAAGCTGAAGATGTTTTGGCGCAAGCTGAAGATTGTTTTTAATTCCCATTTTATTAAATCGTGTGACTGATTTTATACAAGTTGATCGTGTGATTGATTTTATCACAGGATATGATAAAGCAATTCGAGACTGATGGATTCAAGTCGGTCATTACCCTTTTATACTTGTCTAATCTTCTTTTGATTTGATCTCATTTTATTTTTTCATTTCTTGATTCAGTTGACGAGCTACTCAAGAACACATTCGAGGTTTGTGCTGCTGGATCTGCTGTTTATGTTTCAAGATTGACCCACTTTTTGAATCGGAAGTCAACATTTAAGTTGTAATCCAGTCTGAAGTTTACTTTAGTATTTGTTGTGAAGGCAACTTGGATTTTAGTAATCTAAATTATTATTATGTCAATTTAACCAGGGCAGTGGTTGCCCAGGCACACATATTCGTTATAGATTCACACTGATTATAATAATATAAGCCAACTGGGGAAATGTATCTTCTGTGTTAACTGTAACTCCATGATGAATATGTTTGTGGTTGACAACAAACTTATGATATCCCCAGTCTATAAGGTCAAGTCCAGTTTTGCCAAATTTAATGTTTTTCTACTTTTGTTGCCTTTGAGTCTCGGGTCTGAAACCAACTTTGATCGTGCGATATTATCATACAAGTTGATCGTGTGATTGATTTTATAGTTGCGATGTTATCATACAAGTTGATCGTGCGATGTTATGATACAAGTTGATCGTGCGATGTTATCTTTGCTAAAAGCGACCCGTGTTTGCACACGGGTCTTACCGCTATCTATACTTTCTATAAAAGGAGAAATCCAAGTGACATAAGAAAAGCTGATGTGTCAGCAGGAGAGGGTGTCCAACAATGCTTTTCTTATCTCATTATTACATCATAAAGCCTGATATTAAAAGACTTTAAAATTCAAAGTTGGCCCACATCAAACCACTGCCTTGGTCTGCCTTATACTCAAAGGTCTGCCCTGATCGTTTATATTAAAGTACTGATGTTAATTGAAAATTCAAAAAACCTCTTCTCACATTCAAAATTCAAAATTCTGGCTGCATATTCAAAATTCAAAATTCAAACCATATATATTCTAATTCTAATCCTATAAATAAGATATAATTATCTGGCTCCACATTCAAATCTCTCTCGCTCATATCTACATATGAATTTGGCTCCACATTCAAATTTCAATTTTTCTCTCTACTTTATATTTGCGATCATATCTCTCTTACTCAAATGCATAGCTCTCATGATTGAGCCGGTTAATCTTCAGATACAGTGCTTTGTTCCAGTGTCATTGTTCCAGTATCATTGTTCCAACATCGTTGTTTCATGGTAGCTCTGTTTCACACACTCGCCTTTGACCTTGGCTTTGCGGGTTATTTTAGGTTTGTGGATTCTTTTAAACTGTTGATTATGTTGATAATATTTATTTTAAGGTGTTGATATATTTCAGCTTTTTTTTTCCGAGCGAGCAGTGGGAAGTTCTTCTGTACTGTTTTTGAAGTCTGAAGTGCAGAAAGTGGAGTACTTCTTTATGATAAATGAAGAACTTAATGGTAATTCTGAGAATCTGTTTTTTTCTAATTTTTTTTGTTCTTTCGGTTTATTGATATTTAACATTTTACTACGATTATGATATCCTTCTTTTACATGAGGATAGGGCTACTGTTCAAGAACTGAGGAGATGAAGAGGTGTTTTGGTGATGTCTTTCTGCACTTCGGAATTCAAAAACAGTGCAGAAGCTTTTCATCACGTTTTACTACCATTGTATCCTTCTTTTACATCGGAGTTGAAGAAATATACAAGTTAAAAATGTCATCATAGCCTTCTGTAGGTCTCTTATGATTTAAAGTATTGCTTTTTCAAGGAAGTTGAGGATCAAGTATATGAGGATAGGACTACTGTTCAAGAGCTGAAGATCTCTGGAATTTCGTTTTTCAGTTCTTAATGTAATTGTTGATCTTTGTAGAGCATTTTATTTTTACTGATTTGAGCATCAACAGTTGTTAGTGTTGATATATGCTATTGTAAATGTTGAGTTGCTATTGTTGCCAGCATCTATTTAACAAAAGATTTATCCACTGTTTAAAGGTATTGTCTGTTCTCATAATTCCTGTTATTTGTAACGACTGTTGAGTTGCTACTGTTGGCGACATCTGTTATTCTCATTAGCGGTTTCTCATCTCATAAAATGTTGTTTTTTGTAACGACTGTTGAGTTGCTACTGGTGCGAACATCTGTTATTCCCAACAGCAGTTTCCAAAGAATTGTCAATGATTAACTTCATAGAAGTTCTGAACATCTGTTATTGCTCAGCGTCTTTAAATGAAGACGTTTTTACCGCTGTTGATTTACCACTGCTCAACAGTGCTGAACAGCTGTTATTGGTCAATTGTTATTGCATCTCATAGTTGCTACTCATGCGAACAGATGTTATTCCCAACAGTAGTTTCCAAAGAATTGTCAATGATTAACACAATAGAATTCTGAACATCTGTTATTGCTCAACGTCTTTAAATGACGAGGTTTTTTTACTGCTGTTGATTTACCACTGCTCAACAGTTTTGAACATCTGTTATTGCTCAACTGTTGATTTACCATTGTTTGCCATGTAGATTATTGTTGGTCTTTAAATGAAGATATTTTTTTATATTTCTTTATTGCAGAGGTTTAAAATTTGTCTTTTCAGTTTCTTGATATTTAATTTTATAGTTTTGACATGAAAAATTATTTTTTAAATGTTTTGCATTAAATGGCTGCTGATATTAATATCAATTTATTTGTTTATATTAAAAGTCTGTTGAAAGGACTGCTAAGTTACTATTGTTGTATAAGATCTGTTGTTGCCCAACAGTGGTTTCCAAATATTGCTGAAGGGTATTGTCTGTTCTCTTAATATCTGTTGTTGGCCAACAGTGGTTTTTGCAACAACTGTCAACCATTATCAGAGCAGAGGTTGTGACGTGGACAGATGTTAGCCATCAGATCTTTCTAACTTCTGACACGTCAACATTCACCTTTTCACTTTATAAACCGCTGTTTCATTCCCGAACAGAGGTTTTACTTTCGTCTGGAGTTTAAAATTCAGCAGTAAGGTTTCCACCTTCTTCTTCAACACTTCTTCATCAACCTCTCGCAACTTTCAATTCCGATCATGACTTTGGTGATGAAAAAATCGCATAACTACGTTGCTATTTTTGAGAAAACCGAGAACAATACTCTATATCATTCGATGATTGATATTCTTACATCATCAAAATATAAGGTCATTCTTACCGCCGATGCACCCATTAAAGAGGGCAAAATTGTTGCTATTAAAAAGGGCAAAACTGCTGTTATTAAAAAGGGGAAAGCTGCTGCTATTGAAAAGGCGAAAACTGCTGGTTTTCTTATGTTTCCTAGACTATTAAGCTACTTCCTGCAAAAACATGTTTCTCAAAAAGCTTTTGAAAAAGGTGAAGCTATTAAAATGAATAGTCTAACTTTTACTCGCCTTATGGCTAAAAAGTCAGATGTTTTCAAAACTGAAGCAAATGGGAATGAGGAAATTTTAGATGAGTCTACAACTGCTCCTCAAACGTCTGTTGTTGAGCCCACTGCTCTTGGTGATCACTACACTATAACCATTGCTGTGAAACCCCCACCAACAAAACCCAAAAAGACCAAAACAAAATCCAAAAAGCCCACCGAAACCAGCAAAACGGGTCTTCTGGAAGATGAGATCCCAGAGGTTAACCCCGTGACAACACAGATGTCACTACAAACCACTGTTGCTACTTCCTCACAACATGTGGAAAGATCTCAACCCATAAACCAAACTCCTCATGATTCCTCACAAAAGGAACATGTTGTATTCACAGGGATACCACAATATGATGTCATACCCTCATATGAGAGTATACTTAAAAGCCCTTCTCCCGCGGTAATGTCTCTTTCGACAGCAATCCCTTCATCTTCCATTCCACCCAAGTTTGTAACACTGCTTCAAGCTATTGACATTCAGAGTGATAGCAATCCCTCTCATAAACACTTTGCTGAGAGTTTAACTTCAACAATAGCTATGTCTGAACCTTTTCAATTACCTAACCCAGAAATAGTTAAGGAGGCTACACCTCTTGAATTTCAGCAAATTCTTGATGGTATTTCAAGTGGAGCAGCTACTACAAATGTCAAATCCACTGATTTACATTTGGACAGTAGTTTCATCAGTCAGACTCCCTTGAAGGCAACCACTGCGGTGTCTATCAAGGTATCCACTGGTGAGTTCAAGTTAACCACGGGTGAGATCACTAAGGTAACTACTGATGCAGAGGGAAGTCCCCAGAACCAAGAATAAGGGGCATCTGCTAATGAAAATTTGGAGATACCTCCTCTTTCAAAAGCAGATACAACCACCTCTGTTGGGAATTCAGATGATCCTATTAAGTTAGGTGATGGATTAAAATACCAGGATTTGACGGACAAGATATCTAACTTGGAAACAACTGTTGCTGATATGAAAGATCAATTGAAGCAGTTGGTGGATGCTTTCAAAAGTCGACCTTCTCATCAGCAGTTATGCCAAGAGCTTTGGAATTCGGTACAACCCATTCTTGCAGCTAAAAGGGAACTGGCTAAGATTCAACTTAATTCCCACATGAAGCTAAGTAGAGTTATGGTTGAAGCAAGATACAAAGACACACAGGCTGACATCAAGGGCATAAAAGAATGCATTGTAAAGTTAACTGGTACTACCCCTACACCTGTGTTTGAAAAAGAAGATGAAGATGATGCCGATAAGAGGGAAAAGGATTCCATGAAAAAGTTTGGCAAACCAACACCAAGGAATCAGCCAAAACAAAATCCAAAGGCTGCCAAGCAAACTTCTGCAAAATCTCCAAAAAAATCTGATACTGGTAAGAAAAATGGAATTGATGATTCCGTTAACAAACAGACAGATAAGGAGATTGAATGAAAACAGAAGAGGAAGCATACAAAGAGGAAGATGAAGTGCTCAACATTGGAACTTCAAATAGTAGAAAATCACAGAAAGATAACGAATCACCACCAGAAAAACCAACCACTGCTGCGAAACTCAAAACCACTGCTGAACCTAAGAAGTCAGATTTTGATACACCTAAAACAAAACTCTCACCACAAAAACCACCTGTCAAAAAGCAGAACACAAAATCCTCATCACCACTGCCAACCTCGACTGAAACAATTGCCGATGCAACAAATGTTTCAGCATATCTTAAGACAACAGCGGTTGAGACACCAGTTGTTTCAACAGTTGTTAGTCAATCCACTGATTCTACCCAATTTCAATTTCCACCACAATCAACCCTTACAGTCATGGCACCTTTTTCTTCCCTAACTCCTCCTTCTCCAAAATCTGTTTACACAAGAAAGAGAAAATTCATGGTGTATAAAGAAGAGAAGGAAGATATACCCGCACCAATTCCGTTATCAGCTACTCTGTTCGTTCAAAGTTCATTCAAAGTTCACCTAAACCATTCATACCACCTTCATCAACAAAGATCAACCCATTGGCAGTAACTTTCCCTCTGGAACTGCTTGCAGTTCAAGATGAAATGACTCAATTTTACACAGAGGATGATCCATCGAAAAGAACCTTCCCATCTCTTTAGGGATTTGAAACTCCAAAGAATATTTATGAATATCTGAAGCTAAAGGGCAAGCAAGCAGAAGATAAGGCAAATGAAGAGTGTAAAGGGCTAGGAGACATTAATTTATCAGCTCGCATGCAACATTGGCTTGGTGAAGTTAAGAAGCTGGAAGATTTTGCTAGAGACCTGAGTAAGAATATGTCAAATCTGTCACCAAATGCTGAGCTAGAAAAGACATTAAGAAATGAGTTCTTGAACACTATCATGGAAACCAAGCCCTACGAAGCCTACAGATCTGATTTCAAAGACTGGCCCCTTGAGGCTCTTAATAAGGAAGTTAATAGAATTGAAAAGATGAATAAAGATCATCAAATGCCAAAATCTGCTCCCAACTGGAAACAATACAAAAAGGTTGAAGTGGATGAAGTGTTGAAGTATAAGAGAATGAAGGCAGAACTTGTAGCAGCTAAGGTTGGGACTGCTAGACATATTGGAAAATGGTTGTCTTAAAAACTATGAAACTTCAATCAAAAGTCTTCAAAATCAATTGAGCCAGACATAATTCTGAATACTTGTTTTTGGGAGTATTTCACAGTAGAAAAATATGTCACTGGATCTGGAATGACAACCAAAAGGCCACCATTGCCTATCCTTGCCTACTACATTAAAAATATTGGGCTTGTTAACAATCTTTTAAAAACAAAAAGAATCTAGAAACAAATACCCTACTTTGAAAGTTCAAACCATGTATATTATCACAAAACATGACGATAACATATAGTATAGCCCTTCAATCTAACAGTTAAGAAATACCTGCATTGCTAGTAATTTAGACTGTAAGCATGACGAAAGAAAACACTTAAACTCATCAATCTAATAAACTCACTTTGTCCCGTCATAACTTAAATGTTTGACCTGTTAACTGATTCAGTAGATATTTCAACTATTAGTTAAATGTCTCAACTCTCAAACTTCACTAATGACAAAATACACGAATCTTGTAATTGAAATCAATAGCATAAATATGGAAGGGAAAAAAATGAACAAATAGGTAATTCAGATTTTACACCCACTTTTCCCAATAGATAAGTAACTTTATATTAACCCAGATGTTTACCTGTTGTTCAGTTCTTTCACAAAACTCAAGTCATCGATTTAAGACACATCCGAAATACAGCTTGCAGCCTTTTCTCCAGCCTAGCCTTTATGATACAACAAATATTTAACTTTAAACCTTCTTGTAAATCTTTGAAAGACATACTTATGTAATAAAAACCACATATGTGTCTATTACATATACAATTACTAAGTGCAATACCTGAATTTTAACGATGTCTTCTCTTTTATAGGATTCATCGGTTAAAAGCTCCTTCCAAGCTGGTTGAATAATTGAAGCTACTGACTATTATTTGAGTAACAAAAGCTCCTTACATTAATTGGGTTTCCAAGAAACAAAACCCCTAGTTCTAAACATTAATGGACAACCACTAAAGGAGACTCCTTAATAGATATCATATGAAACCCTAACTACAAAAAAATTAAAACAATAACTACAAATAACGTGAAATAAAGAAGCACCTCCTTCTTTTGCTCATCGGAGAAAGACAATGCTTGTGAAACTAGTCCAGTGAGCATACTCATCCTGCAAAAAAGATAAACCAGCAAAACAATACATAGATATTTAAATCAGAATATTATTGTATGACATCACATATATAAATGCAATTTTCTTTAAGTGACATCCATGTAAAAAAATTACAGTCAATACTAACCGCATATAATTCGCCAAGGCCCTTCTTACTCTGATTTTCATCCAGCAAAGTTAACATTCAAGCTTTATATCCCCACAAGCACACATAAAACAAACCAATAAATAAAATTAATTAAAAAACAGTTGGATATAGCAGTTTGTGGTGTTTTACGAATTCCTTCATTTCCCTTGGTGCTTTAGAAGGCAACTTATTAACTTTTTGAACATCATCAAAGTGCCCCTCAGATATACGTTTCATGATTAGTTCTTCAATGGACTGAGAAACCTCCTCGTGATTACAGGTGGCGGCTTTACATTCTGTTCCCAATCCAAATCTTCTCCTAATGCACTATTTTTCTATAAAATATCATTTACATCAAAAAATTAAATTTTCATACTGCAAAACCTCTATTAAACATGTAATTTCTTATATCCATTTTGAACCCTAATTTACTTATCTAAGATCAAATGTTAGTAAATAACAATAATATAGCACCAAATACAGTAACAATCAAGCTTCCAACAGATTTTTAAACCCTAACTTACTCATCTAGGATCAAAAACATTAACAATTAACGATCATAAAGCAACAAACAAACAACTAAATAAATCAACAAAACTAACAGCTAAACTGAACATAATAACAGAAAATATAAACAAACCACTCGCCTGAAGCCCTAATCGACATGAAAAGGGGGAGAAATTGCTACCAAAAAAGATGACAATTGCTACCTTTGATCCGTTTAAATCGAGTTTTGCATTGAGGGCAAAACAATAATGAAACAAAATTAGGTTAATTATGATTACCTTGAAGAACTTGTTGATGATTTGCGATCTGATTGTTGAATTCGAAGGCGATTGTGAAACACTAAAATCCTAATCGACATGAAAAGGGGGACAAATTGAGATCGTAGATAAGTGGAGGCCTGATCGGAGATGGAGAGCAGCATGAGCAGGCCGGATCAGAGATCGCTTCAATGTTCTTCTGTTTTGTTCAGAGTCGATGTTCTTCTGAGTTGAAGAGAGAGAGAGAGAGGTGTGAAGATGAATATGTTTTGAATTTTAAAAATGAAGGCTGGACTATATTTGATTGAGAGAGAGGAGGATTAAAATTACAATTTGAATTTTGAATTTGATTTTGAAGTTCCCTCATAAAAAAATCAGTAATTTATCTTAATAAAAATCGGATTTATGACATCACCTTGGACTATGTGGCATAGCTAAATGGTTGACACGTAGGCAGATTTACATCATCATCTAAGCTCCCTTAATAGATAGTATAGATAGTAAGTATAGATTAATTTAGCTTAAGAAATATTCATATTCTGGATATTAACTATAAACCTATAATCATAACTTTATATAACACCTTCTAAGAAGAAAACAATGCAACTTTGCAACTTTATATGATGGCTTTTGCTTAATTGCCACATTCTTACAAAATCATTCATTCCATTACAAGTTTTATTTACAAAATCATTCATTCTGTTACGAGTTTTATTTATTCGACGTATTATTATTGTTGTTGTTGTTGTTGTATTGATAACACTGAGAAGAATAGTGTCCTTTCTGTCTTTTGTGTGCGTTTTCTTTTTAACTTTAAGATTTTTCATTTTTCTAATAAAAATTTTGTTTTTTATAGTTTTGCCACAAAAGTTAAATAAGTTTATTTGTTTTTGTTTTATGTTTTTTTCCGGATTTGGTTGTCGTTTGTTGCTACTTAGCGCGGTTTTTAGTAATACATGTCGCTATAATTCGACTTCATCTACGTTTCATGACACGTGGGTAACTTGGTTAGAAATTCTTATTTTCATTTTACGTTTCTTTCTCGATCTTGATTTTCGTCCGGTTGCTACTTAGCATGGTTTTACCCCCTCTCTCGGCAATGCTGGGAGCACGGTTTTATACTGCCTCACCGCAATGCGGTAATTCATATAGTATTATCTCTTATCTATATATATTAATTGATAACATTGGGATGAATAATGTTCTTTTTGTCTTTTTTGTGTGTGTTTTCTTTTTAACTTTGAGATTTTTCATTTTTATAATAATACTTTTGTTTTATATAGTTTTACCACAAAAGTTAAATAAGTTTATTTTTTTTATTTGTTTTTGTTTTACGTTTTTTTCCGGATTTGTTCGTCGTTTGTTACTACTTAACGCTGTTTTTGGTAATACATGTCGCTATAAATTCGACTTCATCTATATTTCATGTCACGTGAGTCACTTGGTTAGAAATTCTTATTTTTATTTTACGTTTTTTTTGCTACCTAGCAAGGCCAGAGCTTGAGCCTTGATCAATAGGAAGATCTTTTTGGCTCGTCTAGCCTTAACGAGCCTTGAATATTTTTTAGTGTTAACTTAACTCCTTTCAAACTTATATATTTTAATAAAGATACAACCAAACTCGAGCCAAGCTTTGGCTTGTTTAAGGTACTGCAAACAAAGTTGAACCGAGCTTTGGCTCATTTAAGGTTTTTCTTAAATCAGCTCGAGCCGATCCGATCTCGAGCTTTAATTTCTGTATACGAGCCGAGCTCGAGCTCAAGCTTCAACACAACCAAACGAGCCGAGCTCGAGTAGTGTAAGGCTTAGGTTCAACAGTCAGCTCGTTTGCACCACTAGATTAGCTGAAGTGAATTTTAAATAAATATGATGCGACACCATGTTGAAGGATTCTAATTCATTGTGTTTTATGGAAACCATACAAATAAAGTTTTTCATTCCATTTATAATACCATAACTCTCATTTTGGAAGAGGTTGATCCAAGCACCATAAAAATCAAAGTAAGCATACTTCATTCCCGGTAATTCAGACTTCAATCCTCGTAGCATCATCTTTAGACCATAACTATACATGGTCGACGTATTATTTAGTTCAACGTTGCATTCACCGGCTTGGTTTGTCCTTTACATCGGGCAACAACCAATCACGGAACTTCAGGCACCGACAGTTTCTGCGCACCTAATCCATACAACATCTGCATTTGTTTCAAATTCAGATAAGTCAAACAAGTTTTGTATTTCTAAAATATCTTGTTAGTGAAGTTCTAATCCCTCACATCCTAAAGTATGAGGGTTGTTTAGTAATTAGTTATTAGATAGTTTATATTAGAATTAGGTTAGTTATGAAGTACAAGGGCCAAAGGTGGAAAGATGGAAGATTGTAACCAACTCAATTAAAGGATGCTACTCCTCCTGGAGTCATACCTATTGATCGACGGTAGCAAGGGGAAAAGCAGGATACACACCTCTTTATCATACAATCTCATCCACAAGTTCAAGAGACATACCTATTCGTGAAGAGACACATCAATTGATTCGCACCTGTTCGTTTAGTATATATAGGGTTTGTATGTTTCAATTGTAATCATCAGAATCACTTATACTTTCACATTCAATATAGTTATTCATTCGATTGTTCGTAGTTTATCATTGTGTTCGTGTTCATAAGTGTTCTGACCAACAGCGGTAACAGAGCACATGTTTCAAATCTGGGAAGAAGAAGCCCGGTTGGAATCATCATAACCAGGTTCTCGAATTTATTTTTTTAGGTTTTGTATTCATTTCAAAATTGAATTGCAGATTGATTGATTAGTTGCAATCAAAGATCTTGTTTGTTAAAATATTTTTTTTAAGTTCAAATCTCAAATCAAATAAGGGGAAATCGAATTTTTCTATTAAATCAAATCAGTAAGAATCGGTTCTGCCATTTTTAGGAATTCAAAAAAAAACTGTTTTTCAAAAAGAACATAAAGTATGTTTTAGAAAAGTTTCGAGAAAAGTTTCAAAACGAATCTCAAATAGCAATTCGAGAAATCCTACATGGTAGAAAACTTTCGTGGTATAAAATCTTCGTGGTAGAAAACCTTCGTGGTACAAATCCTTCGTGGTGAAAATCAACCTTTGTGGTACATAACCTTCGTGGTGCAAGAACCTCCATGGTAACAAGACTTGTGTTACAAAGAAGACCTGTGTGGCAAACAAAACCAATCGAGATATTTCATGCGGGAAAGATTCAGTATCATTCGTCTTCAACTTCCTTTCTCTTATATCACTCGCAGCTAATCCAACAATCTTCTAAACATCTCTATCAAACATAACAAAAGAAACACTACCAGTCTCATCTTGCACTCGGACTTGCAGCTTGAACCTGAAATATATATAAATGCCTAAATAAGCTCCCAAACTATATCGAAATATCAGTCTTAAACTATATAAATAAAATGTTAAATAATCATCATTTCTTACTTTGTGGTGATGGATGTACATTCACTATGACATTTGGGACAAACCAAAGCAGTCGCAGGCATTTGAAGAATATCTTCATAAACATTTTCAACATTCTGTAAGTATTCACTTTTACCTATGACCTTCTTGAAACACTTACGACAGGCAGGATAAAACCAACCATACTCTTCTTGCACAATCTTTATCATCGCAACCACAACACAACACAACACAACACATTTCCTGCAAAAATAGTATATCCACATGTAATCTATAGTTTGACAAACATGTAGGTGATAAACTAAACAACTAACCAAACTATATAAAAAGTTGTGAAAACTCTCTATCTCACTAATCTCATCAACATGTTTCTTCACACCATCTGTTACAAATTCTTTATGCAATGGAAAAACAGTCTGAGATGAAAGTATTGTTTGAGAAGTAGAACCACCCCCTTGTCCTTGATTCAGTATAAGACTATTCGATACCACAAATGATTAGAATTAGTATACAAATAACATGAAACAAAGTATTTGACTTCAAAAATATATACAGTCCAAATTATGTTGACAAATTACCTCCTCCTTAGCTGATTAACTTCATCGATTTCTTCATTCAGAAACAGTCGAGTTGCAAACTTATCACTTTGAACTGTAAATTGATCTACATGCAAAAGTATATAAATTTTTAGTCAACCTGTTATTATGTTGCCAGAAATAAAGAGTATAGTTATGATTTGCAGAAACTAACAAAAATTACCTTTCCATTCCTTACACTTTTCGTGTTGTATAACAACCATCACATGCTCATGAGGTGGGGTTTTAGAGATGAAGTCGTTAAACTGTAGAGCATAATCATTCCACATAGTACATCGCAAAAACATACCCCTACATGAAAACAATATTCATATGACCATTTTTTTATAATCTATAAAATCAAAACTAAATTGAATGAGTAACAACATAAAATCAAAGGAAATTTATGAGCATTTATTAAAGTAATAAATGAACCACAAATTAACTAACATATTCACTTGAATAATAAATTGTTGTTCTCATTTATTACCATGATTCCACATTAGATACAAACACTATTGATCTCATTTATTACCATTATCATGATTCCACATTAAATACCAACATTCTTAATCTTATTTATTAACTTCATTGCACCTTAAATACAAACAATCATTTGTACATGACTGAACATGTAAACGACCACTTACTCCAAGTCTTGAATATCGAAATTCATCCTCTTAGTTTCTTTTGGAGGTCCGCCAAAGAATTCAAGATCTCCACACCAAACCACAGATCCAACAACATCTATATGATCACATTATACAACAGAGTAAGTAAAAATTTTTAATTTTATACAGAGAAGACATGATTACAAAAATATACACTACCAACACTCAAAGATTTTACTGCCTCTCCTTGAAGAATATCTTGATAAGCTCTAAAGTTGAAACCATACTCAAAACCTTGCCAATCTCTCACAGGTGTAACAATTGTGCATTGATAAAAGTTGATTTTATAAGTCATGTGCTACAACTTTATATAAATCTTTATTTTCACCCACACCAAATTTCGACAGAGTAACAACAGCATCTTCTTGAAGTTGTCCATCAAAAACAGGTATCAAATGATTTTTAATACCTCCTTGAATCTTAGCACCCTGAAGAACATTTAAACAAAGTATTTTTTAGCATACAAAACCTACAGTCTTTGATAGAACGGAAAAAACACAAATATAAATTACCTTTTCATCAATGAAGATGGGATACATTTTATAACCCTGATTCCATTTTCGGATGATCCTCGCTTTCATGTGCCACATATCTTTCTCAGGATTCAAATCGTTAACAAAACTAAGATTGTTACTCTCACCTGATGTTGACATGCTTCTAATTTGGAATGAATTCAAATTTCAAAATCCGAAATTAGAGAAGATGGGAGTGTGATGATATATGAGGAGGTAAATGAGAAGAAAAACCTTATATAAGAAGATGATTGACAGGAGTGAGTGAGTGACATGCATTAATTGCAAATTACGTATTCCCATGCATTTTGAATTTGAAATTTCCGGCAATTAACCTCTGCTGATATAATGGCATTGTATCAACCTTGAACCTCTGTTGGTTATTAAAGTATACATGGATATGGGTAGTGGTTTTCTTGCCAGAGGTTTAAATTTATTTTAAAGTAATTTTATATATTAAGACTTATGATGCAATAATGACATAAGAAAGACATTGTTGGAAAACCTCTATGGCTGCCACCTCAGCTTTTCTTATGTCAGTGGCATTTGCCCTTTTATAGAAGGTATAGTTAATATAGATATAGATTATCAATAAAAAAAATAAACGATGCCATTTCGTCGGAAAGAGAACATTAGCATAACGGATTTTTGGGGAAATACAGTCGATGACCTTCATATGGAGTAAACACAGGTTAAAGACTGCAAGTATGGATTGGGAGAACCTGGTGAAATTTAACTTGATCTCATAAATGTAATGTATTTTTTCTTGTAATATTGGGTGAGTAACCGGGTGTTGGCTATGTTGCTACAACCTCAATGATAATATCCGTCTGTAAATTATTGGTGATGAATACAAGTAGTAATTTGCTGATAAAAAATAAAAATAAAAATAAACGATGCAACTTTATAAGATGGCTTTTGCTTGCCACGTTCTTACAGAATCATTCATTATGTTACAAGCTCTTGTTTATTTGCCATATCGTTATTAATTATTATTTGTCCAGATCTTGATTTAACCTGCAAGAAGTTGCTCCACATTCATGGGAACCATAAATTGTTGTGATCCACTATATAACATGTCTGAAAAGAAGGTTGCAGCTGCTTCTGTTGGATGGACACGATCCCAAAAAAAATGGTTTTTCCTGTTTGGACAAAAGCGCGCTATTGGGATGCATAGCACATCAGCATTTAGGTTTCCGAGCCCACAACAAGCTTCTTTTATCTCTGTAAACCCTAAAATCAAACATAAATATATAATAATATAAGCTTTTATTATTACTTTGCCTTTGGCTAACCAACACTTTCTTATTAATAGCGGATATTTAATGCCATCACTTTGTTGTAGTTTTACTCTTAAGTTGTCGTTGACAGTGACATGTTCAAATCTTTTTGAACGGGGATTATCATAAAGTTTTATTTTTAACAAATACAACCAGCAGATAACTCATGTTTTTTTTAAAAGAAAAAAAACCTTGATTTTATTAAAAGAAGTCCAACAAATGCTAGTGATTAGGGTCAGCGATCCTCCCATGACCCTCTTTGTTTTCACCCACATTTGTGGATAGATTAGTTGAAGTGACTTTAAAAAGAAATTTGTTGCGACACCATGTTTCGAAAGATTCTAGTTTTGTGACTGTACAAATATATAATGTATATTATTCCATATATAAGATACCATAAGTCTCATTTTGGAAGAGGCTGACCCAAGCACCATAATAATCAAAGTAAGCAGAATTCATTCCCGGTAATTCAGACTTCAATCCTTGTAGTATCATCTTTAGACCATCATTATACTTGATCGCCATATTATTTAATTCGACGTTGCATTCACCAGTTCGGTTTGTCCTTCTTTGAATCGGGCAACAACCAATTGCCGGAACTCCAGTCACCACCAATTTCTGCGCACCCAGTCCATACAACGTCTGCATTTGTTTCAAACTCATTCATTTAAATCAGTTAAACAAGTTTTTTATTTCTAAAATATCTTGTTAGTTAGCAAAAGTCTTACCTTAAATAACCCTTTGAAGGTGGACAACATACGATCAACATATTGTTGTGGGGTATACAGTTTAGCAACAAGCGAACCGACCGTAAAATATGCAAACAAATCGTTGGTTCCGATAACAATTGGGAATAAGGATTTGGATAGTGTTGGTTCAGGTCCCACAATACACTCACAATCACTCTCACGTAAGTATGTATATTAGAGAATTGGTAGCTCAAAGATAAATGATAATATGCAGAAGGTTATTCTATTCAATAAAACAAAGGCTTTAAATAGCCACAACATTACAAACGTGGGAATAATAAAACTAATAAAAAACTAATTCCTATCCTTAAGAATCGGTCAACTAAATAGACTACTTCTCTAATTAACCACATGCATATAATTCACCAACGTACAGGTCCTTATGAATCGGCCAAACCCCAACCAATCCAATATTAACAAAACGTTCAGATCCATAACCATCACCCGTGACCCGTATGTTGAACCGTAACCGACCCGATCAAGATTAATCCCAACAGATAGATGGGCCTGTGCACCAGATGGTCCTAGTTGACGGACCAATCTGTCGCGGACCATGGTGAAGTAGTCCACTTGTTGTCCTAACGAAAGTGCCTGTATCTGCATTCACAATGAATATAAAAGTAAAAGTTACTTTAAACAAGTTACGTATGCTATATATTTTGTATAGTATATATTTTGTATAGTATATACAAGTTGCATACCATGAAGGCCATGTTTGAACTTTTTTAGTTATAGTTTGATGGGGTTAACAATTGTTGAATCTCTCCTTGAGAGTATAAGCTTTGCATATCATCGGTATATATAGTTAAAGAGTACAGGTTATTAGGATTACATAATTACACTAACACCCCGTATTAATAATAAACATTATAAAATAACCAAAGGTTTATTTAATCTATGTAACAGTTGGCTTCTTACAGCGATTATTCGACCGGATTCGTTAAGTATGCCGCCGCCTCCAGACGCAAAGCTGACTCCAGTGATGGGTGGTGTTGCACCACCAACCAACGATAAATACGGTGGTGGCGTTGGTAATCCAATCTCCTTCACTGTCAAAACATAAAAGTGTGCAACAAGTGGATTTTACGAGTATAATTTAGGGGTGTGTTTCGCTAAAAAAGAAAATGACTAAATACAAGTGGAATAATACCAAGAAAGTCAGCAATATTCTTCCCATTAGAGAATCTTCCGGTGGGTTTGCTGTTGGGAAAATCAATGCCATTGTGGGGGAAATTAGCCTTGACAACTGAAAGTAGTAGGTAATTATTGTTTCCGACGTCCATAAACGAGTCACCAAATACGTAAATAGCTGGTGCAGCAGCAGGTTGAGCTTTACAGACACTAATGGTAAACACCAAAACGCACACCAACATAAAAGCCATGGTGTGTGCGTGAACGTGTGTGGGGGGTTTGTGGGGTTTATAAATGAGCTAATGGCTACCTGCTAACGTGGATAATAAGGAGTTTGAGTGTGAGTGAAGGTTATCATTTAGACTTTGTTGCACAAGGCAGGCAAATGTGTCAACCATTAGTTAATGTGGTAGGTATTTTTATGATTTAGACCACCTGTAATTGGCATGTGGGGCTCAGGTCTTATCATCGCCACACCCACGGAACACCTTGATGCAGTTCCGTGAGCGGGGCGTGGAGGAGGGGCTTGTGAGTTAGCCCCCGGGTGTGAAGAAAATGTGTTAGAAGCCAATATGATAGGGTTTAAGGATGGTAAAATGTAGATAATCTTACCTCTACTTTGTTGGAATAGAGAGACTGCTTCCAATGAGACTCCCGATTCTATAATCGGGACAAAGGCCAATTAGTGTGTACCCTCTTGTCTTTCGGCTATCAACACCATCACAAGATGCATGATTAACCATCCCCCCACTTTTAACGTTATTTTACGAGATTAGTAAAATAACGTTAAAATTAGTGCAATTTCACTTTTGCCCTCGATTTTTTTAATACAGTGAGGACAGATTAAATTCCCAAATCTTTTTATTCTGCAATACTTCATTTCATTTCTTTTGAATTTACATCGAGATAGTTGGTAAACGGGCAACAAGCTATGCCGCTACCGCTTTTGGAATAGCAAAACTAAGCCTTTTAAAAACTACGTCCATAGATATCAGGGTCATAACATTACTATGCATGACCCTTTGAACTCGACTAAGTAGGTCCACAGCCTCTGGCGCCAGAAAACCAAAAGTATCAAAAGCAAATGGGATAAACACGTGTTGGTTGTCAAGGCACGCTTTCTCATGTTTGGTCACTTTACCCGAAGCAGCCTTTAAAGCAGTCTGACCCACCGTGAAAGCACTAACCCCTAACCCCACAAGCGGGGAAACCCCTGTTAGATCCACACCGCCATGTTTTCCTCCTACCCATCCAAAGACCAGAATGTCGGCTGGTCGAAGGGTAGATCTCCCTTCCAACGGGTTTGTTAAGAAATTAACGGGTGCCTCTTTCTTAGCAGAAATACCAGCGCACCTGAATATGTCAAAAAGGACATCCCTAACCAAATCATGTCGGTATTTGAACCCCGGGAACTCTCTACAATGAACTGCATGCTTCCCAAAGGAATCCAAACACGCCTTATGACAAACAGGGCATACCTCATCAACTGGGAATAAAGGAATCATGAGGCGATACTTAAGGATAGTACGATACTCCACCGGCGATATATGCTGGCCTAACCCATCTATAGGTATAGCAAAAAGGAAATCTTGTGCATGTGGTGCTCGGAGACACTCAAAAACGGCTTTTTGTCTAACGGTCAAGTCAAACTGTACTTCGATTTCATGGACAATTTTACTAAAAAGAGCACTCGCCAATGCATGTTGGGCTTTGGGGGGGGGCGGTGTCCTTATTAGTGAAACTGCTGAAGTCAAAGCTTGGAATCGTATCACGAAGACAAGCCAAAGCACAAACATAATCAGAATCCATACCACATATGCCACTGTCTCTTAAGATGTGGTCCTGTAGCACCCACGATTGGGCCCTCGAGACTACAAAAGCATAGGATGAAGCCTCTACAGCCGAATACAACCCCAAACCCCCAAACCTAATAGGTAAAGAGGCAAGTCGCCACTGGAGGTCTCCAAAGAAAGGACCTCCACAAACCACCAATTCCTCAATCGCCTCACGCAAATCTTTGTCAAAGAACAACGCTGCATCTTCCATATGTACAGGTTGGCATGTCCTCAAGCCAAAGAAAAGCTTGGCAATGCCCATACAGGATCGAAGCAAGAGTAGTTCGCTTTGTGGGTCACCTAATTTGGGTAGAAGACGCATCAAATCTACCGCCTTAGCAGCTCTTTTCTTTGCCAACCCACTAATAAAGCTTGCGTCTCTACTAACGGCCCCCCCAAGAAGCTTCACCCCGACTAATGGCCTCCCGATGTCCTTAGGAAATAGCCCTTCACGAAACTTGCTACCATCACAAGAAGGCCAAAATAGCTCAGTTTTCTTAATATTGAGTTCAAGACCCAATGTTGGACCCGTCACCTTAATGACGTCCAACACTCTAGCCACCTCTTCTGAACCCCCAATGACAGTCCCATCATCAAGATACCAAGCATGAAGGAGAAGATTGCATTTGTCTCTAATCTGATGCACAAGGGGGTGTAAAACAAGAGCGAAAAGAAGTGGTCCCAATGGGTCCCCTTGCTGAACTCCCGTGGTAGACCAAATGTGTCGATCTCCAAGATACAATCTTGCTGGCTGCCCATATAGAAATTCAACCCACAAAGAAATAGAAGGGCACCTCATCCTGACCTCACGAAGTAAGGCTGATCTATCCACCTGGTTAAAAGCATTAGAAAAATCTACAGTAAGCATTGCAAGAGACCTATCAGTGTGACATTCACTTAGAATCCTGTTGACACTGTGTAAAATGGCCTGAGCGCCAGCCTCGATTGCCCACACTTATTTATACATTAGATATTTTATACAATATTTAATCTATGAATTAATTTGATTTTTCTTAAATAAGTTGTGCTTCGCAATTAAAAAAAGAAACTAGTTATGCAGTCTTCTTTGTTAATTTTTTCTTAACATCCCGGATATAATTTCCAAAACAAAGTTGTTTTATAAACATGTATATTTTTTTGTCTTGGTGTGAAATCAAAGCTCAGTGGTTTAGATTAGAGAGTAGAGATAGAACGTGAGGAAGATGTACTAACCTTTGGGGTGGAAGAGGAGAAGGATGGCTTGTCCGTTAGCGGCTTCAGCAGCGGTCCTTGCGAACTCGTATGTGGCATCCACTACAAAACCGACAAACAGACAAGATGACTCATACAAATGACTCAATAAAAATATAAAAGACACTAAAAATATTTAGACTCCTATGACTCAAACAAAAAATTAGCATGTATGATGTCAAATAAGTCCAAACAAAGTAGTCAACGCAATTGCAAAAGAGTCCCCGACAACGACGCCAAAAACTTGATGTGCAAAAAGTAGTTTAATAAAAACGATCTAAATTAACCTAACTTAGACACTAAGTAATACTTTGGACTCTCTAAAATCGACTAAACTACTAACCGGCAAGCGAACCGATCGACTCTAGTAAAGCTAAGTAAGTCCGGAAATCGAACCTACTGGACTCTATTTAACTATGTTAACTAACTTATCTAGACTGACACTTACATGACTCGAATTGTTTTTGTATTTGGGGGAGGGGGTTCTAAATATCCTAAAAGTGCGATTTAATCAAATTAATTAACTAAGTTAACTAGACATGAACGAACTTAGGTTTACTCAGATGATGGAGATGACTACCTAGACTGGAATCCTGCATTCTACTAGTAATGATTTATTAGGATGTTAATTATTATGGAATTGGGATCGTTTAATGCTAAACCTATCGAGACACTGAACAAGACCCCTGACCCTTCTAAGGAAGACACTTATTGAGCTCTAAAGGCTGTTATGGAGACCGGTTGGTCTAGACTCCCTCACGGGTTATCTAAGTGGTTCATGAAAGTACCCTAATCCGATCTACTCCCTCACGGGTTATAAACATATGGGGAGTTAGATGAAGAGATTTACATGGAGCAACCAAAGGGTTTCTCTGCTCCTGGCCAAGAGGGCAAAGTGTGTAAACTCATCAAGTCATTATATGGCTTGAAGCAAAGTCCAAAACAATGGCATCAAAAGTTTGACCAAGTTATGCTTACAAGTGGTTTCAAAATAAATGAATGCGACAAATGTGTCTATGTGAAAGACACTTCTAAAGGTTATGTGATCTTATGCCTTTATGTAGATGATATGCTTATCATTGGGAGTGATGATAAGATGATCAGATCTACTAAAGACATGTTGAAAGCAAGATTTGACAAGAAAGGTATGGGTCTAGCTGATGTGATTCTTGGAGTAAAGATCATTAGAACCCAAACTGGTTTGGTGCTAAGTCGATCTCATTATGTGGATAAGATCCTTGAGAAGTTCAATCCTAAGGACATGAGTGTAGCTCAAACTCCAATTGATACCTCTCAACATTTGTCAAAGAATAGAGGCGAGAGTGTTGCTCAATTGGAATACTCAAGGATCATTGGCAGTCTTATGTATCTCATATCATGTACTCGACCAGACTTAGCATATGTTGTGAGTAGGCTAAGTAGATATACCAGTAATCCTATTTCAGAGCACTGGAAGGGTATGACAAGATTATTAAGGTATTTGAGATACATGAGAGATTATGGACTGCATTATGGCCAAAATCCAGCTGTTGTGGAAAGATTCAGTGATGCCAACCGGATATCTGATATGAAAGATTCTAGATCTACAAGTGGTTATGTGTTTACCCTTGGATGAGCAACTATATCTTGGAAGTCATCCAAACAAACTCTTATAGCTAGATCCATGATGGAATCTGAGTTTATCACGTTAGATAAAGTTGTAGAAGAGCAAGAATGGTTGCGTTAATTCCTGGAATATGCTCCAAGATGGCCTAAGCATGTGACTGCTATTTGCATACTTTGTGATTGCCAATAAGCTATTGGTAGAGCTCAAAATGCAATGTATAATGGCATATCAAGGCACATACGATGTCGTCATAACATGATATGACAACTACTCTCAGCTGGAGTTATCACAATTGACTATGTGAGGTCAAAGGATAAGATTGCGGATCCACTTACAAAAGGCTTAAGCAGAGAGGTAGTACATAAGTCGTCGATGGGAATGGGACAAAAGCCCTTGGAGTAAGTTTGTACAACGGAAAACTTATCCTAGAAGATTGGAGATCCCATGATCTATGTTCAATAGGACCACCTACATGACAACCCTCACAAAACCAGGTATCCGTACAAATTAATTAATATTTAATTGTGCTTAATTACGGTGCTTAATTACAATTATGACTAAACTACTTTCGGTTTTCTGATACATACATACTCATGCATCAAACTTTATTACAGTCACTTCATTTATTACACACAAAACATTAGTGACAAACTTGATGCACGAAAGCACAGTTAGCACAGTGAGCGGATAACCCAGTAAACATGCTGACATTGCCAGCACTAGACAGACATTGTTTCTAAGGCCAGTATGAGCCGGGAATAGATTACTACACTGGTAGGGAGTGTAGGGAGGTGAGGATCATAAAACTGCGTCACTAGGTGATAGTTACAGTGACCGAAAGTGCCTAAAACATACTTTAATTACAAAATTCTGCACTACATACAAAAATTCAGCTTTTAACATAACTAGTAAAGTGCAAAAACTTGGTAAAATAGTCCTAGACACTTTCCAAAGTGTCGGGAATTTAATGTGTCACTAAAAACAATATAAATGACACTTTATAGCTTTACTTAACACTTCAACGGATCAATATCCAACCGAACAACCGGACTTTACCCGGAACATAAAAATATTGCCAAAGACATAGTTTTCACTTTTCTGAGCTAGCTAGGGTCCCCGAACACCCTAACACCCCTTATATTACACTACACACATAATCTACTAACTAAACCTTTAGATTTCAACTAATTAGTAACTTAACCATTACACCACCCAACCCTTACCCCCCCCCCCCTCTAGTTGACGGTCACCTTATGGTGACCCACACATCCATTTTGCTTGATTATTTTATTAAGTATGTTGGTAATCTAGTGAACATATTACTTGTTGGATAAAGCTAGAACATGGTTTATAAATATGCCCTCAAGATCACCATTCTCTCTCATTCAAACAACATCAACAAGCGAAACTCTCTCCTCCTACCACCACTCACGGCCGCCCCCTCTCCACCACACCACCACCACTTCCAACCATTGTTCAATCATTCATCATACATCCAAAGGTGCAAGGAGCTATACAATCAAGCCCGGTGCTCTCGAAAGTGCAAGAACCGCTCTAGATTTCTTTTATCCACCACATTTACATCTTGTTTCTTCCCTAGACTTGAGCTAGTAGTAAGTGTCTCTAATCATCATCTTGATCTTGTTTATGGTGGTTAATAGTTGATTTAATGGTTAAAAATTAAGAACACTAAAGAACACAACTTAAAGTCTTGAACATAAGTGATTAATGGTGGATAAAGAAAAGATATGTGTGTAAATCATGTAAATATTGTATAGTTGTGATTATTTGGTGTTGTTTGTTACTAAAAGTGGGATGGATCATCATCTAGACATACTAGATCATGTTCAAGAACATGAACTAGTAGTATGTTAGTGTTAGAAATGTGAAAGATGATGAAACCATCCACCATGAACTTGAAACTTGAATAAACATAATTTTTCTTATGAAATGAAGTTGTAAACTTGTGGATCTAAAGATCTACAAGTGGTTTTTCGGAAGAACCAATCGGAAAATACTAGTTTTGTTAAAACCCGGATACTTTATGAACAAGAAGCATTTATAGTAACAAAACAAGTTTGTAAACACTTGTGTAACAATGAAATTTCATAAAGAAATATTTTTGTAAATCTTGACTAGAAGTTGTGAAACTTCAAGTTCTTTAAAAATAAACTTTTCAAGAATTTAAACTTATTTTTAGAGATAGCAAAACCTAGTAAATGTGTTAGTGATTTACTACATATTTTTACAAAACCTTCAAGTTCATGAGTTATGGTTTAGTCTTATTTTTGTCAAGTTTGATGAATAAGTGTTGTATGTTGTTGATTGGTAAATTGGTTGATTGATTTTACAAAAAGAAAATGATATGCTAAAAGCATGGACACCTCCAGTTATAGAGGAAACTCTGGCGAAATTTTTCCAGAAATATAACACTTAGAAATATTTTTCTAACAAATATTTACAAACCTATTTTTAACTTGGTTTTCAAAGTAAACTTCGCCATGATTTTTGTTACAAAAATAACCAAGTATCGGAGGTGGATTTTCGTAAATAAAACTTGTTAAATATATATCTAGAATATATATTTTATAGTAAAACGCTTGTGTGATTATGTGAACTAGATATATATATTATTTTTAGGGTAAAAATAATATCACTTGAAATATCATAAAAATACGACTTCCAAAATAATATCAACGTGCTCACAAAAATAAATATTTAAGTTATATAAGTATCGACATACAACACGAACTTTAAGAATATAACTTATGTATTTTTCGGAAAAATACTCTCATTAGAATATTTTCGGTGAAATATTATTTTGGGAAAAACTTAAGGAATAAAATATAATATTTTGCGAAAAATATATATGTTTTGGAAATTAAAACATTTTAAACAAAGTAATTAAAAATGTATTTTTCAAGTGAGACTTAAAAATATATTTTTGGAATTATGAAACACACATGTATTAATACCCCCATCCTTGGGAAGGAATATACTTATTAAATAATTAAGAAGTGTAAATACGAAATAGTTGTCTAACTATTTCCCAAAAACGTTAAACCTTAAGCCAAGGCACGGCCGTCCGTCTAATAGAAGTTAGTATGTGTAGGTCGTCACGCAGCAGGTTGATTTGGGACCGACTATTTCGAGACGCACTTCTGTGAGTTCATGCCCCCCCTTTTCTCTTAACTGTTTTCACTTTTATAACTTCGGGCGTTAAATACATGTTACATTTATTTGGAACATTTTTATACATGGTATGGTTAGCTTAAGGAGGGTTAGGACGTACTGTTCATGTGAGTGGTGGGTACAACGCTTAAAGCCATTAATCCTCGTAGTTAGGACCGAGGGACACAAGAGTGATAGATCTATTTGGGTGTAGCGAGCCCACACCCGTGAGGCCGGGGAGGCCCATAGTGGTGACTGTGTCTTACAACCGAGGCCCAGTACAAATTTGCTAGGTTTGAGTTTTCCTGCATCACTTCACACATACCAGTGGCTTTGCAAACCAGTAGTGATCTCTTTTTCCTTAATTGCTACAAACCAGGAACATTTTTACTTTGGGACGTACACTAATGTTTTATAAACATACTCACTTTTACATGAACTTGCTCAACTTTTGTTGATTTTTCAAATTACATGTATTTCAGGAAATTAGGGATCTGGCAAGGTATGCTATGTCATCAAGCTACGTAGGAGAAATGATGTCATCCGAGTTTAGGGATTGTGACTTTTGCCTGGACGAGTCACAAGTCTTAAACTGTGTTTTTAATTCATGTCTTAGGGTTGTGTCGTATGAACAAGATTTATTTTATGTCATGTTGTAATTTCGTTGCATGTGTCGACTATTGAAAACAATGTTGTCGTGTTTTATTTTTAAAACTTGAATTAATGGATGATCATCATGGTTTTACTTTCATATAGCTTTGTTGTGATTAAGCTATGGTATTAAGAAGTCACACCAAATAAACCCACGCTTCCGCAAAGCTAGGGTGTGACAGCTTGGTATCAGAGCTTTGGTCATAGCGAACTAGGATTCCTTCTCGAGTCTAGACTATGATCACTAGGGCTCTCACGAAAATATTTTTACATTGCATACATTACGTCCAGATCTAGGATACAAAACATTTTTACAAACAAAAGTATGAGCACTTTTTTTTCCAAATTTTCAGTCTCCTGAGACTGAGGGAGTTCACCCCTAAAGGCTGGAGAGGTTCAGTCATGTAGACTGAAGGGCCAATCTTTGAGATTGGGGAGGTTTTTGTCTGTGAGGCTAGGGAGTTAGTCTGAGGGACTAGGAGCTTCAGTCTGAGAGGCTGGGAGGTTAGTCTAGTGAGACTAGGAGAATTACTTGTTTGCTTATTGGTGACTAACATGTTTATTTGATTATATGTTGATTATTTGTGCATGTGTGTGATTGTGTTACAGACATCATGCCTTCTTCATCAGACACTGGAGTTTCAGATACTTTAGATCCCATCGCGATAGTATCAGATGACAGGGTTTCGTCGGAGCGAGAGGTCTACACTTCCGACACCACCAGTACCGATGATGACGATTTCCAGCCCTTTGCGCTGCCTGACGTCGGAGCCGAGCCTGCTGATGGCCATCCCGCTGGGGATTTACCACTCGCAGTGATCCCTGCTCCTATACCCCTTGCTGCTTATCCAGTTGTTGATATGCCCCTCGATGTTGTTTCTGACGACGGTGTCGATCTGTTTGAGGAGGACCCACCTGAGGCTGACTTTGAGGGCGGGGCCCCTATTGCTGCTGATGTTATCTTCCCCATTGCTGATGCTCCCGTAGAGGAGGCTCCTATTCATTCACCTGTCCCAGACTCATTTGAGTCTGTGGCGTCTGCATCTTTGCACACTCAGGGAGTACAACATCACTCTCACGACGCCGACCCTGACATGGCGTCATCAGTTGCACCTGTTCCCATGCACGATCTTGAGTTTGATCACGAGGTTGACGATGAGTTCGATCCTGTCTTTTGTAAGTCCCCTAACGCGTGCGGATCGTAACAGAATCGTCGATCTAACCTAGAGTGCGGAATCCCCTAGATTAGATTTCACAGTAAACGAGTAGAACACGAATCACTTCAAACCCAATCTTTATTGATTATCTTCGTAACGATTACAATCAATCAAGATCCTAATTCGTCCAAGCCTTTGTCTTTCACGAATTCTCTCCAAGTGATTAAGGTGATTAGATGATCAACCTAAACCCTAATGCTAAGCTTTGTTTATATAGGACAAAGCTTTGCATATGGGCTAGGTCATGGGCAAGGCCCATTTCGCAAACCCTCCCCCATATGTGGGTTTGGTTTGGCCCAATCACTCTTACTTCACTATTACAAACTATTACAAAGCTAAACCCGCTAACTGTTTATCGTTTACTAATTACAAGATATCCAAAGACCAAATCTAAGCTGTTGTCACAAAACATGCACCAACAAACTCCCCCTTGACAATAGCTTGCAAAGGTAACTTCAGTCTTCAGAATCTTCAAGTCTTTTGGTCTTTGGATAGCTTCAGCTTTAACAGCTTCTGTCAGCAACAGACTCCCCCTAAGCTGATGCATCCAATCACCAAATCTTCAAAACATTAGCGCTTGAGTAAACTCCTGTTCAGCAATTGAATAGCAATCTCCAACTCTTCAACTTTGTCTGCAATGTAGAAAGGAGGTTCTACCATGCATCCAAGCAAACTCTCATCTTCACAGCAACTCTTCAGCAACATACAGCTTCAATCTGTATTTTATAAAACAAACATCTCGAGAAACCATAAGAAATTTTTCAACATAAGTTAAACAAATTATTATTATTCAAGGGATTTGTTAAACTGTATCACAGATTAAGCACTATCCATTCAGCACCAACACGCACAAACTTTAAACAAAACAGATCATAACCTGCTTGATTTGAAAATTTTGAACTCACTTACTAACACCGTCTCCCCCTATCAGTAACAATTCCTCCATGAATAACAGTTTTCCGTACGTTAAGAAGTTTAAACAGAAAAAGACACTATTTTTGTATTTTTGCATTTTTCTGAAAGCAAACAAATAACAAAAACAATAAACACTCTATTTTTGTGAGAATCACCAGTAAGAAGATCATATCAGCAAAATTAAACTGTTTCACACAATTAGTTAATTCTTTATGTAATGTTTTAGTAAAAAGCAGTTCAAGACGATTACCAGTATGTTTGTCCACTTAAACAAAATGCATGAACATTTCAAGTACCATTACCGTATGATACGTTAAGGCAATTTTATTATACCGAAATACGAGCGTGTCCCACTTCAGGATGTACCCCCGCGATCAAGGTATGCACAAAGATTCATCGTAGTAGGTGAGTATACTGAATTCATCCGTTTTATATTTCAACGATAGATAATTGGTGAACAGGTCAGTACTTCCGTACAGCAGAGAGACCAAAATATCTTATCGAGGGCTAAGACAGATACCATTTTTGGTACGAATTGTGCATTTTGCACTTATTGAATGACTCTCTATGAGAGCTTTTTCATTTTCAGGGTTTTGGCATTTTTAGCTCTTTTAAGATATCCTGGGTGTGTCTAGGTCAGCATGTATCTGGATGCAGCAGAAGGACACCCATGATATCCCCGGATGAAATAACAGTATAAAGACCCAAAACTTCAGATTTTGGCAATCTATCAACGCAAGAATTAAGGTCATTAAACCATACACCACTGATGTGTTCCCCACTCATACTCAGTGCTTTTAGGTTTATATCACTTTGGTAAGTTGATTATTTCATGCTTTTGCCTACTGGTACATCATATGATGAAGCTGCTATCACACTTAAGCAATATTAGGTTCAATTTTAGTGTGACAGTCTAACTTGCTGATGTACTATCATTTCTTCTTTTTCACACAGTGAACTCATTTTTTATTTTCTATTTTTTATGTTTTTTGATTTTTCAATGTTTTTGTATTTTTGATTTTTGAGAAAGCAGTAAACTATTTACAAAATTCTTATGAAAAACCAGTTATTCAGGATTCCTCATCCCGTTGAGTTCGACTAAGTGTTCAAAGCGAGCTCGATCAAAAGCTTTTGTGTAAAGATCAGCAAGGTTATCTTCTGTGTCGACTCGGTGTAATTCAATTAGTCGTTTTTCAGCACAATCCCGTATAAAGTGATGACGTATGTCAATATGTTTAGTTCTACTGTGCTTTACGGGATTGTTTGTGATTGATATAGTGGCATTATTATCTATCATAATAGGAGTACGAGTGAAATCCAAACCGTAATCGCGCATCTGCTGTTGAATCCAGAGAACCTGAGAGCAACAGCTACCCGCAGCAATATATTCAGCTTCACACGTAGAGGTAGACACACAGGATTGCTTCTTGCATTGCCAAGACACGATCCTGCCTCCTAAGAACTGACAACCACCTGTTGTAGACTTTCTGTTCGATTTGCATCCTCCAAAGTCTGAATCAGTGTAAGCAACGAACCTCAGATCACTATCAGTTGGATACCACAACCCAAGTTTAGGTTTCCCCTTCAAGTAACGAAGAATACGCTTCACTGCTTTCATATGTGACTCTTTCGGATTCGCCTGATATCTGGCACACAAGCATACGGCAAACATGATGTCAGGTCTTGAAGCAGTCAAGTACATTAGAGAACCAATCATCGCCCTGTAATGAGTAGGATCAACATCTTCAGTGCTTTCATGATCTGGGCCGAGATTGTGGTTTTCACAAATGGGTGTGTTGCAAGTAGTGCAATCATTCATTTTGAACCGATCCAAAATATCATACACATACTTCGTTTGATGAATAAACATCCCATCCTCCTTCTGTTCAACTTGTAATCCCAGAAAGTAAGACAGCTCACCCATAGCACTCATTTCAAACTTGCTCTTCATCACCTGTTCAAATTCCTTACACATGTTTTCATCAGATGACCCAAAGATGATGTCATCCACGTATACCTGTACCAGCAGAAAATCTTCCTTCTTTCGCTTAATGAATAGTGTACTGTCAATCTGACCTCTTTCAAAACCATTCTTGAGCAGATGTGTAGACAGTGTCTCGTACCACGCCCTGGGAGCTTGATGTAACCCATACAAAGCCTTATCAAGTTTGTACACTCGATCTGGATAGTCTGGATCAACGAACCCTTCTGGTTGTGAGACATACACCACTTCTTGGACTTTTCCATAAAGAAATGCACTCTTCACGTCAAGTTGGTAAACTTTGAAGCCCTTGAATGAAGCGAAAGCCAGAAACAAACGAATTGCCTCCAACCTTGCCACTGGTGCAAACACTTCATTGTAATCAATCCCTTCTTGCTGATTGAACCCCTTCACAACTAACCGAGCCTTGTTGCGCGTGACAATCCCTCTTTCATCTTTCTTGCACCTAAATACCCATTTAGTGCCAATCTCTCTTTCACCTTTAGGAAGGTCCACTAACTCCCAGACCTTCAACTTCGCAAACTGGGCCAATTCCTCTTGCATAGCTTCAACCCATGAATTGTCTTTAAGAGCCATATGAATGTTCTTTGGCTCCTCTTGGGAAATAAAGCAACTATACAAGCATTCATTCACTATCCCAGTCTTCTCAATCGAAACAAATAACCCAGAATTCGCTGCAATGCTTCTTCTAGTCTGAACACCTGCAGTAGGATCTCCAAGAATCATGTCAACCAGATGATCTCTATTTGCTCGTGTACTAGCAACAGCATCGACTTCCAGATTATCACCCAGGTTTGATCCAACCTCCCCCTGAACATTCTGATTTGCAAATGGATTAATGAAATCCTCCCCCTGATTGGGTTCAGGTTCACTATCACTTGAATCAGGATCAGTAGCACCATGGGAAGTTTCCGGAGCATCTGACATATCAACATTCGATCTAGGCATGAACTCGCCTTCATCGTCTTCACCAATCACTGTTTGAATCAGCTGAGAATCATCTGCATCAGAAACGTCAGGAATATTAAATGACTTAAAAACACTTTCATAATCATATAATATAGCAGGACCACTCGTTGATTGTTGAGGCTTGTAGGAAGTAATTTCCACATTAAAAACAACCTCAATTTTACCAGTTTTTAAATTGAAAACCCTTTTATTCGGTGTGCCAGGCACGTAGCCCAGAAAGTAGCCTTCGTCTGCCACCTCACCGAATTTTTGTTTATCTTTGTTTCGCACAATGGTGCAGGGTAATCCAAATGGTTCAAAGCCTGTTAAGTTTGGTTTTTCGTTAAACATCAACTCATGACAAGTTTTGTTAAAACGTTTAACGGTTAAAACTTTGTTTAGGACGTAGCAAGCTGTATTCACAGCTTCTCCCCAGAAAAGAACTGGTAGCTTTGAATCTGAAAGCGTCGTCCTAGCGGCTTCAATCAACGTCCTGTTTTTCCTCTCAGCGACTCCATTTTGTTGAGGAGTATAAGGAGCGGAATACTGATGTTCAATTCCCTTTCGAAGACAGTAGAGATCCAGAATACGATTCTTGAACTCCGTGCCATTATCACTCCTTATCCTCTTGATCCTTGCTTCATGGACGTTTTCCAATTTTGTAAAAAGATCTATCAGCATCTCTGTTGTTTCATCCTTTGTACCTAAAAAGAAAACCCATGAATATCGTGAGTAATCATCAGTGACAACAAGACAGTAGTACTTTCCACCTATGCTCCTTACGTTCACTGGACCGAATAAATCCATGTGAAGTAATTCATAAGGGGCATTAATGGAATTTACTGTTTTAGACTTATGAGGTTTCTTGTGTTGTTTTCCCTTTTGACATGGAAGACATTTATCTTCCACTTGAAACCTCAGCAATGGAACTCCTTTCACTAGCTCATTTTTGATAATGTAATTCATTTTGCGGTAGTGAATATGAGCCATGCGTCTGTGCCACAACATAGATTCAGCTTCAGATGCTTTTGACAGTAAACACGCCACCGCAGCAGTTGGATCTTTGGCACCCATGTCCATGACATAAGTATCATTTTTCCTTGGTGCACGCATCACTATCCAATCGTCCGGAATGACCAAACCCGGTTTCAACACCAATGCCTCAGTATTTGTAAAATGGACCGAGTGACCCTTGTCGCAGACTTGTGACACGCTCATCAGATTGTGTTTCAGCTGCTCAACATAGTTCACTTTGTCCAATGTGATCTTCCCATTCGTCACTTTTCCTCTTCCAGTAATCCTACCACCTTTAGCACCAGCAAAATTAACACGTCCACCATCATATTCTTCAAACTCAGAAAACAACCTCGCATCCCCCATCATGTGCCTGGAGCAGCCACTATCAACATACCATAAGTTGATAATCCTCCTTAGCAGCTCCTGCACACACCAACCAAAAGATTAGTTAGAGTGGGGGACCCAAGCCTTGATGGTCTTGGGTCGTCCAGATTCATCAACTACAGGAACATCCATCCAATGTCCATCACTCCTGACTGGAGTCTTGGATCTTGGACCTGTTGATGGAAATGGGGTCTGATTTCCATAAGGTCTCTGGTCCTGTGGGTTCCTATATGTGTTTGGACTATGTGACCTTTGAAATCTTGAGTTTTGATTCCAAGAAGCTTGATTGTTGTAATTTCTAAAGCCATTGTTATAAAAGGTTCCACCACCATTATGTTGGTGTCGATTTTGATATTGACCTTGACTTCTGAAATTATTTGAATTTTGGTTGTTCATTCTTGGTGAACTGCTTCTAGGTCTCTCATATCTGCCTGATGTAGATTCAGGCTGAAATCTTGGTTGATTTCTTTGAAAACGAGGAACTTGAGGAGTTCCTTTTTCAGCCTTATCTACACCACTAGCAACACCCTGTTGTTGCTTTGGAGCAGATTTCTTTGGAGAGTTAGACTCTCTTTCCTTTTTATCACCGTTCTTTTCTGGTGACTTCCCTCTTTGTTTCTCACTGACTTGTGCTTCAACCTTTTTGTTAGGACAGCAGCTGGCTACATGTCCCTTTGTGTGACATTTGAAGCACGATCTCCTTTTCGAAGACTTCTCACCTGAAGCCTTTGAACTGGATTCTGGTTCTGATGATGATGCTTTAGAAGGGTCTTGTTCAGTTTGCTTAATTTCAGATGTTTCTATGTTTTTGTTTTTAGCAAACTCTACATTTGATTCCTTTTCAATAACAGCTGTTTCGGTTTTCATATCACTTCCTTGAACAAAATTAACCTTTTTAACAAAAGTTTGATTATTGTTTTTAGAAGATGTATTTTTCTTTTTCAAAACAGGTTTGCTGTTATTTTCCTTCTTAGCATCATTATCTGCAAACACATCACCTTCACTGGAAGTGAAACTACTTGGTGATGTTGACAAAAAGTCTGTGAACTCATCTTCATCAGGTAAGAAAGAATAGTCATGACTAAGAGGAGGTGGGACTTCATTAAAGCCCTGGAATCCCACACTTGTCTTGTCATTACTTTTCTTTAACCCACCCATCATATGTTTCATAACAAAAGTAGAATCTCTGAATTGACCTAACTTCTTTTCAAGTTCAACAATTTAAGTTGTGCATCTGACAACTCTTTGTTTTTATCAGAAATCTCTTTTGTTTTCTCAGCCATCATGTCATGAGCTAAGTCAATGACTTGAAGTTTTTCATTCAATTTGCAGGTTAAAGCTTCAATTTCAGCTTCATAGCCTTTTATCTTTTTCAAATATGATAACTCATTTCTTTTAGCAAAGAAATTTGATTCTTTTACGTGTGACATTTCGCTCACAAGACTTTTGTTTTGAGTTGACAATTTGTCAACTTCACCCTGTAGTTCATGACACTTTAAACAAACAGAAGTAGCAGAGTTACTTACCTCTCCTGTCGCTTTGTCTAAGTTGGCCATGAGAGCAGCAAGTTGAGCTCCCATCCTTTTGATAATTTCATCTTTCTCATCAGCTTCCATGTCATGCTCAGACTCTGGCTTTTCCTTTTCAGCTTCGGTTGTCTGATCAACCTTCTTTACCTCAGCATCATTTTCTTTGTCAGCATCTGCTTTAGTTTCAGCTTCTTCAACTCACACGATCTCTGCCATAAATGCTTGTGTAACATTCTCATCTTTTTCCAAGTGAATGCTCCAGTCATACGAACCCTCTCTTGCAGTAGAGATCAACGCCCTTGAGTTAGAGTTGTTTGATGAATTTCTGTTGTTTGAACTCTGGCTCGAAGTCTCATGCTTTTGTTTCTGACATTCCCTTGCGAAGTGACCATAACTCTGACAGTTAAAGCACCTGATTTTGGCCTTGTCAAAACCAACATTCTTCCCCACAAACTTCCTTCCAGTTCTGTTCATGAACCTCTTCACACGCCTCGAAATCATGGCCATCTGCCATTGTAAATCCATCTCTTCTAGATCATCAGGGTCAATCTGATCATAGTCTTCATCTAAGGTAGCAGGATCAGATATCTTCCCCTGAATGTAGTTCTCATAAGAGGCAACAAAGGAAGCAAGTAGTGCAAGATGTTCTTCAGCAGACTTCACACTCATAGGCATTGACTTTACACTGCTTGTTTGCTTAGAAGCTGATTGTTTCTTAACTCCTGTTGATCCTCCTGCAGCTGCAACAAAGCACACATCACCATCCTCATTCACTGTAACCTGCTCATTATCACACGAAAGGAAAGCAGTGGCAGAGTCGCTAGAAGCATCATGAGATGAAGAAGATGTAAGCCCATTGTAGATCCCTGGATCTTGAACCTGATCATATCCAGTGTCTTTCTTCTTCATGCTGAGCTCATAAGCTCTTAGCTTTCCAACAACTTCTTCCAGCTCCTTTGTTTCATAGTCAGTTTCTCCCTTTATCATGAGAGTGTAAATATCCCATTTAGCACGCAGGGCATCTAGCAGCTTGTCATTTTTCTTTATGTCAGAATAGCAGTCTATATCATAATTATCCAGCTCTGACATCAGATGGTAATATCGAGTGATGATGTCCTCAAGTGACTCATTCTTCATGTATTTAAACACAGCAAACTGCTTCTTCAGAAGATCAACTTTGTTCTTCTTGACATCAGGATTTCCTTCATATCTCTTCTCTAGAGCATCCCACATTTCCTTTGAAGTAGTGTACTTCTTAAAGGTATGTTTGATACTATCAGGTAGGGACATCTTGATGGCAGCCAAGGCTCTCTTTTCAGCCTCATACATCTTTTTTTCATTCTCCTGCATGTTCACATAGGCTGTGACACGAGGTCTGCCTTCAAAATCATGTGTAGGGTTTGTGTACCCGTCAGCAATACAGATCCACATGCGAGTGTCCTGATATTCAATGAAGGATTGAAACCTATCCTTCCATGTCAAGTAGTTTTCCACCCTCATCATCTTAGGTGGTTTGTTGGTTGTGCCAACCTCATGCTCCATCCTTAATAGTTTGTTCAATTTAGTCATGCTCGACATTTTAACGTAATCAGACTGGTAAAACCGTACAAATTGTGTCCGAAATCTGTTTTTACCAAATTATACCGTTAGACTCGTCTCGAGAATACGATTCCAATGATATATAATGTCGAAGATCTGTTTTTTTTTTTTTGTCCTAAAAATCCAAGGATTCCAACGGTGCAGACGGTTTCTCCAAATGAGTTACGGATAGTTTTCTAAACGCGAAACAGTAAAATTTTTCTTACACAAGCCAAGAAAAATTCTACCTCGTCCGAAATGATCAGTAAAGGTCCGAAATGGTCAGGAATGTTGATGCTTATCCGGAATGGTCCGAAATGAGATATTTTGATCCGAAATGACCACTTTTTGTCCGAAATGGTCTGTAATCCTTCACAATAATCCGAAATCAACACCTTCTGATCCGTAATGGAGCAGTCTGATCCGTAATGCTAGCCTATGGATCCGAAATGCAAGCAAATCTAGTCCGTAATGCAGATTTTGATCCGTAATGCAAGCATGTGAATCCGAAATTCAAGTCTGGAAATCCGAAATGATCAGTAATCTCTGTTTCTGGTCCGAAATTGCCTTTTTCAGGTCCGAAATTGATCAGAAATGCAAGATTTCTATCAGTAATGGTCCGGAATTCAAGTGTTTTGATCAGTAATGATCCGAAATGCTTAAATCCTATCCGAAATCTGCAGCAGAACACGAACACAGCTTCTGAAAACTCCAAAAACGCCGATTTTTCTGCAAAAACGATTCTGAACCAAGCCAATCAAGAGCCGAATGCTCTGATACCAATTGTAAGTCCCCTAACGTGTGCGGATCGTAACAGAATCATCGATCTAACCTAGAGTGCGGAATCCCCTAGATTAGATTTCACAGTAAACGAGTAGAACACGAATCACTTCAAACCTAATCTTTATTGATTATCTTCATAACGATTACAATCAATCAAGATCCTAATTCGTCCAAGCCTTTGTCTTTCACGAATTCTCTCCAAGTGATTAAGGTGATTAGATGATCAACCTAAACCCTAATGCTAAGCTTTATTTATATAGGACAAAGCTTTGCATATGGGCTAGGTCATGGGCAAGGCCCATTTCGCAAACCCTCCCCCATATGTGGGTTTGGTTTGGCCCAATCACTCTTACTTCACTATTACAAACTATTACAAAGCTAAACCCGCTAACTGTTTATCGTTTACTAATTACAAGATATCCAAAGACCAAATCTAAACTGTTGTCACAAAACATGCACCAACATCTTTCCCCCTGGTTTTGATCCTGACCAGGATATCGAGTTCATTCACTTAGACCAGCCCCTAGAGGAGCCGGTAGCCCCTATCGATCCTTTGTTTGATGATCCAGCTGATTTTGATATGGATTTTGTTGACCCCGGAGCCTGTCGTGGACCCTGAGCCAGTCGTTGCTCCTGACCCTGCATTAGAGCATGATCCTGTTGTTGCACCATTTCCTGATCCTGTGCCGGTGCTGTTCGACCGTGCACCTTTTGCTACTCATATAGATCCACGTTACGCCGACACCCGTAACGGGTGGATTGATGATGATGATGATTACCCACCATTCATGTTACCTGTTACACCACCGGTAGCCCCCGTTTCAGCACCCATTTCAGCACCCATCGATATCCCCCTGTTACCCCCACACATCACAGATGCTCACCGCACAGATCTTCCTGTTACGTTTCTTCAGGACATACCGCCACCGCGTCCTGGAGAGGGGTCATCTAGGCAGCCGCCTATCCCTGTTCCATCCATGATGTCATCACCTTTTCCATTCACATCACAGTTTCCCACTGTTGCACCATCTACTACACCATCCTTCACTCCGTCGAGCGAGCCATTTCTATGGACTACGCCCCCTATCATGCCACTGTCTGGTCCGTATCACCCATACCATGTTGGGTACTCCACGGAGGACATCCTTACTTCTCTGATGATACAGCAGGAGGCACTGACCCGTCGCATATAGGAGTTGGAGAGAGCTCAGCGACCACCTTGCCGTTGTCAGACCCCATTTTCAACATCACACCCTCCGTGTCAACCCGACTCAGACGTCCGTTTCTTGACCTCTGAGCAGCACATATATATTTGCTACGCGTCTATCGCGCTTTAGAGCAGGATTGGTTACATATGCGTTGCCTGCATTACTCTCATTTTCCTCCTCCTCCGCCATCAGCATAGGCATTTTGATTCGACGCATGTAGACTTTTGGTGAGAGGACCGCGATTGTGCAGATTACACAGCTTTTTGGAGACCGTATTTTGATGTTGTGACTTTTGATGTTTTGTATTTTGGTTGTTGTTGTCACTGATTAGATAGTTTGGACTCGGGCGATGTGGCCCTTAGTCACTGATGATGTACGATACAGTTATGAACTTGTAAACATTACATTGTGGTCTTGATTTATGATAGCGCAATCGCAGTATTCTCATTATATGTGATGTTGGATTGATTGTTTATATTCTATAACATGTGATGTTATGTACTTGATTTATTTGTAACATGTGATGTTATGTGCTTGATAATGTTGTTACATGCGTATACCATTTACTTACTATGACCTGACCAACGTGAAACATCTTTTAGAAGATGCCACCAAGACGCGATCCTTTCATGCCCACTAATGAGGCAGAACTTCAAGGAATCATTGTTGCCGCTATTGCGCAGTATGCTGCTTCTCATGCAGAAACCAGTGGAAATATCTCTCAAAACCACGGCAATAACAATCCACCCAATGGTAATGTTAAGTCGTTTGAGATATATTATGATACATTTGGATACTTTTAGCACGTTCGCTAATACCATTTGTAAATTCAAACGTATGTGCAGGGTGCACTTACAAGCAATTTCTCGATTGCAAGCCCGTGAATTTCGACGGCACAGGAGGTGCTGTTGCATTTATAAGATGGGCTGAGAAGACTGAGTCTGTTCTTAGAATAAACAAGTGTGCTCCCGAGCAACAAGTGACCTACATCTCAGGGCTATTTCTGGATGGAGCCCTTTCTTGGTGGAATTTGCAAGTGCAAACTCTTGGTGAAGCTGCTGCTTATGCGTTGACATGGAATAAGCTGAAGGAGCTCATGAGAAGGAAGTACTGCTCACGTGCTGAAATTCAGAAGCCGGAGACTGAATTTTGGCACCTGAAAATGGAAGGTCCCAAGATTGCGGAGTATGTTCAGAGATTTCATGATTTGTCCCACGTAGTGCCATACATGGTTACACCGGAGTTCAAACGTATCGAGCGCTTTATCTGGGGATTAGCACCTCAAATTATGAGTATGGTTACTACATCTAAGCCTGCGACAATCACATAAGCCATTGATCTCAGTGTGGCTCTTACTGAGGAAGCTATTCGCTTGAACATGTTTCCAAATTCTGAGCAGAAGAAGAAAGAGACCCACGTGGAGTCGTCTGGGGATAACAAAAGGAAATTCTCAAACTTCAAGCACGGTACAAACAATGCTAACAAGAAAGGTAAATCAAGCAAACCGGCGAAGGCTGCAACCGGTGTTGAGAACAAAGGAAAGGCTTATATGGGCACTCTGCCCAAGTGCGGAATATGCCAGTATCATCATGCTGGTCTATGTAGAAATAGAAATTGTGAAACTTGTGGGAGAATTGGCCATTTGAAGGATACTTGCTGGTTTGGTTCAGGCCAGGGTGGCCGAAGGGGTTTTGGAAACAACAACCGCGGTGGTAATGGAAACCGGCCGCAAGGGAATAATGGAGGAAATGGAAACCGTGGAAACAATGTGAATCAAGCTGGAAATGGGAATCGCAACCAGAACAACGCTCAAGCTGGGAACGGAGGTGGTAATGGTCACGGACCAGGATGTTTTAATTGTGGAGAAGTTGGGCATTTCAAGAAGGAATGCCCAAAGCTGAATCAAGCCCGAGGAAGAGTGTTTAACATCAGAGCGAGGGTAGCGCGCCAGGATCCCAACGTTGTCACTGGTACGTTCCCTATAAATCAACGCTTTGCATCTGTTCTGTTTGATACTGGTGCCGACTATAGCTTTGTGTCATTAGAATTTAAGAGTATGCTTGTGTTAACTGCTAGTAAGTTAGATATTCCGTACTCAATTGAACTGGCTAATGGAAAGGTAGTTGAAGCAAATGAAGTTGTCAGAGGTTGTGTAATTGAGCTGGGAGAACGCGAGTTCACTCTGGATCCACTACCAGTTGAGTTGAGAAGCTTCGACGTGGTAGTAGGGATGGATTGGTTATCAAGCAACAAAGCAGAGATTATTTGTCACGAAAAGATCATTCGCGTCCCAACAGAAGATGGAGAAACGATCGTGGTTCACGGATAGAAACGCGACATGCCTCTAAGAATCATCAGCTGTCTAAAAGCTCGAAAGTGCTTACAGAAGGGATGTGTTGCCTTCTTGGCACACATCGTGGATAAGGAAGCCACTAAGCCGAAGATCGAAGACATCCCTTTAGTAAAGGAATATCCTGAAGTCTTTCCAGAAGACTTGCCAGAATTGCCACCTCAAAGGAAAGTTGAGTTCCACATTGACTTAGTTCTAGGCGTCGCGCCTGTGGCTAAGGCACCTTATCAACTTGCACCTTCAGAGATGCAGGAGTTGTCGACACAACTTCAAGAGTTGCTAGACAAGGGATTCATCCGACCAAGCTTCTCGCCTTGGGGAGCTCCAGTTAAGTTTGTCAAAAAGAAAGACGGTAGTTTTCGTATGTGCATTGACTACCGGGAGTTGAACAAGTTGACGATCAAGAATAGGTATCCTCTGCCAAGGATTGATGACCTATTCGATCAGCTGCAAGGCTCAAGCTACTACTCAAAGATCGATTTGCGATCAGGTTACCATCAGCTGAGAATACAAGAGGAAAGTATTCCCAAGACCGCTTTTAGAACTCGATATGGACATTACGAGTTTCTGGTCATGCCGTTTGGGTTGACAAACGCGCCAGCTGTCTTTATGGATTTCATGAATAGAGTTTGTAAGCCGTACCTTGACAAGTTCGTGATTGTGTTCATAGATGATATTTTGATCTACTCAAAGACAAAGGACGAGCATGAACAGCATTTGAGAGCTATCTTGGAGCTACTGAAAAAGGAAAAGTTGTATGCCAAACTCTCGAAGTGCGAGTTTTGGCTACGCGAAGTCCAATTCCTTGGACATGTGGTTAATGGAAATGGAATCCATGTGGATCCCACCAAGATTGAAGCGATCAGGGATTGGGAGACTCCAAAGACGCCAACCGAGATTCGACAATTCTTAGGTTTGGCTGGCTACTATCGAAGATTCATTGAGGATTTCTCAAAAATCGCTCAACCATTGACTTTCCTCACCCAGAAGGATAAGAAGTTTGATTGGGGAATCAAACAAGAAGAAGCGTTTCAGCTGTTGAAGGACAAGCTTTGCAACGTACCGATCTTATCGCTACCAGAAGGAACTGATGTTTTTGTGGTATATTGTGATGCTTTGCGTCAAGGTTTGGGTTGCGTGTTGATGCAGCGCCAGAAAGTTATAGCTTACGCGTCACGCCAGTTGAAGGTCCATGAAAAGAATTATACCACGCACGATTTGGAGCTAGGCGCAGTGGTATTTGCGCTGAAGATTTGGAGACATTATTTATATGGTACGAAGTGTACAATCTTCACGGATCATAAGAGCCTGCAACACATATTCGACCAGAAGGAGCTAAACATGAGAAAAAGAGGCTGGGTCAAATTATTGAATGACTACGACTGCGAGATCAAGTATCATCCAGGGAAGGCGAATGTGGTCGCCGATGCCCTAAGTCGAAAGGAAAGGATCAAGCCCATAAGGGTTAGGGCTTTGGAGATGATTATCCAGACAGATCTTTCACTGCGCATTCGCGCCGTGCAGAAAGAAGCTCTTAAAGAAAGGAACATTGAAGAGGAATATCTCCGTGGAATGGAGAAGCAATTGGTGCCAAACGAGGAAGGAACATTATGTTTCATGAAAAGGATTTGGGTACCTCTGTTTGGTGGTTTAAGAAAGGTTATTTTCGATGAAGCTCACAAGTCACGGTACTCTATCCACCCAGGAGCGGATAAGATGTACCAAGATCTTAAGGACTTCTATTGGTGGCCTAGAATGAAAGGCGGTGTTGCAGTTTATGTTAGTAAGTGTTTAACATGCGCCAAGGTAAAAGCAGAATACCAGAAGCCTTCAGGACTTCTGCAGCAACCCGAGATACCCAAATGGAAATGGGAACAGATTTCGATGGATTTCATAACAAAGTTGTCAAGAACGCCAAAAGGTCACGATACTATTTGGGTAATAGTAGACCGGTTAACGAAATCTGTGCATTTCTTACCCATTAGAGAGAAAGACAACATGAGCAAGTTGGCCGAGATATATATGAGAGAGATTGTCGCACGTCATGGAGTGCCTCTCTCGATTATCTCTGATAGAGACGGAAGGTTTGTGTCAAGGATTTGGCCGTCCTTCTAGGAAGCGTTCGGATCTCAGTTGAATCTGAGTACCGCTTTTCACCCACAAACCGATGGACAGAGCGAACGAACAATCCAGACATAGAAGATATGCTGCGAGCTTGCGTTATGGATTTAGGTGGGAGTTGGGATACTCACCTACCATTGGTCGAATTTTCATACAATAACATTTATCACGCAAGTATTCAAGCCGCACTGTTCGAAGCTCTTTACGGACGTAAATGCCGGTCACCAATTTGTTGGTCTGACGCAGGTGATAGACAGTTAGTTGGTCCAGAAGTGGTCCAGGAAACCACAGACAAGATTGCACAGATCCGAGATCGCATCAAGGCGGCTCACGACCGACAAAAGTGTTATGCGGATAGAAGAAGGAAACCTCTGGAGTTTGAGGTAGGGGACATGGTATTGTTGAAGGTTTCACCCGAGAAGGGTGTGGCATGCTTTGGAAAGCGTGGGAAGTTGAATCCGCGCTACATTGGTCCATTCAAGATTCTGGAGAGAATTGGATTAGTAGCTTACAAGTTGGACTTATCTGCCGAACTTAATGGTGTTCACGATACATTCCATGTATCAAACTTGAAGAAGAGTCCGACTCAAGAAACTGTTGTCATTCCGGCAGACGAGATTCATATTGACGACACGCTCCACTTTGTCGAAGAACCCGTTGAGGTTACTGGTTGGAAGATAAACAAAACACGCAGGAGTAGTGTCAAGCTCATCAAAGTTCGTTGGAATGCAAGACACGGTCCAGAATACACCTGGGAACGTGAGGATCGAATGAAAGAAAAATACCCCCATCTATTTCCTAAGACCCCTGCAACCAGAAGCAAAACTTAAAATTTCGGGACGAAATTTTCTTAACGGGAGGAGAATGTGACAACCCTCACAAAACCAGGTATCCGCACAAATTAATTAATATTTAATTAGTGCTTAATTATTGTGCTTAATTACAATTATGACTAAACTGCTTTATGTTTTCTGATACATACTCATGCATCAAACTTTATTACAGTCACTTCATTTATTACACACAAAACATTAGTGACAAACTTGATGCACGAAAGTAAAGTTAGCATAGTGAGCGGATAACCCAGTAAACATGCTGACACTGCCAGCACTAGATAGACATTGTTTCTAAGGCCAGTATGAGCCGGGAATAGATTACTACACTGGTAGGGAGTGTAGGGAGGTGAGGATCATAAAACTGCGTCACTAGGTGATAGTTACAGTGACCGGAAGTGCCTAAAACATACTTTAATTACAAAATTCTGCACTACATACAAAAATTCAGCTTTTAACATAACTAGTAAAGTGTAAAAACTTGGTAAAATAGTCCTAGACACTTTCCAAAGTGTCGGGAATTTAATGTGTCACTAAAAACAATATAAATGACACTTTATAGCTTTACTTAACACTTTAACGGATCAATATCCAACTGAACAACCAGACTTTACCCGGAACATAAAAATATTGCCAAAGACATAGTTTTCACTTTTCTGAGCTAGCTAGGGTCCCCGAACACCCTAACACCCCTTATATTACACTACAGACATAATCTACTAACTAAACCTTTAGATTTCAACTAATTAGTACCTTAACCATTACACCACCCAACCCTTACCCCCCCCCCTCTAGTTGACGGTCACCTTATGGTGACCCACACGTCCATTTTGCTTGATTATTTTATTAAGTATGTTGGTAATCTAGTGAACATATTACTTGTTGGATAAAGCTAGAACATGGTTTATAAATATGCCCTCAAGATCACCATTCTCTCTCATTCAAACAACATCAACAAGCAAAACTCTCTCCTCCTACCACCACTCACGGCCGCCCCCTCTCCACCACACCACCACCACTTCCAACCATTGTTCAATCATTCCTCATACATCCAAAGGTGCAAGGAGCTATACAATCAAGCCCGGTGCTCTCAAAAGTGCAAGAGCCGCTCTAGATTTCTTTTATCCACCACATTTACATCTTGTTTCTTCCCTAGCCTTGAGCTAGTAGTAAGTGTCTCTAATCATCATCTTGATCTTGTTTATGGTGGTTAATAGTTGATTTAATGGTTAAAAATTAAGAACACTAGCTAAAGAACACAACTTAAAGTCTTGAACATAATTGATTAATGGTGGATAAAGAAAAGATATGTGTGTAAATCATGTAAATCTTGTATAGTTGTGATTATTTGGTCTTGTTTGTTACTAAAAGTGGGATGGATCATCATCTAGACATACTAGATCATGTTCAAGAACATGAACTAGTAGTATGTTAGTGTTAGAAATGTGAAAGATGATGAAACCATCCACCATGAACTTGAAACTTGAATAAACATAATTTTTCTTATGAAATGAAGTTGTAAACTTGTGGATCTAAAGATCTACAAGTGGTTTTTCGGAAGAACCAAGCGGAAAATACTAGTTTTGTTAAAACCCGGATACTTTATGAACAAGAAGCATTTATAGTAACAAAACAAGTGTGTAAACACTTGTGTAACAATGAAATTTCATAAAGAAATATTTTTGTAAATCTTGACTAGAAGCTGTGAAACTTCAAGTTCTTTAAAAATAAAGTTTTCAAGAATTTAAACTTATTTTTAGAGATAGCAAAACCTACTAAATGTGTTAGTGATTTACTACATATTTTTACAAAACCTTCAAGTTCATGAGTTATGGTTTAGTCTTATTTTTGTCAAGTTTGATGAATAAGTGTTGTATGTTGTTGATTGGTAAATTGGTTGATTGATTTTACAAAAAGAAAAAGATATGCTAAAAGCATGGACACCTCCAGTTACAGAGGAAACTCTGGCGAATTTTTTCGAGAAATATAACACTTAGAAATATTTTTCTAACAAATATTTACAAACCTATTTTTAACTTGGTTTTCAAAGTAAAATTCGCCATGATTTTTGTTACAAAAATAACCAAGTATCGGAGGTGGATTTTCGTAAATAAAACTTGTTAAATATATATCTGGAATATATATTTTATTAGGGTAAAAATAATATCACTTGAAATATCATAAAAATACGACTTCCAAAATAATATCAACGCGCTCACAAAAATAAATATTTAAGTTATATAAGTATTGACATACAACACGAACTTTAAAAATATAACTTATGTATTTTTCGGAAAAATACTCTTATTAGAATATTTTCGGTGAAATATTATTTTGGGAAAAACTTAAGGAATAAAATATAATATTTTTGGGAAAAATATATATATTTTGGAAATTAAAACATTTTAAAAAAAGTAATTAAAAATATATTTTTCAAGTGAGACTTAAAAATATATTTTCGAAATTATAAAACACACATGTATTAATACCCCCATCCTTGGGAAGGAATATACTTATTAAATAATTAAGAAGTGTAAATACGAAATAGTTGTCTAACTATTTCCCAAAAACGTTAAACCTTAAGCCAAGGCACGGCCGTCCGTCTAATAGAAGTTAGTACGTGTAGGTCGTCACACATCAGGTTGATTTGGGACCGACTATTTCGAGATGCACTTCTGTGAGTTCATGTCCCCCTTTTCTCTTAACTGTTTTCAGTTTTATAACTTCGGGGGTGAAATACATGTTACATTTATTTGGAACATTTTTATACATGGTATGGTTAGCTTAAGGAGGGTTAGGACGTACAGATCATGTGAGTGGTGGGTACAACGCTTAAAGCCATTAATCCTCGTAGTTAGGACCGAGGGACACAAGAGTGATAGATCTATTTGGGTGTAGCGAGCCCACACCCGTGAGGCCGGGGAGGCCCATATTGGTGACTGTGTCTTACAGCCGAGGCCCGGTACAAATTTGCTAGGTTTGAGTTTTCCTGCATCACTTCACACATACCAGTGGCTTTGCAAACCAGTGGTGATCTCTTTTTCCTTAATTGCTACATACCAGGAACATTTTTACTTTGGGACGTACACTAATGTTTTATAAACATACTCACTTTTACATGAACTCGCTCAACTTTTGTTGATTTTTCAAATTACATGTATTTCAGGAAATTAGGGATCTGGCAAGGTATGCTATGTCATCAAGCTGCGTAGGATAAATGATGTCATCCGAGTTTAGGGATTGTGACTTTTGCCTGGACGAGTCACAAGTCTTAAACTGTGTTTTTAATTCATGTCTTAGGGTTGTGTCGTATGAACAAGATTTTTATTATGTCATGTTGTAATTTCGTTGCATGTGTCGACTTTTGAAAACAATGTTGTCGTGTTTTATTTTTAAAACTTGAATTAATGGATGATCATCATGGTTTCACTTTCATGTAGCTTTGTTGTGATTAAGCTATGGTATTAAGAAGTCACAACAAATAAACTCACGCTTCCGCAAAGCCAGGGTGTGACAACCTAACTGTACGAACTGAGGTCACTGTGGGGAAATACCTCAACATATAAATGGAGTTGCAAACTTCCTAGTCCATTCCTACTTAAAATCAGTGATATCAAGAGAGGTTAAGCATATGGATTGTAATGATTTGTAAATCACATATGTTAAAGAGAAGTGGGGTAGCTTCGAATGAATTGGGAGCACAATTCCCAGAGCTCTCGCAGAACCAGGATGGTATTCCATGACCATAACGGACACAACCATGAGGGATTAGCCAGACCAGGAAGAATAATGTGTGATGTGTAATAATGTCTAGGTAAAAAGGGGTTGGTTCAAGGACATCGCGTCTACTAAGCGCTAGGAGACTAAGTATATGTCATAAAGGAGGGTTCAAAGGGAAACCTGCCTATCCTGCATTACTTAACCGCTGAAATCTTATCGTGACACTTGAGTGTATAGGACGATCCCCATTCATGTGGGGGATTGTTGGAAATTTTATAAATAATATTATATTATGAGTTAATATAATGATTATTTAATAATTAAGCCAAGATGAATGAGAGATCTTCAACATTAAGTTTGTGTGTTGGAACCATAAATATGTGGGAAATTGAGTTTGTCCCACATAGGTGGAGAGATAAATCTTTTGTGGATTTATACTTAGAATTCTCTACACGAATGTATTCTTGTGTGACAACTCACACCCAGCGGTAGCCAGGAGGGTGCGAAGCACCCGACACGCGCCCGTGCACGCGCTCAAGCATGGGACCGAGACGAGGGCGATGGGCGCAATGTGGCGCTTTGATTGCGCACTTTGCACTTCGCACGCTCGAATCGCCGCTTGGAGTCGTCTTTACCATTTTTTAGATGCGGCTTGGTTCGTGTGGTGTGGTCAGCTAGAGACTATTCAAGTTCCTACCTGTCAAGTGATTAAATCTCAGAATTCATTGTGCCATTGAATTCTAGAATTTATTTTTCTTGAATTTTGTATTCAATGGAGACTTATCATTTCGAATTCTAAGCAGTTTATATCAAAGCTTTGTGCTTTGTTTTAGATACACAGAGAATAGAAATTCGTATGGTTCATAGCACACACACTACTTCCACAAAATTTCCTAACTTCGCATCCCTAAGAACTCTTGTTTCAGGTATTTTTTTCAGGTGCTTGGCTATCCCCGACAGTACAATCTGCCCTGGCTGTTGTACCCTGGGAAACAGACGGGTTCACCTGGGTGGCCCGAAATCTGTTTTAAAGGAAGCGTGATCTTCACGTGCCTGAAGTGTGCTATATTTTTTTATGTATATTTTAAGCCCTTTAACACTTTTTAGCCAAGTTTTAAATTTATAAAACACGATATTTACTAACACTAAACACACATATGGGCAAGTGCACCTATCGTGAGCGTAGTATAGTGTTGGTAAGATACCAAGGTCGTCCAAGGACACAAGAGCTTTTAATACCGGTTTATCCTCAACGTCTAATCAAATCAAAAGTTAAAAAAAGGTTTTTAAACTAGAAAAATAAAACTAACTAAAATGCTGAAAAATAAAATAAAAGTAAAAACAGATAGACAAGATGAATCACTTGGATCCGACTCGTGTGTAGTGTAACCTTTGATTATTTCCGCACTTTTGCACTTTTTAAGAGATTATCTTAGTTATTGTAGTAGGCCTGTCTTTTGAAGGTGACGTTACCCTCAACCCAGTAGTTTGAGTCAGCAAGGATACAATCCTAAAGGGTCGGATTATTGAAAGATAAATTAAGTTATTAATGCGTAATGTGGTAGGCCCCTCTTTTGAAGGTGATGTTACCCTCGGCTAAGTAGTCTGAGTCAGCAGGGATACAGTCCTAAGTAGCCGGGTTAAAGTTTTAATAGTAGCTTACATATGAGGGGATCAAAGAGTTTGGACCCCCGACCAGGTAGCCAACATATCTCCATATAGACCGTGGAGATATGAATGGTGAAAATCTTTTATTTTATATAGACAGTAAAATAATGCCAAGACACCACGGACAAACGATAAGGAAGAATCACCTTCAACATAAGAAACTAGTTATTAAAGTCATTAATACATAACCAAGTAAAAAGTGCGAAAAGATTAAAAATAAAAAGTATTACACTAGACACTTGTCTTCACCAAGTGATGTAAGAGACTTAGGCAAACATGTCCTTTGATTGTCAAGAACTCTTACGATCAATCTTGGATCCCGAGATGACTCACACACTCTATGATGGATGATGGTGTTGTGGTGGTGGTGGTGGGTGGTTGAAGTGGGAGAGAGGTGGTGTGCCAAGGGATGGTTTGCAAATGAGCCAAGCACCCCTATTTATATCCTGAACAGCAGCTCGGGCATGGCCCCGTGTCCATTGGGCACGGCCCCGTGTCCATCCTCCTTCTCTTTCTTCATTAATTGTAGTTTGTCTGCATTAGTTGACCACGCCCCCGTGTCCGCTGGGCACGACTCCGTGTGCAGAAGCGTATCTATACTATCAAGATTTCCCTAGATTCTATGAATCTTAGAGTTGACCACGGCCCCGTGTCCAGTGGGCACGCCCCCGTGTTCAGCCTTCTGTTCTCTTGTTTTGCTTGGGAAGATGCTGTTGGGAGGTCGGGCATGCCACGTTTGTTCCTTTTCTTGTATTTAAGTTAGATTTGGCTGCCTTTTTGCTTCTTTTGTTCATTTGAGCTCATTTAATCCTGAAAGTACAAAAGGAAGACAAAAACACACTTTTTCCAACATTAGTACTAAAAAGGGTTAGTTTTATGCCACAATTGATGTAAGTTATATGTTGCATTTTGTGCACATCAGTCACCGTTGTTTTATGTTTTCTTTATTTCTTTGTAATCTGTTCTTGGTTAGTTTACATTTTGTATTGTATTTTGTTTCGTTTTAGTTTACTTCTTGTTTATGTAAAGTAAGCCAAATATTCATTAATAAAATTGTTATTTATTTTATTTTGTGAACGGATGTCCTACATTTCCCACCCATTTTTAAGTTGAACAGAATCCATGAATCAGAAACTCGTTGTTGAACAAATTTTGATGTTGGAGAAAACGGAGATGAATGATGAGCTGAAAATTGGGGGATCTGATTTTAAGTGAAGTGATGGTGGCTGGGCAGGTGTGTAGGTCCACTTGAATGATCAAGATTAAACCTACTTCCTTGTTTGTTAACACACTAACGAGTGGGGAATCCACGAAAGTATGCAAACCAAAGCAAAATGGAACAAACACAAAGTAACCAAAGATTCACAACTTTGATTAAGCGAAGAGAATCAATATACACATACACACAGTGTTTACAAGTTTCACACAAAACTCTCTTAACTCTCTTAACTGAACTGTGAAACAAATGTATCCTTATATAGGCCCCAATACCCAGTACACTACGAAGAAGACTGAAAACTGGTTACGAACAATGAAAAGTCCAACGAAGACTATAAGTCTTCGTGGACATAGTTGCGAACACTCAAAAGGAACGAACCCTTATCAATGCCACGAACCCTTAGTCTTCTTGGTGAACCCTTTAAAGGCAACGAACCCTTGAGGGTTCGTGGTAATCAACACTATTTACAAACACTTAACTGTTCGTAGACTTCACACAAAAATGATTTCAATATATCCATGTGACATCATCATGATGATGTCATGCTGATGTTAGCTCGTGGCGCTTCGTGCTTCGCGTGTCGAACTATGGGGCGCACGACGGAGGAATGTCGCCAGTGGCAGACCCAGGATTTTTTTCCTATGGGTTCACTTTTTTTTGTTGGTCAAACTTTTACAACCATATGTTAGGGTTTTCGGGTTGGGTCGGTTAGGTCGGGTCAGGTCAGGTCACTTTTTCTGGCGGCCAACTTTTTTGGTTCAGTTCTTGATCAGTCTCTTTAAATTCATAAATCATATAACTGAAAATGAAACTTGAATGCAGTGAAATTATTTTAAACTTTGAAACTTGAGAATAAACTAACACCAACGATCATTTAATGTTTTAAAGTTAAAAAATCAAACTAATAGTACATTACACGTTAATCACCCGTCATAAGAAGTATAAAGTTTGGGTATTATTTTGATCCAACTTCAAATTGAACCTATTCAATACTATCGTACTATAAGATTTGGTTATTGATATCAACATCTTTGTATATTTAGACTCCATATTTATATAACAAATTATCATCTAAAAAAAACCCTATTTTTATTCGATCATCTTTTTACTATATTATAAAAAGTTTATATCTATTGATTTCACCCATCTCCTGCCCCGCTCACCTATTCTTAATTTGCGATTAGGTTGCTTTTTTTTACATTAAAACTAAACTAATTGAGAATAAACTAATAGCAAATTAAGAATTTGAAGCTAATAAACAATTTCAAAGTTAAGTTGAAACAATTATCTCTTTGGTGAAATCCGAATCTGGCTCAAAGCTAAAAAATCAAACTGTTTGGAATGGGGATTTTGTCAGTGTATGGGGATTGTCAGTAAAAATGAAGTTTCAGGGAAGGGAATGAGAATCCGGAATCGAATTGGGAACCTCCTTCTTATAAAGGAGGCGACACATAAAGGAGGCGATACACCACTGAAACAACTGATAGGTTTTCTAATGGGTTCACCCATTATTTATTTATGGGTTCCTTCTATGATTTCTTTATACGTTTTCACTAAAAATTTCAAAACGAATGGGTTCCTGGGAACCCGATCTTTGATTGTAGATCCGCCCCTGAATGTCGCGACATCGGGCTTGAACCATGGTTGCAAAAGTCGTTAGGCGCTCCCTAGTCGGTCGACCGGGGAGTTGAGAGTACTCGGCCTAGGCGGAGAGTACACGGGGAGTACTCGGACATGTCAAATTATAAAAAAAAATAGTTTTTGGAAATTAAATATGTCAAATAACATAAATTTACTAATATTTATAACAAAATACATGAAATTGATATTCATCCTTTAATATGATAGGCATATAAATTAATTTTATTTTATTATAAGTCAAACTCGGCCCGAGTTGACCTACTAGATCCGATTTTGGCCGACGTTGACCGCATTTGATCGATTCCGAGTAATTAGGCGGGGTTGAAGAAAGTTGCCTCGGCTGCCTACCTTGTACCGACTACTCGGGGAGTACTCAGCCCTAGAGACCTTGTTTTACAACCATGGCTTGAACCGAACTGAACTGAGTCAAACCGAACCGAACCGAACCGAACCGAGTCGAACCGAACCAAGCCGCATCCACAAAGTGCATCAACAAACTCCCCCTTGGATGCTGCTTGTGATGGTTCGATCTTCACATGTTATCGGATCTTTAGACGTCTTCACTTGAAACAAACAGGAGGTGCATCAACAAACTCCCCCTTGAATGTTGCTGGTGAAGGTTCGTTCTTCATGTTGTAGGATCTTCAAAGTCTTCACATTTCACAAACAGGGATTGTATCAACAAACTCCCCCTTGAATGATGCTCATGAATCTTTTGATCTTCAATACTTCAGATCCTTTTGGTGTTGGTGTTGGTGTTGATGAGTGGTCAGCTGCAACTCGATCATCTTGATCCTCTGATTGCATCAATGTCGTCTCTTCATTCCATAGCTTGTCATCTTACACGTTCTCTTTGCCTTTAGCTAGTTTGGATGCCCAATCTGTACACACAACATAGCTAAACGCGTAATGAGAACAACCGCTTGGAATATAGACAACATAAACAAATGACACACATGAGACCAACTCTCAATCAAACACCGACCGACAACAATTTGAAAGTTGAAAAATTTTGAACAATTTAGGTTTTAACTTTCAAAAGTAGCCAAAGTTTGACCGTTTATGAAGGTGCAATTGTTTTCCGGCTTACAATCAGGTTTAAGGTGGTAAAGACTCGAGATCCAACATCGTATAATAAAAAATAAATAGAAATAAAATCTTTTTGGATTTTATAAAGTTTATATTAAAACACACCTAAAATCTTTTTGGAATTTTTGAAAATTTTTAGAAATAAGATGAAAAGCAGTAAATAAATATATACAGAGATGCAGAAACCGAAAGCAGTAAATAAATATTTACAGACATTCTTTTTGTGAGTTTCGAGGGTCAGAGAATCATATCAGTGTACGGTTACGCCAAAACGCTCTTGTTGTTCAGTTAGATAATATTAAGATAAGCATCCTATAACGATTATCGCTATTGTTGTCCACTTAAACTCAACTTATCAGATGTACTCGCGATTAGGGAATACATTAAGGTATGATTTATACTTACCGACCGGTGTTCATCCACACACGACACATTCCCCTATCAAGGTATGCACGAGAGTTCATCTTACTGGTGAGTATACCATTTATCATCTGTTTTCAACGTATATGATGTGAGATACTCACTTATTTTTGGATGAATACAAGCCCTATGTGATAAAATCACTTATTGATGAGGAACTTGATATTCGATGCATGAGGGCATAGGAGCAAGTCCATGAACAGGTTAGTACCATCGTACAGACAAAGAGACGAACTTGACTCCCGGGTAAACTGTGATATTTTATCACTTACTGATCGGGACATGTGATTGTTTATCACTTATTGAGGTCGAATGCATCATGTATTATATACATGTTTGTATGATATTTACACGTATGTATGGTATCATGGAAGATCTAGACTTGCGTCCCCGTTGTTTTCCGGTAAATGAAACAACCATGATACCCAGATGATAAACAGCATAAAGACCACGTATCTCAGAACCTCGGCAATCTATCAAACGAAATTTCGGTACCAGGACCATATTCCAATGAGCGGTTCCCACGGTTTTCAGTCAATTTAGGTTTATATCACACTACACACTTTAAAATGATTGTGATCCTTCCGATACATCTTATATAGAGCTGCTTATCGTTTTTCATTTTAGGTTCAAAGAGGTTTCGACAGATGATGCGTGTCGTGTGTTATATATTTTTATATATATTTTTAGCTCTTTTTAACACTTTAGTCAAGTTTTAAATTTATAAAACACGATATTTTACTAACACTAAACACACATATGGGCAAGTGCACCCATCGTGAGCGTAGTATAGCGTTGGTAAGATACCAAGGTCGTCCAAGGACACAAGAGCTTTTAGTACCGGTTTATCCTCAACGTCTAATCAAATCAAAATTTTGGAAAAAGGTTTTAAACATGAAAATAAAAACTAAAAATGCTGAAAATAAAAATAAAATAAAAACAAATAGACAAGTTGAATCACTTGGATCCGACTCGCCTTTAGTGTAACCTTTGATGTTTTCCGCACTTTTGTACCTTTTAAGAGATTATCTTAGTTCTTTTGAAGGTGACGTTACCCTTTACCCAGTAGTTTGAGTCAGCAAGGATACAATCCTAAAGGGTTGGAATATTGGAAGATAATTAATTAAGTTATTAATGCGTAATGTGGTAGGCCCCTCTTTTGAATGTGACGTTACTCTCGGCTAAGTGGTTTGGGTCAGCAGGGATACAATCCCAAGTAGCCGGGTTAATGTATTAATAGTAGTTTACATATGAGGGGATCAAGCCATTCGCACCCCCGCCATCCAATACCAGTGGTATTGAAGGAGGTCCTAGTAAGCTTGACCCAGGTCCTTGCAGGATCTATACACTTAATAAGGCAAGAAACTTACCAAACCATTCCCTTAACCCCCGGCCAGGTAGCCAACATATCTCTATATAGACCGTAGAGATAAGAATGGTGTAAATCTTTTATTTTATATAGACAGTAAAATAACGCCAAGACACCACGGGCAAATGATAAGGAAGTTTCACATTCAACACAAGAAACAAGTTATTAAAGTCATTAATACAAAACCAAATAAAAAGTGCAAAAAGATTAAAAAACAAAAGTATTACACTAAATGCTTGTCTTCATCAAGTGATGTAAGAGACTTAGGCAAACATGGCCATTGATTGTCAAGAACTCTTACTATCAATCTTGGATCCCGAGACTACTACACACACTTTATGATGGATGATGCATGATGGTGGTGGATGTGGGTGTTGTGATGGTGGTGGAGTGTGGGTGAAGTGGGAGAGAGGTGGTTTGCCAAGGGATGCCTTTAAAGTGAACCAAGCACCTCTATTTATAGCCTGCACAGAAGCCCGGACACGGCCCCGTGTCCATTGGGCACGACCCCATGTCCATCCACTTTCTCTTTCTTCATTAATTGTAGTTTGTCTGCATTAGTTGACCACGCTCCCATGTCTGTTTTAAATTTATAAAACACGATATTTTACTAACACCAAACACACATATGGGCAAGTGCACCCATCGTGAGCATAGTATAGTGTTGGCAAGATACCGAGGTCGTCCAAGGACACAAGAGCTTTTAGTATCGGTTTATCCTCAACGTCTAATCAAATCAAAAATTTAGAAAAAAGGTTTTAAACTAGAAAAATAAAAACTAACTAAAATGCTGAAAAATAAAATAAAAATAAAAACAGATAGACAAGATGAATCACTTGGCTCCGACTCGTGTATAGTGTAACCTTTGATTATTTCCGCACTTTTTCACTTTTTAAGAGATTATCTTAGTTATTGTAGTAGGCCCCTCTTTTGAAGTAGTTATTGTAGTAGGCCACTCTTTTGAAGGTGACGTTACCCTCAACCTAGTAGTTTGAGTCAGCAAGGATACAATCCTAAAGGGTCGGATTATTGAAAGATAGTTAATTAAGTTATTAATGCATATTGTGGTAGGCCCCTCTTTTGAAGGTGACGTTACCCTCGGCTAAGTAGTCTGAGTCAGCAGGGATACAGTCCTAAGTAGCCGGGTTAAAATATTAATAGTAGTTTAACTTATGAGGGGATCAAAGAGTTTGGACCCCCGCCATCCAATACCGGTGGGTATTGAAGGAGGTCCTACTAAATTTGACCCAGGTCCTTTGCAGGATCTATACACTGAACAATGGCAAGACTCTTACCAAACTGTTCCCTTAACCCCCGACCAGGTAGCCAACATACCTCCATATAGACCGTGGAGATATTGAATGGTGAAAATCTTTTATTTTATATAGACAGTAAAATAATGCCAAGACACCACGGACAAACGATAAGGAAGAATCACCTTCAACATAAGAAACTAGTTATTAAAGTCATTAATACATAACAAAGTAAAAAGTGCGAAAAGATTAAAAATAAAAAGTATTACACTAGACACTTATCTTCACCAAGTGATGTAAGAGACTTAGGCAAACATGGCCTTTGATTGTCAAGAACTCTTACGATCAATCTTGGATCCCGAGACGACTCACACACTCTATGATGGACAATGGATGATGGTGGTGGATGATGGTGTTGTGATGGTGGTGGGTGGTGGGTGAAGTGTGAGAGAGGTGGTGTGCCAAGGGATGAGTTGCAAGTGATCCAAGCACTCCTATTTATAGGCTGAACAGAAGCTCGGGCACGGCCCCGTGTCCATCCTTCTCTCTTTCTTCATTAATTGCAGTTTGTCTGCATTAGTTGACCACACCCCCGTGTCCGCTGAGCACGACCCCGTGTGCAGAAGCGTATCTGTACTATCAAGATTTGCCTGGATTCTGCGAATCTTATAGTTGACCATGGCCCCGTGTCCACTGAGCACGGCCCCGTGGTGGGCGGTGGAAGCTTCTACAACTTTGTCTTTTCTGCTGACACTTGGGCAAGCACGGGGCGTGTTCGGCCTTCTGTCTTCTTGATTTTGCTTGGGAAGATGCTGTCGGGGGGTCGGGCATGCCACGTATGTTCCTTTTCTTGTATTTATGTTAGATTTAGTTGCCTTTTTGCTTCTTTTGTTCATTTGAGCTTATTTAATCCTGAAAATACAAAAGGAAGACAAAAACACACTTTTTCCAACAGTAGTACTAAAAAAGGGTTAGTTTTATGCCACAATTGATGTAATTTATATGTTGCATTTTGTGCACATCAAATACCCCCACACTTGAATCTTTGCTTGTTCTCAAGCAAAACTCTTTATAATGTGGCTTTACACTCCCAAATGGAATGGGTAGAAGAGAAGGTTTTTGGGCTTGTCATAGAGTGTCGGGATTTCCAAGATTCTTTATTAAGTTTTATTTTTATTTATTTACAATCCTATTCGTCATGATTTATTAAAAATATTTCATAAGATAAATTACTTATTAGGGCATAACATCCCTTTTTTTAAAAATTCCATTTATATACGAGTTCACATACCTCACGGGGGATCACTCAACACTCGGCCGAAGGTGTATTTTTAGTGAATCACTCGAGAGCGGCATGGAACTTACTTCTACCATAGGCTTGCCAAGCAATCAATCCTCCTCCTTTTTAACTATATACCTTTGTAAATATCAAGAGGACTTTTTGGGTGAAGGTTTAGGCTTGGGCTAAAGGTAGGTGGTTGGGTTAGTAGTTAGTAAAAGGGCGAAAAGCGTAAAAAGCGTCGGATTTCGTAAGACTCGATATTTTGAAAACTTTTTTTTTTATTTTGATGAAGTATTTCCTTCAAACAAAGTTTTTTTTTTTTTTTTTTTTGATAAACTTGTTTGTTTATTTCTTTGACTTCATCATTTTTTTTTTGAATCAAGTCATACTAAAAACCGAGCTTTGTTACTAAAATAAAGGGTTTAAAATGAAAAAGGGTTTAGGTGGGTAAAGGTTGTTTGGTTTGGGTTATGAAACGAAAAAGTTTAGGCTCAAAGGGGTTAACTAGGGGGATTTTGGGTAGGTGGTAAAAACAAATAATGGTGTAGAAATAAAAAGGGTTATTCCTAAAGCCTCCATCATTTACTTACTCGGGTTTAAGTTGGTAAGGACCGGGAATGTATCGTCGTGGCAAGTTCTAGAGTTGTAAGAACCAAGCGGCTATTCACACAAGAAACGAAAAATAAGCATTTAGTTTAAAGATATGTATTTGTATGCTCAATAAAGGCTCAAAACTCACTTTTGTGGGAATGGGTTTTTATGTGATCAAGTATATATAATCAAATTTTAACTAAGTTTGTTATGTCGTTTCATAATTTTCTTATGTTGGTTCTTTTTATCACGACGCTATCGGTTGTAAATTTGTAAAAATATAACCTTTTTAGAATTTTGAAATTCCCAACTTAAACTTAGACAAGTAAAAAAAATGAAAATTTTTGAAAAAAAAAATTTGGGGTGATTAGCGGTTCCAATAGAGTTTTGTGTAAGACTTGTTAATTAGGACTTGCAAGATTCAAGGTTTTAGCATCCCCCCACACTTAAATTACACATTGTCCTCAATGTGTCCCAAAAATAAGTATTTAGGTTGATTGAATATGTAAAAAGGTGTGAAAAGCAAAATTTTCTGTTACTGGGCGTCTGGACACAGCCCCGTGGTGTCCGGGCACGGCCCCGTGTTCAGGTGCCAATAACAAAAGTTTGTAAAAAGAAACAGAAGCCTGGACACGGGGGCGTGTTCAGTGAGCACGCCCCGTGTCCAGTTTACCTGAACTGGGCATTTTCTGCAGATTGTGCAGCACGGGGCCGTGTTGGGCGGGCACGGCTCGTGCTGAACTTGCTGTAACGAAGAAAAATTTGTCGGATGGCTTTGTTTTCGTGCATGGGTCACTGGTGCAAGTTTCCCTTGTTATCCTTCACCATCCTGAGTGTGCTTTTACCTATTACAACATCATCCAAACACCAATTTAACTAGAACCATCATTTCATTTAAGTCATAGAGAGAATTACATAATCTAAAAAAGTTAATAATTTAGATAAGTAGGTTAAACGAAGCACAAGAAGCTTAAACCAAGAAGTTCTAGCCTAAAAGTTATTCTAATTAGCAAAATTTCTGAAAAGATAATTCTCTCGGTTGGATGCGGCTTTGAAGAACTTCTTTTTCCGGGCATGGGTTCCTCACACGTCGGCGAGCCATTCGTCTATCTCCCTTGGGAGGAGAAAGACGGGCTCATTTGCATCGGTTTGAGGGGGTGCAACTTCCACCGGGACTTCTTGTAAATCTTCAAGTGGAGGCTCCGCTGGAATGTCATCCCATCCGGTAGGATTGTTGACTCCAAGTGCTAGGTTCCAATCTTCTTGAGGGAGGATTGGCTCCATGGGAGGTGTTACAAGAATGTTTAACCTCTAGTGCAAGAGGTTAATTTCTTGAAAACTGTTTTCCAGCCCCACCGTAAGATAATTTATTCGGTCTATTAGGACCTCCTCTACCGAAGTCATCTCGTCGAGAGCTTCACGTAATGCCATTAGTAACATACGAGAGTTGCTTCAATTGATGACCTTCTTTCCCTTCGACTGTTTCTGGAGTGCGCAGAAGAGGTTCCACTGTTTTGACTAGACATTCTACATAAATAAACCAAAAATAGTTCATTTTAATGAAACAGTTCATCGGGCACAGCCCCGTGTTCACCTTTCTGCAGATTTTTGGGACAAGGAATCTTGGAGTTTCAAGTTATTTTTCCAACTTATGAAGCATTTTTGAACAGAAATAACTTAAAACAGTGTTGTACAACTTATTTTTAGCAAGATTCCTTGGACAAAAATCTAACAAACGTCACAATAAAGCTTGGGAACAAGCTTCAATGGAGGTGTTGAGGCAAGAAAGATGAAGAAGAAGGCAATGAATAAAAGAGGAAAGGACAAGATGGTTGTTAAAACCTTCTTTTAGAAAATACCTAGGATGGTAAGTGAGAAGATCCTTTCAAATCTCTGTCCCTAGATGGTCCAAATGTGCAGGATTCTTGGCTGCATTTATAGAAAACGACAGCATGCTGGACACGGCCCCGTGTCGGCTGGACACGGCCCCGTGTGCAAACGAGATCCTGACACATTTTGTTCGTATTCTGACATAAAGTCAGAAAGGAATCTTTTGGCGGACACGGGGGCGTGTTGACCTGGGCACGGCCCCGTGTCGAAAGGCTGATTATGAAGTTTGTCTATTTTTAAGGAACTTATCCGGATCGAGCAGTTCCTTACTGGATGGAACAACCCCAAAGTGCCTAAGATACCTTAATTGCTCTAGATTAAGACGAGAACGCAAGAGGTTGTCGGTGAGGGTGATTCCTATGCTAAATGTAGGTGGACAAGTCCAACCCTTTCCCGGGCTCTCGTTAAAGAAGGTGTATGCCAAATCGCTCAGGTCTATATATGCATCGAACGAAGTCGACGGGGAGTCCTTCATGGCACAATCGGCACAGGGACGACTATCGCTCAAGTCCTCGCTAGAGTTGGAGGTAATATCGGGGACATCGGAGTTGTTTGAATGCGATCTCAACAATTTTTCTTGGGTATTGTCTTGAGATGAATTAATAAAATCCATCCTAAGTTCTTTTAACCAATTAAGAATTAGATCTTCCAATTGAAATAGTTCATCAAGAAGCATTTCTTTTAGAAGGTCCGGTTGAGCGCATTCGAGGGAGAGATAGGGATTATTTTTACTTTCGCCCGTCTTAAGGCTACAGGAAAACAATGGGTCTATATAGTGGGGCTTATAATTTAGAAAATAGCATTCTAATTCTTTATGAGGGCCACCACATATTTGACGCCACGTACCATAAGAGTGCCGAAAGTAAAAAATTATCATTATCACTCATATTTGTGTCAGAAATTACCAACCATCGGGATTTTACGGTTCTGTTTTCAGTAACTGAATCTTGGGCACGGGGGCATGTTGAGTGGGCACGGCCCCGTGTTCAGCTTACTGTCTAACTTAAAACAGGATTGCCAGTTCCAATGATTGGGCACATGGCGTGTTCAGCAGGCACGACCCGTGCTGAGTTCTGCAAAAGCTGAAAAATTAAGAAAATCCTAAAAAAACAGAAAAATTTAGAAAAATTGATTAGGCCGTTCATTCCTAACTTTCTTAAAATCCTTGTGTCCCCGGCAACGGCGCCAAAAACTTGATGCGAGTTGGTGTGTATATGGAATTAAGTATATTTTAAGCCCTTTTTACACGTTAGTCAAGTTTTAAATTTATAAAACACGATATTTTACTTACACCAAACACACATATGGGCAAGTGCACCCATCATGAGCGTAGTATAGTGTTGGCAAGATACCGAGGTCGTCCAAGGACACAAGAGCTTTTAGTATCGGTTTATCCTCAACGTCTAATCAAATCAAAAATTTAGAAAAAGGTTTTAAACTAGAAAAATAAAAACTAACTAAAATGCTGAAAAATAAAATAAAAATAAAAACAGATAGACAAGATGAATCACTTGGCTCCGACTCGTGTATAGTGTAACCTTTGATTATTTCCGCACTTTTGCACTTTTTAAGAGATTATCTTAGTTATTGTAGTAGGGCCCCTCTTTTGAAGGTGACGTTACCCTCAACCCAGTAGTTTGAGTCAGCAAGGATACAATCCTAAAGGGTCGGATTATTGAAAGCTAATTAATGAAGTTATTAATGCATATTGTGGTAGGCCCCTCTTTTGAAGGTGACGTTACCCTCGGCTAAGTAGTCTGAGTCAGCAGGGATACAGTCCTAAGTAGCCGGGTTAAAATATTAATAGTAGTTTAACTTATGAGGGGATCAAAGAGTTTGGACCCCCGCCATCCAATACCAGTGGGTATTGAAGGAGGTCCTACTAAATTTGACCCAGGTCCTTTGCAGGATCTATACACTGAACAATGGCAAGACTCTTACCAAACCGTTCCCTTAACCCCCGACCAGGTAGCCAACATACCTCCATATAGACCGTGGAGATATGAATGGTGAAAATCTTTTATTTTATATAGACAGTAAAATAATGCCAAGACACCACGGACAAACGATAAGGAAGAATCACCTTCAACATAAGAAACTAGTTATTAAAGTCATTAATACATAACAAAGTAAGAAGTGCGAAAAGATTAAAAATAAAAAGTATTACACTAGACACTTGTCTTCACCAAATGATGTAAGAGACTTAGGCAAACATGGCATTTGATTGTCAAGAACTCTTACGATCAATCTTGGATCCCGAGACGACTCACGCACTCTATGATGGACAATGGATGATGGTGATGGATAATGGTGTTGTGATGGTGGTGGGTGGTGGGTGAAGTGTGAGAGAGGTGGTGTGCCAAGGGATGAGTTGCAAGTGATCCAAGCACTCCAATTTATAGGCTGAACAGAAGCTCGGGCACGGCCCCGTGTCCGTTGGGCACGGCCCCATGTCCATCCTTCACTCTTTCTTCATTAATTGCAGTTTGTCTGCATTAGTTGACCACGCCCCCGTGTCCACTGAGCACGACCCCGTGTGCAGAAGCGTATATGTACTATCAAGATTTGTGTGGATTCTGCGAATCTTATAGTTGATCACGGCCCCGTGTCCGCTGAGCACGGCCCCGTGGTGGGCGATGGAAGCTTCTACAAGTTTGTCTTTTCTGCTGACACTTGGGCACGCCCCCGTGCTCACTGAGCACGGGGCATGTTCAGCCTTCTGTCTTCTTGATTTTGCTTGGGAAGATGTTGTCAGGGGGTCGGGCATGCCATGTTTGTTCCTTTTCTTGTATTTATATTAGATTTAGTTCCTTTTTGCTTCTTTTGTTCATTTGAGCTCATTTAATGCTGAAAATACAAAAGGAAGACAAAAACACACTTTTTCCAACATTAGTGCTAAAAAAAGGGTTAGTTTTATGCCACATTGATGTAATTTATATGTTGCATTTTATGCACATCACCCCCGTGTTGGGAAATAGAAGCTTCTACAACTTTGTCTTTTCTGCAGACCCTTGAGCACGCCCCTGTGTCCGCTGGGCACGGGGCGTGTTCAGCCTTCTGATCTCTTGTTTTTGCTTGGGAAGATGCTGTCGATGGGTCGGGCATGCCACGTTTATTCCTTTCCTTGTATTTATGTTAGATTTAGCTGTATTTTTGCTTCTTTTGTTCATTTGTGCTCATTTAATCACGAAAATACAAAAGGAAGACAAAAGCACACTTTTTCCAACATTAGTACTAAAAAAGGGTTAGTTTTATGCCTCATTTGATATAATTTATATGTTGCATTTTACACACATCAAATACCCCCACACTTATCTTTGATTGTCCTCAAGCAAAACTCTTTATAATGTGGCTTACACACCCAAATGGAATGGATAGAAGAGAAGTTTTGGGCTTGTCTTGAGTGTCGGGATTCCAAGATCTTTATTAGGTTTTATTTTTATGCTATTTACAATCCTATTCGTTATGATTTATTTAGAACGTTTCATAAGAGAAATTACTTATTTGGGCATAATATGCCTCTTTAAAATTCCATTTATATACAAGTTCAAATACCTCATGGGAGATCACTCAACACTCGGTCGAAGATGTATTTTTGTGAAACACTCGAGACCGGCATGGAACTTACTTCTACCATATGCTTGCCAAGCAATCAATCTTCCTCCTTTTTTACTATAAACCTTTGTAAATATCAAGAGGACTTGGGGAAGGGTTAGGCTTGGGTTAAAGGTAGGTGGTTTTAGGTTAGTGGTTAGTAGAAAAGGCGAAAAGCGTAAAAAGCGTCGGTTTTCGTAAAACTTTTTTGTTTTTGTGACTTTTTATTCAAACTAAACATTTTTCAAACAAAGTTTCTTTTTAGGAACTTGTTTGTTTATTGCTAAACTTCATTCATCATTCTTTTTTTTTTTTTTTGATAAGTAGTGTCACATGAAGACCGAGCTTTTTACTAAAATAAAGGGTTTAAAATGAAAAAGGGTTTTGGTGGGTAAAGGGTGTTTGTTTTATGGGGTTAGAAATGAAAAGGTTTAGGCTCAAAGGGGTTAACTAGGGGGATTTTAGGTAGGTGGTAAAAAAAAGAAAAATAACGGTGTTGAAAGAAAAAGGGTTAGTCCTAATGCCTCTATCATTTACTTACTTGGGTTTAAGTTGGTAAGGACCGGGAATGTATCGTCATGGCAATTCTAGAGTCGTAAGAAACCAAGCGGCTATTCACACAAGAAACGAAAGATGAACATTTAGTTTAAAGATGTGTATTTGTATGCTCAATAAAGGCTCAAAACTCACTTTTTGTGGGAATGGGTTTTTTTTAGTGTGACCAAGTATATATAATTAAATTTTAACTAGATTTGTCATGCCGTTTCATAATTTTCTTATGTTGGTTCTTTTTATCACGACGCTATCGGTTGTAAATTTGTAAAAATATAACCTTTTTAGAACTTGTTATTCCCAATTTAAACCAAGACAAGTAAAAAAAATGAAAAGTTTTTTGAAAAAAAATTGGGATGTTTAGCAGTTCCAATAGAGTTTTGTGTAAGACTTGTAATTAGGACTTGCAAAGTTCAAGGTTTTAGCATCCCCCCACACTTAAATTACACATTGTCCTCAATGTGTCCCAAAAATAAGTTTTTAGGTTGATTGAATGTGTAAAAGGGTGTGTTAAAAACAAAAATTCATGTTACTGGGCATCTGGACACGGGCCGTGGTGACCGGGCACGACCCCGTGTTCAGATTGCCAGTAACAGAAAGTAACACGCCCCATTTCCAGGTACTTGAACTGGGCGTTTTTCTGCAGATCATTGAGCACGGGGTGTGTTGGCTGAGCACGGCCCGTGCTGAACTTGTTGTAATGAAGAAAAATGTCGGGAGGCTCTGTTTTTGTGGATGGGTTATTGGTTCAAGCTTCCCTTAGTATCCTTCACCATCCCGAGTGTGTTTTATTCCTGAAAATTAAAACTAAACTAGAAAGCATAAAGGTTTATCTAACTAAACTAAGGATAGTTTCGCGGAATGCCTCCGTGGTGGGCCACGTTTATAAGGGTCCTTGGCTAGACCCAAAGCCAGTCATATGTTACCCAAGTGGGATGGTTTGCATCCCATGTTGCACCGTCGGAGAGCATCATCCAAACTTGAGTCTATGACTTTCATGTAGTTGACCGGGTCGTCATCTTCTACTCTTTTCCCCACCCCAAACTTCATCTCCTTGTCCCCAACCCTCAATGTTAGCGTCCCACCATTCATGTCTACCATTGCGTGAGCCGTGGCCAGGAATAGTCTTCCTAATATAAGTGGCACTTCGGTATCTTCCTCCATATCTAGTATGACAAAGTCGGCCGGGAAGACAAAGTCTCCGACTTTTACCAATAGATTTGCGGCGACACCTGTGGATATTTAATAGACCTATCGGCGAGTTGTATGCTCATTTTTGTAGGGCTTGTTTTCCCTAGGCCGAGTCGGTCGAACATTGATGGGGGCATGAGGTTGATGCTAGCCCCAAGATCAACTAGTGCATTGCGTATGGGTGTTTCCCCAATCGAACAAGGGATGGTAAAGCTTCCGGGATCGTTCTTCTTTTGTGGGAGTTTGTTGAGTAGCAAGGCGAAGCATTCTTCGCTTAAATTTACTAACTGCAATTATTCGATTTTCCTTTTGTGAGTGAGGAAGTCCCTCATAAATTTTGAATATTTAGGCATTTGAGTTAGGACTTCGACAAATGGAATACTAACATGCAATTGTTTAAGTAAATTTATGAATTTTGTGAATTGCTCATCGGTCTTTTGGCGAAGTAACCAACCGGGGTACAGTACCGGACGAGTCTTGGTAGGCTCTTGATTTGGAGGAGTCATCTCTTTTTGGGGTGTCGGTGAAGTTGCAGTTTGGTTAGACGGGCTCTTATCGGTTGGAAGTATCGGAGCCTCCTCGAGACCTACGGTACGGTTTCTCAATGTGATGAGATGTACTTGCGCCTTTGGGTTGGTTTCGGTATTACTGGGTAATGCGCCTTGTGGTCTCTCGGATAAATTTTGAGCTAGTTAATTTCATTGTTTTTCAATGTTTTGAATACTAGCTTGTTGATTTCTAAAGTTCGATTCCAGTTGTTGATATCGATCCGAGTTTTTCTTGTCGGTGTCGGAGATGAGGCGAGAGATAGTATCTTCAAGCCTCTCTCGTCCCCCTTATTGTTGTTGAGAGAAATTTTGCGCCTCGTTTCTTCGTTGTTGAAAGTTTGTTCGTTGGTTTTGATTTGGTTGGTTACTACTATTGCCGGGTTCTCTCCAACCAAGGTTAGGGTGGTTACGCCACCCTTGGTTGTAGGTACCCGTTGGAGGACCTAACGGCCTAGGTCTATTATCAATGTAGTTTACCGTTTCAGTTTGATTATCCATTTCTTTCATACAACTCCAATTTTCACGTGGTCCACCACACCCTTCACAAGCCATAACCGAGGCCGTTTTTGCCATTTCTAACTTTTTGATTTTTGAAGAAAGGGCCTTGATTTGGGCTTGCAAAGAGGTGCTTTCATCAACCTTATGGGCGCCCGGGGCAATAGATTATGTGCCTCGGGGAGTGTGCCACTGAAAATTGGTTTGAGCAATTTCCTCAATTTGATTATAAATTTCATTTGGGCAACGGTTACCTAAAAGTCCCCCGGAGCTAGAGTCAAGTGTTTGTCTTGTGTGCGGTAGTAATCCATTATAGAAAGTGGATACTTGTTGCCATACCGCAAGACCATGATGAGGACACTTTCTTAGTAGCTCCTTGAACCTTTCCCAAGTTTCATATAAGGATTCCCCGTCCTCTTGTGAGTATGTATTAATTTCAGTCATTAATTTAGCCGTTTTAGCAGGAGAAAAATACTTATATAAAAACTTTTGGGCTAGTTCATCCCAGGTGTTTACCGAACCAACTGGGAGGGTATTAAGCCAAGCCTTAGCTCGGTCTTTTAGTGAAAATGGAAACATTCGGAGGCGGATGGCGTCATTTGATGCTCCGTTGATCCGAAACGTATCACATATTTCCAAAAAGTTGGTAATATGTAAATTTGGGATCTTCATCCGCAAGCCCGTGGAAAGTTGCGGAGTTTTGGAGCATTTGGATCAAATGCGGCCGATGTTCGAAGTTGTTGGCATCGACATTCGGCGCATTGATAGCGGCGCCAAGATTACCTACAGTTGGTCGTAGGTAATCCATGAGGGTACATTGATCCGCCAATGGAAGTGGGTCCCCCGAAACTTTCTCTTGGTTTTTAGCTTTAAGTCTTTTTCTTAGAAAGCGTTCGGGTTCGTCTAGAGGTTCTTTTATGTCCCTACTGGAACTGGAGCTCATACACTGCGTAGAAAGTTCGGGTGCGGCGCCTGGGTTCCAAGTCCTGCAATAAAAACAAAAAGAACGTTGGTCAGAAGTTTAACCACGGCCCCGTGCTCAGATGAACACGACCTGTGGTCGGAGTTACAGTGATTGTTTCCCGGATTTCTGTTACCGGAGAGCTCGACACGGCCCCGTGCTGCGCCAACACAGCCCTGTACTCATCTCTTTGTAACTCGGAAAATAAAAACTGCCAGTAACAATGCTTGGCACGGCCCGTGTCCGACCAGGCACGGCCCCGTGCTGCAGTCTGCAGAAGCTGAAAATTTAAGAAAAATCCTAAAAAAAACAGAAAAATAAGAAAAACGATTAGGCCGTTGATTCCTAACTTTCTTAACATCATTGTGTCCCCGGCAACGGCGCCAAAAACTTGATGTGTGTCGTGTGTAATTTATTTATATATATATTTTTTGCCTTTTTTTAACACTTTAGTCAAGTTTTAAATTTATAAAACACGATATTTTACTAACACTAAACACACATATGGGCAAGTGCACCCATCGTGAGCGTAGTATAGCGTTGGTAAGATATCGAGGTCGTCCAAGGACACAAGAGCTTTTAGTACCGGTTTATACTCAATGTCTAATCAAATCAAAATTTTGGAAAAAGGTTTTAAACATGAAAATAAAAACTAAAAATCCTGAAAATAAAAATAAAATAAAAACAGATAGACAAGTTGAATCACTTGGATCCGACTCGCCTTTAGTGTAACCTTAAGATGTTTTCCGCACTTTTGTACTTTTTAAGAGATTATCTTAGTTATAGTAGTAGGCCCCTCTTTTGAAGGTAACGTTACCCTCAACCCAGTAGTTTGAGTTAGCAAGGATACAATCCTAAAGGGTTGGAATATTGGAAGATAATTAATTCAGTTATTAATGCGTAATGTGGTAGGCCCCTCTTTTGAAGGTGACGTTACCCTCGGCTAAGTGGTTTGAGTCAGCAGAGATACAATCCCAAGTAGCCAGTTTAATGTATTAATAGTAGTTTATATATGAGGGAATCAAGCCATTCGCACCCCTACTATCCAATACCACTGGGTATTGAAGGAGGTCCTAGTAAGCTTGACCTAGGTCCTTGCAGAATCTATACACTGAACAAGGCAAGAACCTTAACAAACCATTCCCTTAACCCCCGACTGTAACAACCCGGAAATATAAAACCTTATATTAGAATTATAAATTATATAATCAATTAACTAGGAATTTATAACCTAGTTAAATACAAGACTTGAGGTGGCGTATAACAAGGTTAAATCACTTAGATTATAAATTAAACAAAGATTAGGGACCAAACTTGCAAAGATTGAAAGTTGATGTTAAAATAAGAAATTAACATACCACACACCCACATACGTGAGTGTCTGGTCGAACAGAACAAGAGGGGGGCGACCAGGGTTCTCTTTTCAAACCCAATTCCTCACAAAAGCTCAAAATTGGAAGCCTAAATCAAGTCTAAATCAATTTTCGAGCATAGATTCATGATCACCTAGTTGAAAGGATTTTAAGGTATATAAAATTGTGATATTTTGATTCATCATGAATTCTAGGTTAATTGTAAAAAAACTTAAATTGAGCCTAAATATATCATGCATGAATGAATCTTGAAGTGATATGATGTCTAGAGTTAAACCCTAGATGAATTCTTGTGAAAAACCTTGCATCATATATGTAGGGTTTGTGATTTACATGGTAGGGGATTAATGAGCTTGAAGAAACTTGATAAATACTAGAATTATGACTCTTGTTCTAGCGCAATCTGAATTTATGAAGTAATTTCAGAAATATTGATGTTAAGACAAGTGTAGAATTGTCTAATTGAAGTTAAATTAGATGCTAAATTCAAGTCATAAACTTGGTTTGGTTTATATAAAAATCTGACCCGCTAGGTGTTTGGTAAAATGCCTAAGTAGAGATTAAAATGTTAAAAGTGGATGAAAACGCAGATTTGATTATTTCTTTTTATAATGATGCGTTAATGATTATAAAAAGAGTTCTAAATCACTTGTAAATTGAACTCTCTAGGCAAGGAGTCCGGATCGTCAAGCGGACAAGCCGGAGGGAATACGCGTGGGAAAGGTGTGCTCTAAAGGTACGAAATTTACCGTTTTCGCTACATTCTGTTTTATCGTAGTCTTACATTGTTATATTGAAATTGGTAAACAAGATAAACCATTAAGTCACAGAAGAGGCAAAGGGCCTTAAACAAGTAAAACAAGTCTAAGCATGAGTTAGACATAGAGTTTGGTTATGTCTAGTAATGGGAATACTCATTTGGCATCCAAATGGGTCAAAACATGTTGTGAAACGAACCTAGAAAATTAATAGCCATCACTTTTGATTGGTTATGTATCAAGCGAATGTCGCGTAAAGGACACGCAAATCCATAGTAAAACAGAGCCCTCGTAGAGGGATTATAGTTCAGAACATTCGCTCGTCGAATGATTCCGAAAATGCACGGCAAAATTCTTGAAACAAGCCTTATGGTTATGGCGCAAGCAACCCTCGGGAGGGGAGCAATAGCGCATACTCGGTAAGCATGGAAACGGGTGTATTGGCCTTGGGTTTATGAGAAAATAATGCGTGTTATGCACTTATAGACAAACGGGACAAATAAACAAGAGATAGATTATAGAATAACTGTTTTGATATAATCCTTTTATGAAAAACGAGTTAGTAGGCGCGTCCGTAATTAAATTACGGTCGCGTAGGAAAAAGAATCGGTTAAAACGGGCTTACGGATCAAAAGTTACGACCGTTTGAAGTTATACTTAGTGAAAATTCGGAGCTGGCAGAAAATGCAGGTCCAAAAACTGGACCTGCTGGAAAACGTGTTCCCCCGCGCCACGCGACGGGGGTGAGTAGATCTGGAGCGACACGCGGGGCCTCCCGCGCCACGGGAGAGCCCTTCGCGACACGCGACAGGGTGAAGTTGAATTTTATTTATTTTTTGATTGTTTCAATCATAGAACTCGTTTATATGCATTGTATGTATGTCTTAGCTAACTTTTTAAGTGGTTTTGACTCTAGGTATTAAAGGGGGTCCTTCGGGGTGATGATCGAGCATGTTTCAAGAACCGAACACAAAACTTTTGGATGCTTCCGCGTTAACTCGATCTTGTTTAGACAATGTTTTTGGTGTATATAGTTTGCTATTCATGTGTTTAATGTTTCAAACCAGCTAGTAGTTAACTAGTAGGTGTTATTACAAAAACTTGTTTTGTACTTATTATCAAAATGTATGGTCTTTAAACATGAAAATTTTGTAAACTCAGATTTTAGTATGAAGTTCATGTAAGATATTATTAAATCCCGTCCTTTTATTAAGGGTCTTACAAGTTGGTAATCAGAGCTCAAGGTTGTCAATAAAGTGATCGGTTCAAGCTTGATCAAGCATCCGGTAAGAGTTAATCGTTTTAAGTAGATTTAGAGAATATAGAAATAAATCATGAACAAATATGCATGAAAAGAGTGTGTAAGCCCACTCAAACACAGGAAATGCATGAAACAAGAACGATTGAATCAAGTATTGAAATTGATTAAATCAAAACAAGTAAATCATGTATTATAAATGAAATTTTTAACAAGTAATGTAAACATTTCGGTAATAGAGATGGTTGATGAAGGTAATGCTGATGCGGTGCCAAGAGTCACCGAACAAATGAGAGAAGTGATTGCCGAAGAGGTTGGAAAGGCGATCGAAAATAGTTTGTGGGGCTTTATTGATAAAATTCAAAACACGGTTCTATCAATAGTAGACGAGAGAATCAAGAAATTGGAAGATGATTCTAATTTAGCAAAGGAAAAGCCCGGAGGACGAAAGCCTTGTTCATACAAGGAATTCATGGATTGTAAACCACCAATATATAATGGGGAAGTTGACCCAATAGTGTGCCAACGATGGCTAAGTGATATCGAAGGGGTATTCGAGAGGACCCATTGTGATGAAGATGACTACGTAGCCTATGGTACGGGTCAATTAAGGGGTCAAGCGAAAGATTGGTGGGATAACAAAAATAGAGAGATTGGTAGGGAAGCGGCTAAGGTCATGACATGGGAAGAGTTTAAGACGCCATTTCTTAAACATCATAGCCCCAAGGCGGTCGTTAATAAAATCAAGGAAGAGTTCATGCAACTTAGACACAAGGGCGAGACCATAGACAAGATTACGGCCACGTTTATGGATAAGATGAAGTTTTGCAATGAATTGGTGACGAATGAAGAACAAAAGATATACTACTACCATAACATGTTGAGCGCTGAGTATAGGGAGTTTATGACTCCTTCAAAATACGAGACCCTTACCGAGATCATAAATGTTGCTCGGGAACGGGAGATTGAACTGAAAAAGTAAGTTGAACGGGGTGAACGAAGGGCACATGATGTTAATCCAAGCCCTAACAAGAAAGCGCGAACAAATGAAACAGGGAAGAAATCGGATGCAAAAGGCGGGTCGCCAAGTTGCAAAATTTGCGGAAAAGGCCATAAGGGTGAATGCCGTTTCAAGTATAAACCTTGTCCCATATGTCGGAAGACGGGACACATGGCTACATCATGCCCGGAGAAAGTGACGGTTTGCTACAATTGTTATCGACCGGGTCACAAGAAGTCGGAATGCCCAGAGCTGGTTGGAAAGAAAGAAGGGCAAGACGCGAAAGGTGAAGCCCCAAAAGCAAAGGCAAGATCTTTCCAATTGACTGCCGCTGAAGCAAAAGTTGAACCTGAAGTGGTCTCAGGTATATTTGCTGTAAACTCGATTCCTGCACGTGTATTATTTGATACGGGTGCGAATAAATCCTTTATTTCATATGAATTTATTCGACATCCTTCATTTGTTCTAACAAAATTACCTATGCCCTTAGAAGTAGAGATAGGTAATAACAAGAGTTTCATTGTCTGTGACGTATGTGAAAACTGTAAATTGAGCATTGATGACGAAGAGTACACAATAGACTTGATCCTGATGTCAATGGGAGAATTCCAAGTGATCGTAGGGATGGATTGGTTGTCCCAATACCACGCGAAGGTGGTATGTTTCCGAAAGGAAATAAAATTGACGTCTCCTAGCGGAAAGCAAGTTACGATATATGGAGAAAAAGGAGGTAACCTGGTGGTATGCTCAATGCTAGAAGCCCACAAACTTATGAAACATGGATGCAAGGCCTACTTGGTATACGCAAGCGAGTCGGAGAAGGAATCCCTCAAAATTGGAGACGTGCCGGTGGTATGTGATTATGAAGACGTGTTTCCGGAAGAACTACCGGGAATACCACCAGAACGGGAAGTAGAGTTTGGAATCGAATTGATTCCGGGCGCAAAACCTGTAGCCAAGGCGTCGTATCGGCTCGCGCCATCGGAGCTACAAGAATTGATGTCTCAAATTCAAGAATTGCTCGACAAAGGGTTTATCCGACCGAGTGTATCCCCGTGGGGCGCACCAGTTCTATTCGTGAAAAAGAAGGACGGCAGTATGCGCATGTGTATCGATTACCGAGAGTTAAACAAACTCACGGTAAAGAATCGATACCCACTTCCAAGAATTGATGACTTGTTTGACCAGCTACAAGGAGCAAGTTGGTTCTCAAAGATAGATCTTAGATCGGGTTATCACCAATTGAAAGTCAAGGAGGAGGACGTACCGAAGACGGCCTTTCGTACGCGGTACGGGCATTATGAGTTCCTTGTAATGCCCTTTGGGTTGACTAATGCACCCGCCGCTTTCATGGACCTCATGAACCGGGTTTGTAAACCTATGCTGGATAAGTCGGTAATTGTATTTATCGATGACATTTTAGTATATTCGAAGAATGAAGATGAGCATGTGCATCATTTGCAAGAAGTGTTAGAGACACTCAAACGAGAAAAGTTGTATGCAAAATTCTCAAAGTGTGCCTTCTAGCTACGAGAGGTGCGGTTCCTTGGGCATATCATTAGTGCCGATGGGGTACTAGTGGACCCGACAAAAGTAGAGGCCGTGTCAAAATGGAACACTCCAAGAAATCCCTCGGAAATCTGAAGCTTTTTAGGCCTCGCGGGATATTATAGGAGATTCATACAAGATTACTCCAAAATTGCTTTACCATTGACCAAACTGACTCGCAAGGAGGAACAGTTTGTATGGGGCATCGAGCAGGAGGAAGCCATCCAAACGCTCAAGGAAAAGTTAACTCACGCTCCGGTGTTAACATTATCGGAAGGAGTTGACGACATGGTGGTTTATTCGGATGCGTATCATTCGGGGCTCGGATGTGTTTTAATGCAACGAGGCAAGGTCATCGCCTACGCCTCGAGACAATTGAAGATCCATGAGAAGAAATACCCGACTCACGACTTGGAACTGGCGGCAGTGGTGATTGCTTTAAAAATATGGAGGCATTACTTATATGGGGTAAAATGTACAATCTTTACCGACCATAAAAGTTTGAAATATTTCTTCGATCAGAAGGAATTAAACATGAGACAAAGGCGGTGGTTGGAAACGGTCAAGGATTACGACTGTGAGATACACTACCACCCCGGAAAAGCTAATGTAGTGGCTGATGCGTTGAGCCGAAAGGCGGATGGCGCCCCGATACGAGTGCAATCATTGCAGCTTATTGTGACCTCGGGTTTACTTGAATAAATGCGAGGAGCACAAAACGAAGCAGTAAAGACGGAAAACTGGAGAAAGGAAAGAATTGTTGGCCAAGTTAAGGATCTCGAAGAAGGTAACCACGGTTTGAAAACAGGTTTCAATAGAATTTGGGTCCCTAACATATGTGGAGTTAAAAAGCTTCTACTTGATGAAGCTCACAAGTCCCGTTATTCCATTCATCCGGGAGCGACCAAGATGTATAACGACCTAAACAAAACTTTTGGTGGCCCGGGATGAAAAGAGATGTTGTGAAATACATGGAGAAATGCTTGACATGTCTACAAGTCAAGGCGGAGCACCAAAAACCATACGGCAAACTTCAACCGTTGGAAATCCCGGTTTGGAAATGGGAACACATTACGATGGACCTATTAACCAAACTACCAAAGACGAAACGCGGTTTTGATCCTATATGGGTAGTTGTTGACAGACTAACCAAGAGTGCTCATTTTATCCTGATACGTGAAACGTATGCGTCCGAAAAGATGTCTGAAGTTTACACTAATGAGATTGTAGCACGCCATGGAGTACCGGTATTCATCCTGTCTGATAGAGATACCCGGTTCACTTCAAATTTCTGGCGAGATTTCCAAGAGCAAATGGAGACCAAATTGTTCATCAGCACTGCGTACCATCCTCAGACGGATGGACAGAGTGAAAGAACAATACAAACGTTGGAAGACATGCTTCGGGCATGTATAATCGACTTTGGAGGCAATTGGGATGTCTATCTACCATTAGTTGAGTTTTCGTATAATATCAGCTACCATGCTAGTATTGGAATGGCACCGTATGAAATGCTCTATGGTAGGAAATGCCGGACCCCGGTATGTTGGGGTGAATTGGGTCCACGTGAACTCGCCCTCCAAGATATAGTTCGAGCCACTAATGAAAAGATTGATGTGGTTCGGGCACACTTGAAAGCGGCACAAGATAGACCAAAGTTGTATGCAGATAAAAGGAGGAGACCGATCGAGTTCTAGGTTGGTGACAAAGTCATGCTTAAAGTATCCCCGTGGAAGGGGGTTATTCGGTTCAGAAAGAGAGGGAAATTGAGCCCAAGATTTATCGGGCCGTTTACGATTGTTGAACGGGTAGGAAAGGTAGCTTACCGCCTTGAACTACCGGAGGAGCTAAGAGGAATTCATAGCACATTTCATGTGTCACATCTTCGGAAATGTCTAGCGGATGAGACAACTTATATCCACTACGACGACATCGAGGTGGATGATAGACTAAACTACGTGGTAAAGCCCATTGCGATTTTGGATCGTAAGGTAAAAACCTTAAGAAACAAGGAGATCAACCAAGTAAAGGTCAAGTGGGAACATAGAAAGGGTTCGGATACCACATGGGAATCCGAGGAGGAGATGCAACGGCTCTAACCCGCATTATTTGGTACGTAATTCGGTTTGGGGGACGAAACCCTCTTTAAGGGGGTGGACTTGTAACAACCCGGAAATATAAAACCTTATATTAGAATTATAAATTATATAATCAATTAACTAGGAATTTATAACCTAGTTAAATACAAGACTTGAGGTGGCATATAATAAGGTTAAATCACTTAGATTATAAATTAAGCAAAGCTTAGGGACCAAACTTGCAAAGATTGAAAGTTAATGTTAAAATAAGAAATTAACATACCAAACACCCACATACGTGAGTGTCTGGTCGAACAAAACTAGAGGGGGGCGACCAGGGATCTCTTTTCAAACCCAATTCCTCACAAAAGATCAAAATTGGAAGCCTAAATCAAGTCTAAATCAATTTTCGAGCATAGATTCATGATCACCTAGTTGAAAGGATCATAAGGTATGTAAAATTGTGATGTTTTGATTCATCATGAATTCTAGGTTAATTGTAAAAAACTGAAATTGAGCCTAAATATATCATTCATGAATGAATCTTGAAGTGATATGATGTCTAGAGTTAAACCCTAGATGAATTCTTGTGAAAAACCTTGCATCATATATGTAGGGTTTGTGATTTACATGGTAGAGGATTAATGAGCTTGAAGAAACTTGATAAATACTAGAATTATGACTCTTGTTCTAGCGCAATCTGAATTTGTGAAGTAATTTCAGAAATATTGATGTTAAGACAAGTGTAGAATTGTCTAATTGAAGTTAAATTAGATGCTAAATTCAAGTCATGAACTTGGTTTGGTTTATATAAAAATCTGACCCGCTAGGTGTTTGGTAAAATGCCTAAGTAGAGATTAAAATGTTAAAAGTGGATGAAAACGCAGATTTGATTATTTCTTTTTATAATGATGCGTTAATGATTATAAAAAGAGTTCTAAATCATTTGTAAATTGAACTCTCTAGGCAAGGAGTCCGGATCGTCAAGCGGACAAGCCAGAGGGAATACGCGTGGGAAAGGTGTGCTCTAAAGGTACGAAATTTACCGTTTTCGCTTCATTATGTTTTATCGTAGTCTTACATTGTTATATTGAAATTGGTAAACAAGATAAACCATTAAGTCACAGAAGAGGCAAAGTGCCTTAAACAAGTAAAACAAGTCTAAGTATGAGTTAGAGATAGAGTTTGGTTGTGTCTAGTAATGGGAATACTCATTTGGCATCCAAACGGGTCAAAACATGTTGTGAAACGAACCTAGAAAATTAATAGCCATCACTTTTGATTGGTTATGTATCAAGCGAATGTCGCGTAAAGGACACGCAAATCCGTAGTAAAACATGAGCCCTCGTAGAGGGATTATAGTTCGGAACATTCGCTCGTCGAATGAATCCGAAAATGCACAGCAAAATTCTTGAAACAAGCCTTATGGTTATGGCGCAAGCAACCCTCGGGAGGTGAGCAATAGCGCATACTCGGTAAGCATGGAAACGGGTGTATTGGCCTTGGGTGTATGAGAAAATAATGCGCGTTATGCACTTATAAACAAACGGGGCAAATAAACAAGAGATAAATTATAGAATAACTGTTTCTTGAAGCAATGTTTTATGAAAAACGAGTTAGTAGGCACGTCTGTAATTAAATTACGGCCGCGTAGGAAAAAGAATCGGTTAAAACGGGCTTACGGATCAAAAGTTATGACCGTTTGAAGTTATACTTAGTGAAAATTCGGAGCTGGCAGAAAAAGCAGGTCAAGAAACTGGACCTGCTGGAAAACGTGTTCCCCCGCGCCACGCGACGGGGGTGAGTAGATCTGGCGCGACACGCGGGGCCTCCCGCGCCACGCGAGAGCCCTTCGCGACACGCGACAGTGTGAAGTTGAATTTTATTTATTTTTTTGATGGTTTCAATCATAGAACTCGTTTATATGCATTGTATGTATGTCTTAGCTAACTTTTAAAGTGGTTTTGACTCTAGGTATTAAAGGGGGTCCTTCCGGGTGATGATCGAGCATGTTTCAAGAACCGAACACAAAACTTTTGGATGCTTCCGCGTTAACTCGATCTTGTTTAGACAATGTTTTTGGTGTATATAGTTTGCTATTCATGTGTTTAATGTTTCAAACCAGGTAGTAGTTAACTAGTAGGTGTTATTACAAAAACTTGTTTTGTACTTATTATCAAAATGTATGGTCTTTAAACATAAAAATTTTGCAAACTCAGATTTTAGTATGAAATTCATGTAAGATATTATTAAATCCCGTCCTTTTATTAAGGGTCTTACACCGACCAGGAAGCCAACATATCTCTATATAGACCGTAGAGATATGAATGGTGTAAATCTTTTATTTTATATAGACAGTAAAATAACGCCAAGACACCACAGACAAATGATAAGGAAGTTTCACCTTCAACATAAGAAACTAGTTATTAAAGTCATTAATACAAAACCAAATAAAAAGTGCGAAAAGCTTAAAAAACAAAAGTATTACACTAAATGCTTGTCTTCACCAAGTGATGTAAGAGACTTAGGCAAACATGGCCTTTGATTGTCAAGAACTCTTGCTATCAATCTTGGATCCCGAGACTACAACACACACTCTATGATGGATGATGGATGATGGTGGTGGATGTGGGTGTTCTGATGGTGGTGGAGTGTGGGTGAAGTGGGAGAGAGGTGGTTTGGCAAGGGATGCCTTTGTAGTTAACCAAGCACCTCTATTTATAGCCTTCACAGAAGCTCGGACATGGCCCCATGTCCATTGGGCACGGCCCCATGTCCATCCACTTTCTCTTTCTTCATTAATTGCAGTTTGTCTGCATTAGTTGACCATGCCCCCGTGTCCGCTGGGCACGGCCCCGTGTGCAGAAGCGTATCTGTACTATCAAGATTTGCTTGAATTCTGCGAATCTTAGCGTTGACCACGGCCGTGTTGAGCTGGGCACGCCCCTGTGTTGGGAAATAGAAGCTTCTACAACTTTGTCTTTTCTGCAGACACTTGAGCACGCCTCCGTGTCCGCTGGGCACGGGGCGTGTTCAGCCTTCTAATCTCTTGTTTTTGCTTGGGAAGATGCTGTCGCGGGGTCAGGCATGCCACGTTTATTCCTTTCCTTGTATTTATGTTAGATTTAGCTGTATTTTTGTTTCTTTTGTTCATTTGCGCTCATTTAATCCTGAAAATACAAAAGGAAGACAAAAACACACTTTTTCCAACATTAGTACTAAAAAGGGTTAGTTTTATGCCTCATTTGATGTAATTTATATTTTGCATTTTACACACATCAAAAGACCACTAATGTACTATCATATTCTTTTTTTCTCGTCAGGAAACTCATTTTTGTTTTTCTATTGTTTTTGTGTTTTTGAAATTTTTCGATGTTTTTGTATTTTTGAAATTTTTTAATGTTTTTGTATTTTTGAAATTTTTTAATGTTTTTGTATTTTTCATTTTTACTCCCCCTAAAATGCAAAAAGTACGAGAAATTAAGAAAACAAAAATAAATATTTACAAAAATGATTTTCCGATGTTGGTTTTACTCTGGCTTGACCTTAATGCCGTTTACCATTAGTAAATAGTCAAATCGTGATTTGTTAAAAGCTTTGGTAAAAAGGTCGGCACGTTGGTCATCGGCGTGGATTTTCACAACATCGATAAGTTTCTTTTCATAACAGTCTCGTATGAAATGATACTTTATCTCGATGTGTTTTGTCTTTGAGTGCTGTACAGGATTACGAGTGATCTGTAAAGCAGCTGAATTATCAACATAAATAGGAGTAGTTAGGAATTCAAAACCGTAGTCATGCATTTGCTGTTGGATCCACAGAACTTGAGAGCAACAACTTGAGGCAGCAATATACTCAGCTTCACAGGTTGAAGCAGCTACACAGGTCTGCTTTTTACATTGCCACGTGACTAGACGATTCCCCAAAAACTGACATCCCGCTGATGTTTACTTTGCATCAATCTTGCAGCCGCCATGATCAGAATCACTAAATGCAATCAAATCGAAGTTATCATCCTTAGGATACCATAGACCGGTGTCTAGACAACCCTTCAGATAACGAAAAATCCTCTTTACAACCATCAAATGAAAAACCTTCGGATTAGACTGGTAACGAGCAAGAAGACATGTTGGATACATAATATCGGGTCTTGAAGCAGTAAGATACATGAGAGATCCGATCATAGCATGGTAGAGAGAAGGCTCCACATGTTCTCCGATTCCGTCAGGAGTAGTTCCATGATTCTGAGCCAGAGGAGTTCCCGCTGGCTTCGAGTCTTCCATCTGAAATCGCTTTAAGATATCCCCAACGTACTTTGTCTGATGAATGAAGATCCCTTTCTCAGACTGATGAACCTACAAACCCAAAAGAAATTCATTTCTCCCATAGCACTCATCTCGAACTTCTCTTGCATCACCCGCTCGAATTCCTTGCACATTTCATTGTTTGTAGACCCGAAAATGATGTCATCCACATACACTTGAACCAGTAACAAATCCTCGTTTCTTTCCTTGATGAAGAGAGTACAGTCGATCAACCCACGCCGAAAACCATTCTGCAACAGATAGGTAGATAACGTTTCATACCAAGCCCTCGGAGCTTGATGAAGACCATAAAGTGCCTTATTTAGAAGCCAAACTCTGTCAGGATGAATCAGATCTTCAAAACCAGGCGGTTGCTCAACATATACTTCTTCCTCGACCACACCATGAAGAAATGCACTTTTCACATCCATCTGATAAACAGTGAACTTCTTGTAGGACGTATAAGCCAAGAAAATCCTTATCGCCTCAAGACGTGCAACTGGTGCATAAACTTCATTATAATCAATGCCTTCTACCTGATTAAAACCCTGGACAACCAATCTCGCTTTATTTCTCACAACGACACCTCGATCATCCTTTTTGCGCTTGTAAACCCATCAAATACTAATCTTCTTATAGTTCTGGGGCTTGTCTACCAATTTTCACACGCCCAATTTCTGAAATTGCTGAAGTTCTTCCTGCGTTGCTTCAACCCATGAATCGTCTTTCATCACCTCTTTCCACGATTTTGGCTCTACTTGACAAACATAGCAGGCGAAACACCAATCATTCTGTTCTCCGGATTCTCTAATTGCCGAATACAACCCAGCATTCTGGTTGCTTTGAAGTTTATTATGTGTCTGCACACCACTTTGGACCTCTCCGATAATATTCTGCCGAGGATGAGTATCATGAATTCGAGTTTCTGGAACATCGGGAACTCGAGCATTAATACCCAAATTGTTGATATTCAAATCAACAACTAAATCGATGCCTGGAAATGCGTTAGATGTGGATGCATTCCCTTCAGCATTGTCTTGAACTTGCACCTGAGAAGTTGCTTCAGAAACACCTTGAACAGGAGCTTGGACAGAAGCTGAAGTTGCTTCATTAACATCATGAAATTCCTCATCTTCCGATGAAACATTATAATCCGCTGCATCTTCAAATTCCTCATTTTGAACAACATTATTAACCAAACTAGATTCTTGTCGATTAACAATAATTGGTCGTACTAATGATGAATCAACTGCTGCATCACCTTCAAGCAACATTTGTGTTGCTGCAGACGCCTCATCAAAAGTGGGCAGATTAAAGGAATTAAACAGTCCATCATAATCAAACATCCAAGGAGCACCCGGAGCTCTCACACATTCAGTGTACCTTTGAACCCTAACTTCACCCCATTCCTCAATCTTTTTCATTTCCAGATTCCACACCCTGAAATTTGGAGTAGCATACCCAAGAAAGAAGCCTTCGATAGCCTTTGGACCAAACTTGCCATGTGGATCAATCATAGTGCATGGAGCGCCAAACGGTTCTAAATAAGACACATCCGGTTTCCTTTTCCGTAATAACTTGAAACATGTTTTCCCATGCCTTTTAACAGTAAGAACCCTATTCAAAGTAAACAAGCAGTAGCCACAGCTTCTCCCCAAAACTGAACAGGAAGCTCTGACTCCACTAACATAGTTCTTGCCGTCTCGATAAGCGTTCTATTCTTCTTCTCAGCGATACCATTTTGTTGAGGAGTGTAACGAGAACTGTACTCATGCAAAATTCCCTTAGAAGCACAAAACTCGTCCATAACCTGATTCTTGAATTCCGTGCCATTGTCACTTCTGATTCGCTTTACCCTCAAAGTGTACAAATTCTTGAGTAAAGTGAGCATATTTTTGAGGATTCCCAGAGTCTCACTTTTGTGTGCCATCATCGATACCCATGAGAATCTTGAATAGTCATCAGTAACAACCAAACAATAAGCATCTCCAAACGTAGTCTTGTGCTTCATAGGTCCATATGAAGCCATTCAAGAGGCATGTTGACGGTGTTGACTTTCTTGATTGGATGGGACTTCTTCGTGTGCTTTCCTTTTCGGCACAATACACCGACGTCTTGCAAATGAAAACTCTTGACTGGAACACCATTCACAAGATTATTTCTAACCAGATGGTTCATCTTCCTCAAGTGAATGTGACCCATACGTCTGTGCCAAGATATAGACTCCTTTTCAGTGCCCTTGAGACAAAACATGTAACTTGTGCAAACGTGGTAATAGCTTGGCTCATATCAAGAATATACAAGTCATTAATTATTGGAGCCGTCAACAGAATCCATTCTTTGGGAATCTTGAAACCGGGTTTCAGCACATAACAACCGGTATCATCAAAATGTACCGTGAACTTCTTGTCACAGATTTGCGAAACACTAAGAAGATTGTGATCAATTTAACGCACATAATTGATCTTGTCGAAACTAACAACACCATTGGAAATCATTCCTTCTCCAGTGATGTATCCGCCTTTATCGCCAGCAAAGGCAACATAACCTCCCCTAATGCTTTTCACATCGTACAGGAGCCTTAAGTCACCTGCCATGTGCCGGGATGCTCCACTGTTAACAATCCAAAGACTATTCATAGTTCCTCCTGGAACACCCTGCACAACACACTAAACAATCAGTTTGAGATGGGAACCCAAGCCTTAGTGGTCTTGGGTCGACCCTTATCATCAAGAAATGTGATTTCTATTTCTTGATGATTCGGAAATAGTGTGCCTCCCCCTGAAACTGTACCGGTTTTAGGTTTCCAAAATTGTTGTCGTTTACCAGATTGATTATTATTTACAGATTTAGACACTTCTGGTTTTGACTATTTTGACGAACTTGGTCCCTTTTCAACAATATCCGATTTTAACGCTTTCTCGAGTACCTTAACATTTTTACATCGTTGTTTTGCTTCTTGTTCCTTAACAATTCGTTTGTCTTGTTTAGGTGACACAGGACGACGTTGGTAATCCTTTTCAGGAGGGGCTTTTTCAACAAACTTTGGTTTTGGTGGGTTTGTACAGTTTTCAATTATATGCCCAATTTCCCCACACTTAAAACATGTTCTCCTTTCAACAAATTTAGGAGATTCTAATCGATGTCCCGATGTTGAACTTGCGGGCCTTGAGGTACTAGCTTCATTATCACACCCATTTGTATGTTGAGTGTAATTGTTATCACTGTTACGTTTCAAAATTTTTACTTGTTGAACAAAAGCAGTATTAGATTTGTTTTCAAAAGTCTCAATTTCGTCAGTACCGCTTGAGGCCACAAATTTAACATCCCTTCCCTTTTTCTTGTTCCGAGCTCCTTTTTGTTCAAATTTAGGTTGTTGAGATCGTTTTTCATGTTTTTTACCTTTAGGGGCGATTGGTTGTTTCTTAGTTGGTAATTTTTTATTTCCGTATTGTTTTCTAACTTCAGATTTTGGAATGGGATCACACTGAGTTACTGTAACTCTCGGGATCGCCTTACCCAAAAACTTACTGGTAGAATCTTCCAAAACTCTTTCAATCATTGATGGATTAACATTTTTAATTGGGAAATCCTTGTTTGAGTAAATTTTATCATCACCAACCAAAGTATACAACACATTATCGCCCTCAAACGTAGACACAGATTTCTCCACAGACTTCATCGAATCAATCTCTTGTTTTTCAATTGATTGCACAACGGTGCAGCTGGAATAGGAGGATCACACAAGATATGATTCTCAGCTGGAATTTCTACTCCTTTCTTCTTTTCAAGAGATTGATCCTCATAACTCGAATCTGATTCATCCGATTCATCATCAGATTCATCATCTGATGAAACACAATCCTCAATTATTGGAGGACTTTGTTCCACAGCACAAGACACATTTTCTGTCTTTTTTGATTCCTTCGATGAATCATCCAGTTTGAACCCTAAACCTGCTACAAACTCTTCGGGATTAAGAGGTACAGATGGTTCAAACCGTGGCATTTCCTCCTCATCAGGCATCTTGGTATAATTGTGTCTCAACGGAGGTGGACACAACTTATATCTAATGCACTTAACATCCCCTTTCAACTTCTGAACCTCGATGATATGATCAAGCACGTATCGGGAGTTAGAATAACTCCCTAACTTGAGCTTCATTGCATCATGCTCGCATTTGGCAATGGCTAACTCTTTCTTTAATTCTTCGATGATATTAATATAGTTATTAATACCCGTTTGCTTGTTCAAAACTGTTTTTGTTAATTCAAACACACTTTTCTTAAGCGTTTCAATAACAGATTTGAGATCTTTTTCATTTTGAGTTAAAGCCATGTTTGCCTCCTTGCATTTCGAAAGGTCAACTACCAACCCATGATTGTGACTAGTAACTACTTCTAGCTTACGTTTCAATTCTATACAATCATTGCATACACTAGAAGTTTCGGTGTTTACCTTACTAGTCGAAGCTGCAGCAGTTACCATAAAGGCAGTCTGATAAGAAAAAGATCCATCCTCAGTGAAGAACTTTTCCATTTCCTTGGATGCGACTTTAGCTTTCCCTACCAACACAGATTTTTACCTTTTAAGCTCTTCTGCTTCTTTCAGTTGCTCAGCTTCCTCAAGTAAACTGTCAACCTCACCATTAAGAGTTTCCTTTACTTACGATTCTGAACCATAACCACCCGTATTGGAGCTTTCGTCATCCGAGCTACAATTGTAACTAGAACTGTCATCATCCTCAGAGAACTCCTCACTGTGAACATGCTTGATATACTTGATGATCTTAGCATAACAAGTAGTTCCTCCATTTCCTTTCGTTCTCTGATTTCCCAGTTGAACTGAGCAGTCACATCCTTCATCTGCATGAACTACTAAGGCCCTGTTTGAATTGGAAGGCCCCGACTGGTTTGAGTTACCCGGATTGTTAACTGCTACAATGCCCCTTTCATTGTTCACTTGATTGGCATTTGATGAGCTTGACTTGTTTCTAAAAGGATTTTGATTTCCTTGTCTGCTCGGTCGAGTGCATTCCCGTTTGAAATGGCCCTTCTCACCACAATTGAAGCACGTAACTGCATCCTTATCAAAACCATACTTAGTGTCCCTTTTACTTTCCAAACTTGTTCTACCCGTTCTCCTCATGTAATCCTTAGCTCTTCTCGCTGCACTTGCAAACGCCCACTTAATATCCATCAATTCCATTTCCTCCCTATCTATTTGTTGATAGTCTTCATCTGTCAAATTAATGTTCCCAATTTGACCAACGAGTAATCCACAATAGGCACTCACCATTGTGTTCAAAAGCTCCATATGTTCCCGAGGACCTTCCACACTTACTTTGGTGAAGTTTGAGGTATCGAATCTGACAGTGTTGAGGTTTGAAGATTGAGTGTTGTTGTTCCCATAAAAGGCTTGTTGAGGAGATGGTTGACAAGGTAGTTGTAGGGTAGATTGTGTGAATGAAGAGGATTATTGTTGAGGAGATGGTTGACAAGGTAGTTGTAGACCATAAGGATTTGTATTTAATACAAATGCGGTTTGAAACTTCGGTTGTTGTTGACTGGTACTAACCCCCGTATTAATACCTCCATAGTATATCTCGGGATTTTGTGGAGCTGGAAGTCGTTTAGCCTTTCGAATTTCTTCTTCATCCTTGTTCTCGAGCTTTTGGACAAATTCATAAATGCTAACCATATCCAAAACACCAGTATGTTTCAACAAGTCGATGAACTGACTCCACTTAGGTGGCATAGCCTCAGCAAAACGCATAACCATTTCTTGTTGTGTAGCCTGAACCTTGTATGAGTGCATCTCACAAATCAAGTGATAATACCGAGTAGCCATCTCGTAGAGTGTTTCATTTTCCATGAACCGAATTGCTTCAAACTCCTTCTTCAACAAATCATGACGAATCTTTCTCGTTGCAACATTTCCTTCTCCTCTCGCTTCCACGATGTCCCACAAGTTCTTTGTACTTGTACAATACGCAAATTGATGATAGATATCCTTATGAATAGGGGTGTTCAAAAATATCCGTATCCGAAACCGAATCCGAAAGTTTGGATATCCGAAATTTCGGATATCTGAATTTCGGATATCCGAAAATTCGGATTCGGATTCGGATATTGATATTGAAAATTTTCGGATATCCGATATCCGAAAATATTAAATACTATTTTTTTTATTTTTTAAATATATATAACAATACTTGAAAACTCTATTTTCTGAATCTCCCCGCTCATTCCTATCCAAATATTTCGTCTTCCCCGCTCATTCCTATCCAAATATTTCGATTTCTGCCGCCCTTCTTCCTTCTTCAAAGTTTGAATTCTCTGCTGCGAATCTACGATTCATCTGTTGATCATCGCTGGTGAGAGTTTAGGGCTCCTATTCATATTCAGTTGATCATCGCTAGTGAGAGTTGCAGCTCAAATGCTCTGCTGCGGTTTCTCTTCTTCGGTTCGACAAGCTTCAAAGGGTTCGTGACTTAATTAAAGCTTCATTTTAACTTTATATCTGTATAAGATAAACAACTCAACCTCCTTCCCATACAGTTGACATATTGATTATCTTCTTACTAAAGATTGATTTTGACTTATTTGTTTATTATTATAAGTGATGATTTGATACCAATCCATCAAATATAATAGTGCTTTCAATCTGTTCTTCCATGATATTATCCTATTTTAAATAGCTCAACCAAATCGTTCATATCTATTTGATTTGTAACTTTTTCATTAACAATTTGCTGTCTTGGAAACGATTGTGTTTGATTTTTATTTAGGAACAATTTATTTTTAGAATTTCGGATATCCGTTTTACTATCCGAATCCGTATCCGAATTTTCGGATATCCAAACTTCGGATATCCGAAAATTCGGATACGGATTCGGATAGTAAAATGAACTATCCGAAATTTTCGGATATCCGAAATTCGGATATCCGAACTTCCGGATATCCGATTTTGAACACCCCTACTTATGAAGTGCTTGCGTAAGGATAGCAAATGCTTTCTTCTCGAGATCGTAAGCCTTTTTATCAATTTCGCTCAATCCCGCCAAAGCTTGTGCATTGGAACCTGCTTCTTCGAGAGTCTCATTGTACGGTGTGATAAAGCATGCCCACAATTCGGTATTTTGCCCTAGAACATACGTATGAAAACGACCTTTCCATGTTGGATAATCATTCATGTCATTCAATTTTGGTGGACGAATGTTGCTTCCCGTTTCACTCTCGCTTAAGAGACGATTTTGAATACTACTTATTTGATTCGCGACACATGCCCATTGATATTTGGTACTTTCCTTTTTCGGTATCAATCCTTTCACCCATTGTGAAGGATCTTTTGGCACACTTGAGTTTTCTCTCCAACTCCAAGGGTTTGAATTCATTATAAAGTTTTATGAAACAAATGATTTCACGAAGAATGATTCAAGAGTGTATCCACGAACACTATTTCACTACGAAGACTTGTGGATCTACGAAGATTCAATGATTTCCAAAAGATGTAAATTAAAAAAAAAATGGCCCACTAAGATTTAATTTAAACTACTACAATCACAAGAGGCTGACGTCAAAATTCAATAGTGAAGCCCTTCAATTGGGTAAAAAGGGCGGCAGGTGTAACAGTGGCAGGCAGGTGCCTGGCACTCCCCTATTGGCCCAACAAATTTATGATTTTATCCCTCTTTAAAATTACGATTTTGCCATCAGTTAAAAATTATGTTTTCGCCCCCGCTTAAAAATAAATTTACGCTTATGCTCTCAGCTAAATATTTCAATTTTAACCCGGTAAAAAATTACGATTTTCACCCGTTTCAGTTTACAGTTTTGCCATTAATTTTTTTCCCTTAAATTTACCATTTTGTTATCAGTCCAAAGTTATGTTCTTGCCCCCACTTAAAAAAATTACGCTTTTGCTCCTGCCTAAAAAATCCAATTTTGCCATCGGTTCAAAATTACGATTTTGCCCCGTATAAATTTATAGTTTTGCCATTAGTTTTTTTTCTCACAGCCAAGTTACGATTTTACCCTCAACTTAAGTTTACATTTTCCCCATCGTTTTTGTTTGCTTTCCTGGTGACATTACAATTTTGCCCCCAGTGTAAAATTACAGTCGTGCCGGCAACTTCCTCGCACTCCCCCGTTTGTCCATTTACTTTACAATTTATCCCCGAATTAAATTTATGATTTGGCCCTCAGTTAAAGTTTACGTTTTTCCCATTGTTTTAGTTTATTTTACCAAAACTATAAAGGTTTTTTTTTTGTTTTAATTGGTTTACTACGGTCTTATCATCGTTTTTTGTTTTTTTTCCTAGAAAAATTATAATAGTCTTTTTTTAATTGGTTGAGAATTATTTGGCCCTCGCCCCGCAACGCGGGCGGGGCATCTACTAGTTATGTCTACAAAGACTAAATTTCTACAAAAGGCCCACTAAGATTTAATTGATGTCTAAATGATTTCCACAAAAGGCCCAATGAAAAAAAAATTCTTGTCTACGAACAGTGACCCTGAATGTTTGTAGTCTACGAAGACTATTGATCTATTGGGCCACAAAGTCTTGAAGCTGCCCACGAAGACTGGTGATTGAAGAGTGTCTGAATTAATTTGAAGCCCACGAAGATTAAATTGTTCACTGACAACAATTCGTGAAACCCAATTTCAATTCCACAAAAGATAATTTTTAAAACTCACAAAGAAATGATTGACAAGGCCACCATAAATGATTCTGTAGACTTTTGATTTCCACTAAATGCTAAAGATGCTAAAGAGGTGAAAGATGAGGTCCAATGACAAATTAGCAAGCCCAAACAATTATTACAATTTACAGAAAAATGTAGACTTTAATATCCACGAAAAATGTTCTGTGTGTTGGGCCTGTTGCAAAAGTCCACGAACAATTGAGGTCTACGAAGACTTATGTCCACGAAAACTTAATGCCTAGACTAAAAAAAATTAGTTGGCTACGAAGACTAAATGTGGGCCAAACACAGGTACGCCCAAAATGACACCCAACGAAGACTCAAGGACCAAGGACCCACGAAGACTATAGTGTTCGCTGAAATAGTGATCCACGAAGACTTAATTCTTCGTCCACTATACTTCATCACTTAGGTTGTTCGGGAAATACACTCTTCCTTATCCTGAAATGGTTGGTGAGATTCCTCTGTTTATAGTAATTCACTTTTTCTGGTTTGATAAAAGTTGAAAGCAGGATATCCTAATTTGGTTAGAAAACAACATTCAAAATCAAGCTTTTTCAGAAAATCCTTTTGAATCTTATCTCTACCTACCAAAAACCGATGACTTTTCCGGTTAACCGACTCACAGGAAAATTTGACGAACACAAATTTTGAAAGAAATTTTAAGAAAAATCAAGTCCTAACATGTCTCCATGTGTTTTAACCGGGTTTTTGTAAAAATTATCTTCAAACAACAAGTTTTTACTAAGATTTCAACATTTTTTTTTCAGAAAAACTTGATGTTCTCAAACTCAAACACAAAAAAAAAAAAAAAAAAAAAAAAAAAAAAAAAAACAACAACTTTCAGAAACTTCATAACTTGCTCAAACACAAGGTTTTGCTTGGTTTTAAACAAGGAAGAGAGCCAAAGCTCTTATACCACTTGGAGGATCAAGATTAAACCTACTTCCTTGTTTGTTAACACACTAACGAGTGCGGAATCCACGAAAGTATGCAAACCAAAGCAAAATGGAACAAACACAAAGCAACCAAAGATTCACAACTTTGATTAAGTGAAGAGAATCAGTATACACATACACACAGTGTTTACAAGTTTCACACAGAACTCTCTTAACTGAACTATGAAACAAATGTATCCTTATATAGGCCCCAATACCCAACAGAACTCTCTTAACTGAACTGTGAAACAAATGTATCCTTATATATAGGCCCCAATACCCAGTACACTACGAAGACTGAAAACTGGCTACGAACAAAGAAAAGTCCAACGAAGACTATAAGTCTTCGTGGACATAGCTGCGAACACTCAAAAGGAACGAATCCTTATCAATGCCACGAACCCTTAGCCTTCTTGGAGAACCCTTTAAAGGCCACGAACCCTTGAGGGTTTGTGGTAATCAACAATGTTCACAAACACTTAACGGTTCGTAGACTTCACACAAAAATGATTTCAATATATCCATGTGACATTATCATGACATCATCATGATGATGTCCTGGTGATGTTAGCTCGCGGCGCTTCGTGCTTCGCGTGTCGAACTCTGGGGCACACGACGGAGGAATGTCGCGATGTCGGGCTTGAACCGAACCGAACTGATTTAAACCGAACCGAGTTGAACCAAACCAAGTCGCATCCACAAAGTGCATCAACAAGGTGGTGGTGGTGGTGACTGTGGTGGGGCGGGTTGTGGTAGGTGGTTGAAGGTATTGATAGGTGTGTGGGTTGTTTTTTATTTGGAAGAAGATATGGAGATCTGGAAGAATACTGCATTTGGGGTTATAAAGAGCGTAATGACCAAATTGCCCTTCAAATTATAAGGTAAAAGTCACTCTTACCCTGGTCAACTAACAGTTGACTAACACTTTCTGTTAACAGGGATGTTATTGATTGCAATTGACAACCAAATGGGCTAGAATAGTCGAAATTGGCAAATAGGGTCTGTATGTGAGATTTGGTGTAAAGCACAGGGATGGAAAATTGTACGTTACTCTTTAACAAAAATTCGGGTTATGTTACATAATAAAATGAATACTTAGAAATTACAATCTTACTTGGTATTGATGAGAATTGATGAACACGATCTTCACTTTTTTAATTAATTATCTCTTAAATAAAATAAGAAATAGAAAGGTGACTTTCAAAGATAACATTTGTTTGTTGATGTTTTAAATGAAACATGAAAATGATCAAAGTCTTTCAACATATGATTAATGCAAACAAAACACAAACCACCAAAGCAAAGCAAGCCTAGTTTAGTAGGACAACAGGATAAGCACATGTGTACCAAAAGGCATAAACCCATGAGCCGCTCAAACTTGTGGCTATAGGAGTATTTTGAGAAAGTTAGTTTGTTGTCAGTGGCGGACCCAAGATTTTTTTCCTGGGGGTGTGGAAAATTTTTAAAGATTTTAGACCCCTAGCTACATAAAAAAATCGGTTCATAGCGGGTCGGTCGAGTCATGTAAAACAAGTAAACACAAACAAACAAAGTTTCATAGCGGGTCGAATCAGATCGCGTCGGGTCCATTTCAATTTTCAAACAATCAAACCCTAGTTCCTAACTTCCTATCACATTAACAAACAAAAAAACATCAACATTCAAATCATCCCTACTTCTATTCTCTTAATCATTAAATAAAAGAACAAAAAAACTTATCTAAAACATACATTGGTCTTTAATTAGAAGAATCTGACGAAAAAAAGTGGCTCAACCCCTTTCCTCTTGAGAAATCGCGACATAACTTCCATACTCATTAATCTTTCCTAATCCTATCACATACAAAATAAACAAGGATCTTCAAGTGTTCAACCATAGCACATGTTACTTAATTTTCAATTTAAATTTTGAATTTCAAGCCCTAGTATTATTATTTACCAACTGATGTGCGTTAGGTGTAATATATTTTTGATGAGTATTTAAGCCCCTTTTTTACACTTTTAGCCAAGTTTTAAATTTATAAAACACGATATTCACTAACACTAAACACACATATGGGCAATTGCACCCATCGTGGACGTAGTATAGTGTTGGTAAGATACCGAGGTCGTCCAAGGACACAAGAGCTTTTAGTACCGGTTTATCCTCAACGTCTAATCAAATCAAAAAGTGAGAAAAATGTTTTAAACTAAGAAAAATAAAAACTAACTAAATGCTGAAAAATAAAAATAAAATAAAAACAGATAGACAAGATGAATCACTTGGATCCGACATGTGTATTAGTATAACCTTTGATTATTTTCGCACTTTTGCACTTGTTTAAGAGATTATCTTAGTTATTGTAGTAGGCCCCTCTTTTGAAGGCGACGTTACCCTCAACCCAGTAGTTTGAGTCAGCAAGGATACAATCCTAAAGGGTCGGATTATTGAAAGATAATGAATTAAGTTATTAATGCAAATTGTGGTAGGCCCCGCTTTTGGCGGTGACGTTACCCTCGGCTAAGTAGTCTGAGTCAGCAGGGATACAGTCCTAAATAGCCGGGTTATAGTATTAATAGTAGTTAACTTATGAGGGGGTCAAAGAGTTTGGATCCCCGCCATCCAATACTTATGGGCATTGAAGGAGATCCTACTAAAATTGACCCAGGTCCCAAGCAGGACCTCTAAACGCTGAACAAGGGCAAGACCCTTACCAAACCATTCCCTTAACCCCCGACCAGGTAGCCAACATACCTCCATATAGACCGTGCAGATATGAATGGTGAAAATCTTTTATTTTATATAGACAGTAAAATAATGCCAAGACACCACGGACAAACGATAAGGAAAGATCACCTTCAACATAAGTAACTAGTTATTAAAGTCATTAATACAAAACCAAATAAAAAGTGCAAAAGATTAAAAATAAAAAGTATTATACTAAACACTTGTCTTCACCAAGTGATGTAAGAGACTTAGGCAAACATGGCCTTGATTGTCAAGAACTCTTACTATCAATCTTGGATCCCGAGACGACTCACACACTCTACGATGGACAATGGATGATGGTGGTGGATGATGGTGTTATGGTGGTGGTGGGTGGTGGATGAAGTGTGAGAGAGGTGGTGTGCCAAGGGATGAGAGAGAATGGAACCAAGCTCCTCTATTTATAGGCTGAACAGAAGGCTGGACACGGCCCCGTGTCCGCTGGACACGGCCCCGTGCCCGTCTGACATTCTCTCTCTTCATTAATTGTAATTCGCAATTACAATTAATGCGCCTGCTGTACTTTCACCACGCCCCCGTGCCCGCTGGACACGACCCCGTGGTGGGCAATGGAAGCTTCTACTGGTTTGTCTTTTCTGCTGCTTCCTGGGCACGCCCCCGTGTTCGCTGGACACGGGGCGTGTTCAGACTCTGTTTTCTCTACTTTGCCTTGGGAGGTGTCGTTGAGGGTCCGGGCAGTCTACTTTTGTTCCTTTTCTTGTATTTATGGTAGAATTAGTTGTCTTTTTGCTTCTTTTGTGATTTTGAGCTCATTTCATCCTGAAAATACAAAAGGAAGACAAAAACACTCTTTTTCCAACATTAGTACTTAAAAAGGGTTAGTTTTATGCCTTAATTGATGTGATTTATATGTTGCATTTTACACACATCAAATACCCCCACACTTGAACTTTTGCTTGTCCTCAAGCAAAACTCTTTAAATGTGGCTTACACTCCTAAATGGAATAGGTAGAAGAGAAGTTTTTTTAGCTTGTCCTAGAGTGTCGGGAATCCAAGGTCTTTGTAAGTTTTATTTTTATTTATTTACAATCCTATTCGTTATGATTTATTTTGAACGTTTCATAAGATAAATTACTTATTTGGGCATAGCATGCCTTATTAAAATTCCATTTATATACAAGTTCACATACCTCACGGGGGATCACTCAACACTCGGCCTAAGGTGTATATTTTAGTGAATCACTCGAGAGCGGCATGGAACTTACGTCTTCCATAGGCTTGCCAAGCAATCAATCCTCCTCCTTTTTAACTTTTTACCTTTATAAATATCAAGAGGACTTTTGGGTGAAGGTTTAGGCTTGGGTTAAAGGTGGGTGGTTGGGTTAGTGGTTAGTAAAAAGGGCGAAAATCGTAAAAAGCGTCGGTTTTCGTAAAATGCCTTGTTTTTAGCGACTTTTTATTTTGAAGTATTTCTCCAAACAAGCTTTTATATAGCTTTTGTTTGTTTTTGACTTCATCATTTTTTTTTAAGGCGAGTTTACGAAAAACCGAGCTTGTTACTAAAATAAAGGGTGAAAAATAAAAAGGTTTTTGGTGGGTAAAAAGGGTTTTTGGGGTAATGAAATGAAAGGTTTAGGCTCAAAGGGGCTATCTAGAGGGATTTTGGGTAGGTGATAAAAAAATGAAAAATAATGGTTTTGAAAGAAAAATGGTTAGTCCTAATGCCTCTATCATTTACTTACTTGGGTTTAAGTTGGTAAGGACCGGGAATGTATCGTCGTGGCAAGTTCTAGATTTGTAAGAACCAAGCGGCTATTCTCACAAGAAACGAAAAATGAGCATTTAGTCTAAATATGTATATTTTTATGCTCAATAAAGGCTCAAAACTCACTTTTGTGGGAATGGGTTTTTAATGTGATCAAGTATATATAATCGAATTTTTAACTAGACTTGTTATGCCGTTTCATAATTTTCTTATGTTGGTTCTTTGTTATCACGACGCTATCGGTTGTAAACTTGTAAAAATATAACCTTTTTAGAACTTGTTATTCCCAACTTAAACTAAGACAAGTAAATAAATAAAAAATAAAAAAAAAGTTTTTGAAAAAATTTGGGGTGTTTAGCGGTTCCAATAGAGTTTTGTGTAATGCTTGTGTTTAGGATTTGCAAAATTCAAGGTTTTAGCATCCCCCCCACACTTAAATTACACATTGTCCTCAATGTGTCCAAAAATAATGTTTTTGGTTGATTGGAATGTGTAAAAACGGGTTTAAAAGCAAAGTTTTGTGTTACTGGCATCCTGGACACGGCCCCATGTTGACCGGGCACGGCCCCGTGGTCAAGTGCCAGTAACAAAAATTAGAGAATTGAAACAGAAGCCTGGACACGGGGGCGTGTCCGCTGAACACGGCCCGTGTCCAGTTACCTGAACTGGGTTATTTTCTACAGGGGGCTCAGCACGGGGCCGTGTTGGTTGGGCACGGCCCGTGTTGAGCCTTCTGTGATGGAGATTTTTGTCGGGTTGCTCTGTTCTTCGTGCATGGTTCCATTTTTCTCGTTCCCTTTTTCATCCATTACCACCATGAGTGTGTTTTATTCTGCAAAAACTAAAAGATTAAACTAAACTAAGGATAGTTCCGCGGAATGCCTCCGTGGTGCGCCACGTTTATAAGGGTCCTTGGCTAGACCCTCCTTATCGGGTGGTTCTGGCTCATCTTCAATTAGGGGGTCATTATTGCCAAAAGGATATTTCATTGAACGCTCAAGATCTATGCTCCTTTTGAATGCCCCTAACTGAAGAGGTAGATTGTTAAATTTCCGGTTTTTCAAAGCTTCATGAGTTTTTACAAAAGGTTTTCCCAAGACTAGAGGAGTGTCATCGAGGATGACACAGTCGGTTGGAATAACCATTTGATTTGTTTGAACCAAGACATCCTCAACTACACCGATTGATTTTATTACTTTCCGATCGGATAAAAAAATGGGTATTTGAAGTGGAGAAAAATCACTAATACTTAATTTTTCGAAAATGTAGTTAGGCATTATGTTAACACAAAGATCTTTATCAATGGTGATATTACTAATAAAGGAATTTTGAAAGAAACATGGAACCGGTGTGATGTTAATTTCAAAAGGATCTTCTTTTATTAGCGAGGTTTGATCATTAGTTAACTTAACACTTACTAAATTTTTGATTTTAGCACTAGTGTTTAACTCTTTTAAAAACTTGGCATGAGGGGTTATTAAACAATGATTTTCGAAAGTAGGTGACAAGAGAATAATTCCCTCAAAATTAGACTCTTCTTGAATTTTAGCATTATCGGACTCACCTTTTTCGTTGTTTAACTCATGTGTCGGTTTTTCACTTTCTTGTTCTTCCATTTTACATTTTCAACTACCTCTACGTTATTATTATTTTTTAATTCTTCTCTTGCGCGGGATTCCTCTTCCCTTGCGCGAGATTCTTTTATATAACGTTCGATAGTTTTAAGTTGCTCCAATATCCTATTAGTTACTTCGGTGAGAGAAAAAGAATTTGGATCCTCAAAGCTTGAATCCGGTTGTTCGATCCTTGGTTCCTCATAATACTCATATGAAGTAGATGGTTCACACCATTGTTCTTCATTGTAAGTATATGATGGATAAGGGTCGAAACTTTGTTCTTCATAGTACTCATATGAGGTGGCTTGTTCACGCCATGGTTCCTCATAATAAGAGTATGAAGGTGGTGGCTCATATCTTGAGTCTTCAAAGTATGAGTATGTAGGCTCATACCTTGGTTCATCAAAGTATGAGTATGAGGGAGGAGGTTCATACCTTTGGTCTTCATAGGATGTGTATGAAGTTGATGGCTCGTACCTGGGCTCCTCATAGTAGTTGTATGAATTGGATGGTTGATAAGAAGTATTATATTGAACCGAGCGTGCGTTACGACAATTAGTGCAATAATTACCCCTATAATCATCCTCATCATAGGTGTAGTTGTAACCTCTTGAGTATTGATCCATAAGAATCACTCAACAGATCACAACTGAGTCTCGGGACCAGAAAACAAAAATAAAGACGGAAACAGAAGCTGGACACGGCCCCGTGTTGGGCGAACACGGCCCCGTGTTCAGGGTCTGTATCTGGGCGTTTTAATTAAAGTTACTGGTCACGTTGAGCACGGGGGCGTGTTCGGTGAGCACGGCCCCGTGTTCAGACTCTGTATCTGGGTATCTACTCTAAAAATATGCAGCACGGGGGCGTGTTCAGCGAGCACGGCCCCGTGTTCAGGCTACTGTAAATGCAAACTAAACTAAAATGCAGAAAAATGTGAGCGCGTTTTGAAAAGGTTTTGAAAAACTGATTAGGCCGTTGATTTTAAGCTTTCTTAAAATCCTTGTGTCCCCGGCAGCGACGCCAAAAACTTGATGTGCGTTAGGTGTAATATATTTTTGATGAGTATTTAAGCCCCTTTTTTACACTTTTAGCCAAGTTTTAAATTTATAAAACACGATATTCACTAACACTAAACACACATATGGGCAAGTGCACCCATCGTGGACGTAGTATAGTGTTGGTAAGATACCGAGGTCGTCCAAGGACACAAGAGCTTTTAGTACCGGTTTATCCTCAACGTCTAATCAAATCAAAAAGTGAGAAAAATGTTTTAAACTAAGAAAAATAAAAACTAACTAAATGCTGAAAAATAAAAATAAAATAAAAACAGATAGACAAGATGAATCACTTGGATCCGACATGTGTATTAGTATAACCTTTGATTATTTTCGCACTTTTGCACTTGTTTAAGAGATTATCTTAGTTATTGTAGTAGGCCCCTCTTTTGAAGGCGACGTTACCCTCAACCCAGTAGTTTGAGTCAGCAAGGATACAATCCTAAAGGGTCGGATTATTGAAAGATAATGAATTAAGTTATTAATGCAAATTGTGGTAGGCCCCGCTTTTGGCGGTGACGTTACCCTCGGCTAAGTAGTCTGAGTCAGCAGGGATACAGTCCTAAATAGCCGGGTTATAGTATTAATAGTAGTTAACTTATGAGGGGGTCAAAGAGTTTGGATCCCCGCCATCCAATACCTATGGGCATTGAAGGAGATCCTACTAAAATTGACCCAGGTCCCAAGCAGGACCTCTAAACGCTGAACAAGGGCAAGACCCTTACCAAACCGTTCCCTTAACCCCCGACCAGGTAGCCAACATACCTCCATATAGACCGTGGAGATATGAATGGTGAAAATCTTTTATTTTATATAGACAGTAAAATAATGCCAAGACACCACGAACAAACGATAAGGAAAGATCACCTTCAACATAAGTAACTAGTTATTAAAGTCATTAATACAAAACCAAATAAAAAGTGCAAAAGATTAAAAATAAAAAGTATTATACTAAACACTTGTCTTCACCAAGTGATGTAAGAGACTTAGGCAAACATGGCCTTGATTGTCAAGAACTCTTACTATCAATCTTGGATCCCGAGACGACTCACACACTCTACGATGGACAATGGATGATGGTGTTATGGTGGTGGTGGGTGGTGGATGAAGTGTGAGAGAGGTGGTGTGCCAAGGGATGAGAGAGAATGGAACCAAGCTCCTCTATTTATAGGCTGAACAGAAGGCTGGACACGGCCCCGTGTCCGCTGGACACGGCCCCGTGCCCGTCTGACATTCTCTCTCTTCATTAATTGTAATTCGCAATTACAATTAATGCGCATGCTGTACTTTCACCACGCCCCCGTGCCCGCTGGACACGGCCCCGTGGTGGGCAATGGAAGCTTCTACTGGTTTGTCTTTTCTGCTGCTTCCTGGGCACGCCCCCGTGTTCGCTGGACACAGGGCGTGTTCAGACTCTGTTTTCTCTACTTTGCCTTGGGAGGTGCCGTTGAGGGTCCGGGCAGTCTACTTTTGTTCCTTTTCTTGTATTTATGGTAGAATTAGTTGTCTTTTTGCTTCTTTTGTGATTTTGAGCTCATTTCATCCTGAAAATACAAAAGGAAGACAAAAACACTCTTTTTCCAACATTAGTACTTAAAAAGGGTTAGTTTTTTGCCTTAATTGATGTGATTTATATGTTGCATTTTACACACATCACCAACCAACAATCATATAATTAACAAAACCACCAACGATTTGGGTTTTTTTTTTATTACGTGGATTGATTTTGTTTAACAAAACTAGTAGTTGGAATGGGTCATGAATGGGTATTAAGTTATTGGGCTTGATGGATTGAATTTAAGTTTTATTAAAGGGGTTAGTGAGCTAACTTGTTTACATAATTTGATCGGGTTTCAATCTGTGTTCACAATTTTTTTATATAAATTCTTAACATTTTTTTCTAAGGGGTGTGGACGAAAATTTCCAAGGGGTGCGGTCGGGATTTTTCACGAAAAATACCACTAAATTTTCTTTTTCAAGGGGTGCAGTTGTCACACCCCAACAGATGGCGGAATCATCGGGGCATGGCACTGAGCGAAACAGATTGTCCAGAAGTTTCTAGAACAATTATAATTACTATTCAATTTATATAATACGACCCATACCATACCTTAAATAGTAAACAAATTATTACAGATAACAACTAGTCAAATATTCTGTTCCGACAACTCAGATTTTAAATATAAAAATTGTTCAAATGCTTCTAGAGACTCGATCTGCAAGATCTACAGACAACTATGCTCTAGACGCTTATTCTAACTTCGCCTTCCTAGCAGCTAAGCATCTTAAACACCTGTCACATACGTTAAAATAAAGTCAATACATATAATGTAAAGGTGAGCATACAAGTTTGATAATAGCGTAATAGAGTTCGTAATAGTTTAGAATAACTAGCATGTACACAGAGGAAAACGAAGCATGTTAATTATCGACATGGATCTATCGATACCAATGACTGCGGGTTGACTGCACGAGGCAGTTCGCAATACATGATTACCACCATAATCCATGCAAGTAATTGTCCTTAACAACCCCCGTGTGAACGGGTGCCGAGTCCAAACTATAGTACTATCGTCGTTAAGGCAGGTAGACAACATTCCACACATAAACATAACAACAAGCATTCATTTAGTCACGTAATACATGCGGTAACGGTTAACGTGTGAAATGATTGAGTAGTGTGTTCGATTGTGATTTAGAATAAGTAACGTATGTAACACCCAAAAGTGCAAAAAGCAAAAAGGGTTCGAGTGTACTCACAGTGATTGATGGATTGAAAGGAGCACTTGAGAGTAGGGTTAGCCTGAATAGTTCGATAGCATAACGATAAGCAACACGTAAACGTAAACAAGTGTTGGAGGGTCGGACAGCCTGGTCGATCGGACGGTAGGTCCGATCGGACGACTTGATCGTTCAGTTACCCAATCCGTTCGGACAGTCTGTCCGGTCGGTCGGTAGGCCGATCGGATGGACTGTTTGAGTGGATTGTTTCTTCCTTTGAGAAGGATGTGTTTGTGTTTGATGGTTTGACTTTTGAAGTTTTCGTTGTAGCATTTGAAAACATTGAAGTATCCTTACCTTTCAGGTCGATCGATCGAACGGTTCGTTCGATCGGCCGGCTTAACCGATCGGTTAGGTACTTCATCAACAAGTTCTTGTCAGGGTGTCCCCTGGTCAGACGGCTTGACCGATCGGGTGGCACTCCAACGCGTTGAACATGTTGAAAATCGATTAAGTGTTGAAGCATAGTATCTCATGATCCGAAGAGTAATTCAAATCAGACCGTAGTCCGATCGAACAACACTTCGTTCAATACTAGACTTCATGGAATTGTTAAAGCGTGGGGCCATGTGCTAGCCGATCGGTTAGCCTGGTCGATCGACTGGCTTGTCCGATCGGCTGGGCTGTCCGTTCGGACAGTCAGCCCAATCGGTCAGCTTCCTGAGCTGGTCGGCCTGTTCGTCTAACACTTGGCTGTTTTGATTGTTTGACGTTATATCGAGGTCATTTGACAACGAGTTAGACCATAGAACCCTCGTTCTTACTTGTTTCTCTTGCTCGGACAGGAATTACCCAAATCCGGTCGGTGAACTGTTCTGAACAGAGTTTAACGTTTAACCCCAAATCGGTGAACCTCGTGCATAGAATTTGGATCTCGAGTCATGCAACCACCGAAATGGTTAGCAAGTCGGCACAAGCTCTGTTTTTATCGGTTTGAAGGCATTGAGTGTAAAGGAGTTGAAAGAAAGTTGGAAAAACCATCTTTCAATCCTTTTCACCGAGAAATGTTCAGATCTATGAAAGACCTTTGCCTGTTTATGTGGAAATCGGCTAGATCCAAGTTATTCTTGGTGGATTGAGGCGAAAACATGAAGTTCTTCAAGAACACCATGATGACATCATCCTAGAACACTTGAATCTTGATGATTTCATGGTTAAAAAGTAAGATTTGAAAGGTAGAAAGGTGTAGGAGTGTGCATAGATCAAGAAAGTACAAGATTTAGGATGAAATCATACCGGAATTGGAAGAAATCTAAGAAAAGGAGGGGAGCACGAGCTGGTCGGTCAGAGCTTTCCAAAAGTGGTAAAGATAACAATGACAAGGGTATTTATAGGCTTCCAAAAATAGGAAAGGGCTGGACGATTGGCCAGGCATCCCGATCGGACAGCCTGTCTGATCGGACAGCAGTCCGATCGGCTGGGCCATTCGATCGGCTGAGAGCCTGGTCGTTCAGCTGCCTGATTCGACTGTTCGGTGCGACGATTCTTGATATTTCGGTTTTGATTGCAATTGACGAGAATACGATAGAGTTTCCTATTCAAATTACTTTTAATCCCAACCACTATATCTAACATACAATCACCTATGTCTCGCGCTGTCTTTTCTCCACCAATTATCATAATTCGATTTTGATTGAGTTTGATTGAGTTTCGAGTTTCGTCTGATTATCACACATAACATAAAGTAAACATACACAGGTAACATACAAGGCACACACACACATATATTAACCCCAAAATTCGCGTAATTCGAGTCTCGAGTTCGATGATGATTTGATTGGCTTGATTATTGATTAATTGACTTTATCGCATTGTTACTTCCCACTATTCACAGTCGTTTAGCGTTTCGCATCGATTGAACATTCGATTACTTTGATTAATAACACTTACTCCACATAATACAACTAACGAAATCATAAATTAGACTAGCTACGGTTAAAGGGGTCAATCTTGACTTTGACTTTGACTTTCGGTAACACGGGGTGTTACAGCGGCCGCCCACCCACCACATAAAGTAGGTCCGCCCATGTTTGTTGTTGAACAAAAATGTAAACCTAAGAGTGTGGCATATTGGTGTTGTTAGAACCGATGGCCCATCCTTAAAGATGTGTGGGAGGATATAATCATGGACTTAATAGAAAGGTTACCAAATTCACATGGTAAACATGTTATTTTGGCAGTAGTTGATCAATAAGTAGAACATATCGTTTAATATCCCTTAAAAATCCTTTTGCAGCCACAACATTTTCTTAAGTTTATTTGGACAACATTTATAAGTTAGATGGCACTTAAAAACTATAGTTTTTGATAGATAGATAGATTTCTAATCTTTAATTGGTGGATAAAAAACTTTCCAACTATATAATCATCCACACACGCATGGTGAGAAGTACTTAATCGATCCTGAAAGTGATGTCTTCGTATCGGGCACTCCTACTCCGACCCAAATACCCACTAACTGTGACCCGCTTAACCCATCTGAACTCGGAACCGCACTCCCTGCCATGACCGTCAATACTCCGGGCCCCACTTGGAACATGGACACCTGCGCATCGTCTCATCTAACATTGGATTCGGGTAAGGTTGATTCTCTTTTGTCTTTATATTCTAACGCAAATATACTTGTTGGTAATGGTCACAAATTGTCAATTTTGGGTTATGGTAATGGTTCACATCATACTCATAATCGAACTTATTGGCTAAACAACATTCTTATTGCACCCAGTGTAATAAAAAATCTTTTTTTGGTTTGTAAATTTAGTTGTGACTAACTCTTTCTGTGTAATTTGACCCGTATGGCTTTTGTTTAAAGGACCTCCAAACTGGACAGACACTTTTGCGCCACGATAGTACCTGTGACCTCTACCCGTTCACATCCTCTTCGAGTGCTTTGCTTGCTTGTTCCTCCAATAAGTGGCATGATCATCTTGGACATCCAAGCCACAGTGTTTTGCAAACATTATCATCTCGTTCATTTATTTCTTGTTCATTAACTTTAAACAATGCTTTGTGTTCATCTTCTCATTTGTTGATTTGTTATCATTTACGGTTACATCATTTGTGTAAGGACCTGCAAAAATGTCCCACAACACTCCGTAAGTGAAAACCTGGACCCCTAAAACCCTAATCCTTATGAAAAATCAAGAAATTCAAAATTTATAGATCTGTTGCGGGCTGCGTAAGACTTAAGGGAAGCTTGCATGGGGCGCGACAGCTTGCTAGTTCTCCGGATAAGCTTGAGGCCACGTGTCAGACACGTGGCATACCTGCACCATGACACGGCAGCCCTAGCCGTAGCTAGGGTGGCCCTCGTGGGCCGCGTAAAACTCAAAATTTTGCTATAAATGGGACGTGCATGGGCATTTCGTCTGTGCTCGAGAAATTCATCAAAATCACCATCTTTCTGCTTAAAAATCACGTTCAAAGTAGGGAAACAGCGCTACGATTAAGGGGTAATAACTCGATCACTGCTACGATACAATGTCTGATCGATTGAAACCGATCCGATGGATGTTTAAATGCTGCCTGAATTCGGGTTATACTTTGTCATTCATCGTGAGGGTTTTGATTTCGTGAGTTTATCGTAAATGTTGTATTAAGTTATAACCTAGTTTCGTGTACATTGTTATTTAACTAGGTTACCAAGCTTAATCAGTAGGCAAAACTCTATCCAACTAAACTTGCAATGTGAGTCATTCCGTTTTTATCAAAAGTGCTTTACAATACCTAAATGTTTTCCAGTTATATGTTACAGGGATTAAGTCTTTGTTATCTTAAATTACTGGCAGTAAGTGGGGTATTGTGCACAATTACTACTGTTTTATCACTGTTAGGTGAAAGGACCTAAATAGTGTTACTCGTCACTATTGGGTGAACGGACCCAATAGTGGTATGACCACAGTCATAGATCCGGTCGAGTAACAACTGAACCAGCTAATTATAAGACAGGGGCAATTGTAATCGCTATTAATACTGTAATCTATATCAATGTGTCGTTTATGCAAATTGAATGACTCGACAGTATTTCCCCGTTGATAAAATCTTTTTAAACATGTTTCAGGTGAGTTATTGTGAACAAGCAAAAACGTGCCGTGGAGCACTACCCGCTTGAAGAAAGTGGCTTAGTAAATAAATAAACACGTTTTTGTAAATAGGGAATTTCCCCGTGAAATTCCTTTATTGTAAATTACGAGGTTTGTCCCAAAATGTGAAATAAAATAATTGGGTGTTTTCAGTTTAAGCGATCCTGTTAAAATTTCCGCTGCTAAATTAAATAACAATACCACGGGGTTCTTGTAGGATCATTTACGGACCCAAACGAGTCATTCAGAAGAGTTTATGCTCGATACGAAAGGCGGAAACAGTCGTATTGAGGTCAATTCAGCAAGATATACTCATTAACTGTCGATTTTATTGATTTGATGACAATTTACAGTGAGACGACACTTCGGCAGCAGTTCGGCACTGAAACCGGAATTCTTACAACTGATTTCGCTTGAAGGGTATATATAGTGTTCTAATTCCGTTTGAAACAACTCCAAAAGAGATTAGATTCCAAGCGGAATCTAATTCCGCACGGAATTACCTAGACACCTTTCAAGCGGAATTACCCTACTTCAAGCGAAATTACATTTTATCTTGAACTACGTGCCCTGATCTAACATTTTAAGTACAAGACTCGATACAAGACGAAGTCGACAGACGCATGCACTAACAGACTCCCCCTCGAATGTTGACGAGTCTTAAGTGTCGAGTCTTCAACATATTCAGTCTTTATCAGTCTTCGGGCTCTTTTGAAGTATCTGACATTGTAAAGCATCCTCAAATCTCTCTCTTCTCTTTACTTCTCTATCATCACCAACAGACTCCCCTCAATCAAATAATCTCCCCTCGGATGTTTATCTTTAACGACTTAGGATCGCAATCTGGCTCTCAAGTCTTCTAATTCTCTTGATCAGATCTCTTGATTCCTTAAGTCCATCAGCATCAGCAGCTTGTGTGAATATCAGGCTTCCAAAATCATAACCTGGCTCTTAACATCAACAGACTCCCCCTTCCGATAAGCTGGGATCGCAGTATGGATCGTGACCTGGTTCACACTCTGCTCAGAATCGAAACCTGGCTCTTGCTAAACACAGAATCCCCAGGAATCGGAACCTGGCTTTTCTCAGATTTCATACCTGCACAATCTCTACCACACAATAAATTTCCCGAATTTAAAATTTGACAAATTTATGCTTTCTGCTTACCACTTGCAGGAAACAATTAGTCAATAAATGATTTTTCAAATTTAATCTCTGATGAACCACAATAGAATGATTTAACAATTAAAAGCTTCTGATCACCACTTGTAAACACACACACAAACTTCCCCTCACAAGATGTTCATCATGTTTAGCACTTGGAAATATTGAAAATTAGCTCTTCAACGTCAGTTATCGAAAATCATTTTGAATTTTTCAAAATTTATGCTAAAACACACTAAAATCTTTTTGGGTTTTTGTTTTTAACAAGAAGTAGTTGATGTGTGTAAAATGCAACATATAAAACACATCAATTAAGGCATAAAACTAACCCTTTTTAAGTACTAATGTTGGAAAAAGAGTGTTTTTGTCTTCCTTTTGTATTTTCAGGATGAAATGAGCTCAAAATCACAAAAGAAGCAAAAAGACCACTAATTCTACCATAAATACAAGAAAAGGAACAAAAGTGGACTGCCCGGACCCTCAACGGCACCTCCCAAAACAAAGAGAAGAAAACAGAGTCTGAACACGCCCCGTGTCCAGCGAACACGGGGGCGTGCCCAGGAAGCAGCAGAAAAGACAAACCAGTAGAAGCTTCCATTGCTCACCACGGGGCCGTGCCCAGCGGGCACGGGGGCGTGTTGAAAGTACAGCAGGCGCATTAATTGTAATTCGCAATTACAATTAATGAAGAGAGAGAGTGTCAGACGGGCACGGGGCCGTGTCCAGCGGACACGTGGCCGTGTCCAGCGTTCTGTCCAGCCTATAAATAGAGGAGCTTGGTTTCATTCTCCCTCATCCCTTGGCACACCACCTCTCTCACACCTCATCCACCACCCACCACCACCATAACACCATCATCCACCACCATCATCCATTGTCCATCGTAGAGTGTGTGAGTCGTCTCGGGATCCAAGATTGATCGTAAGAGTTCTTGACAATCAAGGCCATGTTTGCCTAAGTCTCTTACATCACTTGGTGAAGACAAGTGTTTAGTATAATACTTTTTATTTTTAATCTTTTGCACTTTTTATTTGGTTTTGTATTAATGACTTTAATAACTAGTTACTTATGTTGAAGGTGATCTTTCCTTATCGTTTGTCCGTGGTGTCTTGGCATTATTTTACTGTCTATATAAAATAAAAGATTTTCACCATTCATATCTCCACGGTCTATATGGAGGTATGTTGGCTACCTGGTCGGGGGTTAAGGGAACGGTTTGGTAAGGGTCTTGCCCTTGTTCAGCGTTTAGAGGTCCTGCTTGGGACCTGGGTCAAATTTAGTAGGATCTCCTTCAATACCCATAGGTATTGGATGGCGGGGATCCAAACTCTTTGACCCCCTCATAAGTTAACTACTATTAATACTATAACCCGGCTATTTAGGACTGTATCCCTGCTGACTCAGACTACTTAGCCGAGGGTAACGTCACCGCCAAAAGCGGGGCCTACCATAATTTGCATTAATAACTTAATTCATTATCTTTCAATAATCCGACCCTTTAGGATTGTATCCTTGCTGACTCAAACTACTGGGTTGAGGGTAACGTCGCCTTCAAAAGAGGGGCCTACTACAATAACTAAGATAATCTCTTAAACAAGTGCAAAAGTGCGAAAATAATCAAAGGTTATACTAATACACGTGTCGGATCCAAGTGATTCATCTTGTCTATCTGTTTTCATTTTATTTTTATTTTTCAGCATTTAGTTAGTTTTTATTTTTCTTAGTTTAAAACATTTTTTCTAACTTTTTGATTTGATTAGACGTTGAGGATAAACCGGTATTAAAAGCTCTTGTGTCCTTGGACGACCTCGGTATCTTACCAACACTATACTACGTCCACGATGGGTGCACTTACCCATATGTGTGTTTAGTGTTAGTAAATATCGTGTTTTATAAATTTAAAACTTGGCTAAAAGTGTAAAAAGGGCTTAAATATATATCTAAAAATATAACACACTTCACGCACATCAAGTTTTTGGCGCCGTTGCCGGGGACACAAGGATTTTAAGAAAGCTTAAAATCGACGGCCTAATCAGTTTTTCAAAACCTTTTTCAAAAACGCGCGCATTTTTCTGCATTTTAGTTTAGTTTTTCATTTACAGTAGCCTGAACACGGGGCCGTGCTCGCTGAACACGCCCCCGTGCTGCATATTTTAGAGTAGATACCCAGATACAGAGTCTGAACACGGGGCCGTGCTCGCTGAACACGCCCCCGTGCTCAACGTGACCAGTTAATTTAATTAAAACGCCCAGATACAGTCCCTGAACACGGGGCCGTGTTCACTCAACACGGGGCCGTGTCCAGCTTCTGTTTCCGTCTTATTTTTGTTTTCTGGTCCCGAGACTCAGTTGTGATCTGTTGAGTGATTCCTATGGATCAATACTCAAGAGGTTACAACTACACCTATGATGAGGATGATTATAGAGGTAATTATTGCACTAATTGTCGTAATGCACGCTCGGTTCAATATAGTACTTCATATCAACCATCCAATTCATACAACCATTATGAGGAGCCCAGGTACGAGCCATCAACTTCATACACATCCTATGAAGACCCAAGGTATGAACCTCCTCCCTCATACTCATATTCTGATGAACCAAGGTATGAGCCTTCATACTCATACTTTGAGGACTCAAGATATGAGCCACCACCTTCATATTCTTATTATGAGGAACCATGGCGTGAACAACCCACCTCATATGAGTACTATGAAGATCAAAGTTTCGACCCTTATCCATCATATGCTTACAATGAAGAACAATGGTGCGAACCATCTACTTCATATGAGTACTATGAGGAACCAAGGATCGAACAACCGGATTCAAGCTTTGAGGATCCAAATTCTTTCAATCTCACCGAAGTGACTAATAGGATATTAGAACACATTAAAACTATCGAACGTTGCATAAAAGAATCTCGCGCAAGGGAAAAGGAATCCCGCGCAAGAGAAGAGCTAAAAAATGAAAATAACGTAGAGATAGTTGAAAGTGTAAAAATGGAAGAACAAGAAAGTGAAAAACAGACACATGAGTTAAACAACGAAAATGGTGAGTCCGGTAATGTTAAAATTCAAGAAGAGTCTAATTTTGAAGAAATTAACCTCTTGTCACCTACTTTCGAGAATCATTGTTTAATAACCCCTCATGCCAAGTTTTTAAAAGAGTTAAACACTAGTGCTAAAATCAAAGACTTAGTAAGTGTTAAGTTAACTAATGATCAAACCTCGCTAATAAAAGAAGACCCTTTTGAAATTAACATCACACCGGTTCCATGTTTCTTTCAAAATTCATTTATTAGTAATATCACCATCGATAAGGATCTTTGTGTTAACATAATGCCTAACTACATTTTTGAAAAATTAAGTGTTAGTGATTTTACTCCACTTCAAATACCCATTTTTCTATCCGATCGGAAAGTAATGAAATCAATCGGTGTAGTTGAGGATTTCTTGGTTCAAACAAATCAAATGGTTATTCCAACCGACTTTGTCATCCTCGATGACGCTCCTCTAGTCTTGGGAAAACCTTTTGTAAAAACTCATGAAGCTTTGAAAAACCGGAAGTTTAATAATCTACCTCTTCAATTAGGGGCATTCAAAAGGAGGATAGATCTTGAGCGCTCAATGAAATATCCTTTTGGCAATAATGACCCCCTAATTGAAGATGAAGCTGAGCCACCCGATACAACCAACGAAGAAGACCACTTTGTCGATGAAGAGGTAGCCATAGAACAAACTTTTAAAGTTCTTGATCTAGACGAGCCACAAAATAAGGTGTCTCCTAAAGACCCACCCATTGAGCTCAAAGAACTCCCTAAAGGTTTGGAATATGCTTTTCTAGGCAAAGATGGTAGTTTACCCGTAATTATTTCGTCTAAATTAACTAGCAAAGAAAAAGAAAAATTAGTTAACCTACTTAAAAAACACAAAAATGCGATCGCTTGGAAGCTTGTAGATATTAAAGGAATAAGTCCTTCCATGTGCACGCACAAAATTTTAATGAATGATGACTACAAAACAGTGATTCAACCACAACGAAGAGTGAACCCCAATGTTCAAGAAGTGGTTAAAAATGAAGTCATCAAACTACTCGACGCCGGACTAATCTACCCTATCTCCGATAGCCCGTGGGTAAGTCCCGTCCAAGTAGTCCCAAAGAAAGGAGGTATGACGGTAATAACTAACGATAAAAATGAATTAATACCCACGAGAACCGTCACAGGATGGAGAGTCTGTATAGATTATAGGAGATTAAATGAAGCAAAAAGGAAAGACCACTTTCCTTTACCCTTCATTGATCAAATGTTAGAAAGATTATCCGGTCACAAATTTTATTGTTTCTTAGATGGTTTTTCAGGTTACTTCCAAATACCGATAGCACCAGAAGACCAAGAGAAAACAACTTTCACATGCCCCTACGGAACTTTTGCATATCGACGCATGCCATTCGGTCTATGTAATGCACCTGCAACATTCCAACGTTGTATGGTCGCCATTTTCCATGATATGATTGAAAAAACCATGGAAGTCTTCATGGATGACTTCTCCATCTTTGGAGACTCATATGATCAATGCCTCGATAATCTTGAACGAATGCTATCCCGATGTGAGGAAACTAACCTCGCCCTTAACTGGGAAAAATGCCATTTCATGGTAACAGAGGGAATAGTACTCGGGCATAAAATCTCAAGCGAAGGAATGGAAGTTGATCGAGCAAAAATAGAGACTATTTCTCGATTACCTCCTCCATCCTCCGTGAGAGCCATCAGAAGTTTCCTAGGGCATGCCGGATTCTATAGAAGGTTTATCAAGGACTTTTCGAAAATTTCAAGACCTCTAACAAAATTGCTTGAAAAAGATGCACCCTTCATCTTTGACAAGGAATGCAATCAAGCATTTCTAACCCTCAAGGAAATGCTAGTCAATGCACCTATCATGATAGCACCAGATTGGAAATTTCCTTTCGAAATCATGTGCGATGCAAGCGACTTTGCTGTTGGAGCAGTCTTGGGACAAAGAAAAGAAAAACATTTCCACCCAATTTATTATGCTAGTAAAACTCTAAATGATGCACAAGAAAATTATACAACTACAGAAAAAGAGTTACTAGCGGTGGTATTTGCTTTTGATAAATTTCGTTCTTATCTTGTTCTTTCTAAAACAATAGTTTATACAGACCATGCAGCCATCAGGTACCTCTTCAAGAAGCAAGACGCAAAACCCCGTTTGATAAGGTGGATTCTACTCCTCCAAGAATTCGACATTGAAATCAAGGACAAAAGAGGAGCAGAAAACACTGCTGCAGATCATCTCTCACGCTTAGAAGACCCAGCTTTGGAGACAACCAGGGACGAGCAAATCAACGAAAAATTTCCCACGGAGTCCCTAGAAATGATGGAAAGCAGACAAGAACCATGGTATGCCGACTACGCTAATTTCTTAGCCAGTGGTATAGTCACCAAAGGTTGGCCACATCATCAAAGAAAAAAATTCTTTGCTGATGTAAAGCATTACTTTTGGGAAGACCCCTATCTTTTCAAAATGTGTGCTGACCAACTCATCCGAAGGTGTGTCCATGGTAATGAAGCACGAAGAATACTCCGTCATTGTCATGAAGGTCCATACGGAGGACATCATGGTGCCGCGAGTACCGCAAGAAAGGTATTTGATTCGGGATTCTACTGGCCGACCATTTACAAGGATGCACAAAACCTTGTAAAGACATGTGATGCCTGCCAAAGAACAGGTAATATTTCTTCCAAAAATGAAATGCCTCAAAATGGCATTCTCGTTTGTGAAATCTTTGATGTGTGGGGACTCGATTTCATGGGACCCTTCCCACCTTCAAAGGGAAACAAATATATACTTGTGGCAGTCGATTACTTGTCTAAATGGGCAGAGGCCGAGGCTCTTCCAACAAATGATGGAAGAATAGTGGTAAAATTCCTGAAAAAGTTGTTCTCTCGTTTCGGGACACCAAAAGCATTAATAAGTGATAGAGGTACCCATTTTTGCAATCATCAACTCGAAAAAATATTAACAAGGTATGGGGTCTATCACCGGGTCTCAACAGCATATCATCCTCAAACAAATGGGCAAGCCGAAGTGACTAATCGAGGTTTAAAACGAATACTTGAGAAAACCGTAGGAATAAATAAAAAAGAATGGGCCGACAAACTAGACGACGCTTTATGGGCTTTTCGAACCGCTTATAAAACCACTATAGGCACAACCCCATATAAACTCGTCTATGGAAAAAGTTGTCACTTGCCAGTAGAAATCGCTCACAAAGCCTACTGGGCAATAAAAAACGTAAACTTAGACTTAGAAGTTGCCGGTAAAAATCGATTTTGTCAAATAAATGAATTAGAAGAAC